>NC_090268.1:42697009-43381763 GCF_040414725.1 Anabrus simplex
CAATTGAAACTGATATCTCGTTAAACGAAAAAAATGATGAAACTTTATTTCGTCGTCCAGTAGGTGCTTGGAAATTAAATCGGAATGATACCCTTCCTCATTTCTCCTTAAATACATATTATCTACCTTCTTCCTTCTCTTTCTTTCTATTTCCATCATGATACTGTCTTCCATTTCCTGTTTTAAAATGTACAACCAAGCTTGTGTCACAACACTCGCCATTGCGCGAGTAGACTGGCCCTTCTGAGGCGCGCGCACCAACTGCACGATGGAAACTGACAAGGCCATGCGTCCAACGCATGCGCCCCCTGCATGCAGCAATCGCATGCGACCGCTGCACATAGGAAACCGCACCTTTAGCTGGTCTCAACGGGCGCCCTGCTGAGCACCTCTGGTGTCCAGCTTCTTTTATGATAACCCCTGAAACACATGCAATTAGTGCAGCTGTGCAGTACACAGGGTTGCTTAACACTTTTAACAGAACGAACCAGTCTCGCAGGGTTTCAAACTGTTTGAAATGAAGAACTTTACGATTGAATTGTGTTAAACTGAATTAAACCTCTACGGCCACTGACTGAGGAGTGGTACATTTTCAGTAATTCGTCTACTGATATTAAAATGAATCTCTGTATGAAAAAGTTAGTGATGACAGATGATGTCTCGATGGAGTGAAAATCGGGATAATCTCTCCCTTTCGTTCGTAGGAAAACGAGGGCAAATTCCGACTTTTAATCAATTTAAATCAATTACTCAGGAAGGAATTTCCTGGATCTTACAAATACCTAATATAATCTGGATCGAAAGAGAAAATAGCTGTCGAGGAGAGAATTAAGGAAAGAAACCTGCTACAAGTTAGTGAAAGCAATGCAACAGGCAGCTGCAATCTCGTGACCGTTACTTCTCATTCACAATGCGTGAACCCCTTGGGGAGAGAACCCGTGTTACTGCTTAACTGCGAGTCCTTTAATTAATTATCGCCTTGAAACAATAGTAAACTTATCTATCCTATCAACTGCTATGGACCGAGTGAAATGGCTATGAGGTCGGAGTCGTGCAGCTATGAGCTTGCATTTGGGAGATGGTAGGTTCGAATCCAATCGTCGGCAGTCCTCAAGATGGTTTTCCGAGGTTTCCCGTTTTTACACCAGGAAAATGCTGGGACTGAAACCTAATTAAAGCCACAACCTTGTCTTCCTAATCCTAGCCCTTTCCCATCCTTCCGTCGCTGAAAACCTTCGATGTGTCGGCGTGATTTTAAAACCAATAGGAAAAATCCCCAGTTCTTGGCCTAGGGATATGCGCTACGACTTTTAGTTAAATATAAAAAAGTGTGGGAATTTATTCTTAAAAATTGAAATTCCTTTCTTTATCATCGTTATCCGGTCGATTAGATTAGCAGTTTGTCTTTTTCTAGCACTACGGGCGCTAGTGTTAGTCAATGCAGAGTTTCACCTAAGCCCTTATAACTACATTTGGCGTGGACATTTTTCAAAAATCTAAAAGGACCAGAGGTTAATGAACCAAGGAACACACTACAGAAACAATTATGTATCTAAGTTAATTTGACTAGAATTTGAATGAAGAAGAAAGCATGTAAAGAAACACTTGATCTTAGGCAGTTTTACTGAAGACGTATTTTGGCCGCAAGTGATTTTTCGAAATTTGTTTTTCAGTTTGATAGAGCTTCCAAGAATCACAGTTTGAAACTTATCCGGGCCTTTTAGCCCTTCAACTTTCAAATTGCTTAATTTTACATTTTTCATAGTGACTGATAAGAAATGGTTTCAGCATTAGTAATTGCTACGGATCTCAAGAGATACCCAGATACGCTGCGTTATAGCATTTAAACAAATTCCGGTGCCGCCGACCTCATCTGGGATCAATCTCACACATTTGATAACAAACGAACAACAATTAACCGATTGTGCCCCTAAGGTCAGTTGCCCTGATAGAAAAACTGAATCATATGATAAATATCCTCCCTGCATTTGTCTGTATAGTACGTGAAGTGCTGGACTTGATTACCGACCACAGCACACTACCTAAATGTCAAACACGCTAAAGGTATGTCTTAATAAACACCATTCATGGTTATCGCCGCTTGCTTTGGGCCATAGTATCCTATATTTAATTCCCAGAGGGGCTGTGAGGTGATAACTATGGTAGGTTAATTCCTTTGTTCGCGGAATGAATGTATGTGCTGCCCCTTTCACACACTTGACACTCACAGCAGATGCCACCCACCCTCATTAGGAAATCTACCAATAAGTGTTTCCTAGGCTTAAATCCATGAAGTCTTACGAGATTTTAATTATCAACTGTATTATTTTATGTCGTAATCTACAGGTCTTTGGGCCGAGCAGCGGTCGCTTGGTAGGCCAAGGCCTTTCAAGGGCTGTAGTGCTATGGGGTTTGGTTTTTTATTATTTTATGACCTGACGAGTTGGCCGTGCGGTTAGAGGCACGCAGCTGTGAGCTGGCATCCGGCAGATAGTCGGTTCGATTCCCCGTCAGGACGTAGAAAGGTTTAAGAAATGAGATTTCCACTTCCGGAGGTGCATAGGGTCCTGCGGTTCACTCAGAGTACACCCAAAAATCAGTACCACGTTAATTCTTGGGGACAAAGGCGGCCGGACGTAGAGCTAACCACTCTACCCCATCAAGTGTCGGGGTTACGGATAGTGGAAGCCTTTACGTTCCATCCCTACAAACGCTTTCATGGCCTTTACGGAGATGACTTTGCTTTACTTTCTTTTCTTTATTTTATGCAGCGATGCTTCTGCTTCGATTTAGCTAGCGTGAATCTATAACTTGATGCTGGGTGGTTTGTCGTGCAGGGCAGCAGGATCGATGCCTATCCTTATTAATGGTACGGGTAG
This sequence comes from Anabrus simplex, assembly GCF_040414725.1. Lineage (NCBI taxonomy): Eukaryota > Metazoa > Arthropoda > Insecta > Orthoptera > Tettigoniidae > Anabrus > Anabrus simplex. The sequence continues at coordinate 42,699,889 of NC_090268.1, forward strand.
TATCAAAAGAGTCCGACTCGCTGGCTGAACGGTCAGCGTACTAGCCTTCGGTTCAGAGGGTACCGGGTTCGATTCCCGGCCGGGTCGGGGATTTTAACCTTAATTGGTTAATTCCATTGGCACGGGGGCTGGGTGTATGTGTTGTCTTCATCATCATTTCATCCTCATCACGACGCGCAGGTCGCCTACGAGAGTCAAATAGAAAGACCTGCATCTGGCGAGCCGAACCCGTCCTGGGATATCCCGGCACAAAAAAAAGGCCGTACGACATTTCATTTCACTATCAAAAGAGAGTGAAACAATATTATTTGTTCAATATTTTAAGGTAGAATGTTAAAACTTTATATTACGCTTGCATACTACATTTAAGTGCTACTACGAATTAAATTCCGTACGGTACTCTGAACAAATTAGGCTTTCTTTGATTCGTCCTGTCTCTAAAGAATTCCTGATGTTTTTGATGTTTAATATTTGACCGCTCACGTCTGCTCGAAGTATAGTTTTTGTGGATCAATGCACAGATTATGAAACTAATTCGGAAGTATGTGCTGATGAATTCCCATTTAGAAATGTCCTTAACAAACTGTTCATTAAAACTTTGAAATATTCTTCTTTCCTACTTTACGTCGCACCGACACAGACAAGTATTACGACGACTATGAGGTAGAAACAACCGTTCTTTTAATTAAGGCACAGCTGCAGAATTTACTTGGTGTGAGGGGAAAGCACGGTAAACCATCTCAAGGGTTGTTGACAGTGGGCCTCGAACCCATTACCTATTGGTAATACCTGTAATACCTGTAACCTGATATTCAATGTCAGATAGGATATCATCGCTAAGATCCACTCCCAGACAATACTTTCAGTTGTATACTTTAGGCGAGCTGAAAAATTAGACTAAATATTCCAAAGAAGAAGCCAGTACTAGTGAACAGGATATTCTCTTCCACTAAAGCAATATCAGGCCTCGCGTATCTTTCGTAAGTGCAAGTTTGATTGGCATCGATCACTATACCATTCAGTATATATTATGCATCATATTATTTACCTTGTTTAAGTCTCTAGATAAATTTCTGAAGCAATATCATTGCTGACTTGAGCTTAATGAAAACGCTCTTAGATCACTACTGTGCTTCGATGCCAGACGAATAATTCATAACTGGATAGAATGAGAAAAGTGGAATATTATTTTCCTGAATGTGTAACACACGTTCCAGTTTTACACAAGGAAACTCTCATATACCTCCGCAGACTCCCAAAATCAATCTCTGGTGAACTTTGTCTTGTAGTATGCTTGAGAACAAGTTTACCAATATCGCTAATCTATCTCAGTCTAAACTTTGGCTTTCATAATAGAACAGTGACTGAGGTATGCGTGATGCTAGTAGCACCGTTGTTTATACAGCCATTCTCCGTGATGCATACTGTGAAAGGGTAATTGGATGTGAAGATTGCAGTGGTTTTAGCAGACTGGTATGTAATATCTGATCAACCATTTCATTCTCCCTTTACCTAGTGGCGAATGAAGTGAGAAGAAGGGTAGAAATAAATATGCGAGGAAAATAGAGAGTACGATTTCAACCATTTACACCGAGAAAATAGGCCAGCTCTTCAATTGAGGCTATGAGAAGCACTGTGCGTTTCTATTAATACCGGAGTATACGAAAATTGAGGCTGAATTCAAGTATCACTCCGTACAACTGTTCCAACCCCTTTCATTCATCATTCATTCATTAATTACAGCTCCTGTGCCATATCTTGGGCACTTCTGTCTTTAACTGGTTGGGTTTACGGACGAACTACTTGTGTACTCATTGATTTCGGTATCATGGCCGACTCTTTGAAAATTATTGTACACGCAAACTTAGCCCAAAGGAATCACAGATGTCGCCTTAGTCATCCTGTCACATGTCAACGTTTGTTCCCGATCTTGTCTATCTAGTTTCCTCCATGGCTCTTCTTCAAGTCTTCCTTCTTGGAGAAGGGTTATGGCGGACGACACAATGTTCGCAAACGCTTGCTTTTACAAACGTTATTTTAAACGCTGTAAGAATATGCATTTTGTCTCAGAGTTTCCCAACATACCTTTGCACATATTTGTATCGCCTGATAAAGGTAATGTAACTACCTTGTATTTTTATTATGCATCCCTTTTTTTCTCTGAATTTGGACTCGTGGCATTGTGGTTGGCCGCTATTACTTGCTCTCCGTAGGTTTGGTGGCCCGTTTTGTTCTTTCTGTTGTTGCCCATTATAACGTTATTTATATCAGCTATGTTTTACTTTGTGTCACAATTCGGTACAGTGATTTGCGTCTTATTATAATTGAGTGTCTGTATTGCGTGAATGAGCTCTGTTGTACCATGGATATGTGGATCTCATTCTACGGTTCATGTGTGGAAGTCTCTGTATTATTATTATTATTATTCATCATCATCATCATCATCTGTTTACCCTCCAGGTTCGGTTTTTCCCTCGGACTTAGCGAGGGATCCCACCTCTACCGCCTCAAGGGCAGTGTCCTGGAGCTTCAGACTCTTGGTCGGGGGATACAACTGGGGAGTATGACCAGTACCTCGCCCAGGCGGCCTCACCTGCTATGCTGAACAGGGGCCTTGTGGAGGGATGGGAAGATTGGAAGGGATAGGCAAGGAAGAGGGAAGGAAGCGGCCGTGGCCTTAAGTTAGGAACCATCCCGGCATTCGCCTGGAGGAGAAGTGGGAAACCACGGAAAACCACTTCCAGGATGGCTGAGGTGGGAATCGAACCCACCTCTACTCAGTTGACCTCCCGAGGCTGAGTGGACCCCGTTCCAGCCCTCGTACCACTTTTCAAATTTCGTGGCAGAGCCGGGAATCGAACCCGGGCCTCCGGGGGTGGCAGCTAATCACGCTAACCACTACACCACAGAGGCGGACATTATTATTATTAATTTACCAAATTGCTCTCCGATGTCCCCGCTATGTTGTCGTGTATGGGAAGGGTCTGCATATGTATGGTTTGTGCTGTTTTGGCATTTGAATTGTATATGAGACACGTACTATTGATGATGTGAATTGGGGCTCCAATCTTGTGTGGGCTTGCCATTTTAACTTAAAAGGCTCGAGTTCAGTTCATGACTTCGTCAGTAGTCACATTTTCGTTCCGGTCGAAGTGAACACCATAGGTAAGTATTTATGTATCGCCCCGTTACCTCTGGTTGATTTGAGCTTCCACTGATATTTTTATTGTTTTGATTTTTTATCTTTTTTTTTTTTTGCTAGGGGCTTTACGTCGCACCGACACAGATAGGTCTTATGGCGACGATGCGATGGGAAAGGCCTAGGAGTTGAAAGGAAGCGGCCGTGGCCTTAATTAAGGTACAGCCCCAGCATTTGCCTAGTGTGAAAATGGGAAACCACGGAAAACCATCTTCAGGGCTGCCGATAGTGGGATTCGAACCTACTATCTCCCGGATGCAAGCTCACAGCCGCGCGCCTCTACGCGCACGGCCAACTCGCCCGGTTGTTATCTTTTTGCCTGTGTATGTGTTTTTTTCCGGCTATTTTTATTCCTCGGTGCTCATCGTGCCCGCCGTTGGTACGCGAGAAGAATAACATGGGGCTGGTCTAACACAACAACATATAGTATTCATCGTAGGAAACTACAGGTTTGCATAGTGTAGGGGTGCTCTTCTCAACTGAGGCTGGCCTCAGGAAGGGCATCCAACCATAAAAAGCGTTATATGTCACCTCACGCTGTCTCTGAATCAATATCAGGAAGCAGGACTAAGAGATAAACATACATACAGGGTAGAGGTGTGACAAATGGTTATTTTTTGTAACTGCTACACTTGTCACTGCTACAATGAATTAACTGTGAAAAGTAACAGTTAAAAATAACGTCCAACGTTACGCACCTTTTATTGGTCACAGCCTAGTCACGGCTTCAAGCTTGTCTCGTTACAGCTGTGTTGTGAAGTCCCGTTCATTCACTCGCACATGCGCGCACTCAACACTACACTGCAGCGAACACGCATTCTTATTTGCTATAAAGTTAACCAAAGGCAGACAACGGATAAAATGAGAAGACAAAATAGCGTCTTCTTTAAATACAGAGGAATGAGTTTGACAATGCTCCTATCAAAGACATTAAACAAGAAAACGTGATGATCTGTTTGCCAAACCTCGACACCAACCGCTACGAGTGGATCGATTAAGTAAACTGAAGTAATGCTGTGTTATTTATAGTATGTTATCTATAATATCAATATGGAATGTTAGCATACCGTACTAATTTATTTATGGGACAAGAAAAATTATACGGGTGAAACTGATAATATTATAATGTAGGTAGCCCTGCGCGATGTCTGAATCAACGATTACCCCTGAGCAGTTGAATATGTCATAACAGTTTACACTTTAGTTACCAGATGGCAGCAGCAACTTATGTATGATATACTCTATAGTGTATTTGACTTAGAGCAATCTTCTACGAAAGCGCTCTCACTTGGAAGAAATGCGAACTATCTGAATTCTGAAGGTTACATTCTGTCTCTAAGCTGCTACCAGTGACAGTTACCACTTCCCAGTCACTGCTTTCACTAGTACGTTATTCCAAGACCGACTACATTATATCAGACCGTAATATCAAAACCAAGATGGTGGACGTCGTGGGCGCAGTAGCTGCCGACTGATGAAGGTTAGGGTAGCACGCAATAACTTCATTTCGACGATAAACTAACTCACTATTTTCGGAGATGTCGGAATTTCGTCCCAAAGAAGTTCTTTCACCTGCCAGTAAATTTACCGATACGAGGCTGACGTATTTGAGCACCTTCAAATACTACTGGACTGAGCCGGCATCAAACCCGCCAAGTTGGGGTCAGCTTCAACCGCCTGAGCAACTCAGCCCGGCGTCACATTAAATTACTTGTGTTGATACCACTGAAAGAGCTACACAATATCTGGTACAATCCGCCAGAAATTAAGAAAAATCACGTACTTATTTTGCAAACGGTGGTAGGTAATTTAACATGATAAATGTAACATCATAAGGAAAATCACTGTTGCACCTATGAAAACGCTTCCCGAACAAGTACTTATCACATATGATCAACTAGAATCACGCATATTCTGCTAGAATAGATGGACAGCCCCACAGCAAAAGAGAACAACAAGCTGATTATTTCGAAATGTCACTTAGTCAAATAACGTTTTCTCTTAGATTACACTTCGCTGGATAGATGGAAATACATTATAAAACTGTTAAAATGATATTTATAACATCATTTTGAATGTTTAAAAATAATTTAAGGTGCGAAATTCCTCGATTTATTCACTCTCATAAGAACTATGAAACATAACGTGTTGTCTTAGTTTCGCAGTGGTGGACAATTTCTAATGTTCAGCACTCGATGAAAATGAAGTACACCCGAAATAATTATGCCAGCCCAATGAACAGCCCCGGTGATGTTAAGCCTTCCTTACTGGAAACTCTTATATCATATGTTGACACAATATGATAGAGTAGCACTTCCAACCATGATGGTAAACTTAGCAATGAAGCGTTCAGACACGAAATATATAATAGGATTTTACCCATTGAAGAACATGAGTAAAACAACTCTATTGACTCTAAACAATGATGTCTTTAACCTACATGGACGAGCTACAAGTTGATGTAGACTGCTTGATAACAGATAACCACAGCAAGAATCGGAAGGTATTGGTACAATAAAACCCCTGAGTTACAAACAAAGCTAATCCCTGCAAATCCCCCCTGTGGGTGGGGGCGGTAGAATAACACCCACAGTATCCCCTGCCTGTCGTAAGAGGCGACTAAAAGGGGGCCCAGGGGCTCTGAACTCTGGAGCGACCACGGGGCCCTCAGCTGAGTCCTGGCATTGCTTCCACTTACTTGTGCCAGGCTCCTCGCTTTCATCTATCATATCCGGCATCGCTTGGTCAACACTTGTTCTTTTCTGACCCCAATGGTATTACGTATGGATGCCTAGGGAGTCTTTCATTTTCATGCCTTTCGTGGCCCTTGTCTTCCTTCGGCCGATACCTTCATTTTTCGAAGTGTCGGGCCCCTTCCAGTCTTTCTCTGGGATTAATGTTGTATAGAGGATGGTTGCTTAGTTGTATTTCCTCTTAAAACAATAATCACCACCACCACCCCTGCAAGTCACTATTTCTTCTGTGTAAAAGTGTTCAGATTTCTTCATCTATCACACTATAAGTTTTGTCATACATCAAGATCTAGCCAAATGTTCCCGCAGGCAAGCACAGATTCTTTCAAAATACAATTGCATCTAAATCACTCGACACTTGAAGCACATAGACACTGAAGGAACATCACCATATCAATTATCAATATCTAAATGAATTGTTTTTTCGAGGAATACGAATAGGTCAACCATTTAGAATTAGAAAAAAGTCTTCCCTAATCTCAGACTTACTCTCAGATGACATATGCATATTACTGTTTTGTAGAAATATTCACGATATATGTTCCTAATCCACTTCTCTCTTAATGTTTTATTCCTTAGAGAACTTAAGAATAGATGTATGAGAGGCATTGCCATAGTTCGATTTAAATCCGGTTCACAACACGATCAAAACTAATATATTCTCACATGACTTCGTATAATTCCAGATCTTAGTGACCAGTGACCCATATAAATACACTCACACACTTATATTCTACATAGAAACTAATACTTATCGTCAACTTACATGAAATTACTCCGACTGAATGAGAAAACTAAAACGAATAGGCTCACTGTTATCGGTTGGAAAGAGATCTTCCCTAACCACAAATTTTGGTTACACACATAGCCTAGTACGATAGTTTGGTCTTTGACCTACAAAATTTCCCGGTGAATATTCCTTATCCATTTCTCCTGTAGAGAACTATCTTCAGGGAATTTAAAAGCTTCAGCAACGGTATAATTAGATCTACAACCACGAACGCAACAGGAACGACCCATTTTGTGCTATGTTACAGCGCGACAATATAAACACTATTATACATCAAAAATACCATCATATAAATTTCTAACAAAACACCATACTGATAAACCGTTATAGATTACTATTTTACGAAACATATACTTTATACTTCAATAACTCGATCAAAATAACACTCTTTAACAGAATGTAAACACAGACATGAACCAACCACATGTCTCAAACGCTCGCCCACGAAGTCGCCATTTTCCTCCTAATCGATAGTAACATTAAGGTCTGATATTATTGTAGTCGGTCTTGGTTATTCTGTTGTCGTTACTCGATAACCGGTTATTTTTTGTTCTCGTTACATTTGTAACAGTGACAGGCATGTAACTGTGACAAAATAACTGCTACGTTATTTTTCAGCCATCTCTAATACTGGGTGTACCGCATCTAAATTATACGGACAGAAATATCATGGATGCCCTTTCTGCTATGTAAAGAATGTTGGCGGAATCGGATTGGCGGGAAAAATTTCATTTCCAGAAAATTAAGTTACTTTCTTACTTCCGGGTGCGCGATTCAAATTTACAATCTCGACGTGTGCTTCAGAGAATGGAGTGGGAGTGGGGTGTACGATAGACTGAGTGAGAGATAACTGCTCCACCTGAATGCACAAGTTTCTTCCCTCGACTCGATTTGACCTGATTGACGAACGGCGGAAATAAACTCATGAACATAAAAACCAGAAAACTTTGAAAGACAAGAGATAGGAAGTTCATATTTACAGGACATGTGCATTAGTATGTTCTGAAGAAATGACTAGCATTTGAACCATGTCGACCCTCAAGTTCAAGGTCCACATCGATATCTCGGCGCACCACCACCGACTGGTAAAATGTCCCTGCGGCTCTCGTTGTCGCTATGAACCGAAGGTAATGGATCAGTGTGACTTGAGCAGACGTGCAGGATGCCTCGCAGACGTAAGCGATAACTGCACCATCAAATGAGTGAATTTAAAAGAGGGCGCATTAATGGCATGTGAGAACTAGATGCATCCATTCGGGGAATTGCTGCTTGTGTGGGACGAAGCGTCTTGGCAGTACAACAGGTGTATACAGAATGGTTCGCAGAAGGCCGTAGAACACGACGAGATGGGTTAGATAGTTCTACACAGATCACCCCCAAGAAGATCGACATCTCATCCGAATGGCATTGCATGACCGATCTGCGTCCTCCTCGCCTCTGGCGCAACAGTGGAATAGTGTAACACATCGTACACTGTCAGGAGCGACAGTCCTTCACCGTTTATTACGGTCTGGGTTACCGACGCGTCGTCCACTTCTCCGCCTACCCCAGACATGCTAGACTGAAATGGTGTATGGGACGACGTCACTGGGGACAGGAATGGCAGTGGATAGTGTTTCCGGACGAATTCAGATTGTGTTTGTTTGAAAATGATGGCCGCATTTTGGTTCGCCGCAGACAGGGGGAGAGGCATCACAATGACTGCAATCTCACAAGACATACAGCGCCAACTCAAGGCCTTATGGTGTGGGGAGCTATTGAGTACAACCACAAATCACAGTTGGTACGTGTCCAGGGCACTGTGACCAGTCTGACGTACCTGAATGATATCCTGCGGCCCGTAGCCATACCCTTTCTGCAGAACACCCCAGACTTCATATTTCAGCAGGACAATGCGCGACCACATGTTGCTGCACGAACATGTGCTTTCTTGTTTTCACAGGATATCAGACTGTTGCCCTGGCCCGCCCGATCACCTGATTTGTCTCCAATCGAAAATGTGTGGGATATGGTGAAACGATGGATGCAGCACTGTGACCCAGTGCGAACCACCAAAAGTGAACTGTGGAACCAGGCGAATGCAGCATGCATTTCTATATTCTAGGACGCCATTTGCGTCTCATACGCGTCGATTCTCTGCCAAACGTAAAGAGTTTCACTTCGTTTTCTTGACACGGCATAAGCCCGAAAGCCGAGACATGATTATAACTATTTCTGCGAATTTTTTCCCTGTCTATAAATTGTTGAATGTGTGTGCCCTTTTTAACCAGAATTTATAATTCGGATTTTAATAAAAATAGTGTTATACACGTAGTTTCCTTCTCCACCACTACCACAACCAGGGACCGTTGATTACTGGTCCGAACACTAACACTATCACGAGGAGTTTTAATTTCATAGATACTTATTCCTGTATATTTTTCTGTCCAGTCTCATGTTCAAAAGTCCCGTGTTATCCCGATAGATATAATATCAGGTTTTCGAGGATTATGAATGCTCCCATTCAGTGACAACCACGTATGAGGTTACTATTAAAAATTGCAGACAAAAGGCAATTATTTATATGTGTATCCGTTTAGGTGATCAAGACCCAGGGAGAGTTGGAAGGTCAGTCTTCCACTATCTATAACAGGATTTTCCAAACTTCGCCCGCGAAGCCATATTTTGCGGCCCGCAAAGGTTTAAAAAGTATACTTTAATAAACATGAAGAAAATTTACAAAAAATAATATTCCATATCACGTTCAAGAGTGTATTAATTTTTATACCACTGATAGATAAATCCCAGAACTAGTACATTGTTTAATATTATTTCCTCTTTTTAAGTATCCACTTGGTATGATTGGGTTATACTTGATTTTTAAAAATTTTGAATTCAAACTTTGGCGGAAAATAAGCATTCACAAATACCAGTGCTAGGTCTTAACTGCCATAAAAATGGCTATGGGATCCTTACCAACCTCACTCTGCACATTTCATGCAACGTATCATGCAATGAATAGCAAGAAATTCTTTATTTGCCATTGATGTAAGCAGTGGTTTCATTTTTTTCTTTCTTCTCTCAGTGGTAGTACTCGCTGGTACACAGTGAGGCACACTTGAAATAAATTTCAGGGAAGAACTCCTGGAAGTACATTGCTGGGATTTTAGGCTGTTACACCTGTATATCATTGTTCCCTTCACACTACTTCCACTAAATTCTCCTTTTTAAGTTTTGACTACATTATCAATTTCAGTTTGCCTTATGGTATTTTTTCCTTTCTTTGTCATGCACGTCTTCATAATTCAATTGTCCTGGATGTAATAGTGTTTATTTGTAATTTCACTCTTTTATACAATCATTGTAAAATAGCGTTTTTAGTGATTAAAATTGTTCCGGAGTTTCCGTAGTTCACAGAGAAATAGGAAGCGCCCGGGTGAATGGCTGGACATGCGATTACTTAGAGCAACCTTTAGTGCAACAAATTTGGAAATTTTGTTCATTTTCTTTCTTAAAATTGGAAGATATAAAATTTAATAGAACAAAAAAAGAACATTTGAAAACGTTAACGACGAGCTCGTCATCTCTAACAATGCCTTTGGACTTAAAAGTCATAAATTAGGTAAAAAATCTTGGGATAAATACCCAGTCGTTAAATTACATATGAAAGAGCAATTGTCCTGACAGGTACAGTTTTGTGAAAGAGCAAGGTTTGCTCCGAGCAGGTACACTTCATATCAGCCTCAGCTCCAAGATACAAGTGTCTATACTCGAACAGGCGATCAGCTTCTTTAGGCAAACGTAAATTACACTAGGCAACCCATAGAGTGACCCCACTTCAAAATGTTCATACATGGTTGCCCCATGGTGGGCTTATCAATTGCAATACTCATCAATAAGTTCAAATCGCGGGACCGAAGGGAACCAAAACGAAGACAGTTACCCTAAGAATCATTAATGATACAGAGGGGGATAATTACCCATATTACAAGGCCTCAATGATAAAAGGGAAAGGTTACACATAGCAGGCCATTAACAAAAGGCACGGAGGTGAAGAACCAGCACTCCTTATATAACTTTGTGGAAGAATAAGAACTTATGTGGGCTTAATGCCCAATTAAATAGAGGCTAATCCCATACTAAAAAAAGTTACTAAAGGAGGAACATTTAAAGCCGAGACAAGGTCTTCAAAATTTAGTGGTTGGAAAACTTTAGTCAGCCAAATCCAAAGTTGAAGGAGAGCCGACTGAGGGTCACCACTCGCGTTCCTTTACATTACATATTTCCTATTAGGGAAGAGAATTAGAGTCCGAAGACTTCGCAGGAGGTCCTACATTTCAACTCCCAAAAGACAAAATTACGTTAAGGCACGCCTGAAACCTTGCCGTCAAATTACGCACAGTTTCCTTGTATCGCTGGATCTTCTTCAAGAAGGCCGTGCCCCTGCCTCCCTAGCCCTCTGTGGCCTCCTTAAAGTCGCGTTCTCAAATGTTGGAGCAATTCATACAGGACGGCCCTAAATTGCCTTGCCCGTATTTCCGTAAGGGAAAGTTCTAGATTAAATAGAACTACACTATGGTGATAGGTTGAATTTGCATACACACCTACGGGTTTGATTGGATGGAGAACATATTTACAAGCATATGATAGGTAGATTACTGTAGATGAGGAACCAGCTGAAGTGTTCAAAACTTCGGTACATGAAACAAACAATCATAAAAAAAGTTTCCAACTCCCAAAATAAACATTCTCTGTTAAGTAATTTGTGTCTAGTCGTAAGAGGGCGCAAATAAATCGATGTTAGAGCCCTTTAACCTTCGAAGAGGGCTATAACCGGGTACACTCAGCCTCGTGAGGTCAACTGAGTAGAGGGGAGGGGTGTTCGATTCCCTCCTCAGCCATCCTCGAAGTGGTTTTCTGTGGTTTCCCACTTCTCCCCCCAGGCAAACGTCGGGATGGTACCTAACTTAACGCCACGGCCGCTTCCTTATCTATCTCTTCCAATATTCCCATCCCCCACAAGGTCTCTGTTCAGCATAGCAGGCGAGGCAACCTGGGCGAGGTACTGGTCATCCTCCCCAGTTGTATCCTTCGACCCAAAGTCTGAAGCTCCAGGACACTGCCCTTGATGCGGTAGAGGTGGGATCCCTCGCTGAGTTCGTGGGAGAAACCAACCCTGGAGGGTAAACCGATGAAGAAAGTAAGGAAGTACATTATGGAAAAGTGGGTTCGAATCCCACTGTCGGCAGCTCTGAAAATGGTTTTCCGTGGTTTCCATTTACGCAGCAGGCAAATTCCGGGGCTGTTCGTTAATTAAGGCCACGGTCTCTTCCTTCCATTCCTAGCCAATTCTTATCCCATGCTCGCCATAACACAAATCTGTGTCGGTGCGACGTAAGGCAAATTGTAGAAAATCAAAATGTTTTGACTTACTGACGGGGAACAGAACACACGTGTTTACAAGTGAACTGAGTGCACGTCTACCATCTCATCTCAGCTCAGCTAAATATTCTGCCACGGTTATGCCTATTGCTCACGGTAAAATGTTCCGTAAAATTTGTTGTACAATTAATTTTATAAAAATTTGTTGACAAGAAGTTGGGTTGCTCACGGTAAAATTATTTTATAAAATCCGTGGAAGCATTAGGATGGCCATCTATGAATCGCTTCTGAACTAAGATGTGTATGTATGTGCTGCCATCTATCGATAAACTTCTAAACCAAGAACAACTTAACAGTGTATTTGAGAGTATAGCTCCAACAAACAAAGAAAAACTTGCTGCTTTAGCTGCAATTTTATGTTGTACAGTGGTAAAAAGGAAGAAAAGAAATGCCAGGAAATGCTTGACTCAGGATTGGATCAAAAGAGGAGAAGAAGGTAGAGGATTGCTGTCCTTGGTCGAAAATTATTTGAGGTTAAAAGACCAGCATTCATATAGGAATTAGGCGATTGTGTTTTCTGCCTCTCTTCTTGCATTTCTGTTGTGGTAAAGTGGCGTTTTAACCTCGTACAAACATGAATATTTCTGGTATTCGTCCAGTAAAACACTAACAGCTTCCTTAGTCCACCGGGATCCTGCCATTTTAGAAAGAAGTGTTTGTTTACAATCTAGCTTCACAATCTTCTCACGATGTAGCGCCAGCATCATCGTGATGTCAGCTTCGCTGATTGCTTCTTATCCTAAAATTAATTTTACGGAATAGAACATGTCCTATTTTATGAAAAGTTTTATCAAAGGTTTTATAAAACTTAAATTTAACCGTGAGCAACAGGCAAGACTTTATTTTGCCGTACCGAACACACAACATAAGATATTTACTGTGTGCGAGAGCATATCGGACCCTAATCTTGTGACTGAAAACTCGAACCCGTGGTCACCAGCAGGTTTCAAAAGATTTCAGCTCCTGTAGTGCAGGATAATAAAATTGGTCACCAATTTATTGGTACCAGAGATATTACTTTCTGTATCATTCTGTCTCTTTCCCCTACCGTTGCCCTTTCCCTCATAACAGCTTTTCACCCTCGTACATCACAATATAGGATGTTTTCTTTTGTGTTGTAACAAGAGAGAAAGAATACTTAGCTTTGTCTCGGCGTCCATTAGCCCTTTCAATGGGCTCATGAAAGAGGATGTTATACAATGAAACTGGAGCCATTCATAGCTTATATACGAGTCGTAGGTGGGATAAACAGATAAGGCGTCAAAAAAGAAATATACGAGAAACTTTATGTCACTCCCTGAGTGTATGGGAAGGATCGGCAGAAATGTATAATTTTAGTCGATACGTAAGATATAGTGTTATTTGGATTGTCATTCAGTCGCAGAGTTAGAGTAGCTCATAACTGCCGAGATGTACGTATTTGGAAACGTTAACCCGTTGAAGTCGATTTGACCATGGTTTCCATTTCTTACAAAATATGGCTTAAATGGCTTTTCCCTCGTTTTAGTAGCAAGTACATGGTTTTCAAGAACCGAATGCAATCATAAAGATGATAATAATACTAATAATAATAATTGTTACGGAGTTTTGTGGATGTGCAGAGGTGAAAGAAGGTGCTGGGGTGAACAGGTCTCAAAATACGAAATTAAAGTTAATTTAACAAGGTTATATTTTCTTTTCAAGATCAATAAATAACAATTATAACAGGTACTCAGTAGCCTAATAACAAATCGATAATTTACAATTACAGTGTTATAGGATTTGGGCTCCGAGAGCCATACACACAATTCTTGAGCTATAAGCCCAACCTTACGATATACAAGATTCAACAAAGGGGCAGAAGACCCCAATCATGCCCAGGAGCTCTTGCTCCCAATTACACAGTAAAGCCTCCTCGAGGCACGCAGAAACAAATTTTAAGAAAGAGCAACCCGCTCATAAGTTCAAGCCTATCAAAGGCCACACCAAACTCCACTTTCAAGTTGACCTCCAAACACAAATAACACAGGGGTAAAAACACCCAACCTACTGAGGCCTATTCAGTGAAGAAACAGGACCATTACGTGGCCTCCAAAATACCAACTTGAGAAGAGGCGAAACTGCACTCCTAATACACTTTACTAAAACCTACTTGGCACTAGGCCGCAAATGCAAGGGCTAATCCCATACTAAAGAGGTGACTTATATAAGAAAACGATTTACATTAGATTAGAAGGGAAGAAACGGTTGTGAAAATAAGTTCACCTCAAAGCAATATGAGTGGGAGCTCGAGAGGGTTAAGCACTCTCTATCCCAATTTGTAGTTTAAAAAGATAGAATTGATACCAAGTGTCTTCACATTTTAGAGGAAAGTTACATGGTAAAAGGCTTCGGACCTGCCCCGAGAGTTAAACTGCTGAGCTAGCAAGAAAAGAAGTTATTAAAAGGCCATTACCTGGTGGTTGAACTGCTGCCCGAATAAAGAGGCGCTTCCCGCCCCCTGCTACATAATTTACACAAAGATGTTACTGAAGTGGCGCGGAGACCCGAAAATCTGCAGTTTATCTACCCTCGTGGAAAGTTCGAGGCGTTTCAGGAATGAGAACACCCGCCCACAAGCCTTTTATTGGTTAATGGCAAAACCTTCTACACTAGATGAAGAAGAAACACCTTATTGGTGGAAAATTAATTACAGAAATTCCTTATTGGTCAAATTCAAAACTGGCGGAAAGAAAGGGTTAACATTGCCAACTTAAACAATGGCAGAAAGAAATTTAATAAAGAACAAACTTATAAGTACTAAATTTCTTCAAAAAAAAAGGTTCCTTCACTTCGCACTAGGGTGCACAATTATTGTAGTTCTTAAGTAGTGTCCTCTAGAAGAGAATGTTCACACTTCTTGCTACAGATAAAACAAAAACGAATCGAAACTGACATAGTTCAGAACACTTCAAAATTTACAAGTTGGGACATCTTCTGAGAAACTTGAGAATTAACACTGTAGATAAAGTTCAGGCTTCCTCCAGTGGAGGAGTTTCAACTGGCGCAAAGTTTGAATTAGCGGCGTGGAGGTGTACCACCTGGTACAATAATAATAATAATAATAAAAGAATAACATAGACAATTTTTTAAAAATAGAAAGAAGAATAGTAAGAACATGCATTAATAAGAAGTACCAAACAGAAGGAGAATGGCACATCATCCCAAATTCAGCAGTACCGGTATATCAGGAAATAGAACCTGTAACGGATTACATGAGAAAGAAGAGAATATCATTCTTTGGTCATCTGTTGAGATGAGAACACCTCAAGACAAAACAAAAGCAACAACCTGTCTTTATAAAAGAAGTAAAAGAAGACATGAAAGAATTAGACATAACACTGGAGGATTTAAAGAATAAATCAAACAAAGTAAATAAATTGAAGAATTGCAAAGTTAGATTCCTACCAAAATGTGATAAAAGAGAAACAACTAAAAGGGTATTTTCAGTAGAAGAACGACAACGAAGATCAGATAGAATGAAGAAATACTGGAAGGTCAGAAAAGAAAAATACATAAAACATCATAGAAGACCGGAGAGAAATTAACTACAGTGGTCCAATGAGGCCTTAAAAGCACAATAATAATAATAAAAAACTGAATGAGTCATCTAAGAGAGTTCACATCACTAAACTAATATATCGTTAAAGATATCGGAAATATGTTTTCACTTTTAGTAACTTATATAATATTACACAGAGGATTCATAATCGAATTTGCAGAACTTTTAAAGAGAGTTAATATCTGCCGAGGTAACAGAACTAATGTTGTTCTTCAAATGAAACTATAACGTTGCCTACACCTAACCGCAGTGGTATGGTCATTGTAATACTTGGTAGATAATATAATAGGTCAAATCCGTAAAACACCCTGTGGATGTAATGGCATAGAAAGGGACCTTGTTGCAGATATTGAATTTCTTATCAGCAATACGTATGGGGCAGAAATAAACCCTACAATTTTGCATTCTCATTTTCGGTATCATGAAATATGATTGTTGGTTTTACTACTGTGCTGCAATCTGATGACGAAATCTGAGCACTACAGATATGCGAAATGAAGTTTTGGGTTTGTTGCCGAGCTTATCCGAAGTTGTTAGTGTTAGTATTTTCGGGA
Source organism: Anabrus simplex (assembly GCF_040414725.1). Classification (NCBI taxonomy): domain Eukaryota; kingdom Metazoa; phylum Arthropoda; class Insecta; order Orthoptera; family Tettigoniidae; genus Anabrus; species Anabrus simplex. Next base: position 42,716,186 of record NC_090268.1, read on the forward strand.
GTGTATGTAATCATACAAAAGTCACAATTTTCCCTGAGTTAGTGGAATTCGTGCATCAGATTTATTTTTATCATGTAACGTAACATTCTTTTTATCTCTTACTTTATATACGCGGTAACCATTCTAAATGATGAGGTTTCCCCCTTCTGCAGTTGATATTGTCTCATAAATAGTTTATGTAAGCCGTGGGACAGAATGAGATTGAACTCCATTCAATACGTTTAGTATTCTGCTCGCATGTACGGGGTTGTTCAAGATGAATTATCATTGCTGTGGGATACTGTACCAGAGGCTACACCGAAGAAATTTTGTACAGGTGGTGGTGGTGGTGGTGGTGATTACTGATTTAAGATTTAAGAGGAGATACAACAAGGCAACCATCCTCTATATAACACAATCAGAGAGATAAAAATGGAAGGGATCCGACACTTCGAAAAATGAAGGTATCGGACAAAGAAAGGCAAGGGCCACGAAGGGTGTGAAAATGAAAGACTACCTAGCCCTCGCAAACCTAATAGCGTCGGGGTCATAAAAGAACAAGAGTTGACCAAGGAAGGTTGGATAGGATAGATGAAAGTGAGGAGTCTAGGACAAGTAAGTGGAAGCAGTGCCTGGACTCAGCTAAGGGCCCCGTGGTCGCCAACCCACGCTCCAAAGTTTAGAGCCCCTGGGGCAAAAAGAACTTTGTACAGGTATCAAATGTTATGGTGTAACCATTTGATATACGTTTATTTCGTTTGAACATTCTGGATAATCATATGATTATATATATTTTAAGTTCTTAGTTTGGCAACGAACAACATTCGAGTTACAACATTCGCTGCGGTGTGCTAGCCGGCTACTGTCTTAGAAAGGTGCGCTTTCTAACTGATGAACCCGAGACGCAATGGGACGAAAACACGGGAGCTTTAGGGATCGAGTATCCTGAATTTATTTCAGCATTCGAGTTACATTTTAAATGTCTACTTTTTCACTGAAGTCATTTAGTGTTATGAAATATTTCCATCAGTTGACGATCCACGATCCTAGAGTAACTTATGAGAATTCGTGTTCGAATATCGCAAACGAATTTACCTTTTACTCGTTTGCTTTATATAGATATGCTTCACCACAACATCTCAATGCATTAGGAGATGTTCCTGAGCTACCATCATCTGTTCTATGAATACGAAATTCGAAATTATTTCTCGCGATAATAAGACGTTACCTGTCATTTTATTACTATTAAAAAATACATCGCAATTGGGAAATACAGTGGCAATGGTCATTTACAGTAGTGTGATTATGAGATAAATTTAAAACATAAATATCCAACAACAATAACAACTACAACAAAAGTACAACAAGCAATTCCATGGAAAGAGAATATTACTAGAAATGCTACTAATTTAACATTCTAAATACAGCATTATCATATATACAAATTTACACACAGCTTAAGTATTTCCAGTACTTAACACTACGGCTTACAATACTATAGGTTGAGATTACTACTAGATTAACAATACAACAGCGTCATATACAATTCCACTCGTACCTTAATTAATTCTAAATTTTACACCGTGGCTTACAACAACAACAACGATAACAAGGACAACAAGAGTACAACAAGCAAATCCATCAATTTTGACTGTTTCCGGAAACGACGAGTGCCAGAATTTTGTCTCGCATGAGTTCTTTTACGTGCCAGCAAATCTGATGACACCAGGCTGAAGTATTTGAGCACCCTTAAATACCACCGGACTAAACCAGGATCGAACCTGCCAAGTTGGGGTCAGTAGGCCAGCGCTTCAACCGTCTGAGTCACTCAGCCGGGCTAAATATATTGAAAATTCGGACAGGAATTTCTATGAGCAAGGTAACCTATTTTACAAAAGAAACGTAGGCGCTATACACTGCAGAAATGGATTTGGGATGAAGATGATAAAATCCGTAATTAGACTAGCGGAGCGTGGGAACGTATTTAAAAATCACAGGTTTATTAAACAACTATGCACAGTACATTTCTATTTTCAATACGGGATAGTGTAGATGTCCACCTTGCAGGGAAATACAGTGTGATCAGATATGCTTTACTCCGGCGTGCGCGGTGTTTTTCATGCGAGCGAGCTCGCGGCTCGCTCGGTCCGCGGGGGAAGTGAATGATGCGTTATGCCAACAGATGTTTTGTTCCCTAACCCGGACTTTGTTTTGTGTGCGAGGATCCCTGCTAGCTTTGAGATACTTCATATTTTTATATGATTGTGAATAATAAAATTCCTACACCTTATAGTTAACCCTACATGCTCATTAAGGAGATAAAAGAAAATGACAATCCACAGCCTGTTTCCAGGCATTCGACCGGCTCAGGATGGAATTAAATGAAACCCCATCTAGCGGCAAGGATAGAAATTGCTCCGGCTTCCTAAGCCTGACGCACTCCTCTGAGGCAAGCATTACTGACAGATGAAATGATATTGGAGAGTGTTGGTGGAATAAAAGATGACAAGGAAAACCTGAGCACCCGGAGAGAAACCGTCCCACCTTCGTTTCATCCAGCACAAATCTCATATGGAGTGACCGCGACTTGAACCACGGAACTCAGCGGTGAGAGGCTGGCGCGCTGCCGCTTGAGCCACGCAGGCTCCAGAAAAATTAGTCATATATCAAAATATGAAATCATATAATAAAGCCACATACTGAGAAAGCGATATAGCATGTGACTAACATATCCCGTTTTTATTTAAATAACACTCATGTTACAAAAAAAAAAGTATATCTCAAAATTTGTATAATTTTATAGCAATTATGTTTAATCATTTAAACATATAATTGCACTTTCCAAATAAGTGTATAACCATGCATCATACAATAGTACATATCAAAATCGACGTTGCCTTGTAAGGATAAGCGGAAGCACGATTTATTCGCATTAATTTATGTACGATTTCGCAATAAGGAAACCATTTTTAGCTTTGTTTCGCGAAATAGGTCTTGACCCATCGCTTGAATTTTGCTGTGATAAATTTCTAAAATTGTTCATACAAAGTCCCATTTTTGTGGTTTGTGCATTATTTACGTGAACTACATATTGGTAAAAAAAAGCTAAGCAAAGTCCTCTCCGTAGAGGCCACGAAGGCCCTTGGAGGGGTGGAAGGTAAAGGCTTCCACTATCCGTAACCTCGGCACGTGATGGGGTAAAGTGGTTAGCTGTACGTCCGGCCGCCTTTGCCCCCAGGAATTAACCTGGTACTCATTTTTGGTGTAGGCTTAGTGTAGGCTTAGTGTAGGCTTAGTGAACAAATTTTGTTGTGTTCATTTTCCTATGCCCATGTGTAAAGGAAAATGAACCTTACAGTACCGTACTGTAGGAATGTACGTTTGCATTACGTATTTACGCACTCCTAGTGTACAATGAATGTAAGGTTCATTTTCGTTTAGTCGCCGACATAGGAAAACGAACACAACGGACATTGTTCTGATGGACTGCGTATCCATATGTGGCTGGGAGGCGTGACCAGTCTTAAGGATAATAATTGACAGGAAGAGCTTTGTGGAATACAACCTTTTACCTTTCCAGCGACGATATTGGTAATCATCCACTATTTCTTATGTACACTGACTGACAGAGCAAATGCAACACCAAGAAGGAGTGGTCAGAACTTTATGCCAATTGCAGGGTAGACTGACGTCACTGAGGTATGCTCATGATGTGAAATGCGCCGCTGTGCTGCGCACATAGCGAACGATAAATGGGACACGGCGTTGGCGAATGGCCCACTTCGTACCGTGATTTCTCAGCCGACAGTCATTGTAGAACGTGTTGTCGTGTGCCACAGGACACATGTATAGCTAAGAATGCCAGGCCGCCGTCAACGGAGGCATTTCCAGCAGACAGACGACTTTACGAGGGGTATGGTGATCGGGCTGAGAAGGGCAGGTTGGTCGCTTCGTCAAATCGCAGCCGATACCCATAGGGATGTGTCCACGGTGCAGCGCCTGTGGCGAAGATGGTTGGCGCAGGGACATGTGGCACGTGCGAGGGGTCCAGGCGCAGCCCGAGTGACGTCAGCACGCGAGGATCGGCGCATCAGCCGCCAAGCGGTGGCAGCCCCGCACGCCACGTCAACCGCCATTCTTCAGCATGTGCAAGACACCCTGGCTGTTCCAATATCGACCAGAACAATTTCCCGTCGATTGGTAGAAGGAGGCCTGCACTCCCGGCGTCCGCTCAGAAGACTACCATTGACTCCACAGCATAGACGTGCACGCCTGGCATGGTGCCGGGCTAGAGCGACTTGGATGAGAGAATGGCGGAACGTCGTGTTCTCCGATGAGTCACGCTTCTGTTCTGTCAGTGATAGTCACCGCAGACGCGTGTGGCGTCGGCGTGGAGAAAGGTCAAATCCGGCCGTAACTGTGGAGCGCCCTACCGCTAGACAACGCGGCATCATGGTTTGGGGCGCTATTGCGTATGATTCCACGTCACCTCTAGTGCGTATTCAAGGCACGTTAAATGCCCACCGCTACGTGCAGCATGTGCTGCGGCCGGTGGCACTCCCGTACCTTCAGGGGCTGCCCAATGCTCTGTTTCAGCAGGATAATGCCCGCCCACACACTGCTCGCATCTCCCAACAGGCTCTACGAGGTGTACAGATGCTTCCGTGGCCAGCGTACTCTCCGGATCTCTCACCAATCGAACATGTGTGGGATCTCATTGGACGCCGTTTGCAAACTCTGCCCCAGCCTCGTACGGACGACCAACTGTGGCAAATGGTTGACAGAGAATGGAGAACCATCCCTCAGGACACCATCCGCACTCTTATTGACTCTGTACCTCGACGTGTTTCTGCGTGCATCGCCGCTCGCTGTGGTCCTACATCCTACTGAGTCGATGCCGTGCGCATTGTGTAACCTGCATATCGGTTTGAAATAAACATCAATTATTCGTCCGTGCCGTCTCTGTTTTTTCCCCAACTTTCATCCCTTTCGAACCACTCCTCCTTGGTGCTGCATTTGCTCTGTCAGTCAGTGTATTATTTATTAGGTCTACAATATAGCTCTAATCAAGGTTAAATAACAAATTACCCTTTCACCCTGCATCGCCATAGAATTAAAGGTTTCCCTGCAATAATAAAACTTACAGGTATTCTGTCGTACTGAGAAATCCTTATTCTGCCTTTAATTTTTCTTCACACACTCGTAATATTGGAATATAATTTAAAGCTCGCTTTATGGCATGAATATTTGAGTTTTTACATAACGAAAATATGTCAATTTCGCTTTAAACTGGCCTTATCACTTTAATTCGCTGTAATTCGCGAAAACGAAATCACGAATTTCTTAACCATAATCGTATTATTCGTTAAGATATCCCAAAAGCGTCGCGTTTATCGTTAATCTTGGCTTGTAAAATGGAAGGGATAATACAAAATCATTTTCTTACTAAACAACCCAGGTTACTTAGGGCCGGTATTATAATGAGGGTTTAAACTGAAGATTGAGTTAAACTGTAACTTGAGTTAAAACCGATGTTGAGGCTTATAATACCGGGCCTAAGTAAAACTGAGTTGAAGAAGCAAATATACGATATTAGTAGCAGTAACTTGCGAGGTACCGGGCGAGTTGGCCGTGCGCGTAGAGGCGCGCGGCTGTGAGCTTGCATCCCAGAGATAGTAGGTTCGAATCCCACTATCGGCAGCCCTGAAAATGGTTTTCCGTGGTTTCACATTTTCACACCAGGCAAATGCTGGGGCTGTACCTTAATTAAGGCCACGGCCGCTTCCTTCCAACTCCTAGGCCTTTCCTATCCCATTGTCGCCATAAGACCTATCTGTGTCGGTGCGACGTAAAGCCCCTAGCAAAAAAAAAAAAAAAATCTTGCGAGGAAAGATGACTGTCGATAACCTTTTGCTGTGACTTGCAACAAACGATGACTATCGATAATGTTTTCTTTACTTCTTGTAGGTAAAATGGTGGATAAAGCAATAAACGTGGGAATTTTACTTGTAAGGAAATAGAATTGCTTGTGCGATTAATACAGAAATATTTATATAGCCCGTGAAACAGAACAGTGGCCTTATGAATTCTTCCGAAATCTCCCATTTTAATAAACATACTACGGGAGGCATAAAACCACAATGCTATTAGTAGCTGACTGACGGGGTCTACAGTATAATTTCCAAACAGTTCAAAACATTTTTACATCCTTACCTTTTCGTTGCGTGTTTTCTTCTAGCAGCAATTTGCTGAAATAGGGTTATGAAGGTCTGTTTTGTAAGCCTAAACCTATTTAAAAATTATTTTTCATTCCATATATGAAAATGACGATCCCTTGCTCGGAAAAGTCGTAGTGCCCGTGGTCGTTCAGTAATTTGAATCAATTTTTCGTCATCGCTTAGTATTTCTTCAAACACCTCAAAAGTATCTTCGAGATCCATTCCTTCTGTCATGTTGTATAGTTATGTATTCTTAAACTTGAGTTTAAACGGTAGATGAGTGGCAATAAAATCAATCTCTAGTTAAACTTAAGATTAAGTTTTATAATACACAGCTAACAGATAAACCGAAGTTTAAACTAAACCAACAGTTTAAACCTCTATTATAACACCGGCCCTTAGTCGGACAACTATGTCCTTGAAAACTGTAACCGAGTGAGTTAGCCGTGCGGATAGAGTCGCGTAGCTTTCAGCTTGCATTTAGGAGATAGTAGGTTCGAATCCCACTGTCGGCAGCACTGAAGATGGTTTTCCGTGGTTTCCCATTTTCATACCAGGCAAATACTGGGGCTTTACCTTAATTAAGGCCACGGCTGCTTCCTTCCTACCCCTAGCCATTTTCTATCCCATCGCCGCCATAGGATGTATCTGTATCGGTGCGACCTAAAGCAAAATGTAAACAAAATCCACAATCCCAGCCCTTCAGAGAAGCAACTTTACAGTATGTTGCAAACGTCCAAGGGATATGAGCTACAAATTTTAGGTAAATGAAATATAATGAATTAGGAGAATATACTCTTTATTTATTCCTGAAAATTACAATCCTTTTCTTAATCATTGTTATCCGGTCGATTAGTTGCAGATTGCCTTTTTCTACCACTATGAGCGCTAATGTGAGCAAATAGCATTGTATCACTTAAGCACCCCTATGAGGGCTGAAGGAATTGGACCAAGGAACACAATACAGAAAGAATTATGTAAATAAGTTAATTTGGCTAGGATTTGAATAAAAAAGGACACGAGTAAATAAACAAGCGATTTTAGGTAGTTTTTCGGGAACTGCACTTAGGCCAAAAGTGATTATCGAAATTTATATTTTTAGTTTGATAGAGCTATCTATGATGCACAATTTGACATCTTCGCTGGCCCTTTAGCCCTTCGACTTTCGGCATAATTGAGGAAATTGCTTAATTTTCCGTTTCCCGTATTATGGGAACCCCTACTTTGTCTCCTAAGACGTCTTTTCAAGATTAGAATAGAAAACTGTTTGTACTATGCACAGAAAAAGGAAACATTGAAAACTGTAGTTATTTTTAATGTGCGCACGTTTGCTGTTTAGGAGCAACATTTCCTTTCCTGTTGGCATGTTCCATGCCCATAATCTCTTTGTTTAAATCGCATTTCTCTTTCACAATTTATTCTAGGCAACGATTCATCATTGTAAATTAATGTAAATCGGCTCCGGATTTGTCCGGGGAATCCATCACCGAAGCCATTTTAAACTCTGGCAGCTCTTGAGCACATGCCGCTACAGTGCTGCCATCACGGGCTCGTCGTGTTGTTTTGTGCAACACTGGGACTTGTCTGTGACAAGTCCTATTTTCGCACGGCGCAAACTTTCAACCTTGATTTAGACAGGTCAAGAGTTCCTGAACCAGTCCCATTTTAGCATCAATAGCTGAGAAATCATATAAAAGTAAGAACTAATGTGTCCGCCTCTGTGGTGTAGTGGTTAGTGGGATTAGCTGCCACCCCCGGTGGCCCGGGTTCGATTCCCGGCTCTGCCACGAAATTTGAAAAGTGGTACGAGGGCTGGAATGGGGTCTACTCAGTCTCGGGAGTTCAACTGAGTAGAGTCCCACCTCAGCCATCCTGGAAGTGGTTTCCCGTGGTTTCCCACTTCTCCTGCAGGCAAATGCCGGTATGGTACCTACCTTAAGGCCACGGCCGTTTCCTTCCCTCTTCCTTGTCTATCCCTTTCAAACTTCCCATCCCCCCACAAGACCCCTTTCAGTATAGCAGGTGAGGCCGTCTGGGCGAGATACTGTTCTTCCTCGCCAGTTGTATCCCCGACCGAGAGTCTGAAACTGCCTTGAGGCGGTAGAGGTGAGATCCCTCGCTGAGTCCGCGGAAAAACCGAACCTGGAGGGTAAACAGATAAAGAAGAAGATGAAGATAAGAACTAATGTAATAACTCATATACTAACAAAATGATTAATCATCCCGTTTCAACGCCTCAGGTAGTCATAAAATCTTTATGGCTCGTTCGTTTGAATGGCACAGCGTGTCCTTAAGTACGATTGTTAGTTATTAATCAAGTCAGTCGTGAAGTTAAAAGATAGTTTCAAGAAGGAATCGCTGATACAGACGTTCTAAGTCGTAAAACAGTCAGTAATCTTTGTAATAAATTTCGGGAAATTGGAAGCATTCAATCTAAGAAACCAAAAGAGCATCGTAGGGTTCTCAATGAAAAAGGATTATGGGATACCGGTTCTCGTTTGGGAAGTTCACTTCTTCATCTTGCACAAGAAGTGGGAATTTTATACGGGTCTGTGCAAGAAGGCTACTAAAATAACTGTGGCATATGCTTTTCAACCAGGTCACCCTACACGTAAAAACAACGTCACCTCCGCACAGCCGTGAAGGCCTCGTAACCTCGACACTTGATGGTTAGAGGGGTTTGCTCTGCGCCCAGCCGCCTTTGCCGCCCCCCGCCCCGCCAGGAATTAACCTGGTACTCATTTTTGGTGTAGGCTGAGTGAACCTCAGGGCCATGTGCACCTCCGGAAGTGGAAATGTTGTTTCTTAAAATTTTCGTCCTTCTGACGGGGAATCGAACCCACGTCCTGTCAATTGAACGGAACATGCCTATGCCGTCTCGGCCAGGCAGCCCCTACCCCTACCCCTTTTTATTTTTTATTTTTTTAAATGTTATCTGTTCTGGGCGACGACCTAGAAAGATATTTTGTCCCTACATGCACCATATGTTAGGAAATTGCGTGTATTCGAAAATTGCGGAAGTGTAAAATGTTGAATGTGAGGAAAGGAACGTTAAGGACGACACAAACACCCAGGGATATTAATCATTTACAATTAAAAACCCCTGACCGGGCCGGTAATCGAACCTGGGGCTGCCGGGTAACAGATGGACGCGTTGCCCCCTACACCGTGTGGTCGGACCCTAGAGGTAGGCGAATATTTTGTGGGTGTAGTCTGGAAAGTGGACAAATTGACCTACATTTGATATACTTCTCCGACGAGATACGGTTTCATATCCAGGGTGATGTGGAGAGCTGTTAAACCCCTCTATCACGCAAAAATAGGAGAATGGTGTGCCCTTACTGGTGAAAGAATTATAGGACCATTTTTAAAAAAATAGGTTGTTTCTGTTACTTATGTGAATACCATACTGACCTCCTTTCTTTCGGAGAATTAACGAACAGGGAGAGTGATTTTGCATATTTTCAACAGGGTGTGCCACTGCTCACACTGTGAATAATTTCATGAGGAAATCTCACGAAGCATTTCCACAGAACAGAGAGATTAATAGTGATTTGTACTGCTCTGTTCCCCTATTTATCCGTCTGCGATTATTAAGCCTGGGATAAATTAAAAATGGCGTGCACAAGATGCCAGAAGCATATGGATAATTAAGGCGGGCAGTTTCAACAACTCCTTTCTTAATTGGTAATGAAAGCACTTCTTAAATTTGTTTGTGTTACCGTTTTGTGCTTCATATCCCCGCTACTGACTTCGAATCACATGAGCGCGCACTCGCCTATAGTGAACAAGTGCAAACACGGCGCGTCGGAATAAAGCATGTTGAAATGAAACTATAAAGAGCAGACATATTGCACGACTAAGAGAATCACTTGTCATATCATATCATGACGGGATCTGCAAAAACTTAGTCCGTAGCGTGCAGCAAACTCACACGGTGTGATACTTTTATTTCATGGCATTGGTTTCATTGTAGTATATCATAATTTGTCTGTCTCTCTTCATTCGGCATTGGGACTAGGCTAGGTTTCGTGTGTGGGTGTCTGTTCATCACCGAAGGTCTGTGATAGGTTCAGGTTAACTCCTTGAGCTGGTCCGACGTGTTTTTGTACGTGAAGCACGATTAAAATTTAAACTATATTTTCTCCAAACAATTGTCTGTAAATTCGTATGCTTTATGTCTTTCAGCTCTAGAAATATATCTCTTGTCTCATCTCTGGACATACTGCGAACTTTATTCATACCATAAACTAAAATTACTTGGTGGTTACTATTAAACTTTCCTCACTTACCGCACTATACAAAGTAAACTGTTTACAGTACACGTACCAAACTCGATAGGAATAATGATCACATTATGACCTACAAGATTTTTTGGGATTCATCTCTTCCACTGGCACAATTATCACTAGAGTTGGGAATTACTGGCATGAATGAGTTATGATACAAACGTACGAAAGTCGATCAAATATAAACGGTTTTTTGTTCCTGGACATCGACAGTTGGTAGGTCTAGCCCCATGCTTCCGCTATGCTTAGGCGGGACCGTTAGATATTTCGTCAGTAACGCTCACGATTTCGGAGCAACAGGTGTACCCCTTCACTGCGCAACACATAATTATAAAATGTCTTGCTCGCGAAGGAGTCACAGTGGCGGAAATTTGCCAGAGAATGACTGCATAGTTCGGTGATCAAACATTGTCAAGGACGCGTGTGATTGCCTCTCATAAAAAGTTCCAGGAAAGACGAAAACATGTGGAATATGAGCAACACGATCCCCGTCCTCGGACCAGCAGTACAGACGAAAACATTCGTGCGGTTAAAGACATTAATGTCGACGATCGACGGGCGAGAATATACAAATTTGCAGAACATGTCGGAATCAGTTATGGGAGCTGTCAAGCAATCATCACAAACAACCTACGGTTCCGTAAAGTGTGTGTGCTCTATCTCCAAGCTACAGGAGTTGCACTGGACTACACTTGATCATCCTCCTTACAGCCCGGACTTATCGCCCTGCGATTTTTATTTGTTCGGACCGCTTAAAGGAGCTTTAGGAGGGCAAAGCTTTGAAGATGACCAGAGTGTGGAAGACTTCGTGCGTAACTGGCTGGTGAAACGACCCTATTCCTTTTACGATGAGGGCATGAACAAGCTGCCCATACGCTGGGGCAAATGCATTTCGAAAGCAGAAAACTATGTGGAAAAGTAAATTGTAATTGCTTTGTGTTTTTCAATAAATGAATTTAAAAATAAAATCCCATTTATGTTTGATCCCCCTCGTATTAACTAAGGCGCAAGTGTCTTCTACCCGCATGACGGTTCCACAGTGACATTTGCATAAATATTAGCGATCTGAACTATCAGAACCCCTAAAATGTATGCAACCCAACGGCATAACTGTAGAACGGTTAGACTACGTATGCGCCTTGTTCAAATACCGTATGTTTGCAATCTAACCTATTCGTGCCTATAATATTTCCATCTCTAATTATCACACACGGGTTTCAATAACCTCACGGACCAATGTGCAGTACATTCGTCGAAAATTTAACATGTCCGAGGAGTAGAAGAGCAGGATTTAAAGGTGTATCTCTTTAATCATAACAACAGCTACGCTGCGGTTGCAGTTACAGGTTGTCATCCCATGATCGTCCGGCACCATGGCTAAATGGTTAGTGTGCTGGCCTTTGGTCACAGGGGTCCCGCGTTCGATTTCCGGCAGAGCCGGGAATTTTAACCATAATTGGTTAAATTCGCTGTCACGAGGGATAGGTGTATTCGTCTTCATCATCATTTCATTCTCATCACGACGCGGACACTCCCGGTACTAAAAGCCATACGCCATTTCATTTTTACCACATGATCGTATTACGGAGGGGCCCTTTTTATACACTTGTTTTGCAAACACGTTCGAAAAATTTCGGAGACAGCCGTTAGCTGGGTGACACGCCGCGAAGAGGCTGGTGACCGATTGCGACGCAGACGGTTCCAGTGCCAGACAATGCCGCGCGTAACCAATGATCGTCAAGCAGTGCACGAGCTGTGTCGCGGAAGCTGAGCGTTCCATGGTCCATTGTTTGGAATGGTGCTTCGAAGTTTCATCCCGCACAGCAACTGACACCTCAATGCACAAGAACATTTTAACTTCGCTGTTTTCCTCCTAGCAAAGCTTGAAGTTGAAAAGACCAGATCTTGGACCATTATACAAACATCATAAGAAGCCCAGTGTTCTCTTGTCGGAGTGGTGAACTCACAGAATTGCCGAGTGTGTTCATCTTCGCCTTCCATCAATGTGCATGATGTCCCTCAGCATAGTGAATGTGTGACACTGTGATTTGGTTTGATGGCCACTTTTATCACTGAACCACTTTTCTTTGAAACGTTTTACGCTTTAGGTCCTAGGGCATGTAGTTTGGTTGGTTGGCATGTGATACTGACAGTTCAGAACAGATCCACTGGAAACAACAGTTTTTCTTTAGGATGGGGCTCTACCGATTCAAACGCTTCTCCGTAACACATTGTTTTGCCAATCGTTTCCATATGCTGGACCTTCTCGATCACCCGATCTGAATCCGTATGATTTATCACGGGAACGTTCGCACATGTGTACATTTGCCATACTGTAAAGAAGCATATCAGATATGCCCATACAGATTCTTCAAACAGTCGTGCAACAAGATACCCTATTTTTTCAGACTGTCCAGGACATAGATGTTTTGGAGTGTACCCGAAGCTACGTACACAAACGGAATCCGGCAACGCCATGTTGCATGCCCTATCGTCACGCCTATACGAGTTGCGGGCAACCATCGCTTCCAGGGAACGCTCACATTCTCTGTCGGGAAGGGCACCTTATTTTAATTCATCTTGACAGTTAATGATCTGGACGAAAACGACTGATAAAATTAATCCAGGTTAATGACGTTTTAGTGTATAATGTGTTTTATAACAATGCCTATCTCCTTTATATCTCGAAGATTTTCCTCAACAATTCGTCTGAGATTGGAGGTTGAAGGTATAACATTAATTGTTCATTCAAGAATATTTGATGTCCGCGAAAAGTGAAAGTCATATCCTGGGGAAAAAAAAGAGTTTCACTTAGGGTAAAGCATCTCTTAGCTCCGTTGGCATTGATGCACGAATCAGACAACCATCAGTGCATTCCGGATTCAATGCAACAGTGGGTTGATACATGAACAGTGGCGGCTCGTGACCCGATTTTCAGGGAGTTCACAACAAAATTTGTTTTCACGTTTCAAACATACCAAAATAGAATGCAAGTAAGTACAAAATCGCTTACTTAAGTTATTTCACTAAAAGTTCCTCGTACGGTTGCTTCTCAATTCATAACATGGTGTAAACCTTATAACTGTGCATGCATTTTTTCGAGAATAATTTGTGAGTGTATTAGAAAACTAAAATTACGACTGCCGGGCTGAGTCGCTAGAGCTTTGGCTGAGTCTCTGGCTTTCTGATCCGGTGATTACGAACACCTGTTCAGAATTAGCTACTAGCGAAATCTTCCGGCTATGTAAGGCGATAGTAACTTCTGGGAGCTGTGACCAAAAGAAACAGGGGAGGTGGCGGATTTTTGTGGTCAACTGTAATACTATCTCTGGTTTGAAGTTTGTTGTAGGCGGAAAGGCACATTCCTTACCGTGCTCCTCGCTTATGGAGATATCTGTGCATAAACCATGACGTCATCTCCATGCGCTTGTGTATAGTTTTAAGGCTCGTAGAAAAGTCTCCAATGTGCTCACTGGCACCGTCAGTCGAAACCAACAGCTGTCAGTGTAACAAAGCTTCTATATAGGCCCAAGTTGAATGCTTCCGATCGATTGACGAAATCAGGTGGAAATAAGGAAACAGTTTTGAATTACCGGTGTCCATGAATGCGTGAATATGCGTTAGAACTAGGTGTTCACGTGCTCATGCGCACAGCCACTGTACAATGCTCACGGGGGGTATTTTGAACATCTCATGTAAGAAAGAGTTTAATGAGGTAGGCTATACTGGTGCGTTCTGTTCCTGTGTTTCCCATGATTACATTACTATCTAGAGTTGTAGAAAATGAGTTCTGACATGGAAACTCCCAGGTCCAAGGAATATGTCCTGAATGATTAGCCATATATTAATGATTCACCTTGCATTTTCATTTAGTATATATATATATATATATATATATATATATATATATAGAGAGAGAGAGAGAGAGAGAGAGAGAGAGAGAGGGAATGAGTGTTAATTCATATGCCACCGGGCGAATTGGCCTTGCTGTTAGGGGTGCGCATCTGTGAGCTCGCATCCGGGAGATAGTAGGTTCGAATCCCACTGTCGGCAGCCCTGAAGAGGGTTTTACGTGGTTTCCCGTTTTCACACCTGGCAAATTTTGGGGATGTACCTTAAATAAGGCCACGGCCACTTCCTTCCCATTCCTAGGCCGTTCCTATCCCAACGTCACCATAAGACCTATCTGTGTCGGTGCGACGTAAAGCAAGTGGTAAAAAAAAAAGAATTAATATGCCTGAACACAGATTAGATTAGATCTTTTCGGAAAATCTATATGAATAAAATCGTAACGACCGTGTGTCTGTACATTGACTATTTGGGTGAAATTTTCATTCCGTTATCCGTTTCTGATGTAATAATGACCATCTCTATAATTTTTAGCTTTGGTGTCTGTTTATCTGAGTTCTTATAAGTTGAAAACTACCGGATATATTTCTGCCAAACTTCATATTTAGAATCCACCTATCCTTGGGAAGGTTTTTTCTCTTTGCTATTGGCTTTACGTCGCACCGACACAGATATCTCTTACGGCGACGATGGGACAGGAATGGGCTAGGACTGGAAAGGAAGCGACCGTGGCCTTAATTAAGATACAGACCCAGCATTTGCCTGGTGTAAAAATGGGAAACCACGGAAAACCATCTTCAGGGCTGCTGAAAGTGGGTTTCGAACCTACTATCTCCCGAATACTGGATACTGACCGCGCTTAAGTGACTGCAGCTATCGAGCTCGGTGGGGTAGGTTTTAAGGTCAGTATTTTTCTAAATCCATGAACTGAGTGGGGGAGTACAGGAAACCGAAACCGTGATTTTGCACTCCCTCAAAATATACACATCCAAACATAATGTAAATCTGCTTGCCTTAATGGAAATCAATTTCTAAACCACTTTTTACTGATGTTCATAATTTCGGTACGAGGATTAATAAGGGAGATGTCACTAACGAACCGTTTTTTGATACAAGTCCCACCGGACTTAACTCAAAAGAGGGTGCGTGTAAAGCTTATTTATTACAACTTGAAAACTACAACTTAAATCCATATTTAGCATCCACCTGTCCAAAGGTACGTTTCTATTTACAAAACCTTTCAAATTCCTGGAATGGGTTTATAGGGATCCGAAACAGTGATTTTACTCTTACACACTTATATATAAGGCCAACCAGACTGGAAATCGACCAAAATTGATAGTAGTCAATTTCTAAAACTTTTTGACGTGTGCATATTTTTAAAGAATTAATAAGTATATAATGAACGGTCGGTATTTTAGACTAAGTTCACCTAACATAGCCCAACGTGGTTTCCCATTTTCACACCAGGCAAATGCTGGGGCTGTACCTTAATTAAGGCCACGGCCGCTTCCTTCCCACTCCTAGCCCTTCCCTGTCCCATCGTCGCCATAAGACCTATCTGTGTCGGAGCGACGTAAAGCAACTAGCAAAAAAAAAAAAAAAAAAGCCCAAAAGGTGTTGTACGTGGAGCAGATTCCTTATCTATATAAATAAATTTGTAACGACCGTGTGTCTGTACACTGACTATTTTGGCCAAATTTTTCGTAGTGTCATCCTTTTCAGGTGTAGTAATGATCATCTGCATATTTGTTAGTTTTAGTTTCCTGAAAGTCCTCATTATTACCCCCCCCCCAACCTCCCCCAAAACAAGATTGCGGTACAATTTTCTAGACGAGATAGAATATTGAAATTTTGAAAGCATATATATTAGCCTGTACCTGACCGAGATCTTTAAATATTTCACATTTTACCCCCAAAAAAATATCGAAATATTGAGGCAATTTTAATGTCTGTGCAGACCTTCGTTTCGAGGTATTTCGTGACTAAATGTAAGTCGTATCACAAAACGGATGTCACAATCTCCGTTCAACTTGAGTGATCTTTACCTTTGGTCCGATGATGTTTTACCATATCTGAATTCCTTACACGTTCGATTTGATTGTATTTCTCGATTTTACCTTCATTTTGCTCTTTGTACACGTATAATTTATAGTTTGAATCACTTAGAGGAAAGATAGAATCACCTAAATCAGCACGACCATTGGGCCACCCAGTATTCATATGTGAGCCAAATTCTATGTTTGTTGCTGTCACATAAATAACCAAACGTATTGCACTGTGAAAAAACCGTACCAAAATTTCACCCAATTCAACTTTTCTAACTCAATCTTACCGGATAAACCGGATAAATGAGGCGCCTTATGGTGCAGTCCCTTTGTCGACATGACGTACCGTTTAGCAGCAGTTAATCTGTAAATGAAGTTTTGAAATATTGTGAACATGCATATACTTCTTATGTCGATCTCTTGATTGAAGTCGATTTGTAGCGATATAGAAAGGGTGTGTCTGCCATTTTTATTCATAATTTGCAAATCGATAGTTACTCTCCGCAGGAGGGCATCTGCCATTGTAAACATTACTCTCTACATCGAATTTGACTAGCAGCAGGAATGGGATCCTGCTCCAACTCCTGCGTAACTATCATTGGTATGGAGGGACTACCATTGTAATGAATAATTCCCTTCTCGATTTGACTGGCAGAAGTCAAGGGAGCATAAAAGTTTGTTGAAAACTTCCCTAACTGATAGTGTTGGGGAGTGGGCAAGTGTGCCCGCCATTATAAACAAATTTAACCATCTAATATTTGACTGACATTAGTCGTAGTGACCTGTTACTATAATGGAAACTCACGAACTCGGTGTCACTGTCATTTAGAAAAGGGGCCTGTCATTATAATGATAACAGCGCAACTTAATTTTGACTGGCAGTCGGAAAAGTGCCTGCCATTATAATAAAAAATCCACAACTTTAATCTGCCTGGAAGTAGGAAGGGGGCCTGCCATTGTAATGAGTACTCCCTACTCAACTATTATCATCACAACTCCGCAACTCGCACTTTATATTAGAAACAATGCTGTTTCTGGATAACGCTAAGAGACATACAATTTAAAAAATCTTATTCACTGCATTTACATTCATTTACTTCGATATTCATATACAATGAAGAATACCGTAGCGAAGTACGGGTACATTTACTAGGTTCAAATAAACATAATGAACTTTACGAGGCATTCTTTAAACTTCAAGACAGATGAGGTACCGTGGCAAGCTCCATCTCTCTCTACTGATTACGAGAATGTGCCTTAGTTTGTGGGAATTACAATTTTAAAAATAATCCTTTCACCGAATGGCAAGTAGGAAGAAAATAGTATAAATGAAAATTATTTCTGGACCTCAACCAGGCGATGTGTGCAAACGGCCATGCCGCTTGGTTGCCCGGTTGCCCATTTATCAAACGGGTAACTAGAGCACATTACAGAAGAACCTGACACCCCCTGCATCGCATTCCCAGCCTACCCTTCTTCTAAACCACAAATCTCGAACCCAGTTCCTTACCAGTCCTACTTACCCACCGTCCACGCCCCACTCCGTTTCGACTACCAGACACCACCTGCTACTACAAAACACACAATACCATAAATATCAATCATAACCAACCTCCTCCCCCCCCCCCCCCGCTACCCGGTCCCGCCCAGGCAAGACTACACATGGTCACAAGTCTTACATCCTAAACACAAACCTAACTCGCCCGAAGGAATTACTACACTCATGAATACCCGAGGCGGGCACTGATAAATTCGTGCATTAATTTACCAAATCGCATTTATTGACTTCGTACTTTTGGCAGGAAATAAAAATTGGGCGTGGTCACTCACTGAAAGGATCACTACGTCCACACACTAGCACATGAGAGTTACCGGAACTACACCTGAAACTCCAACCACCGAGCTCGATAGCTGCAGTCGCTTAAGTGCCGCCAGTATCCAGTATTCGCGATATAGTGGGTTCGAACCCCACAGCCGGCAGCCCTGAAGATGGTTTTCCGTAGTTTCCCATTTTCACACCAGGCAAATGCTAGGGCTGTACCTTAATTAAGGCCACGGCCGCTTCCTTCCCAGTCCTAGTCCTTTCCTGTCCCATCGTCGCCATAAGACCTATCTGTGTCGGTGCGACGTAAAGCCAATAGAGCGGAGGAGGAAACTCCAACCGGCACCTAATCCTAGGTCTGAAGAACACCCTGTATGTTGTATGTGTGTTGAGTATTCAGCCCGAAGGTTGGTTTGATCTTCCACAGCTCCGCCAAAAGCTGTCATAAAGAGCCTAGGCGTCACTGAAGAGGCGTACGAGGGAAATGAAGAGTCAGATAGTTTGCCGTTGCTTTCCTCGCCGAGCCAGAAGTTGCTATTACATATTAGTCTGCCAAGCTCCTTGAAATGCATGCATCAACCGACTCTAAGAGCTTTATTTTCACACCATTCATAACAGGGACTGTCTGCATAAGGAATGGTATTACTTGCATCGCTCATACCACAGTCACTTTCATATTGTCAAAGCCAAGGATGTGACTGAGACAGGTCAATGAAAGTAACAAATTTATTCTAGCCCATACCAGAAGACATAGTGCAATGTAAACACTACATCTCGCCAGCAAAGGCAAGAAGAACACCCGACCTTCAAAAACAACACTGGTGCAGTGAGAGGGTGCCAATAAAAATACAATTCATACAGTATACACACAGTAAATCAGCAATGGGCGTAGTCACTCACAAGATGGGTCAGCACGTCCAGAAAACACTTTCTAAGGAGCACTGACAGTGTTTCCTAACACCGTAAACATACCTACACCGGGCAAGTTGGCCATGCGGTTACGGGCGCGCGGCTCTGAACTTGCAACCGGGAGGTAGTGGGTTCGAATCCCACTGTCGGCAGTCCTGAAGATGGTTTCCCGTGGTTTCCCATTTTCACACCAGGCAAATGCTGGGGCTGCACCTTAATTAAGGCCACGGCCGCTTCCTTCCAACTCCTAGGCCTTTTCTATCCCATCGTCGCCATAAGACCTACCTGTGTCGGTGCGACGTAAAGCTACTAGGAAGAAAACACACACCTACACTCTTGCCGTAAGTCCACAATAAAATTCAAAGAGTAACATCTAATCTTACCGCAACGTAATGTGCAATGTGTCACCATCCCGTCTGAAAGAATGATGATACTATCCCTATTAAACTTATGAATTATCTTCAGAACACTTACATCACTATTCATTCCGAGACACCGGCTGTATGTAAGCCGATCTAAGAATTTTTTAATACCCGAAACCTCGTTAGAGGAGCGCTAAGACGCACCGGAGACGACACCAACTCTGCTGTACATGACCCTCCTCCCTCACTTTCAGGGAAAGAGGGACAGTGGGGAGGGGTAATGAAGAACCAATAGGGTAGTCTGGACCTCAATAAGAGAAACTTCAAATGCCTTTAAATGCAGACTGAAAAATGTAGTTTTCAGAGTTGCTTTTAGTTTCCTCGAAAGGCTAAAGAGTAGATGATAACTGTCATTCAAGATTACAGTCGAAACACGTCAGGTAGATTGCTAAGTATTTGTTGGAGTAAGATGAATGAGCTTGTTTGACGTTAATAGTGAACTAGAAGGAGCACTGGCAACATTCCTCGTGAAATAAATTGAGTGTCTTTTGTGATGATTTTATTTCAGATAAAGACTTCCTGAGGAAATTACATTCCGGATCCTGATATCATCCTATCAGATGGTAGGCTGAGTATACTTCATTAGACTCGTTTATCAAGATAGCTGTCTGCAGGCAGCGCAGTTTAAGTAATCGATAGCTTTAAACGAGATATGTAACCGCAGGAAACCTGCGGGTTTAATGTCAGTGGATGAATTTACTTTGATCCTGTAACGTGTAAGGAGTATACGTTGTCAATTAGCTAATGTGCTAAAGGATTTTCCTGTCGCCGGATCAAACCTACACTGTACTTTTAAACTTTTTACTCCGCACCTACAAAAATCGGTCCTATGGCACTATGGGATGGAAGTGGGAAGTGAGTGACCTTGGCCTTAATTTAGGTACAACCCCTGCATTTGTCTGGTTTAAAAATGGGAAATCACGGAAATCCATCTTCGGGAATTCGGACGGAGGAGTTCGAACCCACTGCTACCCGAATGCAAGCTGACAGATACGTGACCCAAAATCGCACAGACACTCTCTCAATCCCAGTCTACGTCTTTAGAGTGTGGTTAAATGAAACTTCAGCTTACCGCAGATATAAGTGTATACAGTATGAATAAAATAATGTGGTCAGGGGTTTGCCTGTTACTGGATCAAACCTACTCGGTTCTTGTAAATATTTTACGCCGGATGACACAAGTTAGTCTTATGGCCCCTATAGATTAAGAATGGGAAGGAAGTTAATAATAATGTAATTGTCTTCACTTCCCACTCACTACTTTTTTACGGTTTTTAGGATACGGGGAGGTAATGGAATTTTGTCCCTCAGGAGTTCATTTAGGTGCCAGTAAATCTACCGACCGAGTCTGACGTATTTGAGCACCTTAAAATACCACCGGCCTGAGGTAGGATCGAATCTGCCAAGTTGGGGTCAGAAGGCCAGCCATTCAGCCGGGCATGTAAAGGAGAACGCGTGTAAGTCTCTGGTAACATCCCGATTAAATTATGAGCCCGATACCAGGGTGACTTGATACGGTGATGCAAGGATGAAAAATAGCTAGAATTGGGAACGTAAAGGACGTGACCTTGATTAAGGTGCAGCCTGGTGTGAAAATGGGAAACTACCAAGCAAGCGCGCTCAAAGTCCATATATCTCGCCTCCTCCCAATCGTATATCTATGACGAAAGGTTATCTTACACCCCTGTGATTGAGGGCGATAGAATACATCCGCAGTGTTCCCTATTCTGTCATAAAATACGACGAAAGTTGAACCCCTGGACTCTCAATTTTAGAGAGCGGATTGGCGACCAGAGGACCCTAGCTGAGTCTCACAGTGCTTCCCCTTAATTGTGCAAGGCTCCTTCCTCTCCGGCCTTCCTTGGCGAACTTTTGTTCCTTTCCGATTCCGATCATTCATTTTTCGATCTGGAGATAGTGGGTTCGAACCCCAATGTCGGCAGCCCTGAAGATGGATTCTCAAGGTTTCCCTTCACACCAGAGAAATGCTGGGGCTGTGCCTTAATTAAGGCCACGGCCAATTCCTTCCGACTCCTAGGCCTTTCCTATCCCATCGTCGCCGTAAGACCTACCTGTGTCGGTGCGACATGAAGTCAATTGTAAAAAAGAAAATAATTTCCACGCCCTTCGCGGCCCTTCTCTTCCTTTTGCCCATAATTTCACTATTCGAGGGATGGGACCTCTTCCTTTTTTGGTTACGTGTTAATAGATGATTACTTAGTTGTACTTCCTCTTAAAAACAATCACTACAACTACCAATAAGGCTGGACTTCCTTCAGCAAGTCAGAACATCGGTATGTGTGCCCCCGTGGTCTCCACATAGTCGAATGCACCACCAAGTTCGTTCAGCATTCTTGGAGTTCCTATCTGGAAGACTGAGCACTCCGTAATTTTATAAGGGTCATTCAAAAAGAAACGATCCGGAGGCTATAAAATGAAAACTTGTACCGTTATTTCAAAAGTATTGCCCAGCATTGTTGAGGCACTTGTCTCGCTGCGATACAAGGTGGTGAATCGCCGGCTCATAAAATTCCTGCGGCTCTGTTTTGAACCATTTCCGAACGTACAGCTTGACGTCGTCGTCCGAGGTAAATCGTTTGCCTCTCAGAGCCTTCTTCAGCTCACCCTTTACTTTTTGGTCGCAGCGACCCTGCAAGCTTCCACTGGAGACTTTGTCGGTTTGATTCGGGTTCGAAGTGATAGCACCATCTCCAGCAACCACTCGTGACAGGAACTCATCCCCTTTCTTGGCATAGTGTAGCAGTTGTTGAAGAGAGAGGTCCATTCGAAATACTTCTTGTGCTGGTTGAATACAGTGAGGCACCAATTGGACGCACTTTTAGCGATGGCGTGAACACATCCGACGCTCACTCCGACCTCTGTGGCAATGGCTGCTACCGTAACTCGCTGGTCTTGCATAATGAGGGCATCTACCTGCTGGACAATGTCATCGGCAATGCGGTGTGGCGTTCCAGACCGTGCATCATCGGCCAATGATATCCGTCATTTCCTAAATCGCTTGTACCACGCCTTGACACTTGCAGCGGACATGCCGTGTTCACCGTACACTTGTACCACGACGGGCGTGAAAATGAAAGACTCCCTAGGATTCGAGTGCTGTAATACCGTCGGGATCGGAAAAGAACAAGAGTTAACCAGGGAGGCCGGATAGGATAGATGAATTTGTGCAGGAAAGCATCAATGTTTAGTTCCGCTGACAAGGGGGCTGAGTGTATGTGCCGTCTTCATCACCATTCCATCATCATCACGACGCACAGGTCACCTAAGGGAGTGAAATCTAAAGAACTGCACCTGACAAGCCATAATAGTTCCCGGACACTCCCGGCACTAAAAGCCATACGCCAGTATAGAAGGGAAGTTGGACAATTTTTGATCCACATTACGCTTACCAAATAATCTGTTCAGACGGTATCGAATAGTCAATGTGAAATGCACAGCTCGAGATAACGGGAGAATATATGTTAAATCCCCCTGATTATACACTGGCGGGGAAATATATCTAAACACCAAGAAGGGGTTGTGGTAGATTAACGAACGTTGGTAGGCGCGTTTATACATCCGAAAGATGATGTTCACTCAAATTTCCCGTAAATCTCATTAGCGTGGCGCTAGTAGCGGGTCTATGACTTCGATCATAAGGTTTGCTCTTAATAGGGGTTGTATTGTGCGAGAGCATTAGTTACTGTCAGACTTAATGGAATGACTGTGAGTGGGCCAAGAATGCCTTTACGACGATGAAGGGGCCATTATCAACAACTCACTGCGGTTGAACGAGGCCGTATAATAGGGTACGTGGGGAAGGTGGATTTTCTTTCCACGCTATTGCAGAACGACTTGGCAGGAATGTATCGACTGTGCATGCGTGCTCGCAGCGGTTGTTACGAGAAGGTACGCTCGCAAGAAGACCGGGCTCCGGACGTCCCCGTGGCACCACCGAGAGGGAAGACCGCTGTATTCGAAATACTTCTTGTGCTGGTTGAATACTGTGAGGCACCAATTGGACGCACTTTTAGCGATGGCGTGAACACATTCGACGCTCACTCCGACCTCTGTGGCAATGGCTGCTACCGTAACTCGCTGGTCTTGCATAATGAGGGCATCTACCTGCTGGACAATGTCATCGGCAATGCGGTGTGGCGTTCCAGACCAGACCAGCGATTCGAGCGGCAGTTGGTACCACAGTGACGCAACGAACTGTTCAAAATCAGTTATTAGAAGAACGGCTCCGGTCCAAACGCCCTGCACCGTGCATTCCGCTTACCCCAAACCACCGGTGTCTGCGACTTCAGTGGTGTCAAGCGAGAACTAATTGGAGGATGCAGTGGAGGTCCGTTGTGTTTTTCGATGAAAGCCGGTTCTGTCTTGATGCCAGTGACGGCCGTGTGTTGGTTAGAAGGAGGCCGGGTAAGTGCCCGCATTCCACCTGTCCGCGGTGTCAAAACACTGGACTTACAGCGCGAGTTATAGTCTGATGAGCAATTTCTTCTGACAGCAGGAGGACTCTTGTGGTTATCCCAAACACCCTGACTGTAGATGTGTACGTCCGTGTGGTGATTCGACCTGTTGTGCTGCCATTCGTGAACAGCATCCCCGGGGTGTTTTCAAACAGGATAATGCACGCCCCTATGCCGCTGTTGTGACCCAACATGCACTACAGACTGTCGACATATTGCGTTGGCCTGCTGAATCGCCCGATCTGTCCGCGATCGAACACGTATGGGACATCATTGGACGACAACTCCAGCGTCATCCACAACCGGCATTAACCGTCGCTGTATTGGCCGACCAATTGCAAGAGGCACGGAACTCCATCCTACAAGCTGGTATCCGTAACTTGTACGACACAATGCATGCATTCAACAGTCAGGCGATTACACGGGTTATTATTGGACCAACATGGCACATTTGCGATGGCAAATCTCGCGCGGATATTAAACTAAAGTCTTGTACCTTTAAATAATCAAACAATATACCACGACAAAATTTTCGCATTCTACACTTCTTATTTCTTGGTGTTTGAATGTATCCTTTTCCGCCAGTGTACATATCAGGTATATACGAATTTTGTGCGTACCTTGAAAACCAGAAGCGTGGCCTTCGCAATGTTCGATTTCGGTATCAGAAACATCTTCGGAGAAAATATACCCTAAATATCTGAGCTTATACCTGAAATAATTTCATACTTCCTACGTGAAATTCAATCATCTGAACGTTCTTTCCTGACAACATCTTGAAAATGCTTATAATCATCGCCCAGTTAGCCCTAGTTATCCTCCGAGTCTTAGAAATCAAATGCAAGTGAATTGTGGACGAAATAGGGCAGTAGTGTTTTCAAACGTAAATGTAAAAGAAGTTGTTTTTCTTGAATTGGGTCATACCTGGTAAACACCTGATGTTTTTATGGCACATGCTTATTTATCACAATACAGAATGAATCGCGTATCCGTCGAGCCGACTCATAATTAAAATAACTTTTACATAGGAAAATACGGTATTGCAATGATAACTGTCTCACCATGTTGACAGCTGAGATTCAGACTGGCAACTGATGCTTGCGAGGTCGAACACGTGCACGCTCCTTGCAAGGTCAAGAACTATGCGCGCGCCCTCATACAGCTGCTTAACTCTTGGAGAGTAGAAACGCCGCTGGACGGTCTTGGTTTATAATATAGACCCTGAATACTGACATTTGCCGAACTAATATTACCCAACCGATGTTTATGGAAGTACATTCCTATTTGATATAATGTACTGACGTTTTCTGAACTACAGTATGCGGCAAAGAAAACAATAAAAAATAATGCGGTAATTACAGACAGGCCCTGAACATCATGATACGTCATTATAACATGCAAGTATGCTACAGGAACACGTATCTAACTGCATCGATGCAGAATTGTATCAAAATAATGCACACTCTCACGTCTCATAAACGTGGTATAGATTGTCGAATATGTCAGTGAACATAGTGTGCCACAAAGACACACAATATTACTGTATCATCTGTCATCATTTTTTTCTTTCTTAATCCGTTTACACTCCGGGGTTGGATTTTCTTCGGACTCAGCGAGGGATCACTCTCAACCGCCTCAAGGGTACTGTCCTGGAGCGTGAGAACTTGGGTAGGGGATACAACTGGAGAGGAGGAGCAGTACCCCGCATAGTCGGCCTCACCTGCTATACTGAACAGGGGCCGTGTAGGGGAGAGGAAAATGGGAAGGGGTAGACAAGGAGGAGGGAAGGAAGCGGCCGTAGCCTTAAATTGGGGACCATCCCGGAATTTGCCTGGAGGAGGAGTGAGAAAGCACGGAAAATCACATCCAGAATGGATGATGTGGGAATCGAACGCCCTCTATTCAGTTGACCTCCAGAGGATGAGCGGACTCCGTCCCAGCCCTCGTACCAATTTTCAAATTTCCTTGTAGAGCCGGAAATAGAAACCAGGGCCTGCGGGGGTTGCAGCTAATCACTCTAACCACTACACCACAAAGGCGGACTCTCGTAATTACATACACAATTTTGCTGTTCGTCGCACCGGTACAGACAGGTCTTATGGCGAGGATGGGATAGGAAAGGGCTATGAGTGGATGGTAAGGGGCCAACATTTGTCTGGTGTGTGAATGGGAAACGACGGAAAACCATATTCAGGGCTGTTGACGGTGGGATTCGAACCCACATCTCTCGAATACAAGCTCACAGTTGCGGGACCCTAACCGCATGGCCATTTGTTCGGCAGATCGGTCAACTGCCCAGAAAATAGATTCTTTCAGTAGACACGATCCCAGCACTCAGCCCGGAACTGAAATCCCTGAAATCCGAGATTCGATTCCAAGGCCTCCGCTTGCTGTACACGAAAGGCCATTAGGAATACTGTCCGGCTCCTTGGCTGAATGGTTAGTATAGTCGCCTTTGATTCAGAGGGCCCCGAGTTCGATTGCCGGAGATTTTAACCTGAAATGGTTAATGCATTTGGCTCGGGGACTGGGTGTTTGTGTTGTCCCCAATATTGCTGCAACTCATACAACACTATCGTCCACCACAACAACCCGCACTTCCTTCTAGGAGGGTCTAACTTACAAGGGCTGCATCAGGCTAGAAACAGCCAGATGTAATGATTATTAGGCCTACTAATTCCGTCCTCAATGAAACTTTATTGAGTTTAACCGCAAACCAACACTCATGGTTTGGTACTTATTTATGTCGTGGTCAGTGGCGGCTCGTGAAAAATCGTCGCCCGTGCTACAAAATAAAAGCTAAATACGCTGTTTTAAATCTGCATATTGCCATGACGAACAACTCATATTTCAAATTTGTTAATAATAATAATAATAATAATAATAATAATAATAATAATAATAATAATAATAATAATAATAATAATACATCTTTTCTCACAATTTGTAACACAGAACAAAAAATAATTTAGAAGCAGATGAATACTTCGACAATTGTCTACGAGATAAATAATTCATTCGAAAAATATTGTTTGTACTCACCTAATGGAGCAAAAACGAAGTCCATACGGCGACCTTTTTTTTTTTTTTTGCTGCAAAACTTGTCTATCACCCTGATGTTGAACGTGGTAAGCAATTCTGCCACTAGAGAGTAGCATCGTCCGGGCTCAATAGTGAAGCGTAAGTGGAGGCAATCTATCGCAAACATAATATTGTTATTAAGGTAACAATGTTTATTAAAATATCCATCTTCCTTGTTTGCCAAAAATAAGGAATTCTTAGGCGAGTCAAAGAATCTGACCCTAAATGTTGTCCCGCATTAGAATGTAATTTATGCTGGTAAAAGGGGAGTCTCAGTGATTCAGTTGGCAGCGCTTTCAGTTGGTTTGCTGGTGCACGTTTTTCTATCATTGTGTTAGTGCTAAAGTTCATACAAAGATTTATCCCATCTTTTATCCACTGCAGTGTGTATAAAGTGAAATTAGTATTCTTAGTGAGGATCTATATTCTCACAATTCTATGTGCACTGATGTAAGCTGGGAAGTGAGTATACAGCATGAATAGTGTGGACAGTTTGATGAAACAACCATTTTATAGGAGAACATTAGAAGAAAAAGTGAACATAAAAATTATAGGTCGTCCCACTCCAGTCTGAAATTTTACTGAGAAGGCCTCGAGAGGGAAAAATTCCGGTTATATCAGGAATTTAAACTGTCAAGTATAGGACGGTTCATTATTTATGAGATAAGCTTTTACTCGATTGACCGAGCAAGTTGGCCGTGTGGTTAGGGGCGCGCAGCTGTGAGCTTGCATCCGGGAGATAGTGGCTTTTTTTTTTTGCTATGGGCTTTACGTCGCACCGACACAGATAGGTCTTATGGCGACGATGGGATAGGGAAGGCCTAGGAGTTGGAAGGAAGCGGCCGTGGTCTTAATTAAGGTACAGCCCCAGCATTTGCCTGGTGTGAAAATGGGAAACCACGGAAAACCATCTTCAGGGCTGCCGATAGTGGGATTCGAACCTACTATCTCCCGGATGCAAGCTCACAACCGCGCGCCTCTACGCGCACGGCGATAGTGGCTTAGAACCCTACTGTCGAACTCGGGATTCCGAGGTGCGAAGGCAAACACTCTGAACAGTCAACCATGGAGTCAGAGATGTTCATTGAAGTTCGACGTACACAGTTACTCACTTCAACCCGTTTTTCAAACTGAGGAAAATAGGTCTCTCTTTTTCTTTAATCTGTTTACCCTCCAGGGTTGGGTTTTCCCTCGCACTCAGTGAGGGACCCCAACTCTACCGCTTCTGGGGCAGGTGTCCTGGAGCGTGAGACTTTGTATCAGGGGATACAACTAGGGAGGAGGACCAGTGCCACGACCAGGCGGCCTCACCTGCTTTGCTGAACACGAGCCTTGTGGGGTGACGGGAAGATTAGAAGGAATAGACAAGGAGGATGAAGGAAGTGGTAGTGGCTTTATGTTTGGTACCATTCCGGCATTTGCCTGGAGGAGAAGTGGGAAACCGCGGAAAACCACTCTGTTGTGTAATGGTTTGTTTGATCAGCTACAACCTCAGCCATCCTCGAAGTGGTTTTACAGCTGTTCCCCAAGTTGCGACTGCTATGGCAATCTTTTTTGCTGAACGTGTTTTGGCCAGTAAAATATTTATAAAAAAAATATCTTGCCAATGCCACCAGTCTAAAAAATAATATATACACCACCAGCGTTATCAGCATTCACGCTGTCAATGAGGAGTCGGTGAACTTTATTTTTTCGTTGTTTAACCTCGGTTCATTCTGATTTATCGTATGTTGAAGTTCAACTGTATCAAAATTTGTGTGTTCAATATATTATTTTTTTCAAATTAACAACAATCCAATCGGTCACTTTTGGAGATGGTAAACCATATTGAGGGAGAGTATTGCCACCTATGGAGAGAAGAATGTCTTGTAACGCAAACAGAGGGCGATTAGTAAAATTTTGTAAATGAGCATTTTTGTCTGCATTTGGGTAATATCGTTGGAGGTCTTTTACATAATCTTCCATGAAATGATCCTTAAACTTGTTCCATAATTCTGAGGGATTAGGAACATTGTAGAATACCAATATAATGGCAAATAGCTCTCCTAATTGAGATGTGCTGCTGCTTATACTGGCATCTGTGTGTCGCACCAGTGATTATCGCCTTCTAGTAAACCAAGCATGCTGCTTCATATGTAAGATGTAAAATACCATTCACGCTTTTGAGACTATCGAAAGAAGTTGGTCCCTTGACAACATTTAATAACATCCTTAGATTATAACATTCTCGATTATTAGGATGAATTGCATAAATTCTACCGGATGACCCTCCACAGGCGTACCTTGGTGTCGCCGTTGGAATGTCCCATTTTCTTTCTTAAATGTGTAATAACCTGGTAGGTACTTCTTCATAAATAAACTGGCTGCGAAATCGTCGTTATGACACAGATCGAAAAACGCCATCAATGCAGTAATCCTCGGATTCTGTACCACTCCACGGATATTGTTTGGATCAAAATAAATTCTCTGACCATTTCCTGAATGGATATCCATATGTGTTACTGCGGGGAATCGTTCGTCAATCGAAAATGACAATATAAGCCAGGTTGCTTGGGAATTACTAATATATCTTGCATTTTGATATGATGTCACTTCATCGTTAGCATTTTGTACTCCAAATACTGCCAAGTCTGAAAGTTTGTTGACATACTTCCAAATATATTTTATTGATTTTACACTGCTACAAAGTTCAACGTCGATGTATGCTCTAAAAGTGCACGACAGTACCGGAACAAATGAAACAATACAGCGATTACCGATATCAGTAGAATTAGTTCGTGATCGAATTGTCGTTCGTATACCACTGTTATGAGGTGAACGACGTCTGTAAATTGGATAAACATACTCACCTGTCTATACTGAAAGAACTATAAATCATTTATTACAAATATCGTTCTTCATACGCGGAGATTGTGGACTGCAAGGGCCACATGAACCATGTAACATGCGGGTTTTCACAACGTCAAATAGTTTTGGATCAACTTTTAGCAATTGTGCTCGAATAACATCATCAATTTACTGTGGTCTTATATTCTTTTCTAACAATATCAAAATTTGGGCATGGGGCAAACCACGCTTCTACCATTCTACACTATACATAAAACAGTGAACGGAACCGTATGTTTTTATTTCACCCGGAGATCCATAATTTTTTCAGTTGTTGTTTAAAAACTCTTGCTGCAACATCATGCCGATCAGAAGCCAACTGACCAGTAAAACGTTCGTTTGTATTATCATCCCATTTAGAGTTGGTCGTAAACGTTATGAAAATATCGGGCCGTTCATATTTCTTAACATAACAAAATGCATCCTGTGTGCGTTGGTGCATATATCTAGGTCCTTCCGTAAACGATGAAGGTAGAATAACTGGGTAACTGGCACAAGTCCTCAACATTCTCATTATGATTGATTGCGTCTTAAAGGTGAATATAATTGTAAACTCGAAGCTTTTATGGATTAGTTCATATAAAAATGACCGAGCTCGATAGCTGCTAAGTATTGATTAAATAATTGTTTGTAATACAGGAAATGATTGTACTCATTCTCTCTAAACATTAATAGGTAGCAAGAGTATTGTAGTGCGGAAACTTTTTTAAAAATATTTGGTTGGCCTGTGTTTGGGTAGACTTTATAGACCGAAAAGTTATATCCGTCTTCCCCGTAAACAAACATTAGAGGATACGGTAGGGCATCATACAGCCTGTGACAATAAAGTTCGGTGAATAGTCCTGTACTATCAACATAGATGAACAATGCACGACAGTGACCTTACTGTCCTTCTAAATAGTCCCCTCCCATAACTGTGCACTGCTGAGATCGGCGAACTTTGCAAGAAGGCTTCCTTTGGGATGGTGTTCAAAAGCCTCGTCACGTTTCGTGGGATATCAGGAATATCGTCAAGTCTCTTTCCTTTCAAAGCGAGTTTGAGTCGTGGGAATAGGGAGAAGTCTGGAGGATTGAGATCTGGCGAGTATGGCGGATGTTGAAGTTGGACCACCCCCTTTTATGCCATGGACTGTTTGACGATAATGGGTGTGTGTGGGAGAGCGTTGTCATGGACAAAATATCCATGAACCTTGTTGTGCGTACTGAGGTCGCACCCTGAGTAGACGTTTCATTAAACAGGTCAAAATTTCAATGGACTGTGCAGCATTCAACGTCATCCCCTCAGGTATAAATTCCTAGTGGATAATGCCTCGACTATCGAAAGAGATGAAGAGCATTCTTTTGATGCGTGACTTTTCGGGTCTGACATTTTTCCGACGAGGGGATCCCGGAAAACGCCATTCCATGCTTTGCCGTTTCGTTTCAGGGTCGTACCTGAGACACCAGGTTTCATCCTCAGTGACGATACAGTTCAAGAAATTTGGTGTCGCATCCGCCGTTTCGACAAAATCCTCTGAAACCTCTAAACCTGCCTGCTTCTGATCGTCAGTCAAGTGATGTGGCACAAGACAAAAACACCTCTTCCCTAACTTTTGGGTAACTATTTCACGGTTAATCTGCAGTTGATCCGCTATCATGCGCTCAGTTGTTCGCTAATCGTTCGTGATTAATGTCCTCACCTTCTCAATGTTTTCGTCACTGACGGCGGTCACCGGTCTTCCGCTGCGGGGGTTGTCAGAAACTCTTTCCCAGTCTCGTCGGAAACAGGCGAACCACTCGTACACACACTTCAAAGACAGTGCTGATCTTCATAAACACGTAACAGCATCGCATGCGTTTCTTTCCGTGTCTTGAAAAGCTTAAAACAAAACTGTACATTGATCTTTTGGTCGTTCATATTCCTGTTCGCAGTTCAAAAGCAACGCACTAAACACGCACTGAGTCAAAGATGTCTTACACGGCACACACACGATGCTCAACCGAACAGCGTTGGGAGCAGATGGTCAAAACCTGCTGCTACGCAGGTGCAGCGTTGCGTGTCGCCAGTGTTGCCGCATCGACCGTTCTGAATTCATTCACCGAACTTTATTGCCACAGGTTGTACGATCTGTGAGTTTCGGCGATTCTATGCAATCTGTTGTTATGTCTGCAAAGTACTATATCCCGTTTATCACAATCTTTATTTACCAGTAACACAGTTACTTCGTTTGTTATCGGATCGTTATGACGAACTCTTCACTCTGCTGAAGGCCGTCGAACAGCATTTATATTTATTTTATGGTCATTTTCGTTTGAATTTGGTGTGAAATTTGAAGAGCACTTTTGAAATCACGAATGTAACTGTCTATTTTAATAAGCATACAATGCAAGATTTCTACTAACGAAGTATTTAAATTTGAAAAACATTCTAACCTTGCTTCCCTTTGTAGCACATAATCGCTAATGAAATATATTTGTAAACATGATTCTCTCGCATTATGTACTGGTAGAAGGGAACCAATTAAATGATACACCTGCCCCTATTTTTTAAACGTGGGCAAATAATACCCTTCATGATGTTCTTTTGCCCCGAAGAAAGTCATTTCTAAAGCCGAATTACAACGTCTAATATTATTCATGAAACGTTGCGATTGATCATGTTCGCCACATAACAGAGACTTAATTGGTTTAAATGCCTGCTGAATCGAGTCCAGGCGCACTTTCTGAGAAGAAAAATAAAGTCGCTTTGACTCATCTTTCCACCTTAAAGCTTTACAGAAAATGCAACAAACATTCATAAGGCCTATCACTGATGCTGCAGAATAATTTATTTGGGCATCATAATTGAACCAACTATGATTTTCTTGTCATGGAAAATACGTCTATTAGTTCTTCTTATTTGGTCATTATTCAGTCGTTGTCTCCGGTCCTCTTCACTTTCAATATCCCGCATAACACTTGTCGTTTGTCTGGCAATAACCAAACACCGTTCTCGACCAAAATTTTTTTCTGACTGAGGAATCGTACTCACACATTTACGGAGCTGTGCTAAGCGCTCGATTCTCTGTCCTAGTAAATGATATCGATCACATTGTACAGTAACACGAATGTCTTGTTGTTCTGTGACTTCCAAATCCACGTTGATTTTGGTGATGACGACGATCACTTTTCAATCGCTGCTCTCTAGAATCATCTGTTTCTAGATATCACAACACAGAATGTCGAATACGGTCATCTTCTAATCCCTGCTATTTAGAATCATCCGATTCTAGATTTCGCAACACATAGTGTCGAATACGGTCTTCTTCTAATCGCTGCTCTCTAGAATCGCCTGATTCTAGGCTTCACGAGACAGCGTGTCGAATACGATCGTTTTCTATACGCTGTCCTGTAGACTTCTGAGATTCTTGAGTGCTTAACAATGATTGACGGATTCTGTCTAACTGTAATCGTTCGTTCCTCTCGGTACTACTTTCATTCGATCTAGACATGGATCGCCTCAATCGACTATTTGTAAGACGACTTTCTCTACCCTGTTGAGATTCATTTTCACGTTTCAATCTTTGACTTTTGGTCTTTTTCGTGTTTTTAGAGATAATTTATTTTCTTCTAGGCATGATTAATGTCTTAACTACTCAATACGAACAAATATAAACACGGCGCGCGTCGAAACTCCACCATCCGCAATAGCCCGCTTGTGCGTACTGAACGCGTGTGGCAGTCAGCTTTTGCAATATTAAGTCGTTAGAGGGGGAAGCGGTGGGAGGCGCCCTTCGATGCGGCGAACGGTAACGCACCACCGAGATGGCTCCCAGCAGTAGGCCACGATCTGTTGCCTTAGAAACTCCTTAATGGAAGAGTGGAGTTATATACCTAGTTAGTAGTATCTACGAGTGGGTGGTTGTTAGGGCAAGGTCAGCAACCAAAATACATTCCTTGTAAGTTATCTATGGAGCAATTGTAGCAAAATCCAATATGGAGGCATTTAGGACAATAAAATTAAACCAAAAGATATCCCTCAAATCAATTAAAATAAGTTGTAGACTCTTAAGATAACACGTTCGCACAACCACCACACCAAATAAATGCACACATAATCCCTGATACCCACTAACACTACACAGAACACGAGAAAAGATGTTATGATCGTGGAGCTCCACTGCACATGATCTCTTCCAGTGAGTCTATACTTTGATCTTAGCCAAGAGGTTGTGAAGCGTTTTTGTCATGTACCGTTTATCAGCAGTACGTCATATCGACAAGCCGATTACGTCATAAAACACCTCGTTTAGAGATCTACATGGTTGGCTGCTGTAGAATCCTTGAGCTGACGTTTCCATGGTTATGGCTGGTCGTTTCTTTATCGGATTCCTAGCACAGGGGTAATGTGGTACCAATATCTCTATAACGGTTGGTTTTAGGGCCTCAAAACATGGTTTTCGGGCCAGTAGGGCTTACCAAGTTTTGTTCTTTGCATGAAGGGCTTAAAATTAGCATTGTCTCGTCCCTGTACGACAAATTCGATATTTAGCATATTATATCTCCCCAACCATTTCGGAGATTAGCCGGAACAAACAGACAGACAGAAAATTTAAAAGTAACCTAAGTTACTCCTTATACCATTAGCTATCTGCCAGTGAAAGTCCCGTCAAAATCTGTGCAACTGTTTCGGAGATTAGCGAGAACAAACAAATAGACAGACAGACAAAATTTGAAAGGAATGATTTTCAATTATAAGTACTGTATATACTACTTAGTAAAATTCTGTTATTTTGACATTACAAACAGACACTTCAAATGTATAGATGTTCACCGACAGTAACTCCTTCCATACACGACTCCCTGGTCATCCGTATGTTCCACCTATCTCCGTAGAGATAGATGGTTTGTGAGGTGCCGATACCGGTGCGCTGTTCCGCGCTCCTCTGTCGGCTTTTATGTGTTATTGACTGTTGTGTGATTTTTCCTTATGTGTATAATTGATCAGTTATGTGTTAGATTCATGTTGTAGTGGATTTCTGTGTGCGTATGTGTTTTGGTCACCCATCCAGTGGGTGACCATTCCCAATGTTGCTTAACTGTCTGTGTATGTGTTTGTGTGTATGTGTGTGTGTGAGTGTTGTACGTCTGAGTAGTAGTGTTGTAAGTGTGTTAGTTTGGCCGGGGAAAACGTGACATTCTGTGATCATGGCTGGCACAGTTTGTGTATACGATGTTGCTCGCCCTGATTATAGGGCTTGCATAGCTAGTGTTGCTTTCAGAAATTTGCAACGCTACATCGTATTTACTGTCGCAGCATACTATTTTGTGTTGTAAAATAGCAGCTATTGCGGGTGTTATGTAAAGAACAGCATTAGGTGTTAAATTTGGAAAGTAGTGAGCATCTGAAATGTGCAGTTGTTGGCACACCGCCTCGGCTGTACCCGAGTTCCAGTGCTTGGAAGTGAGGACATTGCTTGGTGGTTCTTCTTGACGGGAGGGGGGGGGGGGGATTAGTTAATGATAAGCTGTCTAGTGGGCATGGGAATTGTGGGCTGATTCTGGGGTGTAAGGAGTTTGAGTAGTAGTAGATGGATGAGGGTAGAGATGTCCTGGTTTATTTGGATGGGTTGCTCTGGGGTGGTAGGTACTGGGTTCGACTGGGTAGGTACTGGGTTCGACTGAGGAGAGACTGGTGTACTGCGTGTGAATAGGTGCCGTGAATGTTTGTGATGTGCTTTGACTGCCTTCTTGATGAAGGGGCATCCAGGGAAAGAGGCGGCGTGGCCGCCTTGACAGTTAGCACACTTAGCCTCGTTTCGTGGGACCGTGCAGACAGTGTGACGGTGAGAACCACCACATCTGTTGCAGCGGGTGGGTTCAGTGCAATTGGCAGCTGAGTGATGGAGTTTGAGGCAGTTAAAGCACTGAGTTACAAGTGTGGGTCTAGGGGGGGGACGGGTTCGAGTTTCTGTAGTTGTGTGAGGTGTTGGTGTTTGCTTGGACTTGGGAGCAGGTTTTTTACGCCTGCTCCTAGTCTGAGTGTATTTGTGCAGTGTTTCCGTGCCCGGTGGTGAGACTGATGAGATCCCACGCCCGGGCTCGGGGGTTGTTTGGGGGGGGAGGGGAGGGGTCTGTTGTGTGTCAGTGTTTGCGAGTAGACTAGAGGCTGTTTCCTGGGTAGTTTCTGCCTCTGTCTCGTCAGTTTGAGTGTTCTTGGTGTAGGTGGTTGGAGGAGGAAGAGGGGGGGGAAGAGGAGGGTACGTTTGGGAGGATGATTCTATGGTTTCGGTGGGTACAGGATGGATTAGAATTGGAGTTGGGATACCTGCCTTTTGTAAAATATTAATTATATCTGGGATGAATTTATTCCTGATGGGGGTGATGAGGAGGTGACAGTTGTGTGTTTCCTCAATAACTGCAATGAATTTACGGATGAAGGGCTGGATAGTTTCAATGATGATTTTACGGGAAAGTGGTATGGGGCCTGGAGAAGTTAGGGGTAGTAGAAGGATGTCGCATTTTTGAGAAGTGGGGAATGGAGAATCGTGTCTGATGTAGTGGAAGGGGTGCTCAAAATCGTGCTGTTCCTCCTCTTCTTCTGCCTCTTCCTCGGATGATTCAGTCTCTTCCTCAGGAGTTTCTTCTTGCTCAGTGGGGGTGGGTTGGTTTTCACGGAGATGGTTTTATGATTTTATGTTGCAATGTATTTCATGAGAGTATGCATACAAACACACACACAAGCTTGCTTATGTGGGATTCACTGAAATGTAGATTAAAATATTGTAACTAAAATATTTTGATTAAAAATAAATTAATTTTAACAAATTAAATTATAATAACAATAATAATCGCATGCCCTCAGCTGCCATGTGCAGACATTTGAATGTGACGCCCTCTGTCTGTCTGCTCGTCAATTTCGACGTTCCGTTTTACCCTAGGCTCACTAGTTGCAGACCGAGTAAACCGAAACTCTCTCAGGCGTCTATGGCTGAGATTTAATGAATTTTATCGGGCAAACACCAAATGTGTCACCAGAGATCTTTTATATGCCGACATCGTACGACATGGAGTGTCGAATAGACATTTTTTTCCACCCTTCAATAATCCGACTACCTCTGCCGGGTTTGAAGCCGCTATTTTGAGATCCGGAAGCCGACACTCTGCCACCGATCCACAAAGGAAGCTAACAAATGAAATATTAATTTTATGAAAAGTGATCAAATACCATAGAAGCGATTTTTAGACTAAATACGGCTCTATTCTCCACAAAATTAAACGGTAAGACTTGCTTGTCCTGTTAATTTGATTCATACCACATAGTGAACCGAGGCTATTTCCTGTGCTAATATTACACACCCGATGTATTTTTACAAGTACATTCACGGTTTCTGAACTGGTATTACGCACCCGATGGTTTGGTTAGGTATACAATTATGCGCGCTGTGGCATACACCATCTTTTCCAACAGTAGTTCTTTAATGTCATGGTGAATCTACTGGGACCAGGAGAGGAGGATAGCATAATTGAGCCTTTTGAAAAAACATTGGTTGTTTCTTTTTCCTAGTAGATTAATACATCTTAGGTTTACGGCGACGGAAGGACGGGAAAATGCTAGGATTGAGAAGGTAGCGGCTGTAGCCTTAATTGAGGTACAACTCCAGCACTTGCATGATGTGGAAATAGGTAACCACAGGAAACGATCTTCAGAGATATCGACGGTGAGATTCGAACCTACTATCTTCCGAATGCTAACGAAACACGAACCCACTGGTATTAGAGAAGGAGATAGAGCGAGATGACAACTTCTGTTACCTAGGAAGTATTATTTCTAGAAGTGGAGAGGCAAATGAAGATGTCCAAAATAGGGTAAACAAGGCCAAAGGGGTCTTTGCCCAGCTCTGGCCAGTGTGGAAGTCCAGATAATTGAGGAAAAAGACTAAATTGAGGTTGTTTGAGATAAATGTGAAATCAGTGCTCTTCTACGGGTGTGAGACGTGGAAGAAGACTGGAGAAATAACAAAAAGTCCAGACTTTCATTAACAGATGTTTAAGAACCATCCTGGGAGTGCGATGGTCAGATATTATATCAAATCAGGAATTGCGGGAGCGTACCCAACAACGCGAGGCTTAAATACAGATAAAAGAACGTAAGTGAAAATGGATAGG
This sequence comes from Anabrus simplex, assembly GCF_040414725.1. Lineage (NCBI taxonomy): Eukaryota > Metazoa > Arthropoda > Insecta > Orthoptera > Tettigoniidae > Anabrus > Anabrus simplex. Next base: position 42,754,291 of record NC_090268.1, read on the forward strand.
TCCCACACTGCGTAGAGGTCCTGACAGCATTCCAAAACAGGCTCTTGAATGTAATCCACAAGGGGCTAGAAGAAGAGGGAGACCAAGGATAACATGGCGTCGAACAGTGGAATCGGAGGCGGCGTCGGTTGGGAAGTACTGGAAGAATATCTAAACCGTGGCAGCAAATCGATTCGGATGGAGAGCACTTGTATGTGCCCTATGCTCAACCCAGGAGTAATATGAATTAAGTGAGTAAGTAAGTGACCTTCCGAATTCAAGGTGCGTGACCACAACGGCACGGCCAACTCGCTCAGTAAAGACCATTGTACTGCGCTGGGGTCTAACCCGCTACCTACGGCTCAACGTTCTACCATATGAGTCTCTCAGTCTTTTTGTACAGTCTATAAAGATATTCAGTGTGATCGGCGATGAAATTCCGTCGGCAATGAAACATGTAGCCGACGCAAGGAAATTAGTATCATAAGCGGTAACGATAGGAAGACTATGAAATTGTTATATTGAAGGGTGTGATAGAATTGCCGGGGTGAATAGCTCAGGCTATAGAGCTCTATCCTTCTGAGCTCAACTTGGCAGGTTCGATCCTGGCTCGGTCCGGTGGTATTTGAAGGTAATCAAATACATCAGCCTCGCATCGGTAGATTTACTGGCGCGTAAAATAACTCCTGAGGGAAAGAATTCCAGGATCTCGGCGTCTCGGAAAGCCGTAAAATGTAGTTAGTGGTACGTAAAACTAGTAACAAGAAGAAGATAGATTAAACCTAGCGATAATCACAGATAGGGGGTATAGAGGCCACAAAAAGGGAGTGAGAAAAAGAGGATAAATTTGAATTTTAATTTCAATACGTAGGAACGAGAGAACTCAAGCAAAATAGGCTTAATTATAGAGATAAAAAGTAGAGGAAATCAGGTGGGAGATAAATACTGTGCTCTCTAGCTGCGTCCCACAATTACAAAAACCAGAATGTGAATAAATTCTTATAACTGCTTGGAACCCCCGTTATCATGTGATGAATTTCTGAATAAATTGTAATATACTAAACAGATTCAGGAGACAATATTAGGTGATGTAGAAATACATTGATAGTAATTGTTGTTGTTCAAGGAGAAAAATAAGACGATCATCAGCCACACTTCGCCAGAGCAACCATTCTTTCCAAGGTACCATGGCTTACTTTGGAAATTAGATTCTTTGGAATACGAATTTCCATGACATTTCCTTAAGAACGGTATAATCCCAACATTACTTTGAACGGAGATCGTATGAAAGCCTCTCCTCGGTACGTATTCCACAATTAAACTGTGATGACTCATTAAATACACCCTATTCTCTAAAGCCTCCTGTAAAATCGACTAAATGTTCATCGCGTTCGTTTTTATTAACTTAGACACCATCTCTCAGGGCAAGAGATTTGTGGTCGTGAAGTAGATCTGTAGAGAAGGTGAGGGGATTGGCGGTTGTAGTCTATACTAGGAAATGTCCCGGCATTCACCTTAGTGCAGGATAATGGAAAACCACGGAAAACTATTCTCAGAACAGCCACAGTGGAGGCCAACGCGTTCCTCCGTTTCATAAATGCAGAGATATAGAGCCACGATAGGCCTCTGCTCGTTTGGTGGGTTGGAGTGCAGAACCAATAATACTGCCTTGAGGAATTCCCCTCTGAATGACCCTGTAATAATTAAGAGGTGAATTCTTCAAGGCAGTATTATTGGACCTTTATGTTTTCTTATATATATAAATGATATGAGTAAAGGAGTGGAATCAGAGGTAAGGCTTTTTGCGGATGCTGTTATTTTCTATGGAGTAATAAATAAGTTACAAGATTGTGAGCAACTGCAACGTGACCTCGAAAATGTTGTGAGATTGACAGCAGGCAATGGTATGATGATAAACGGGGTTAAAAGTCAGGTTGTGAGTTTCAGAAATAGGAAAAGTCCTCTCAGTTTTAATTACTGCGTTGATGGGGTGAAAGTTCCTTTTGGGGATCATTGTAAGTATCTAGGTGTTAATATAAGGAAAGATCTTCATTGAGGTAATCACATAAATGTGATTGTAAATAAAGGGTACAGATCTCAGCACATGGTTATGAGGGTGTTTAGGCGTTGTAGTAAGGATGTAAAGGAGAGGGCATATAAGTCTCTGGTAAGACCCCAACTAGAGTATGGTTCCAGTGTATGGGACCCTCACCAGGATTACCTGATTGAAGAACTGGAAAGAATCCAAAGAAAAGCAGCTCGGTTTGTTCTGGGTGATTTCCGACAAAAGAGTAGCGTTACAAAAATGTTGCGAAGTTTGGGCTGGGAAGAACTGGGAGAAAGAAGACGAGCTGCTCGACTAAGTGGTATGTTCCGAGCTGTAAGCGGAGAGATGGCGTGGAATGACATTAGTAGACGAATAAGTTTGAGTGGCGTTTATGAAAGTAGAAAAGATCACAATGTGAAGATAAAGTTGAATTCAAGAGGACAAATTGGGGCAAATATTCATTTATAGGAAGGGGAGTTAGGGATTGGAATAACTTACCAAGGGAGACGTTCAATACATTTCTAATTTCTTTGAAATCATTTAAGAAAAGGCTAGGAAAACAACAGATAGGGAATTTGCCACCTGGGCGACTGTCCTAAATGCAGATCAGTATTGAATGATTGATTGATTGATTGATCGATCCACGGACCAGCCGTGGCCACTTCTATGCCGAATCCCACCGCCGACCTCCGTACTTACGAATAGCCCAAACTTAAGTACTAAATAAATTTAAAACTGTTCAGATTAAACCAAGGTGATACCTACCATAATATTTCGGACTTAGTAGTTAGTCGTCTGTTGGCTATTTGAGCGTGGTAAATCTTATAAAATTAATCGTACCGCTTTGGTTGTGGAGTTGTAAACCTTCTGAATTGGTATGATCTAGGCTACCAATTTCGCCATTACGATTGTGCTGCTAACTAGTAACGAATACGGAATCCTACTGGACGTTTACACACTATGGCTTACAGGTGACACGCACTGCACCACACCAGCGATCAATAGCAAGTTATTTCTTTGTTCGTATACCTTTCAGAGGATGAGGTGAAGTGAATTAACATGGTGTGATTCTTTTACGATTGGATGCCCTTCCTGACGCCAGTCTCACTTGAGGAGCTAATGAAGATGAATCAAATTGAGTAAGCAAAGGGAAGGGGTAGACTGTGTATTATGAATTGGAATTGATCCGGCATGTACCACGATGTGAAAATGGGAAACCAAGAAAACAATTCTCAGGATAGCTGACGGTGGGGTTCGAAGCCAAGTGTCTTGGCTCCTTAGATAGCTAGCGTTAGCATATGCTACCAATGAGCTCGATCACCAGAGTTCTTTAGCGTGTCACAAAAATTACATTTTGTGCCATGATATTTGACCCCCTTCAAGAAACGACTATCTCAGCCGGGATCAAACCAGTGTATTGTGGAACATGAATCAAACACTCTAACACCGATCTATCGTTGATTCTTTGGAGGTAGAGTAGATGTTTAGAGTAAAAAGTGAGGAAGTTGTCAATATGGCCAAAATTTGCTGTAAGTGCCCTGAGACTTCGAGGGGAGTCGGGCCTACCTATCATAGCAATGTTAAATTTAAGAAATTTGGTACACCTTTTCTAGGAATCAATTAACTATAGTAGTGTCATACCTTTTCACATTTTAAACTGTGTATGTGTACACACTTTAAGACAATGGTTTTTGATTTTCCTTTTATTTACTGAAATATATAATTTTTATAACTGCCAATATTTTTTCTAAATAATGTGCACTTTTTAACATATAATTTCTTTATAAACCAAGATATGAAAAAAGCCTGTTTTAAATCGTGCACAGTCAACGTTTCATGCTTCTACCTTCAGTAGTTTTAGAGAAAATGTGCACTGAATTTGAAAAATGTTAACTTTCGGGAATCGAAGTTTAAAGAACACCATTATATTCTAGTGCATTCCTGCTCCGAATGAGGGGTTATCTGGATCCTCTTCCATTTCATCGACCAGTTTTCTCTTTACACTGATAATAACTGATAAATAACTTCATTGAAATTCATGTTGTCACACTCTTCTAATTCGGTTTTGTATTTCTTATCAAGATCACCAAGTTTCGTTTCCGAAGAAGGTCCTGGTTTGTCTCGTTGATCTTCACTGGTTGTCACACTCGTATTTTCACGTGGAATTAGGAATTCATTTAGGCTTACATTTCCCTAATGTTTTTACGTTTCTCAACACTTTACCAGTATTCCTTCCAATATTGATGTGATAAAGTACGCGTTATCTCGGAACACATCACCAAGTTAAATGTGTTAACAAACAAATGAAATGTTATATTCTTCCTTCCCAAATCAGATTTCTCACCACACTTCACACATATATCTGTATAAACAGGCTGGCTAACCCATACAATTTACCCATGTACACTGTGATTCTTACAGGGGAGACAAATTTAAAACTGGAATTGCATTCCTTATATCTGTCATTCGTACGATTCACCACGTCCATTCACCAGTTGCAACGCTCATTAAAAAAATTGTTCTACAGTACATTTCCCAAACAGATATTGTAGTGATTGTATTTCAGATTAATCGGGATATGTTTTAATATAAAAACACCAAACCAAACCAAACCCCATGGCACTACAGCTCTTGAAGCGACCGCTGCTCAGCCCGAAGACCTGCAGATTACGAGGTGTCGTGTGGTCAGCGCGACGAATCCTCTCGGCCGTTATTCTTGGCTATCTCACCGTCAGATAGCTCTTCAATTCTAATCACGTAGGCTGAGTGGACCTCGAACCAGACCTCTCAGGTAAAAATCCCTGACCTGGCCGAGAATCGAACCCGGGGCCTCCGGGTAAGAGGCAGGCACGCTACCCATACACCACGGGGCCGGCTTTAATATGAAAAACAAAATGTATTTATAGACATGATACTGTATAGGCTTTTGGGCTTGTCCTGTGTCAAGAAAATAAGGCGAAATTCTTTACGTTTGGCAGAGAACTGTGCTCTGCGTCATCAGAAGAAAATTTCGACTGTCTACGAGAAAGGCTTCTTAAACAATGAGCTTTTCAAATGTAGACGTTACAATAGAAGTAGAAATGGTACGTTTATTTGTCACCAGATGGCTCCCCGAACGCGGCACAGCGCTAGCGTTCGAAGCGGAAGCTGACCGAACCATCAGCATAATTTTTTCACTTCTTCTGGTCCAGGTCCCCTTGAACAGAGACCACACGAACATATCTGTTGACTAAATGTGCAAACATCGAAGAAATGAACGATATCAGCATAACCACTGCCAAAATGCACGAATTCTTGCTTGTCAATACGTCTGTATAGCTTGGCCTTCCTCTCATGGTTTGAACACTCAGTCTACAAAGATGCGTTTTTATAAGGTAAATGTCACTATTTGTAGGGTGGTCATAGCTAAGTAACAAAGTTGTATGTACTTGGAGAGTGAAGTATAATTTAATCTCCATATCATGTTTATAACATTTGTATCTTAGCATCAGGTTGCGGACACAGACCTAGAGCGTGATCACAACACTGTATATTAGAGAATATTCGCCACAGCCAGTAACTTAATTCCCTATTCATGAGCAGCGTGTCAGCAGAAGCGGTCGGTGCATTTGGTGTGACATAATATATGACATTGTGGGGAATATTACCATGTTCTACCACTTCTAAAGCTGTTCGAGATAATCGTATATACACCTCTCTTGAGAACGTCTTCACCAGGTCATCTCTCTGGTTAACGTAATAAGCTATTGACGAGGAGGTCTCCGGTTCTGTTCCCAGGACTGCCATTAAATTAAACTCTTGCTACGATCTCGAACAGTGTTGAGGTCAGCTGGCAATTTGTCTGGACCTAGTCGCTCCTTAATAAATGAAATGTCAGGCTCCATGGCTAAATGGTTAGCGTGCTGGCCTTTGATCACAGGGGTCCGAGGTTCGATTCCCGGCAGGGTCGGGAATTTTAACCATCATTCGTTAATTCCGCTGGCACGGGGGTTTGTGTATGTGTCGTCTTCATCATAATTTCATCCTCATCACGATGCACAGGTCGCCTACGGGCCTCAAATCAAAAGACCTACACCTCGGCGAGCCGAAGTCCTCGGAAACCTGCCGGCACTAAAAGCAATACGCCATTTCATTTTCAATAAATGAAATCCTATCAGGTATCGACATGGTCCCATAATCGCTAACCACATACCTATACAGGATGTAATAGAAATACAGGGTCTCTCATAACTACTGAGACTCTCGAAGCGGCGTCTTTACTCTCCAATATCTAAGCTGCAGTTTGAAGGCGCGCGTATAGTTCTTGACTTTGTAAGCAGCCGGCACGTTTCGACCTTACAAGCATCAGTCGCCAGTCTGAATCTCAGCTGTTAACATGGTGAGACAGTTATCATTGCAACACCGTATTTTAGTATGTAAAAGTTCTAGTTTCATCGCAATGGACGTGTGAACACTCATAACTCTTGCTGTTAGTGTGCAGAAAATCCTAATGGTGTTTATGAAGTCCCTCGTTATGATACGAAGATTAGTGTTTAGTGTGCTGTTAGTGCAAGACGAATAATTGGGCCTATTTTTTTCGAAACGTCAGTAAATGCAGCGAAGTACCAAGATGACATTTTGACGCCATTCTTCCATCAGTTAACGGGAGAAGAAAAATCGCGTGGGTGGTTTCAATACGATTCGGCCCCTGCTCAAACAGCGGAAGATTCCCTTCTTACAATCTCGTTAGTGTTTAGAGACATAATAATCAGTGCTGGTCTATTTCCCCCTCGATCTCCAGATTTAATAGTGTGTGATTTTTACGTGTGGGGTAAACTGGAAGAAAAAGTTTATCGAACTGATCCTCACACAGTGGAGAAACCGAAAGAAAATATTACGAATGAAATCAGAAACATTACAGTGGCGGAACTCACTCTCGTCAGCCAGAATGTGGTTACCAGATACAAGAAGGACGACCCATTTAGCATCTTTTATAAGGTAAGATTATATAAGACTGTATACGCCCTTAAAGCAAGGCGGTCGCGCGCGACGTAACTTCGGCTGAGGCAGCTGTCGTTGCGCAGAGTACAAACACAGTGCGTTCGGTCTGAGTTTATATGAGAGGCTTTGTATAGTACGTCATTTGAACTAGTGGTTGAATAAGGTATTCTAAGAAATGGCCTTCAGATATTTTACTCCAGTCTTACTGTAGGAAAAGGTAATCACAAAATTACGGTCAATGTTTTTGAGAAGTCAACAAGCACTGGACACACGCCTCTGCCGAGCAAAACGTAAAAAGAGCTGTGATTTTCCGAGGTCGCCATCCCGTCCAAGGGTGCGCAAATAGGTCAATATGCCTCGAAGTTAGCATTCGACGACCTGTAGACGAGTTCCGAGTGCAAGCGATATGGCTTTCTCAGATCATGAAATGCTTGATACGATTTTCATTTATGGTGAGGCAAGATGTAATATAGCATGGCGCGGCGGGGGGGGGGGGGGGTGTCGAAGGGGGCCTGAATATATTTACGTGTTCCCAACGGATGGCATCCAAGTGATCGCAATTTTGTCGTTGTTCATCGGAGACTGCAGATTATTAATAATATTTTGGTCTTTCAATCAATCAATCAATCAATCAATCAATCAATCAATCAATCAATCAATCAATCAATCAATCAATCAATCAATCAATCAATCAATCAATCAATCAATCAATCAATCAATCAATCCCGCAGTCTCTAGGTGGGCTACCTGTCAAAATATCCCAATCGTTTATATGAGTTTACAACAACAACAACAACAACAATACATTTACTTCGGAATTTTACAAGATGAGCACCGCTATTCTCGTATTATCAGCTGACTCGTCCCCTCATCACCCCTGCCAACAGGCAAAGTTATGCTTCGAATACACATCGCCCCCTCACCGACCTTGCCTTGGCCCAACCCCCTCTAGCTACAGCAAACTTAGTTTGCCACTGTTGCCTAAAGAGTTCTTTCTTTCTTTCTTAACTTATTTACCCTCCAGGGTTAGATTTCCCTCGGACTCAGCAAGGGATCCCACCCCTACCGCCGCGAGGGCAATGTTCTGGAGCGTGAAACTTTGAGTTGTGGATACAACTGGGATGGAGGACAGTACCTTTCCTAGGCTGTCTCAGCTGTTATGCTGAAAAGGGGCCTTATGGGGGGTTATGTAGATCGGAAGGAATAGACAAGGAAGAGGGAAAGAAGCGACCATGGCCTAAAGTTAGGTACGATCCCGTCATTTGCCAGGACGAGAAGTGGGAAACAACGGAAAACCACTTCGAGGACGGCTGAGATGGGAATTGAACCTCCCTCTACTCATTTGAACTCCCGAGCATGAATGGACCCCGTTCTAGCCCTCTTACTACTTTTCATATTTCGTGGCAGAGCCTGGAATAGAACCCGGGCCTCCGGGAGTGGAAGCTAATCACACTAACCTCTACACCATAGAGGTGGACCCTAAAGGGTTACTCAATATAATTCTCTCATTTTCCTCGTTGACGACCGGTGATTCAAACGTTGAGCAGTAAGACACCCTGACGGTAAGCAGATTTACGATTGTCTACAGTCGCCTCTGTTGTGACCAATAGCAAATGGCTCTTACCATTAGCACGCTTGCTTTGTCAATGACAGTCCAAGTGGAGTACTACAAAAGCGTACCGGTCCTTGAGCCGGCTAGCTTGTGAGGTCCCCAGTGTTACACGCGGATGTGTCCAGTCTGGATTCTCGCTCTCAGAGGCTAAATAATTAAAACGGAGAGTTGACAACACTGTGTCTTGAGTTGGGAAATCGTGGCACACCACGGACAAGGAATGTAAACACAACCAGCCAGGTAGGCTTCAGAAGAGTGCCGGTCGTTAAGGAGGGAATTGCAAGACCTGAAGACCAGTGGCGGACCGTGGTCTCTCACGTCTCTCACCACAACTCTTTCTTTGCTACTGACCGGGCGAGGTGGCCGTGCGGTTAGGGGCGTTCAGCTGTGAGCTTACATCCGGGAGATAGTGGATTCGAACCCCACTGTCGGCAGCCCTGTATATGGTTTTCTGTGGTTTCCTGCTTATTTTGCTAGTGGCTTTAAGTCGCACCGACACAGGTAGGTCTAATGGCGACAATGGGATAGGAAAGAGCTAGAAGTTGGAAGAAAGCGGCCGTGGCCTTAATTAGGGTACAGCCCCGGCTTTTGCCTGGTGTGAAAATGGGAAACCACGGAAAACCTACTTCAGAGCTGCCGACAGTAGGATTCGAACCCGCTATCTCCCGGATGCAAGCTCACAGCTGCGCGCCCCTAACTGCACGACAGTTTCCTATTTTCACACCAGGTAAATGCTGGGGCTGTATCTTAATTAAGGCCACGGCCGCTTCCTTCCGAATCCTAGGCCTCTCCTATCCTATCGTCGCCATAAAACCTAACTGTGTCGGAGCTGCGTAAAGCCAATAATAATAATAATAATAATAATTGTTACGGAGTTATCCGTGGTAGTTAGAGGTGAAAGAAGGTGCGGGCGGGAATAGGTCTCAACTTACGAAATTAAAGTTAATTTAAAACTTTAACAAAGGTTATATTTTCTTTTCAAAATCAACAGATAACAACAACAGAGTAACAGGTACCAAGTAGCAGGAAAACAAATTAACAAATTACAATTGTTACAAGATTTGGGCTTCGAGCCCCAAGATTAATTTCTGAGCTCTCAGCTCACCACCACAATAGCTAAAGGGCAGAAAACCCCTAAGTACGAGGAGCACTTGCTCCTAATTACAATATTAATATGAAAAGAGCAGACCCGCTCTCAATTTTACAAGCCTATCAAAGGCTACAACAACATTCCTAACTGCCCTTAAGGCACACACACAGTGAGACAGGGGTATCTTGTACCCAACCTACAGGGCCTTCACGTGAAGAAAACAAACTCTGGGTTAATTAAATGGCCCAAAAAACCAAATTGACTGGAGGCCTAGCTTGCACTCCTACGTGAAACTTCTTAAAACCTAGGGGACACTCGGCCAGTTATACAGGGGCTAATCCCATACTAGGGAGGTGACTAGTTGGCAAATAAGTTTAAGACTTTAAGAAGGAAGAGAAAAACGGTTACGAAAACATGTCACCTCAAATTCAAAATGAAGGGGAGTTCGAGAGGGTGAAGCACTCTCTATCCCCGCTTTACAGATATGTAATTTATAGATAGAGCGAAAAGAATTTACATTTTAAAAGGGTAGTTTACATACTAAAGGTTTCGAACCCTCCCCGAGAGTTAAACTGCTGAGCTAGCAAGAAATGAAGATGTTAACAGGCCATTACCTTGTAGATGAACTGCTGCTTGGAGAAAGAGGCGCTTCCCTTCCCCTGCTATATATGTTCACACACTGCGAAAGATGTTACTGAAGTGGCCCCGAGACCAGAAAATCAGCAGTTTATATACCCTCGTGGAACATTCGAGACCTTTCATGAATAATAACAACCCGCCCACAAACTTTTATTGGTCGGCTTTAGATTACAAGTCAAAACTGAAGAAGAAATCTAGGATTGGTGGAAAATTAATTACAGAAATTACTGATTGGTTAAATTCAAAACTGTCGGAAAGAGAAGTGTTATACTGCCAACCCAAAGAATGAATGAAAGAAATTTAACAAAGAACAAACTTATGAATACCAATTTTCTTCAAAAAACAGTTCCTTCACTTCGCACTAGGGTGCACAATTATAGTTCTTAAGTAGTGCCGTCTAGAAGAGAATGTCCACACTTCTTGCTACAGGGCAAACAAATACAAATCGAAATATACATAGTTCAGAACACTTCAAAATTTACAGTAGAGACATCTTCCGAGAAACCTGTGATGTAATACAGATTTTAAAGTTCAGAGTTTCTCCTGTAGAGAGGTTTCAACTGGCGCAATATTTGAATTCGCGGCGTGGAGGTGTAGCGCCCGGTACAATAATAATAATAATAATAATAATAATAATAATAATAATAATAATAATAATAATAATAATAATAATAATAATTGTACGGGGTGGTACACCTCTACGCCGCACATTGGAATTTTCCGCCTTAAAGTACTCTTCTACTGGAGAAACACTGAACTTGAAACTGGCTCTACTTAAACTTTTGCTCTGAAAGTGTCACTGTGTGAATTTCGACTTGTTTTTGTTTACTATTTATCAAGAAGTGTGGACATTCTCTCATAGATGTCTCAAAAAAAAAGCTATGATCATGCACCCTGGTGCGAAGTGAAGGAACTTTATTTGAAGAAATTTTGTATTCATAAGTTTTTGTCTTTACTAAATTTCGTTTTTTATTTGTGGGTTGGCAATATTAATCCTTTCTTTGAGCCTGTTTTTAATTTAGCTAATCCCTAATTTCTGTAATTAATTTCCCACCAATCATGTATTTCTTCTTCGACTTTGAGTGTATTTTCTAGACTGACCAATAAAGTAAGAGTGTGTGGCTTGATTATTCATGAAAGGTCTCGAATCTTCCCCGAGGGTATAAAAACTGCTGATTTTCTTGTCTCTCGACCACATTATCAACATCTAACTTAGTGTATGGACGTGTAGCAGGAGGCGGGAAGCGCCTCTTTCTTCAGGCAGCAGTTCTTCACTAAGGTAATGGCCGCTTAACATCTTTATTTTTCGATAGCTCAGCAGTTTGACGCGCGGAGAAGGTCCAAAACCTTTACCATGTAACCTATCTCGATAAACATGTAAAATTCTTCTAGTAAAACTTCAAATATCTTTAACTGTAAATCGGGGACAGAGAGTGCTTTACCCTCTCGAGCTCCCATTCATTTTGGTTTGAGGTGACTACGTTTTCGTAACCGATTTTCTACTCTTCCTTAATGTGTTAAATTTATTCTGAATAAGAGTCACCTCCATAGTTTGGGAATAGTCCCTGTTTCTTCGGCTTAGTGCCTTTTAGGTTTTAAAATGTGTATTTAGGAGTGCAAATTCACGCCTCCATTCATTTTTGCATTTTGGGCCATTTACTTAACCTATTATTTTTCTACTAAGGCCCAATAGGCTGGGTACAAGGTACCCCCGTTTCATTTTGTGTAAGCTGTGCCTTGATGGCAATTTAGAGTGGTATTGCCTTTAATAGGCTTGGAAAACTGAGAGCGGATCAGCTCTTTTATGTATTGGAAATGTGCCTCTAGGAGACTTGACATTGCTAGGTGGGAGCAAGTGCTCCATGTTATTAGGGGATTTCTGCCCTTTGGTAAATATGTGTTTGTGAGCTGAGACCTCAGAAATTGTAAAACTTGGGGCTTGAGGCCCAGATTGTTAAATTGTCTCTAAATCTTGGCTTTTCCTGGTCTTGTACCTGATTGTCGGTTATTTGTTGAATTGTTGTTATTTGTTAAACCTTGAAATTCTATGTCAAAATTGTTAAGTTTTCCTATTATCGAAAATATAACTTTTAATGCAACTTCAATTCATATCTCGGACTTGTAGTTAGACCCATTCCCCCCGGCACCTTCTTTCAGATCTGCTGTTCCACAGATACCTCGGAACAATTATAATAATAATAATAATAATAATAATAATAATAATAATAATAATAATAATAATAATAATCTTTGGTACTGACCAGTACCACCGCACTCATTCAAGTCTTCAGCGCGAAAACAAACTAATCACTGCTGCAAAAACTCACAAAACGCGGAATGCAAGACGGGGCGCAATTTGAATCAAAATTAGTGGTCTCAAATATTACACAACAGTATAGTTATTAATATTTCTCTTCTTAAAATATAAATAATAGAACAAAGAAGTCATCAATTATTATTTAATTTTATTGCATGCGACCATGGAGATTTGGCAGGCGGTCGTATAGGATTTTGTAAGGACATCTTTACTGCTACACTTCTACGGACTCTGCCCAAGTGGAAGTCTCTTCCCTCACCATTCCTCCCCACGAAACCGTCCCTCAGCGTGCTTCCCTCTCACATCTCAACCCCGTCACCCACACTATATCCTTGGATGTAAGCTCAGAATCTGTTCCTTATCTTCAACCTGAAAACATTTACCAGTGACCTGCGCGCTGAAAATCAGTCACTATTCCTTATTGATGAGAATTTACTCTTTTGCAATGAAATGTATTTTTTAGCATTATTCGAATCTAATATTTGACTTCAAATGTCGAGAGAAAACAAGAGAAACTTTTCGTTCTGAAGGGAGGACATCGACCGCGAGTCTTTAAGGGCCGGCCGCTACTGCTGAAAACATTCAAATTTTAATATTTATTTTTTAGTTTATACATGGCAGACAGTTTCTTCGCACAGGTTGCTTACAATAGTCTCTTCTATCACCTGTTATATGGCTGTATCTTACTTCAATTACACCCTGAATATGGTAGGTTTATAAGTAAAACATATTCAGTTTTTAGATTTTCACACTTCTCCATATTAGTTTTTCAGCACTATTTACTACTGATATCCATTAAGTCACATGAGTTAATTATGGTAACTGAATTTTCTAATTTGCGTTCTCTTGCTTTATCTGAACTCATGTTCGAAAGCGCTCTGTCACAGAACACGAAGTTAATAAGAGACTAAGCTTTTCGGTTGTGCTGTTTGATATTTTTCAAACGTTATTTGAACTATTTAGTTTAATTTCCGGGTTTAACCGTGTTTTACTTGTTTGCACATCATGTACAGTTTGCCGACGTTTCGAATACATTGCAGTATTCTATGTCAAGGCGACTGAAATACCCCTACTCGATACCAAGAAATATTTGGACATGAAAAACTTGGCGCAGGCTAGGGAAAAGTGGAAGAGGTTCATCCCATGACAAGACCTGCCATAAGGCAGAGTACTTGGATGATGAATGATCATCAGAGTGAACTACGGTGGATGAATCATTCCATGTGTGATATATACCAGGTGTATGCATAGGTTTTTGGCGGTTTTTATGGTAAGAAAAATACGTAATTTTCAAGGAAAATTCGTTTTTTAAATTCAAAATATAGGTCATCGACTTCTACACACTTCACCCATCCTTCAGTAAGTTACAAATACCATGCCAAAAAAACTCCCGGTCTCTTGCGGCAGACCATTCGTCGAGCCATTTTCCAACTTCATCGAAATTGCTGACGTGCTGCTCTGCGAGCGCGTGTTCCATTGATGCGAAGAGGTGATATTCAGGTGGCGCCAGGTCGGGGCAGTACGGCGGGTGCGGAATGATGTCCCATCCAAGCGATTTCAAGGTATCTTTCACTGGTTTTTGCTGTGTGAGACGGCGCATTGTCGTGTAACAAAATCACTTTGTCATGTCTTCTGGCCCATTCCAGTCGTCTTTCGATCGATGCGTGATTTAAATTAATCATTTGTTGGCGATAGCGTTGTGCATTAACGGTTTCGCCGGGCTTCAAAAGTTCATATTATACAATACCACTTTGGCCCCACCAGACACAAAGCAGGGTCTTCTTGTCGTTTGAATTGTCGAAACCATGTCTTACATGTTCTTATCGATGGAGCATGTTCACCATATGTTTCTACCAGCAAACGATGACTTTCAACACCATTTTTCTTTTGATTACATAAGAAAAGCAATGTGTGCCGCAAATGTTCTTTTTCAGACACAAACGTCGACATGATAACTGAACGATACAACACAGACGCTAGTGTTTGGCGGACTCAACTTTTGTGTGTGTTGGTAGCTTAATGTCAGACGAACAAACTGACGTATGTGCCAAATTCATCCGCTGCATACTGTTCGCTGGCGCCATCTCTTAGTGAAACCGAAAAATACTTATGCATACACATGGTACTTGTTATAAAGTACAGCTAAATAACAACAAAACCTATATTAATTTCAAGTAGAAAGTTACAAAGTATAGTAAAACACAGTTACAGTAGCCACAGAAAGTATTCGTACACCAACATTTTAACGTATACCTTGTATATTAAGTACCATGAATTAATATAAATACAGCCAGTGAGACGAGTGTATAAGGAAAAGACATCTTGCTGTATAATTGCTATGATATTCACAGCGCTCAACGTAATAAACAAATAAACTCGTCCTTTAATACAACAAAAGGTATTCGTACACAATTAGATCATTCAAACACTTGCCGAAGTCTTTGTTCAAACACAGTCTTAATATTTTGAATGCTTGCCTTTAGCTTTGATGACTTGTTTCAGACGTCTTGGCATTGAGCTAACAAAACGTTTGGTGTACTCTTCAGATATGTTGGACCATGCATCTGAGAGTATCTCTTTAAGACGATCTTTACTAGTAGGATGGCTTTTTTGCGCTTCTTTGCCAAGAGGACCCCACAGATTCTCTATGGGATCGAGATCTGGACTTTGCGGTAGAGTGAGAAGTCTTTTTCGGGCATTGTACAACAACCATTTGCGGGTTATCATTGCACAATGCTTAGTATCATTGTCCTGTTGGAAGAGGAAGGCTCGTTCCAGACGAAGCTTGTGTGCACTGCTGTGTAAATTATGGCGCAACACATCTATATACTTCCTGGCATCCATAATACCATCAGTAAATGCCAGGTTTCCCACTCTATTCGCAGCCATGCAGCCCCTAACCATCACATTCGATCCTCCGTGTTTTACCGTGGGAATTACGTGTTGAGATTTAAGTTCGGTGTTTGGCTTCCGCCATACCTTCCTGCTCCTACCAGTTCCAAACTGTGTAAGCTTCGCTTGATCAGAAAAAATAATGGTGTTCCAAAGGCCATTGTCGTTTCACAATACTCTTTCGTGAACTGGAGGTATTCCTGCCTACTTCTTTCATTTATAAGTGGCTTCATTCGTGGACATCTACTGTACAAGTTCGCACTGTGCAATACATTCCTTATAGTTTGCACACTCACCGTTTTGTTGCACCTTGAAGCGAGTTCTGTAGCGATGGGTGCAGCATTTCGGAGCGGTTCTTTTCGTGCCGAATGCACAACATTGCGTCACTCCCGTGATGTCAACACTTTTGGACGACGAGATCTGTTTTTTTCTTTTCTTTTTTCCTGTTTGTCCGCTATGCTTATATTTACTAACTATTGAACTCACCGTAGTAAAGCAAATGCTGAGCGGTTTTCCAACTTGACGATAACTTTTACCTTGTCTTTACAGTAATACTGTATTCCCTCGTTGACTCAATGAAAGTTGCGTCGTCTTCCACCCCATACTAAATAACCTTGCGGCAACGACAGTACAGCGATGACTGAAGAGATAACAAGCCCTCCTGCAAGCACAGCGGCCTGTACAAATACTTTCTTGGCGGTACGATCTGCAGTTTGTATACCCCTTTCAGACCGAGTACGCACAATTGTGCGGGTTCGTATTTTAGTTATCCCTGGCCGTAGTTTATGTTTTTTCGGCGCTAGACCGGACTGCAGTGATTGTGCGGGACTCGTGGCGTGTATTTCAATTGCTTTTAGTATGCGCTTGACCGCCAGGGTGAAGGAAGAAGAGTTTAAAAAGCACAGTTGATCGGCGAGATGACGGGAAGCAGTAGTGCCAAAATTAAGTATTTATTTATTGCATGTATATTAATCTAGAAGCTTTACTGAATACCGGAATATATTCAATGAAGTGTGTACATTGGTTAGTGAACGTAAATTTTGCAGATACATCATCGTATGTGATACAACGAGGTTTTGAATTTTGATACGCACAACTGTATGGGTCCTGCTTTTCGGATGTTAGTTTTTATTTTGTAAAATAAAGTATCAATATGTGTATTGAGGAGCATTTTAGTAAGTTTTTGACATACAAACAAAAATTCACACCTCCAGTTTTCTTTCAGGTCTGAAAGGGATAAAATATCGTGGCGATCATGTTACATTTTTAAATGATCTGTATGTTCAGCGTGTATATCTGATGTCTGTCCTTATGCCGTTTATAAATCTGACTTCAGCTCGTAAGCCGTAATGATGTTCCATCACATTCCATAGGTGTACGAATACTTTCTGTGGCCACTGTAAGTAACAACTGCATATCACACATGGAATGATTCACTCACCGTAGCTCTCCTTGTTAGACATTCATTGCTGGGTCATTTACTTCTAGAACTAATGAAAGCAAGGCATCTGTGCTGGTAAATGGAGAAATAACTGAAGGTACATATATTACACTGAAACAAAGAATACAGGGCAATCAATTCCAGTTGGTGTCTACGAAGCAGACTATTCACACACAAAGAGAGGGTTGAAAAGACGAGATGGATGTAAGAAGAAAAGCACGTGAATGGGCGAACAAGAAAGATAGCGGTGATATCACGGAAATGGAAAACTTTGGAACGAAGAAATACCCTAAGTAGCAGGGCAAAAACGTCGTGGTAATACTGTAAGAGCAACGAAGCTACAGTAGAACAACAGCATTCGAAGTACCGTAGTGGGAGTTTAACGTAACTTGAAAGTCATCGTGAAAGTAAATTTGTTTCTAAAAAGTGTGAACGGTAACTTCTAAATGAATATTTCATTACTGGCACGAGAAGAAAGCATTAAAATATTAAATGAATGGCATTAGCATAATTTGAATATTGTGTTAAGATGACAATCACAGGGTTGGTCGTTATATATAGTAGAACTAGTAGCGGCCTGGATATTTATAATCTAAAAATGTACTAAAATATGACAATAAATATGACTTTAAAAAGTGTTGGTCACATTTTCGAAATATTGAAAATTTTGCCGCTGTTTAACATTATATTGAAAACATACTTCTTAACATCTAGAGCATTCAAAATTATAAATAAATAATAATATTAATTTTTTATTATTATATTTTTGAATTTATTTAATTACTCATTCCAAAGGTAACTATCGACTCTGCACAGAATGAAATAAATGTCACATTTTTATGGGCAATCAGAAAGAATTACAATAGCAAATTACATATATTTTAAAGTTTTCAGATAGAAACGATCTTCAATTTTCACGCAACATTGACTTGTAACGGGGAAAAGACGCTCAACATCACAGGAGGTTACTGGGGTATATTTGATATACGACAAATCATTAGAGTTCAATTGAGGCTCACTTTTCTGTCGCTTTCTACGCATCTGTCTCTTTCTATACAGCTTCCCTCCTAATTCAAATAAATATGTATTTTTAAGAAAGATAACGTAAGAAATTACAGACGACAATTACGAGATGTGAAAAATCCGTATTTGAGACGTCTGAAAGCAGGTATGCGAATATAGAATAACAAGATAAAAATATTTTAAAAAACGAAAATTCACGGGAAAATATGACTATAATATGAACAACTACATGAAAATGACAAAAAACCTTAAAAAAGCCAAACTATGACTTTGTACGACCCGTGAAAATTGCACAATTGTAGTCACCGTGGATAAAAGTAGTTATCCTTAAGTTGTATTTTCTATGGAAATAATTTAAAGGAAAAGATATGACATGTCATGAACATCCGGGCCCTACCTATAATAAAACTCTAAACTTTAGATTAGAAGAGACTATATCCTTTCTTATACTTAACCTCTATTATTTTATTTTAATTCTACAAAGACTATTTCTACAATTGATGATGATGATGATGATGATAAGAGGAGAAGAAGAAGAATACGACCCATGCAAAGAGTCTAAATGAGCCCCGTATTTCTTATTATTAATAATAATAAAAAATAATGTCCTTCTCTGTGGTGTAGTGGATAGTGTGATTAGCTGCCATCCCCGGAAGCTCTGGTTCGATTCCGAGCTCTGTCACGAAATTTGAAAGGTGGTACGAGGGCTGAAGCGGGGTTCACTCAGCCTCGGGAGGTCAGCTGAGTAAATAGAGGGGTTCTATTCCCTCCTCAGCCAGCCTCGGAGTGGTTTTCCGTGGTTTCCTACTTCTCCTCCAGGCAAATCGTGAGATGGTACCTAACTTAAGGCCACGGACAAGTCAGTAAGTATCAGCAATGTTGCTATAATTGACTTTATGTTGGTTCTATGGCATTATTTTCTCACCAGCTGCTAGATGGCACCGTTGTCTACGTCTGTGGTAGGTTTTAGTGTTATCTGAGCAGTACAGCTCGTGCTGTTGCGACGTAAACTTGGCTATGCCACTCTCTGTTTGCACCAAGGAAGAACAGCGTTCCGTAATCCGCTTTTCTTCTGTGGTCTGAGGGCGTACCCGAGCGAAAATTCGTAGAAGACTTTCAGCACATTATGGGGACAATGTTTTGCCACAGCGAAGTGTTTATCAGTGGACTGAACAGTTCAAAAGGGGTGCGTGCCCTCTATCTGAAGCCGTAACTGATGCCAGTACTGAACAAGTGCGTTATAACATACGAGTGACTGTCGATGAAGTGGCAAGCCATATACACATTAGTCATGGTTCTGCATATGAAGTCATGCATAACAGGCTTAACTTTCACAAAGTCTATTCGAGATGGATTCCAAAACGAAACAATAAAGAGCAGAAGCGCAATCGTGTGAGAATCTATCAACACCTTCTGGACCGCCATGCTAACGAAGGTGAAAAGGACAAGCACATCACAGCGCGACGATACTTGAGTCCAGTTAGTGGGGTAGACCATGGATAGTACGGTCATGACTTCCACGTTCCTTCGAAGAATTTTTTTGCTCACTGTCGGAGGCAGAACTTCACATGCCCTGTTGAAGGCCAATGGAATTTGGCGGAAATATCGACTTTATTAAATAAATATGCATAGCGGCTTTAATCCAGTTACACATCTACTTATTTATGTTAATACAATGAGCCATTCTTTATGTTAATACACTGACTGACAGAGCAAATGCAACACCAAGGAGGAGTGGTTCGAAAGGGATGAAAGTTGGGGAAAAAACAGAGTCGGCACGGAAGAATAATTGATGTTTATTTCAAACCGATATACAGGTTACACAATGCGCACGGCATCGACTCAGTAGGATGTAGGACCACCGCGAGTGGCGATGCACGCAGAAACACGTCGAGGTACAGAGTCAATAAGAGTGCGGATGGTGTCCTGAGGGATGGTTCTCCATTCTCTGTCAACCATTTGCCACAGTTGGTCGTCCGTACGAGGCTGGGGCAGAGTTTGCAAACGGCGTCCAATGAGATCCCACACGTGTTCGATTGGTGAAAGATCCGGAGAGTACGCTGGCCACGGAAGCATCTGTACACCTCGTAGAGCCTGTTGGGAGATGCGAGAAGTGTGTGGGCGGGCATTATTCTGCTGAAACAGAGCATTGGGCAGCCCCTGAAGGTACGGGAGTGCCACCGGCCGCAGCACATGCTGCACGTAGCGGTGGGCATTTAACGTGCCTTGAATACGCACTAGAGGTGACGTGGAATCATACGCAATAGCGCCCCAAACCATGATGCCGCGTTGTCTAGCGGTAGGGCGCTCCACAGTTACTGCCGGATTTGACCTTTCTCCACGCCGACGCCACACTCGTCTGCGGTGACTATCACTGACAGAACAGAAGCGTGACTCATCGGAGAACACGACGTTCCGCCATTCCCTCATCCAAGTCGCTCTAGCCCGACACCATGCCAGGCGTGCACGTCTATGCTGTGGAGTCAATGGTAGTCTTCTGAGTGGACGCCGGGAGTGCAGGCCTCCTTCAACCAATCGACGGGAAATTGTTCTGGTCGATATTGAAACAGCCAGGGTGTCTTGCACATGCTGAAGAATGGCGGTTGACGTGGCGTGCGGGGCTGTCACCGCTTGGCGGCGGATGCGCCGATCCTCACGTGCTGACGTCACTCGGGCTGCGCCTGGACCCCTCGCACGTGCCACGTGTCCCTGCGCCAACCATCTTCGCCACAGGCGCTGCACCGTGGACACATCCCTATGGGTATCGGCTGCGATTTGACGAAGCGACCAACCTGCCCTTCTCAGCCCGATCACCATACCCCTCGTAAAGTCGTCTGTCTGCTGGAAATGCCTCCGTTGACGGCGGCCTGGCATTTTTAGCTATACTCGTGTCCTGTGGCACACGACAACACGTTCTACAATGACTGTCGGCTGAGAAATCACGGTACGAAGTGGGCCATTCGCCAACGCCGTGTCCCATTTATCGTTCGCTACGTGCGCAGCACAGCGGCGCGTTTCACATCATGAGCATACCTCAGTGACGTCAGTCTACCCTGCAATTGGCATAAAGTTCTGACCACTCCTTCTTGGTGTTGCATTTGCTCTGTCAGTCAGTGTACAATGAGCCACGGTAACCTACATTAATTAATTGGAAATACTTATTGACTTACCCCCGTATTAAACACGACCTAATATGCTGAAAGTTTATTTCCAGATAATTATAGGCCAGTCAGCTTGATATATGTTTGCTAACAAGTTCCGAGTAAGCATTCTTCCTGATTATACTAGACGCGTTTGCGAAATTACTAGCAATTAGAGTTCAGGAAAGTGAGCGTCGACTTATAGGATTAAAGCAAGATATATCAGATATTTTAGTTTCAGTAGGTCAAATAGGCTTTATCATTAATGACATATCCAAGATCATGGGTTTTGCTGACGAAAATGAGGTCTTTGCCTATTGGTTAAATGAGTCGGCAAATTTTTAAATAATAAATAATTAGGGTGGGTGAAGAATTCTCTGATCGTGTAACAATTAACTGATCTAATGGTCCCGCAAGGGAGTGCTATTGGAACATTTTTTCTTATATTATATATAAGAAATATGAGTGAGGAACTGGAATCAATTATAAGCACTTTTTGCTGATGATGTTACATTGTACAGAGAAGTAAATAAGTTATATGTATATGTGGCGTATAGCTTTTAGTGCCGGGTGTGTCCGAGGACACCTTTGGCTAGTCAGGAGCAGGTCTTTTGATTTGACTCCCGTAGGTGACCTACGCGTCGTGATGAAGGTGAAATGATGATGAAGACGACACATACACCCAGCCCTCGTGCCAGCGAAATTAACCAATAACGGTTAAAATTCCCGACCCTACCGGGAATCGAACCCGGAACCCCTGTGTCCAAAGGCCAGCACGCTAACCATTTAGCCATGGAGCCGGACGTTAATAAGTTACAGAACCTCAACAACAGTGTGACATGGACGGCAGACATGATGATAAACCGGATGAAAGATCATGTTATAAGTTTCACCAGAATGAAAATTTTCTTCGATTTTAATTACTGAGTTGGACTGTAAGTACTTCACTGGGATCATATAGGTACCTAGATGTTAATATAAGGAAATATCTTCATTGGCGTAATTACACTAAAGAGATTGTAAATAAAAGTTAAAGATACCTTCATATGGTTTTGAGGGTTATAGTAAGGACATAAATCCAGCCCCGTGGTGTAGGGGTAGCGCGCCTGTCTCCTACCCGGAGGCCCCGGGTTCGATTTCCGGCCAGGTCAGGGTTTTTCACCTGCCTCTGAGGGTTGGTTCGAGGTCCATTCAACATACGTGATTAGAATTGAGGAGCTATCTGACTGAGTAGCGGCCCCGGTCTAGAAAGCCAAGAATAATGGCCGAGAGGATTCGTCGTGCTGACCACACGACACCTCGTAATCTGCAGGCCTTCGGGGTGAGCAGCGGTCGCTTGATAGGCCAAGGCCCTTCAGGGTTGTGCCAGGGTGCCATGGGGTTACGTTAGTTAGAGCGAATCAGCTTGAATAGAGGTTTTAAAGGTCAGAAACTTCAAAGTATGACTTTAAAGTTAGAATTCAAGAGGACAATCTTGGGCAAAAATTCATTTATAAGAATTACGAATTGGAGATGAGAATAGCTTATCAAGGGAAGTATTCGATAGATATCCAAAGTTATTTGAAGTCCTTTTAGAAAAGACTAGGTAAGCAACTGCCAACTGGGAGATAGCCATAAGTGCTATTAGTGATAACATGATTGTACGAACCATACAACCTCCCTCCTTAGTAGAAGATACTTGTGGTGTATTATTTTATATTGAGACTGAGAATTTCTTTCAGGCACTCTTCAACCTGAAGTATACTAAATTCGTTATTTATACCAGCTTTGTATTCTTCTTCTATGCTTTACAACATGTAGGCTGCAAGAATAGCGTTTGATGGAATATTGATGAGGGTGCAGTTTGAACGAAAATTGAATTTGGCCATTCCGCATCCGCTGTCAAAGCTTTCACGTAATACGGAGTATGTCATAAAAATAGTGAAGCGAGGGAGATAATTGCTTGAATAACGATGTGACTGCGTGCGTTTGACAGAAAAATTATTAGTGTGGGAGATAGGTGAAGCAGCACATTGTCGGTCCAGTGTCCAGAGCCTTTGGTGGATGTCTCAGTTTTGGCTTCTTGGTATTGAAACATACTGGAAAGTGTTCAGAGTCTAATGTGTAGTTTTTGAGTTGGTGTTACACTTTTCCTCAAACAGTTGTTATTCTTGCCGATAAAAATCCAAAAAATTTCAATAATAATAATAATAATAATAATAATAATAATAATAATAATAATAATAATAATAATGTTTGAGTCACCAGTCCATAGACTGGTTTGATGCAGAACTCCACGCTACCCTATCAAGTGCTAACCTTTCCATTTCTACGTAACTGTTGCACCCCACTTTTGCTCTAATCTGCTTGTATTATTCATTCCTTGGTCTACCCCTACCGTTCTTAGCGCCTACACTTCCCTCAAAAACCAACTGCACAAGTCCTGGGTATCTTAAGATATGCACGATCATTCTATCTATTCTTCCTGTCAAATTTAGCCAAATCGATCTCCTCTCACCAATTCGATTCAGTATCTCTTCATTAGTGATTCCAACTATCCATCTCACCTTCAGCATTCTTCTGTAACACCACATTTCACAAACTTCTATTCTCTTTCTTCCTGTGCTAGTTATCGCCCATGTTTCACTTGCATTCAATGCCGCGCTCTAAATGAGTCTTCAGAACCATCTTTCTAATGCCTATATCAGTGTTCGAAGTGAGCAAATTTATTTTCTTAAGAAAGGCCTTATTACTTGAGCTAGTCTGCATTTTATGTCCTCCTTATTTCTGCCATCGTTAGTTATTTTACTACCCAAGTAACAATATTCAACTACTTCCTTTCAGACTTCGTTTCCTAATCTAATATTTCCTGCATTACCTGACTTCGTTCGACTGCACTCCATTACCTTTGTTTTCGACTTATTTATTTTCATCTTGTACTCCATTCTCAAGACTCTGTCCATACCATTCACCAAATTATCCAGATCTTCTGTAGTCTGAGATAAAATAACAATATTATCAGCAAATCTCAGGGTTTGGATTTCCTCTCCTTGGACTGTGATTCCCTTCCCAAATTCCTCGTTGATTTCTTTACGCCATTTTCTATACAAACATTGAAAAGGAGGTGAAAAGGAGGGGAGAAAACTGCGACCTTGCCTCACTCCTTTCTGGATTGCTTGCTTCTTTTTCAATGCCCTCGATTCTTATCACTGCAGACTGATCTTTATACAGATTGTAGATAATTCTTCGTTCTCGGTATTTGATCCCGATCACCTTCAGAATCTCAAATAGTCTGGTCCAGTGAACACTATCAGATGCCTTTTCAAGATATATGAATGACAAGTATGTAGGCTTGTCCTTTTTAATTCGATCGTCTATGATCAAACGTAAAGTCAGGATTGTTTCACGTCTACATTTCTTCTGAAGACAAATTGATCTTCTCCCAACTCAGTTTGAACTTTGTCTTTCCATTCCTCTCTAAATAATACGTCTTAAATTTTTTCAGGCGTGAGATACTAAACTAATGGTGCGGTAGATTTTACACTTGTCAGCACCGGCTTTCTTGGGAATAGGTATAACATCCCGCTGAAATTCGGATGGCAATTCACCTGTCCCACACATCTTACACACTAAATGGAATAACCTCGCCACGCTGATTTTCTACTAAGGCAGTTAGTATTTGGGAGGGAATGTCATCAATTCCAGGTGCCCTGTTTCTATTTAGATCTCTCAAAGCTCTGTCAAATTCTGACCTCAAAATTCGTTCTCCCATTTTATCAGCATCAACAGCCTCTTCTTGTTCAAGAACAATATCATCTATGTCTTTATATTGATACAACTGTTTGATATCTTCCTGCTATCGTTCTGCCTTTCTTTTTCCCTAGGAGTGGTTTTCCATCTGATCTCTTAATATTCATACATCTAGTTTTCCTTTCTCCAAACATTTCCTTGAATAATAATAATAATAATAATAATAATAATAATAATAATAATAATAATAATAATAATATTGATTTGACTCCCCACCAATACTTTTATAGCTTTCGGAGACGCCAAGATGCCGGAATTTTGACCCTTATGAGTTTTTTAACTAGCCGGTATATCTAGCGGCACGAGGCTGGTGAATTTGAGCACCTTCAAATATCACCAGACGGAGCCAGGATTGAACCCACAACTTGAAATCAGGAGGCCAGCGCTCTACCGACTGAACTACTCAGCCCCGAAAAAATGAATTTTAGAGACCTCGTCTGCTAAAGTCGTCATAGCAACATATTGGAGAGCTATTGAACAAAATACATCATCACAACAACAAATAAACTAGATAAACAGAAACTAGTTGCCATTTGTCATTCTTCATTAAGTAGACCTAGGACATTTTCCTTTACCCTCCAGGGTTGGTTTTCCCCCGCACTCACCGACGGATCCCACCTCTACCGCCCCAAGGGCAGTGTCTTGGAGCGTTAGTATTTGTGTCGAGAGAATATAACTGGGGAGGAAGAGCAGCACCTGGCCCAGGTGGCCTCACTTGCTATGCTGAAGAGGAGCCTTGTGGGCGGATGGAAAAATCGGAAGGAATAGACAAGAAAGAGAGAAAGAAGCGGCCGTCGTCTGAAGTTAAATACCAACCCGGCATTTGCCTGGAGGACAAGCGAGAGAACACGGAAAACCATTTCGAGGATGGCTGAGTTGGGAATCGAACCTACTCTACTCAGTTGACCTCCCTCCATCCCTCGTACCACTTTTCAAATTTCGTGGCAGAGCCGAGAATCGAACCTGGACTTTCGAGGATGGCAGCTAATTCACTAACCACTATACCATAGAGGCGGACTTCCTTTATTAAAAAAAAAAATGTAAATTTCTCATCCAGCCTATTCAGAGAATCTTACTACAAGATATTGGCGATATGTATCGCGCACGCAAAGAAATTTAGCGGTCTCATCCTATATTCCTATGTAAAATGTATCTAAATATTATGTATATTTTATAAATACTATTTACCTACATATTGTGTTTGAAGTACAAAAGAAAATTTCAGCGGACGAAGACAGGTTGCATCCGTTAAAGTTCTTCGCATACAGGAAACAAAGTGATGATTTAGCATCGCAAAAGCTCTCGAAATCTTACGAGGTTTTTTTAAAAGTAAAGTATATGACATATTCAGTAAACTTTCCTGCACTTTTGAGCATTTAAAATGAAGATTGATTCTATGCAACGATACAGATAACGTATTATGTTTAAGAGTATGTTAAAATGTTCATGACCGAGCGAGTTGGCCGTGCGCGTAGAGGCGCGCGGCTGTGAGCTTGCATCCGGAAGATAGTAGGTTCGAATCGCACTATCGGTAGCCCTGAAAATGGTTTTCCGTGGTTTCCCATTTTCACACCAGGCAAATGCTGGGGCTGTACCTTAATTAAGGCCACGGCCGCTTCCTTCCAACTCCTAGGCCTTTCCTATCCCATCGTCGCCATAAGACCTATCTGTGTCGGTGCGACGTAAAGCCCCTAGCAAAAAAAATATTCCTGCAGAGCTCGATAGCTGCAGTTGCTTAAGCGCGGCCAGTATACAGTATTATGGAGATAGTGGGTTCGAACCCCACTGTCGGCAACCCTGAAGATAGTTTTCCGTGTTTTCCCCATTTTCACACCAGGTAAATGTTTGGCCTGCACGGCCGCTTCTTTCCCACTCCTAACTCCTTCCTGTCCCATCGTCGCCATAAGACCTGTCTGTGTCGGTGCGGCGTAAAGCAACTTAAAAATGTTCCTATGACGACTGGTATCAGTAAGAAAATGAACAATATTGAACACCTTCGGTTTACTAACTGCACAGAGAAAGAGTAGAGGTTGCCTGGCCGAGGCGGTAAAAGCGTGCTCGGTTCAGCCGGAAGGACGTGGGTTCAATTCCAGTCAGTAAGTCGTAAAATTAAAAACAAAACGAGATTTCCACTTCCTGCGGTGTACATTGTCCTGAGGTTCACTCAGCCTACACCGAAAATGAGTACCAGGGTAATTCCTTGAAGCAAAGGCGGCTGGGCGTAGAGCTAACCACTCTACCCCATCAAGTGCCGAGGTTACGGATAGTGGAACGCTTTAACTTTCACCTCCACATCCCCTTTTTTCCTTACAAGTTGCTTTACATCACACCGACAGAGATCTCATGGCAACAATGGGACAGGAAGAGGCTAGGAGTAGGAGGCAATCAGCCGTGACCTTAATTAAGGTACAGCCCCAGCATACACCTGGTGCGAAAATGGGGAAACTACGGTAAACTATCTTCAGGGTTGCCGACAGTGGGGTTCGAACCCACTATCTCCATAATACTGTATACTGGCCGCGCTTAAGCGACTGCAGCTATGGAGCTCGGCACTTCCAACCCCCAAGGGCCTGTATGTAGATCAATTTGCTTTGCTTTTACAAGGAAAGAGAAAAGGCATGAAAGACAAATGATTCACAACGAAAAAAACTTCGAATACGGACACATGGAAGAGGGGATAACTAACAATGTAAAAAATTACAATATTTTAGTAGCCCGTCAGTTAATCGGAGAGGCAGTTCACAGTGAGGTCTTTTAACACAATGCTCGACCTGACATGCAAAATAGTCATTTGGGTGGTCTTAATCAAACATACGCTAAATATGATAGCTGTCATCACTGGTATTCGTAAGAATAGTTGGAGATGGTGTCAGCATTGATATATCTTAGTGATTTATATCTCTATATGGAACAACTGCAAGAATAACATAATTAGCCCCGTCTCTCCCATTTAAAGTGTTAAATTCCCACATTCATTCAAATGGCTGAAATACGTAATACAATTGATAATATGAAGAATTAGATTGACGTAACAACAATGCAAAAATCCTGCACTGCTGTACAAAGCACAATAGCCATGGTAGAGCGTTGACAATATTAAAACCTAATTATCTCCGCTACACATTTTATGCAGCTTCAATGTTATTCCCTCCAAGGTTTCAATTATACACTGTATATCCAATTATCCACCCGATCATCTGCAATTTTCAATTAGCAATGTTGGTCGACTGAATAGTACACGTTGTCCATCGCCAGGTGAGAAAGGAATTAGGATTCTTGATGAGTAATTTCAGTCGTTAAACAACGGCAGGATCAAAGTGTATACAGTATGCATCCTGAGAAATAACGTTAGATATTTCACCCGTTATGCCATTGTAAAATATCATTCAGGAAATAAAGTGATGATTCAGCATCGCGTAGCCAAGGACTACATTACAGTGCATAATATTACAAATATATAAATACATTAATTTAATAAATAGAAGATAAATACGTAAATAAATAAAGGTGGAAAGAACGAAAGGATAATGAAGAAAAGAAAGTGAGAAACCGAAATCTTGCCGTGTCCATATTAGTCAGTGAATTTACTCCAACCACAAAAAGTTAAAATATTTCATTAATTTATAGAAAGCATGCATCGGCTACTACATAAAGGACATGAGCACATTGTCCAGGTAGGTTTATCTAGAGACGTTCATCCTGTGTTACATATAACGTGACATATTTTGTTTATTATACCTTATGTGTAAAAATGAAGAAGTAAATCGAAGAGGAAGAAGAATAGGAAGACCACTAATTGAGGAATACACCATCTCGGATGTTTAAGGAAAATTATCTGTGAAACATCTATAGCACATGGTAGCATCCGGAACATAAATTAAGAATCATAAATTGCGACATAGGTGAATTTAAAAAAAAAATTGGTATTGAACACCAGTCGCAGATAAAACAAAATAGAAATATTGCACTGTCGAAAAGTACACGTTCATATTATACCAGAGACTATATCATTGATGACGGAATCATTGCTACCACCAATTGTTCAAAAGTATATGTAACTAGCAGTATTGCCCAGCTCTACCAGCGTACATTGTTTAGTGTTTATTTTCATAAATTTTATTAACTGTTTGAAGTGATGTTAATAGATTTCTTAATTGTAACGTTCATTGATATTTTACGACTTCCTTGATAGATTTACACTTATTGTTACGTGTTTAATTTTAACTTATGGTTTGAGAGTATTTAGTTTTGCGTTAAACAAGTAAGTTAAAACTATATGTATTTTAGCGTCGGGCTCTGGATAAATTATTATGTACATGTTTCCAAACGTCATTGGGTGCTAGCGACCTGTAAACCGTGGATTCAACACTAATATGTCATTCATCTCAGCTGAAACTATGTATTTGACACTGAAATAGGTGGACATTTTAATTTCACGTCTTCTCAACGGAGGCTGAACTTGGACTTAAAAGGCATCCAGAGCCTCAACGACCCCGAAAAACTATCGATTCGACAGTAATGTCGGAAGGTTTCGATAATTTTTACATGTCATTCCATCCCCGAGTGGTGCTAGGATTGTCTTGCCCTCACTATTTTTTCCATACAATAAGTAACATGTGTACCAAGTTTAGTTGACAGCTATGCTGGAACATACACATACATTTATAATCTCGGCCATTTTGGACATTATTTTTCATCTCTTCTCAATACCCATGCCGAAGTTGTCTTAACTTGGACATAAACGGCACTCGGAGTGTCACTATTCATCTCGGCAACCCAGAAAACTATGGATTCGACACTAATATTGGTTTTCGATTGCTTTTACATTTCACCCCTCCCGTAGAGTTTCTGGGAGTGTCTCACCCACCAGTAACTCATACGTTGTCAAGTTTGGGTGAGAGCTATGCTGAAACATACACATACATCTATAATTCGGTCATTTTGGACATTCTTTTTCACCCCTTAAATGGCATCCAGAATGTCATTCATCTCAGCTGAAACTATGTATTTGACACTGAAATAGGTCGTTTACGGTTATATTTATATTTTTTTTTGCTAGTTGTTTTACGTCGCACCGACACAGGTAGGTCTTACGGCGATGATGGGACAGGAAAGGGCTGGGAGTGGGAATTAAGCGGCCGTGGCCTTAATTAAGGTACAGCCCCAGCATTTGCCTGGTGTGAAAATGGGAAACCACGGAAAACCATTTTCAGGGCTGCCGACAGTGGGGTTCGAACCTACTATCTCCCGAATACTGGATACTGGCCGCACTTAAGCGACTGCAGCTATCGAGCTCGGTATATTTATATTTCACCCCCTCCACTAGGGGTGTCTTGCCCCAACAGTGACTTTTCCCAGATAGTAAGTCATATCGAGGGCTTTGAAGAAGAAGCAGCAATCCAGAAAGGAGTGAAGCAAGGCTGCAGATTTCTCCCCTATATTTCAGTGTTTATATAGATCAGGCAGTAAAGGAAAGCAAAGAGGCATTCGGAAAGGGAATCACAATCCAAGGAGAGGAAATCAAAACCCTGAGAATAGCTGATGATATTGTTATTTTACGTCAGACTGCAGAGAATCTGGAGAAACTGCTGAGTGGTATGGATGGAATCTTGGGTAAGGAGTACAAGATGAAAATAAATAAGTCGGAAACAAAAGTAATGGAGTGCAGTCGAACGAAGTCATGTGATGCAAGTAATATTAGAATAGGAAATGGAGTCTTAAAGGAAGTAGATGAATGTTGTTACTTGGGTAGTAAAATAACTAACAATGGCAGAAGTAAGGAGGACATAAAATGCAGACTAGCACAAGCAAGGAAGGCCTTTCAAGGAAATAAATTTGTTCACTTAGAACATTGATATAGGAATTAGAAAAATGTTTTAGAAGACTTTCGACTGAAGCGCGGCATTGTATGGAGGTGAAACATGGACGATAACTAGTTCAGAAAGGAAAAGAATAGAAGTTTTTGAAATGTGGTGTTAGGGAAGAATGATGAAGGTGAGATAGATAGATCGAATCACGAATCGAAAGTTACTGAAACGAACTAGTGAGAGGAGATCGATTTGGTTAAACTTGACGAGAAGAAGAGATAGAATGATAGGACACATCTTGAGACACCCAGAACTTGTTCTGTTGATTTTTAAGGGAAGTGCTTCGGGCAAGAACGACAGGGGTAGACCAAGGTATGAATATGACAAGCAGATTAGTGATGTGGGATGTATAGTTACGTACAAATGAAAATGTTAGCACACGATAGGGTGGCATGGACAGCTGCATCAAATCAGTCTGTGGACTGATGGCTCAAACAGCAAGAAGTCATATGTGTACCAAGCTTGGTTGAAATTGCTCCGTTGGTTTAGGAGGAGATCTGGAACATACATACATACACACATACATACATACATACATACATACATACATACATACATACATACATACATACATACGTACATACATGAGTAAATCTTGTCTAGTGTAGAATGCACTGTTATTTTAACTCATGCCCTGTCTCTGTCATGCCTTTGAATCAGAATTCCACCATCCAATAAATTATCAGAAATGTTAATATAATAATTGTACCGGGAGGTACACCTCATCCCCGTGCATTTAAATGAAATAAAATTTGAAACACCTAGTTCAAGAGGTTTGGACTTTTCTCCATAGATGCCTCTATTAAAGAACTGATGTCATGCATTCTGGTGCAAAGTGCAATAACTAGAGATTTGAAGAAGTTGTGTGTTTATAGGTTTTCTCAATTGAATTTCATTATTTTTGATACTTCAAGGTTTTCAACACTTTCTTCTCATCCCGCCAGCTTTGGAGTCTGGCCAATCAGAAATTTTATATATTTATGTATTTAATTTTCAGCCAATCATAGGCTTCTTGTAACTTTTTTCTGTCCAGTAAAATGAGAGGGTGTGTCCGGATTTAGTCCAGAGCGTTCTCGAAGCTTCCTCTTGGGTATAAAAGATGTCGCTTTTACGAGTTAACTTGTATTTTCTGATCGTCGTCTTACTGAGTGTGTGTGTTAAGACAGAAGGCGGGTCCTCAATCTTCGGCAGGCAGAACATGAGCTAAGGTAATGGCCAACAGTTTTCCCGTCTAAGTAGTTATCTCCGCAAGCTGACACGAGGGGAAGGTTACATTCTTTAACTATGTATCTGTCAATTTCCTAAAATGTAAACTTTCTTCCTTCTCATGTAAAGAATTAAAATGTAAATCGGAGATAGAGAGTGCGTTACCCTCTCGAATTCCCCTTCAATTAATCTTGAGGTGACTATACGATTTTGTAACCGCTTTTCTCTTGTAAATTGTAAATTAAATTCTCCATCTAGTCACCTCAGTATGTTGGGATTAGCCTCTGCATCATCGGGCCGCAAGCCGAAGTAGGGTCTTAACCTTGGTTTTCAAGGAGCACAAGTGTACGCCTCCATACATTTTTGAGTTTGGGCCAGTAATTTAACCTGTTCTTTTTCACGAAGGCCCATTATAATGGGTACTAGATACCCTGTGTAAACAAAAAGGTATTTCATATGGTATTGTAAATTGCAGTTTGTGCCTAGAGAGGCCTTAAGGTGGACTCTCTTTTCAGTCTTGTAATAGTTAATGGCTGCCTTGAGTAGGCCGTAAGAGTTCGGGAGTGCTGTCTCCTTGGTAGAAGTTGTAGATCATGTAAGCTCTTTTGTGGTAATGTAATAGATATTTGTGTACACTTGAGTGGTGCCTTTAGAAGACCGTAACTTGTAACCGTGGGAGCAAAGTTCTCTGGAAAATTGTGTTTTGGCAGATATCTCTCCTTGTCTATCTAACTAATCGCAACATTTGCAATGTTGGGACCTTGTAAATTATGAGCTTGAAGCTCAAAATTGTAAATTACCAATTCTGTGTTTCCCTATTCTGTACCAAAGTTGCTCTGTACCTGAAATTTTGTTCTTTCACCAAGTGAAGAATTTTGTTAAAATTTAATATCTGAAAAGAAATATAACCTTTACTTTAAGTTTTGTATTAATCCTTGACTATCGTAGATAGATACATTCCCACCAGCACCTTCTTTCACCTCTGCGTTCCACAGATAACCCCGGAACAACAACAACAACAACAACAACAACAACAATAATAATAATAATAATAATGATAATAATAATAATAATAATAATAATAATAATAATAATAATAATAATAATAATACATCAGGAATGACCGTCCTATAGTTGTGATCTAACCTTCTAGTACTCCGTACCAAATGGCTTAGGGTACCAGCTTAAGTGCACTGGGCTACCATGACTGGTTGTCTAACCGT
This sequence comes from Anabrus simplex, assembly GCF_040414725.1. Taxonomy (NCBI): domain Eukaryota; kingdom Metazoa; phylum Arthropoda; class Insecta; order Orthoptera; family Tettigoniidae; genus Anabrus; species Anabrus simplex. Next base: position 42,787,536 of record NC_090268.1, read on the forward strand.
CTTTGGGTAACTTTAAATCTGAATTCTCATCTTTTTACAGTTCATATCGTAATTAAAGCACTTTTAAATCCAGTTATCAGGAATATATTACTGTACGTCGCAGTCCTCTTTATCTTCCTTTAGGCTTCAAATCTAGGTCATACCCAGCTACGGTAATATGAAAAGACACAACTGCGTCATAAAATTTAGGCTGCTCTGTTCCCTCACATTACTATAAATATGATTTAGCATTTTGATAGTTCACCTGTCAAATGTTACGGTGTGAATATAATAATACACAAGCTCCGGAAATCTCCCCCCCCCCCCCACCCCCCTTCCCGTTTCTGACATAAAAGCAACAGGAGCTTCCTCTGATCGTTACACTCTGCTACCAATTCAGAATCCGAAGCTCCAATCTCGCAGAATGACCCCTCCTATCTTGTAGCGTTCTCCTGCTCGTTTTGGAGTTCTACCGCTGAAGATGGCATTGCTTACTTATCGATAGCATTGCCCTATAGGATCAATAATGTCATTAAATAGTGTTCCAACTCCTCCATTTATGAACACATACCTAAGGTGGGCTCCTCCTTAATCTCCACCCGAGTCTTCAGATCTGCAATTCCCATTCTGTGGTCCGCGGGCCCTTGGGGGCCCACGATGATAATACAAGGGGTCCACAATAATAATGTAAGTTGAGAGTATTTAAAGAGCGAAACTTTATTGCACACACAATTTATAGACCATTATACTAAATTTAGTGTCTATATCTTCACTGTTGTATAACTTATAGTATATGCAACTCTTAACTTGACCGATAGATAGCACAAGTTAGCAGCGGAAAAGAAAAATACTGCAAAGCAGTATAAGTGATGTAATTGTGAGGCACTTAGAATAATTGCTAGTATCCACACTCAGACAATATTTTCCACCTCTGCTTGAGAAAACCTCGTGGATCAGAAATCCTTTCTTTGAAACTGAACATGAACTGCCCTCCCTAGAGGGAGATCAACCAGCTGAAGTTTCTTGGCTGAGAGAAAGTGAGAAGTAAATTGAAGTATAATATTGGTTGAGAATCAGATTGAGTGGCATGTTTAGCTCCAGGAAGTTCCATTAATGTATCACAAGTCCACGTCTTTCATAGACTTTTGTGTTCATGACATCCCCTCTCGTCCGCCTCTGTGGTGTAGTGGTTAGTGTGATTAGCTGCCACCCCCGGAAGCCTGGGTTCGATTCCCGGCTCTGCCACGTAATTTGAAAAACGGTACGAGGGCTGAAACGGGGTCCACTCAGCCTCGGGATGTCAACTGAGTAGAGGTGTGTTCGATTCCCACTTCAGCCATCTTGGAAGTGGTTTTCCGTGGTTTCCCATTTCTCCTCCAGGCAAATGCCAGGATGGCACCTAACTTAAAGCCACGGCCGCTTCCTTCCCTCTTCCTTGTCTACTATCCCTTCCAATCTTCCCATCACCCGCATGGTCCCTGTTCAGCATAGCAGGTGAGGCCGCCTGGGCGAGGTACTGGTTATTCTCGCCACTTGTATCCCCGGACCCAGAGTCTGAAGCTCCAGGACACTGCCCTTGAGACTGTAGAGGTGGGATCCCTCGCTGAATCCGAGGGAAAAACCGACCCTGGAGGGTAAGCATATTAAGAAGGAGAACAATAATAAGAAAACATCCCCTCTACCCTACAAATTCTAGAAAAGAAGTACTGATTTTAATGCCTTCCATGAAAACATACCTGGGTGAGTGTGCCTTTTCTGTTCTCATACGAATTAAAACATACTACGGAAACAGAGCTAATGTAGAGGCTGATCTTCGGTTCAAGTGACTACGGTTGTAAAACGCTTGGTCTTTTGTAAACAGCACCACCCATCCCACTGATCTAACAACCGCAACAAGTGAATTTTTTGAAGTACATTTCCAGATCCAGACTACTGTAGGCAAGTGTCACACTGTTTTATAATTTCTGTGCATGTATAAATTATATTCATGTAAATGAAGTTCAATTAAACTTTCAATGAAAGTATCTATCCTAAAATCATTAAAATCATTACAAAATTCTAATTTTGTTTACTGAATGCAGTATTATGTTCTGTGGCTGAAGGGTCCTTGGAGATGGGTGCGAAATGCCCGGGATGTCACTGACAAAAAAGTTTCGGAAACCCAGTTCTAGTTAAGCAACTTCAGCCATTGGTTCCATATATATGACCGTACAACTAAAGCCTCAAATGCATGCATTTATATCCGATATTTTCATACCGAAGTTTCCACCAGCCTTCATACCCGACAACGATCGTTCTCACCTACTCTTACCATATTTTCATGTCTGCTGTCCAGTTACTCTTAACATATTTAACATACCTTAATGATCTGGAACTTTAGTGAGCTCTGATCACACGTTCGTTCGTTGATCATCTTATTGGTAGGCGTCGTTTTAAATTTCAGTGAATGATTAGTACCTAATTCCATACCAGACTTTGCGAGGTAAGCCTAGCGATACTCTTTACAAACCAAGAGAGTTCGGTGCGGTAAAGACTGCGCAGATGTGAGCTTGCATTCGGGAGATAGTAGGTTCGAATCCCGCCGTCGGCAGCCCTGAAGATGATTTTCTTAAGTTTCCCACTTTTACACCAGGCAGGCAATTGGTAGAGATGTACTTTAATTTAGGCCACTGCCTTTTGCTTCTCACTCCCATCCCTTTCATATCCCATCGTCATCATAAGAACAATCTGTGTCGGTGAGACGTTAAGCAACTTGTATAAAAAGGAAATAGGAGGCCAGTTCGGTTTCCTGATTTAAATCCTCTGAATTTGTACGTATGTGACCATAGTGTATGTAATCGACACGAAAGATGAGTCCCACCAACGTTTTTTCTACAGCGGCATATTTTTTTTCAATTTGCTTTACCTCGCACCGACACAGATAGGTCTTATGGCGACGATGGGGTAGGATAGGCCTAGGACTGGGAAGGAAGCGGCCGTGGCCTTGATTAAGGTACAGCCCCAGCATTTGCCTGGATGAAAACGGGAAACCACGTAAAACAATCTTCAGGGCTGCCGGCAGTGGGGTTCGAACCCATTATCTCCCGGAACAGCGGAATCCATACGCGCGGATCCACAAGTATTTGCATGTGTTCAGGTATCATGGATTAGTCGCTGTGAAACATGTCTATGCGCAAATGTTGGACACATCGAACACCATCGTCTTCGGTGTCCATTCAGAAGTATTTCCACTATTTCCACCAACGCGTGCCATGCTGTCTGTGCGAAGGTCAACGTCCACAGTAATGTAATTTGATGTTCACAAATAGTGGCTCTCTGTCATAGACAGAGACACCAGTGCCAGGGTTGTACGTATGCTTTTACAAACACTCGCCATGTGTGCGACATAAAGCAAAACGGAAAACATTGACTTTTACCTTCTAGGCAATATACAGGGTGGTCGGAAACAACGTGAACCGAATATGTCAATATTGCAACGTTGATTATACTGATGACTAATTTGAAAAGAAATATGTCGATATCTCGCGCCGTTGCCATTTTATCAGCGGCTGAATTTAACCAATTAGATCGCTTCGCGGGCGAATTATGAGGCGGTGCTGATAAATATGCACGTGACTTGTTCGGGCTTGAAAGTCGAGCCGAGGAATGAACATCAAACACTAACACACTGTGGGTTTCAGCCAGTGTCACAGTCGCGTGCTTGCTGTGGGTCGAGCCTATCAGCAGAGTGGCCCTTGTTCAAGTTCTCCCCTGGAGAAGTTTATTTCTTCTTTTGGCCCTCTCAAGCCCGTCATAAGACATGTGCAGATTTGGCAACACCGCCTCGCAAAGCACATTTGAATTCACCCGGGTAGCGATCTGATTGACCAACTTCAGCAGCTGTTAAAATGACAAGGGCTAGAGATATCTATTTTTTTCCAATTATTTATCATTATGACTAACCCTCTAATGCTCATTTACCCGGTTTATGTTGTTTACAGACACACAGTATCTTAATGTTAATGTTGAAACCAATACATGTTCACTACACCCCTTTGTTTTCGATGTAACTTTCCCTTACACGACGTAATTTTTTTTAAATGATGATGTATTACAGTGAACGGTAAGGTAACTTTTCAAACTTTCTCTTATTCTCAGAGTCACTGTGGACGGCGACAGCATTTATATGGGCATAGTTTTACATTATGCCGATAGGCAATGAGATGCGTGTCGGCGTGACGAATGTGCCACAATCACTTCACTCTAAGGAACGTAATGTTCTTTGAAGAACTCAAAATTCGTGTTTGTGAGAGTTTCATTGTATTTTTCTTGTAAAGGAGAGATGACATGTACAGTATCTATTGCCAATTTCAACAAATGAAACGGTATTTATTTTATTTTTTTCAGTATCGCTGCGAAAGACACGATAGGGATGTTATGTGTGCCTCACTCTTCGCAACATTTTTTACACCAAAGTGATATGGGAAGTAAAATTCTGAAGCTCATGGAGGGTGATAAATAACGCAGGAGATATCCCATTCTTGTACGAAAATGTGAAGATTTTATAACCCATCAGAGAAAGAGATTACAAAAATGTAGTCGTATTCCCTCCTTGCTCGAAGGTCCTCAATTTTAAAAAAGTAAATAAATACGTACAACTAATTTGAGTCCTTGGCGTTGAATTACGACTGATGCCCAGTGGACGACATGGAGGTATTAGAGTGTCACGTATTCAGCGTGAGTTGTATTGCTTGACATTCTTGTCCATTTCTCATGAGATAGCTCCTCACTTGGATGAGAGAACGGTTTCGGGCTAAGTGGCTCAGAGGTAGAGCACTAATATTCTGAGTCCAAACTGGTCGGTTTAATTCTGGCTCAATCCGATCGTATTTGAAGATGTCAAATATACCATCCTAGTGTCGGTAGATTAACTGACACATGAAAGAAATGGGGAACAAAACATGTGATAATGAATGCATTACTCCATATGCACGTGGCGTCAGGAAGGGCGTTAGGTCATAAAACTAGATGAAATTCATATCGAGTGCCGACCTCAGTAAACTGGAAAAAGACCAGGAAGAAGATTATTATTGAAATTCGACGTTATACTATTGTAAGCAGACATAGCCGCCAGGCTAATAATAATAATAATAATAATAATAATAATAATAATAATAATAATAATAATAATAATAATAATAATATATTTGGTGGCAAATCTCTACTAAAGATCGAAAAACAAGAAAGGAAAGTCATCTGAAAAATCTTAGTACCAAAATGCGAAAATGGAATTTGGGTGCAAAAGAAATCTCATGAATTCTATCAAGTTACATAAAACATCACAGATACTTTCAGGAAACGGTGATTACAATTTTATGGTCACCTATATAGAATTGCTAATAACAGGTTCACAAAAAATTAAACTTACCCTTATCAATAAAAAATCACAATGATTGGCTAAAAGAAATCATTGAAGACCTAAATAAAAATTACATTAACGAAGAAACCATTCAAGATAGAATGAAGTTCAGGAAGTTAATTTAAAAACACAAATTTTCTCTAAAGCCCCCTCGACAAAAATTGGGATTGAACAACGTAAAAAAGTAACACAGAGAGATGACCGAGAGACTTTGGGAGAAGAGGAAGAAAAAGATAAAAGTGATAATAAGTCCAAACGCGCTCTTAATCTGAGCATATCGAGCTTGATAGGTGCAGCTGCTTAAGTGCGGCCAGTATCCAGTATTCGGGAGATAGTGGGTTCGAACCCCACTGTCGGCAGCCCTGAACGTGGTTTTCCTTGGTTTGCCATTTTCACTCCAAGCAAATTTTGGAACTGTATCTTATTAAGGCCACGGCCGCTTCTTTCCCTCTCCTAGCCATTTCCTGTCCTTTCGTCGCCATAACACCTATCTGTGTCAGCGCCACGTAAAACGACTTGTAAAAAAAATGGCATGTCGAAAAAAAAATATAAATATTTTAAAAGTAAAATGTACCGTGTCCGTCTCCGTAGTGTAGTGGTTAGTGTGATTAGCTGCTACCGCCGGCGGCCCGGATTCGATTTCCGGCTCTGCCACGAAATTTGAAAACTGGTATGAGACTGCAATGGGGTCCACTCAGCCTCTGGAGGTCAACTGAGTAGAGATGGGTTCGATTCCCACTTCAGCCATCCTGGAAGTGGTTTTCCGTGGTTTGCCAATTGTCCTCTAGGCAAACGCCGAAATGGTACCTATCTTAAGACCACGGCCGTTTCCTTCCCTCTTCCTTGTCTCTCCCTTCCAATCTTCCCTTCCCCCACCAAGGGCGCTGTTCGGCATAGCAGGTGAGGCCGCCTGGGCGAGGTGCCGGTTATCCTCCCCAGTTGTATCCCCGACCCAATGTCTCACGCTCCAGGACACTGCCCTTGAGGCGGTAGAGGGAAAAACCGCTGATTCTGAGGGAAAAACCGACCCTGGAGGGTAAGCAGATTAAGAAGAAGAATAAATGTACCGTACAGACTGTGTCATTGAACAACCAAAAACGTTTGACAACTCACTGGTCGGGGGAAAATAAACAAGGGAAACTAATTGCTGGGTAAATCTCTCATAAGTTACTATCATTGGTAGACTAATAGAGCGGAGTGGCCGCGTGTCTTAACGCGCTACGCTAAGGAGCCAAGCTTTGCGTTTGGGAGACGCGTGGGTTCGAACCCAACCGTCAGCTGCCCTGAGAAAGGTTTTCCGTGGTTTCCTATTTTCATTTCCAGATAAATGCCAGGACAATTTCCTATACATATATCACGGCCGATTATTGCCACCTCCTTACCCGATTTCATTCACTATCATTCATTTCATCTCCATTAGTTCATCAACTGAAGTTGGCGTCAGGAAGGGCATCCGGCTGTAAAACATGTCATTTAAGTCCATATCTCCTCACTCCCGAAGCCGCATCAAGAAACTGGACTAGGGGTAGACGAATAACACATTCCTATTGTAACACTTAATTTGAGGGATTTATGATGAATCAAAATACATTACGTGCGTTGCTCGTCAATAATGACTTTTCTGAAAATTCACTGTTAATTTAATATTAAAAATCTCTGAAACTATTATAATTTAACAAAAACAGAGCAACAATATCAATAAAACTTTCACGTTCTACTTCCTCCGTTATCGCAGGACACGTTTTAAAGTTAAAATAAGCAAGTGAACTTGCAGCATAGAACCGTGATAGCTCCGTTCGTTAATTAAAAGTACACAATGGCGTTCTCTACCTAGCTACATTTACATTTTTAAAATCAACAGTGTACATTTTCGAGCCTACGAAATGCTCTGTTAGCAACAACAATGCACCACACGCAGAAAGCTAAGCTAAGCAATGCCCAGCTATATTGTGCTATGTCACGAGTAAAAAGCTAAGCTGAACTATGCTAGGCAGCCGTTTGTAGATAGCGGATTGATTGAAGAGGAGGGGTTGTTTATTGGCCGTGGAAGATGAAGAAAGAGAAAGAAAGAAACGCAAAGAGGAGCAGATTCTTTATATATGACATTGGAAGATGTATAATTCATGGTGAATTCCATGATTTGATTCAAGCATTGCAAAGAAATGTCTAAATCAGGAACAGTTTCATAGATTTCCCTCTATTAGTGCGATACTAGGATGAAATGAATATGAGGGGGGGGGGGGGTATTCTGCCCGAAGGCAGGTCCGAACCTCCGCAGAGGTATGCCTGAGCCGGAGTTTACGTACGGTAGGGCGACCAGTTCCTTTCTGCTCTTCCATTCCCTTAACCCCCCACCAACAGCGCGTGGCAACCATCCAAATCTTGACCACGCCCATTGTTGCTTAACTTCGGAGATCTCACGGGATCCGGTGTTTCAACATGGCTACGGCCGTTGGCAAATGAATATGAAGTACACAAATTATAGAATGTAAGGTAAAAATGTATCTAAATGCAATAAATGATACTTACAATCAATTTCCAGAGTTTCATTCATTTCTTGCCAACAATTGTCTTTCCTGGTTAGGCCTATGTATCTAATAATTGGACAGACAAAAGTATATTTTTGTGTCACTTCAATCACACGTTCTTCCTTTCATCTATCTTCCATGATAATTAACAAATACACGACTAAGCACATGAAATCCATCAAGTTACAGAAAAAGTAACAAATACTTTCAGGAAACGGTGATTACAATTTTATGGTCACTGTACCGGGCGGTACACCTCTACTCCGGTCATTTAAAAGTTGCGCCAGTTGAAATTCCTCTTCTGGTGGAAATCTGAACTTTATCTACTCTATTGATTTTCTCGTTTCTCAGAAGATGTCACCACTTGGAAATTTTTGAGTTTGTGAACTGTGTCATTTTTGATGTGTCTTTGTTTCGCTTGAAGTAAGAAGTGTGAACTTTCTCTTCTAGAGGACACTACTGAAGAATTACGATAGTGCAACCTAGTGCGAAATCAAAGAACTATTTTGTTGGAGAAATTTTTATTTCAAGAGTTTGTTCTTTGTTAAATTTCTTTCTGTCATGGTTTAAGTTGGCTGTATACCCCTCTTTTTCCCCTTATTTTGGATCTAGCCAATCCCGAATTTCTTTAATTAATTTTCCACCAATAATGTGTTTCTTCTTCCTCTCTGTAGGGGTTTCTTTTCCCTAGCCAATAAAAACTTTGAGGGAGGGTGTTTTATTTCCCCTAACGCCTAGAATCTTCCGCGAGAGGATATAAACTGCTGATTTTAGGGTCTACAGGCCACTTCTGTTCCATCTTTCAGTGTATTTAGTACATAGCAGGAGGCGGGAAGCGCCTCCTTCTTCTTCAGCCGTTCAACACCAGGTAATGGCCTATTAATAACTTCTTTTCTTGCTAGGTCGGCAGTTTAACACTCGCGGCGGGTTCGAAGCATTTCCATCATGTAACCTTTTCCTAAAATGTAATTACTCTTTTCATCTTTTTCTTGTAAAGCTACATATTGGGATAGAGAGTGCTAACCCTCTCGAGCTCCCACTCACATTTGTTTTGAGGTGAACGTATTTTCTCAAACTATTCTTCGTTTATGTAATGTAAAGTGTTCTTCTCTAAGTCACCTCTGTAGTATGGGATTAGCCCTTGCGTTAGCGGCCCAGAGCCAGATTAGGTTTTAAAAACCAAGTGTATTAGGAGTGCAAGTTCGCCTCCTCTCAAATTGTTATTTTAGAGGTCATGTAATCAACCTTCTTTTCATGTAATAGACCTCAGTAGGTTGGGTATTTTACCCCTGTGAATACGTCCTTAGAGGACAGCTTGAAGGTAGAGTTTGGTGTGGCCTTGTGATAGGCTTACAATTTTGAGAGCGGATCGCTCTTTGAAATTTGTTTCTGTATGCCTCGTGCAGGCTTTATGTGTAATGTTTGGAGCCAGTGCTCCTGGGCATGAATGGGGTTTTCTGCCCCTTGGCTAAAATTTTTTTTGGAGTAAGGCGGGGCTGATTGCCCGAGAGTTATGAAGTAAGGGCACTGAGCCCGAATCCAGTAATATTGTACCTACATTTTTGCTACTCTGTACCTGTTATGATTGTTATCTCTTGTTTTTGAAAAGAAAATATAACCTAGTTAAATTTTAAATTAATTTTACATTGCACGTTAATTTCGTAGCTTGAAACCCATTCACACCCGCACCTTCTTTCACCTCTACCTACCACGGATATCTCCGTAACAAGTGGTAGCAGAGCGTGGTTGAATGGGTCTCAATTTAGCCCCTTTTGACGGCTAAACATTGCTTTGATTCGAACTCTAATAATTTTCTCAGTTGCTGGAATTTTTTGAGTTTTTCAAAATTGTTCTGTCATCATGCCCGGCCCTCGCGATGTTCTCCTCCTTAACTACTTGCGCAAAGAGGAGTTGATATACGAGTTAACTATCAGAAATGTGCAATCTGGAGGCACGGTTGCAATCGACACCAACAAGCTTAGAGAGTCCCTTGATTTGCCCATTTCCATCCCCAATTCGGGAGAGAAAGAAATTGATGACTCTCTTTCCACGATCGTCGAGAATATTACCGGGCTAGCATCTGTAGTCAGCTTTTTTGATGAAAACGATCCGTCTCCTAATCAAATTAAGCGTGTGCAAGGCAGGCTGTATCACTTTGCAAATAGAGTTAATGATCTGTTGTCTCTAAAGGTGAATGACGTTCAGAGGAAGGACGCTAATACGCTCCTTGAAACTATTTCTGAATTGTCTAATAAGGTCACTCAATTGCTAACCCGCGAAGTTCCTCCCAAAACTGATCAACCCGCCACGGTGAATGTAGGTAACGAGGAAGAGCCTCCTCAGGGAGAAGTCAATAGGATAACCGTTGCTGCTCAAACTATCTCTGCCCCATCGAACAACGAATCTGAACGCCGTGCGTCATTGGGTAACATCCGCTCTGAATTAACTTCTTTGCCATTGAAACCTTTAACGACTATGTCACCTGGGTTCAGTAGCTTGCCTCATCCATTGGCAATGTTGCTTAGAGGTATCTCTAAGATTTCTGTCAACACCACCAGTGATGTAATTTCATTTTTAAGATTTCTAGTGGAATTTCAGGATCATGCTCTTGTTTTTTCTCTTTCGCCATGTCAAATTTTGCAAATTATCTATCCGTATGCTATTGGTATTCTCTCTGATAAAATCGTAAGAGCCATTGCCGAGCAATCATCTATTGAGGATTTCCATGCCCATTTGCTAGCTAACTTCATCCCGGCTAGGGCCAGGTCCTCCCTGATTCAGAAGTACTATTACCGTGTACAGCGCTTGGATGAAAACTTGGCCGATTTCATTCAAGATATCAAATTCTACACTAGGGTGTTTGCTCTGCACTTTCCTGAAGATCAGATTGTGCAGGCTATTGTAGAAGGGATTTCGCCATCCTACAGGTCATATTTGTGTTTCGCGGCGTGTCCGCAAACCTTCTCTGAACTTGAAGCATTGGCCGTCTCAGCGGAAGGAGTTAGATACGCCGATTCTTTGCGTGTCGCGAAAGAACCCCCGCCTTCCTTTAATAACACTCGGCCTCCACCTCGCCGACCAGTCAATCCCCGTAAATGTTATGCTTGCGGGTCGCCTGACCATCTGCGGAATAAGTGTCCTCTGATCAAGTCAAGTGGGACAAGGAATGGAGCAGGGTCATCACAAGGCTGTTTTAAGTGTGGGGCCTTCTCACATATCGCCAAGAATTGCCCAAACTCAAATAGCACCCCCTCCTGCTCAACTTCTGGTGCAAATTCCAGCTATGCCAATAATAAAAAGTGACTAGTGGCGTCGGCTGAGCCGACTAATCCATCTTCCCGAGACTTAGCCCCTAGTAAACAGGTTGTAAATGCAGAGAACGACCAACCTTCAAATTCATCTTTTGAATGCCCTAAAGAGTGTCTTAGGATTGCGGCGGATACCCCCGCACCTGTTCCTTTTCTTAAGATTGAGTTAAATAACGAGTCTATAACTGCTCTCTTAGATTCAGGCAGTGTTTGTTCCATTATTTCGGCTGATTGGTATTTTAAATTGAAATCTGTTTGTAAACTCCCTGACTATGACTCATCTCCGGTTAAATATGTTTCGGCTAATTCATCTCCATTAGAAATTCTAGGTTCCTTACATGTCAAAATTCGGGTTTTTAAATTTACATGGAAGATCAAATTGTTTGTGGCCAAGCGTTTGTCTTGCCCCATCATATTGGGAGCGGACTTCATTTCTCACACTGGTCTTGTGCTCGATCTCCAGAGCAGGTCGTGCACATTCAAATTTGCGTCCAATTGTAGAATTCCCTTGTTAAAGTGTAATTCTGTATCATGTTCATCTATTTCGCCTACCCAGGATGAGATGTTGTTAGACCTTAGACATCTACCTGAGGAGCAGGCTGATAGTATTCGGAAACTGTGTCAGTCGTTTCCCGAGGTGTTCTCTGATACTCTTGGTGTTACTGACCTTATTGAATACAAAATTGAGGTCACGGATTCGATTCCTGTCCGTTTTCCACCGTATAGGCTATCTCCACCTAAAATGAAGGCTCTGAAAGAAATCATCGATCAGATGTTGAAGGATGGTATTATTAGGCCCTCTAAGTCAGCGTATTCTTCGCCTATTTTTCTAGTCCCGAAACCCCAAGGAGGCTTCAGGCCTGTCATTGATTACAGGGCTCTCAATCGGAAGGTGGTGTTGCAATCCGTGCCCCTTCCCGACCTTCATTCTTGTTTTTCATGGTTTCGTAAGGCCAAGTTCTTCACGATCTTGGATTTGAATCAGGCCTACAACCAAATTCCCCTTGCCGAAGAGTCTAAACATCTTACAGCGTTTGCCACGGACTGGAATTTATATGAATACAACCGCGTGCCTTTCGGGCTCCCCACGGGGGCAGCTGTGCTCACTAGGCTACTAGATAGGGTCTTTTCCGACATCAAATTTGAGTACTTATATCACTACTTGGATGATGTCGTCGTATTTTCCGAAACCTTTGAAGAACATCTATATCATTTGCGAGAAGTTCTCAATCGCCTTCGTAAGGCTGGGTTAACTGTTAAGTTGTCCAAGGTTGCCTTTGCTAAGCCCTCTATGTCATTCCTAGGGCATATTGTGTCACCTGATGGTGTAGCAGTCGATCATTCTAGAACACAGGCCATCCGTGATTTTAAACCTCCCAAGGACATTAAAGGTATCGCCAGGTTCATTGGCATGGTGAATTTCTTCAGGAAGTTCATTCCTAATTTTGCTAATAGAGCGGCGCCCTTAAACCTTCTCCGTAGGAAAGGCATCAAATTCGAGTGGGGACCGTCTCAACAAGCCGCTTTTGAAGACCTTAAATTAGCTCTCTGTAATGCCCCTGTACTTGCTATGCCTGATTTCTCGAAGAAATTCATCGTCCAAACCGACGCGTCGTCGTCGGCGGTAGCTGCAGTCCTTCTTCAAGAGACTGAACTAGGGAGGCGCCCCATCGCCTATGCATCTAGGACTCTCTCGGCTCAAGAAGCAAAGTACTCCATATATGAGCTTGAAGGTTTGGCAGTTTTATTTGCCTTAGAAAAGTTCCGTCTCTATCTGGAACATGTCAAATTCGACTTGGAGACAGATAATCAAGCCTTAAGCTGGGTCTTAGGTAGGCCGCGTCGTACTGGTCGTATAGCCCGTTGGGCCATCCGTATTTCTGCCTTCCAATTCGATGTACGACATATCAGAGGTACTGAAAATGTTGTTGCTGATGGACTCAGCCGTATGTTTTCTAACGACGTCGAGACCCATGAACCTGTCGACAGTTCATCACCTTCCGAGTCCATACTATCTGAGGTTAATGCCATCCTAACAGATGCTCCCATGCTCTTTAGGGATATCGAGAAATACCAACGTGAAGATCCGACGCTGGGTCCGATAATGGAAACCCTTTCTTCTGGGGAACATGTCGTCCCTTATGTTCTGAGGAATGGTGTTTTATGTTGCCCATCGAGGCATGATAAGATGATGAAGGTTGTCGTGCCAGCGGTTCTTGTGCCTATGATCTTCAAGTATTATCATGAGACCCCATTAGGAGGGCATCTTGGAATCTTTAAAACCCGTGAAAAAATTCGTGAAATGTTCATTTGGAAAGGTATGGACGGTGAAATCCGTGAACTTGTAAAAGCTTGTAAATCTTGTTTGCTTAGTAAACCCACCATGTCCACCAAGGTAGGCCTTTTGTCTTCGCATCAAGCGTCGCGCCCCATGGAACGCCTGTATATCGATTATGTTGGACCCTTCCCCCAGTCAAAGGGTAATGCTAACAAGTTCATCTTTGTGTGCGTAGATGGCTTTACTAGATTTTCTTGGTTATTTCCGACTAAGCTGGCTACCGCTCAGTCCACCATTACTTGCCTAAATTCTATTTTTGCTTCTTTTGGTCCGTGCCAATACATTGTATCTGATAATGCTAAAGCTTTTACATCAAATCTGTTTCGTAAATTCTGTTTTGACTTGTCCATCTCTCATGTAACTACATCTGCTTATTACCCTCAACCATCTCTGGCTGAACGGGTTAACCGTAATCTCAGGTCCGCACTTATTGCCTATCATCATGAAGATCATTCTAGGTGGGACACGTCCCTGCATTGGTTAGCTTTTGCTTTGAATTCGGCGGTTCATGAATCACACAAATTTACTCCAGCTTCTTTGATGTTTAAGTTCGTTCCCAACACGCCGCTCTCTAACCTCTGGTCTCTGAATGACATTCTGCCCGAGACAATAGATCCGGACAACATTAAAGATCTTTGGAAGAAGGCTAAAGCCAATCTTAAAGTATCTCATGAAAAGGTTAGGGAAAGGTATGATCGTGGACGGAGACCCACCACTTTGAAGGTAGGTGACCAGGTTATGGTCAAAAAGTTTGTTCCCGCGGGCAAGCTTGCCCCCAGATTTCATGGGCCTTGTATCATTCTCGATTTTCTTACGCCGGTTACCTTATTGCTAAGTAACCCAGCCACCGAGAGGATATTTAGAGTTCACCTGTCCCAGGTGAAACCGGTGTAATTTCTGTGTTAACTTGCTTCATACTATTTTGAAAGGATATGAAGGTTATATTTTTTTTTTGAGTTTCACTTTTAAGGCATTCTGCCCCTTCTGTAATATTTTGGTTTTAGATGTAAGCCTTGTGTAAAACCTGCCCCGACCCGTTAAACTGCCATCCTGTTCTTGCCACGGCCATTACCACGCTCCCGTCTCCTGCTCCACCTTACACTGTGGCTTCATAATAGTAAATGCCATGGATATCTACACGCCGCTGGCCCCTCAACCTCTCCACAAGCCTGTACCCTCAAAGAAGATGATTGTCCAACACAATTCTGCCGCCTAGCTTTAATGTTTCAGCGCCCCCGCAGCCGCGCAGCGCCGTGCAGCGACTGGGGAGGGGGATGGGCCCCCTCCTCTCCAGCGAGGACGACATGTGCACGGCGAGCCGGAGCTCTCCTCCCGGCCAAGGCTGATGTGCGGCGCACGACCTGCTACATGCCCGCAGCCTGTATCTGTTCACCGCGGGCGCGGCGTACTTCAACACCTCTGCTCCCCTCATAGTGCGGGCGAGCGGTATCTCAGGGTACTTGAGGGGTCCGAGCGGCCTCCGTTGGACGCAAGCTGCAACGGCCGGTCTGGCCATCCGACTCAATCTACATCAACTACATGGACAGTCACCATAAGCAATAACTACACTTGGGAATTCAACAACAATATTTGGTGGACATTGCAAAATTTTTCTTCACCTTTAAGTATTAAAAGTTTATCTTCAGAAATTCAAATTCTACAAACATAAAGACTTTCATTCACCTGCAACAACAACATTTTGAAACTGAATTAAGAAATCTTGTAAATGCTACTGCAAACTATCTTCACATTCACATTAAAACTTGGACCTTACTTTCAATCAAAAGTTATGCTCTTCTGTGTTACCCCTTGGAGGAACTTTTGGGGGGGGGGAGGTCTGTACCGGGCGGTACACCTCTACTCCGGTCATTTAAAAGTTGCGCCAGTTGAAATTCCTCTTCTGGTGGAAATCTGAACTTTATCTACTCTATTGATTTTCTCGTTTCTCAGAAGATGTCACCACTTGGAAATTTTTGAGTTTGTGAACTGTGTCATTTTTGATGTGTCTTTGTTTCGCTTGAAGTAAGAAGTGTGAACTTTCTCTTCTAGAGGACACTACTGAAGAATTACGATAGTGCAACCTAGTGCGAAATCAAAGAACTATTTTGTTGGAGAAATTTTTATTTCAAGAGTTTGTTCTTTGTTAAATTTCTTTCTGTCATGGTTTAAGTTGGCTGTATACCCCTCTTTTTCCCCTTATTTTGGATCTAGCCAATCCCGAATTTCTTTAATTAATTTTCCACCAATAATGTGTTTCTTCTTCCTCTATGTAGGGGTTTCTTTTCCCTAGCCAATAAAAACTTTGAGGGAGGGTGTTTTATTTCCCCTAACGCCTAGAATCTTCCGCGAGAGGATATAAACTGCTGATTTTAGGGTCTACAGGCCACTTCTGTTCCATCTTTCAGTGTATTTAGTACATAGCAGGAGGCGGGAAGCGCCTCCTTCTTCTTCAGCCGTTCAACACCAGGTAATGGCCTATTAATAACTTCTTTTCTTGCTAGGTCGGCAGTTTAACACTCGCGGCGGGTTCGAAGCATTTCCATCATGTAACCTTTTCCTAAAATGTAATTACTCTTTTCATCTTTTTCTTGTAAAGCTACATATTGGGATAGAGAGTGCTAACCCTCTCGAGCTCCCACTCACATTTGTTTTGAGGTGAACGTATTTTCTCAAACTATTCTTCGTTTATGTAATGTAAAGTGTTCTTCTCTAAGTCACCTCTGTAGTATGGGATTAGCCCTTGCGTTAGCGGCCCAGAGCCAGATTAGGTTTTAAAAACCAAGTGTATTAGGAGTGCAAGTTCGCCTCCTCTCAAATTGTTATTTTAGAGGTCATGTAATCAACCTTCTTTTCATGTAATAGACCTCAGTAGGTTGGGTATTTTACCCCTGTGAATACGTCCTTAGAGGACAGCTTGAAGGTAGAGTTTGGTGTGGCCTTGTGATAGGCTTACAATTTTGAGAGCGGATCGCTCTTTGAAATTTGTTTCTGTATGCCTCGTGCAGGCTTTATGTGTAATGTTTGGAGCCAGTGCTCCTGGGCATGAATGGGGTTTTCTGCCCCTTGGCTAAAATTTTTTTTGGAGTAAGGCGGGGCTGATTGCCCGAGAGTTATGAAGTAAGGGCACTGAGCCCGAATCCAGTAATATTGTACCTACATTTTTGCTACTCTGTACCTGTTATGATTGTTATCTCTTGTTTTTGAAAAGAAAATATAACCTAGTTAAATTTTAAATTAATTTTACATTGCACGTTAATTTCGTAGCTTGAAACCCATTCACACCCGCACCTTCTTTCACCTCTACCTACCACGGATATCTCCGTAACAAGTGGTAGCAGAGCGTGGTTGAATGGGTCTCAATTTAGCCCCTTTTGACGGCTAAACATTGCTTTGATTCGAACTCTAATAATTTTCTCAGTTGCTGGAATTTTTTGAGTTTTTCAAAATTGTTCTGTCATCATGCCCGGCCCTCGCGATGTTCTCCTCCTTAACTACTTGCGCAAAGAGGAGTTGATATACGAGTTAACTATCAGAAATGTGCAATCTGGAGGCACGGTTGCAATCGACACCAACAAGCTTAGAGAGTCCCTTGATTTGCCCATTTCCATCCCCAATTCGGGAGAGAAAGAAATTGATGACTCTCTTTCCACGATCGTCGAGAATATTACCGGGCTAGCATCTGTAGTCAGCTTTTTTGATGAAAACGATCCGTCTCCTAATCAAATTAAGCGTGTGCAAGGCAGGCTGTATCACTTTGCAAATAGAGTTAATGATCTGTTGTCTCTAAAGGTGAATGACGTTCAGAGGAAGGACGCTAATACGCTCCTTGAAACTATTTCTGAATTGTCTAATAAGGTCACTCAATTGCTAACCCGCGAAGTTCCTCCCAAAACTGATCAACCCGCCACGGTGAATGTAGGTAACGAGGAAGAGCCTCCTCAGGGAGAAGTCAATAGGATAACCGTTGCTGCTCAAACTATCTCTGCCCCATCGAACAACGAATCTGAACGCCGTGCGTCATTGGGTAACATCCGCTCTGAATTAACTTCTTTGCCATTGAAACCTTTAACGACTATGTCACCTGGGTTCAGTAGCTTGCCTCATCCATTGGCAATGTTGCTTAGAGGTATCTCTAAGATTTCTGTCAACACCACCAGTGATGTAATTTCATTTTTAAGATTTCTAGTGGAATTTCAGGATCATGCTCTTGTTTTTTCTCTTTCGCCATGTCAAATTTTGCAAATTATCTATCCGTATGCTATTGGTATTCTCTCTGATAAAATCGTAAGAGCCATTGCCGAGCAATCATCTATTGAGGATTTCCATGCCCATTTGCTAGCTAACTTCATCCCGGCTAGGGCCAGGTCCTCCCTGATTCAGAAGTACTATTACCGTGTACAGCGCTTGGATGAAAACTTGGCCGATTTCATTCAAGATATCAAATTCTACACTAGGGTGTTTGCTCTGCACTTTCCTGAAGATCAGATTGTGCAGGCTATTGTAGAAGGGATTTCGCCATCCTACAGGTCATATTTGTGTTTCGCGGCGTGTCCGCAAACCTTCTCTGAACTTGAAGCATTGGCCGTCTCAGCGGAAGGAGTTAGATACGCCGATTCTTTGCGTGTCGCGAAAGAACCCCCGCCTTCCTTTAATAACACTCGGCCTCCACCTCGCCGACCAGTCAATCCCCGTAAATGTTATGCTTGCGGGTCGCCTGACCATCTGCGGAATAAGTGTCCTCTGATCAAGTCAAGTGGGACAAGGAATGGAGCAGGGTCATCACAAGGCTGTTTTAAGTGTGGGGCCTTCTCACATATCGCCAAGAATTGCCCAAACTCAAATAGCACCCCCTCCTGCTCAACTTCTGGTGCAAATTCCAGCTATGCCAATAATAAAAAGTGACTAGTGGCGTCGGCTGAGCCGACTAATCCATCTTCCCGAGACTTAGCCCCTAGTAAACAGGTTGTAAATGCAGAGAACGACCAACCTTCAAATTCATCTTTTGAATGCCCTAAAGAGTGTCTTAGGATTGCGGCGGATACCCCCGCACCTGTTCCTTTTCTTAAGATTGAGTTAAATAACGAGTCTATAACTGCTCTCTTAGATTCAGGCAGTGTTTGTTCCATTATTTCGGCTGATTGGTATTTTAAATTGAAATCTGTTTGTAAACTCCCTGACTATGACTCATCTCCGGTTAAATATGTTTCGGCTAATTCATCTCCATTAGAAATTCTAGGTTCCTTACATGTCAAAATTCGGGTTTTTAAATTTACATGGAAGATCAAATTGTTTGTGGCCAAGCGTTTGTCTTGCCCCATCATATTGGGAGCGGACTTCATTTCTCACACTGGTCTTGTGCTCGATCTCCAGAGCAGGTCGTGCACATTCAAATTTGCGTCCAATTGTAGAATTCCCTTGTTAAAGTGTAATTCTGTATCATGTTCATCTATTTCGCCTACCCAGGATGAGATGTTGTTAGACCTTAGACATCTACCTGAGGAGCAGGCTGATAGTATTCGGAAACTGTGTCAGTCGTTTCCCGAGGTGTTCTCTGATACTCTTGGTGTTACTGACCTTATTGAATACAAAATTGAGGTCACGGATTCGATTCCTGTCCGTTTTCCACCGTATAGGCTATCTCCACCTAAAATGAAGGCTCTGAAAGAAATCATCGATCAGATGTTGAAGGATGGTATTATTAGGCCCTCTAAGTCAGCGTATTCTTCGCCTATTTTTCTAGTCCCGAAACCCCAAGGAGGCTTCAGGCCTGTCATTGATTACAGGGCTCTCAATCGGAAGGTGGTGTTGCAATCCGTGCCCCTTCCCGACCTTCATTCTTGTTTTTCATGGTTTCGTAAGGCCAAGTTCTTCACGATCTTGGATTTGAATCAGGCCTACAACCAAATTCCCCTTGCCGAAGAGTCTAAACATCTTACAGCGTTTGCCACGGACTGGAATTTATATGAATACAACCGCGTGCCTTTCGGGCTCCCCACGGGGGCAGCTGTGCTCACTAGGCTACTAGATAGGGTCTTTTCCGACATCAAATTTGAGTACTTATATCACTACTTGGATGATGTCGTCGTATTTTCCGAAACCTTTGAAGAACATCTATATCATTTGCGAGAAGTTCTCAATCGCCTTCGTAAGGCTGGGTTAACTGTTAAGTTGTCCAAGGTTGCCTTTGCTAAGCCCTCTATGTCATTCCTAGGGCATATTGTGTCACCTGATGGTGTAGCAGTCGATCATTCTAGAACACAGGCCATCCGTGATTTTAAACCTCCCAAGGACATTAAAGGTATCGCCAGGTTCATTGGCATGGTGAATTTCTTCAGGAAGTTCATTCCTAATTTTGCTAATAGAGCGGCGCCCTTAAACCTTCTCCGTAGGAAAGGCATCAAATTCGAGTGGGGACCGTCTCAACAAGCCGCTTTTGAAGACCTTAAATTAGCTCTCTGTAATGCCCCTGTACTTGCTATGCCTGATTTCTCGAAGAAATTCATCGTCCAAACCGACGCGTCGTCGTCGGCGGTAGCTGCAGTCCTTCTTCAAGAGACTGAACTAGGGAGGCGCCCCATCGCCTATGCATCTAGGACTCTCTCGGCTCAAGAAGCAAAGTACTCCATATATGAGCTTGAAGGTTTGGCAGTTTTATTTGCCTTAGAAAAGTTCCGTCTCTATCTGGAACATGTCAAATTCGACTTGGAGACAGATAATCAAGCCTTAAGCTGGGTCTTAGGTAGGCCGCGTCGTACTGGTCGTATAGCCCGTTGGGCCATCCGTATTTCTGCCTTCCAATTCGATGTACGACATATCAGAGGTACTGAAAATGTTGTTGCTGATGGACTCAGCCGTATGTTTTCTAACGACGTCGAGACCCATGAACCTGTCGACAGTTCATCACCTTCCGAGTCCATACTATCTGAGGTTAATGCCATCCTAACAGATGCTCCCATGCTCTTTAGGGATATCGAGAAATACCAACGTGAAGATCCGACGCTGGGTCCGATAATGGAAACCCTTTCTTCTGGGGAACATGTCGTCCCTTATGTTCTGAGGAATGGTGTTTTATGTTGCCCATCGAGGCATGATAAGATGATGAAGGTTGTCGTGCCAGCGGTTCTTGTGCCTATGATCTTCAAGTATTATCATGAGACCCCATTAGGAGGGCATCTTGGAATCTTTAAAACCCGTGAAAAAATTCGTGAAATGTTCATTTGGAAAGGTATGGACGGTGAAATCCGTGAACTTGTAAAAGCTTGTAAATCTTGTTTGCTTAGTAAACCCACCATGTCCACCAAGGTAGGCCTTTTGTCTTCGCATCAAGCGTCGCGCCCCATGGAACGCCTGTATATCGATTATGTTGGACCCTTCCCCCAGTCAAAGGGTAATGCTAACAAGTTCATCTTTGTGTGCGTAGATGGCTTTACTAGATTTTCTTGGTTATTTCCGACTAAGCTGGCTACCGCTCAGTCCACCATTACTTGCCTAAATTCTATTTTTGCTTCTTTTGGTCCGTGCCAATACATTGTATCTGATAATGCTAAAGCTTTTACATCAAATCTGTTTCGTAAATTCTGTTTTGACTTGTCCATCTCTCATGTAACTACATCTGCTTATTACCCTCAACCATCTCTGGCTGAACGGGTTAACCGTAATCTCAGGTCCGCACTTATTGCCTATCATCATGAAGATCATTCTAGGTGGGACACGTCCCTGCATTGGTTAGCTTTTGCTTTGAATTCGGCGGTTCATGAATCACACAAATTTACTCCAGCTTCTTTGATGTTTAAGTTCGTTCCCAACACGCCGCTCTCTAACCTCTGGTCTCTGAATGACATTCTGCCCGAGACAATAGATCCGGACAACATTAAAGATCTTTGGAAGAAGGCTAAAGCCAATCTTAAAGTATCTCATGAAAAGGTTAGGGAAAGGTATGATCGTGGACGGAGACCCACCACTTTGAAGGTAGGTGACCAGGTTATGGTCAAAAAGTTTGTTCCCGCGGGCAAGCTTGCCCCCAGATTTCATGGGCCTTGTATCATTCTCGATTTTCTTACGCCGGTTACCTTATTGCTAAGTAACCCAGCCACCGAGAGGATATTTAGAGTTCACCTGTCCCAGGTGAAACCGGTGTAATTTCTGTGTTAACTTGCTTCATACTATTTTGAAAGGATATGAAGGTTATATTTTTTTTTTGAGTTTCACTTTTAAGGCATTCTGCCCCTTCTGTAATATTTTGGTTTTAGATGTAAGCCTTGTGTAAAACCTGCCCCGACCCGTTAAACTGCCATCCTGTTCTTGCCACGGCCATTACCACGCTCCCGTCTCCTGCTCCACCTTACACTGTGGCTTCATAATAGTAAATGCCATGGATATCTACACGCCGCTGGCCCCTCAACCTCTCCACAAGCCTGTACCCTCAAAGAAGATGATTGTCCAACACAATTCTGCCGCCTAGCTTTAATGTTTCAGCGCCCCCGCAGCCGCGCAGCGCCGTGCAGCGACTGGGGAGGGGGATGGGCCCCCTCCTCTCCAGCGAGGACGACATGTGCACGGCGAGCCGGAGCTCTCCTCCCGGCCAAGGCTGATGTGCGGCGCACGACCTGCTACATGCCCGCAGCCTGTATCTGTTCACCGCGGGCGCGGCGTACTTCAACACCTCTGCTCCCCTCATAGTGCGGGCGAGCGGTATCTCAGGGTACTTGAGGGGTCCGAGCGGCCTCCGTTGGACGCAAGCTGCAACGGCCGGTCTGGCCATCCGACTCAATCTACATCAACTACATGGACAGTCACCATAAGCAATAACTACACTTGGGAATTCAACAACAATATTTGGTGGACATTGCAAAATTTTTCTTCACCTTTAAGTATTAAAAGTTTATCTTCAGAAATTCAAATTCTACAAACATAAAGACTTTCATTCACCTGCAACAACAACATTTTGAAACTGAATTAAGAAATCTTGTAAATGCTACTGCAAACTATCTTCACATTCACATTAAAACTTGGACCTTACTTTCAATCAAAAGTTATGCTCTTCTGTGTTACCCCTTGGAGGAACTTTTGGGGGGGGGGAGGTCTGTACCGGGCGGTACACCTCTACTCCGGTCATTTAAAAGTTGCGCCAGTTGAAATTCCTCTTCTGGTGGAAATCTGAACTTTATCTACTCTATTGATTTTCTCGTTTCTCAGAAGATGTCACCACTTGGAAATTTTTGAGTTTGTGAACTGTGTCATTTTTGATGTGTCTTTGTTTCGCTTGAAGTAAGAAGTGTGAACTTTCTCTTCTAGAGGACACTACTGAAGAATTACGATAGTGCAACCTAGTGCGAAATCAAAGAACTATTTTGTTGGAGAAATTTTTATTTCAAGAGTTTGTTCTTTGTTAAATTTCTTTCTGTCATGGTTTAAGTTGGCTGTATACCCCTCTTTTTCCCCTTATTTTGGATCTAGCCAATCCCGAATTTCTTTAATTAATTTTCCACCAATAATGTGTTTCTTCTTCCTCTATGTAGGGGTTTCTTTTCCCTAGCCAATAAAAACTTTGAGGGAGGGTGTTTTATTTCCCCTAACGCCTAGAATCTTCCGCGAGAGGATATAAACTGCTGATTTTAGGGTCTACAGGCCACTTCTGTTCCATCTTTCAGTGTATTTAGTACATAGCAGGAGGCGGGAAGCGCCTCCTTCTTCTTCAGCCGTTCAACACCAGGTAATGGCCTATTAATAACTTCTTTTCTTGCTAGGTCGGCAGTTTAACACTCGCGGCGGGTTCGAAGCATTTCCATCATGTAACCTTTTCCTAAAATGTAATTACTCTTTTCATCTTTTTCTTGTAAAGCTACATATTGGGATAGAGAGTGCTAACCCTCTCGAGCTCCCACTCACATTTGTTTTGAGGTGAACGTATTTTCTCAAACTATTCTTCGTTTATGTAATGTAAAGTGTTCTTCTCTAAGTCACCTCTGTAGTATGGGATTAGCCCTTGCGTTAGCGGCCCAGAGCCAGATTAGGTTTTAAAAACCAAGTGTATTAGGAGTGCAAGTTCGCCTCCTCTCAAATTGTTATTTTAGAGGTCATGTAATCAACCTTCTTTTCATGTAATAGACCTCAGTAGGTTGGGTATTTTACCCCTGTGAATACGTCCTTAGAGGACAGCTTGAAGGTAGAGTTTGGTGTGGCCTTGTGATAGGCTTACAATTTTGAGAGCGGATCGCTCTTTGAAATTTGTTTCTGTATGCCTCGTGCAGGCTTTATGTGTAATGTTTGGAGCCAGTGCTCCTGGGCATGAATGGGGTTTTCTGCCCCTTGGCTAAAATTTTTTTTGGAGTAAGGCGGGGCTGATTGCCCGAGAGTTATGAAGTAAGGGCACTGAGCCCGAATCCAGTAATATTGTACCTACATTTTTGCTACTCTGTACCTGTTATGATTGTTATCTCTTGTTTTTGAAAAGAAAATATAACCTAGTTAAATTTTAAATTAATTTTACATTGCACGTTAATTTCGTAGCTTGAAACCCATTCACACCCGCACCTTCTTTCACCTCTACCTACCACGGATATCTCCGTAACAGTCACATATATAGATCTGATAATAACAGGCTCACAAACAATTTAAACTTACCTTTATCAATAAAAAATCACAATAATTGGCTAAAAGAAATCGGTGAAGACCTAAATGAAAATGACATCAATGAAGAAACCATGCAAGATAGAATGAAATTCAGAACCTTAATTCAAAAACAAACATTTTATGTAAAGCCAACCGGACTAAAATAGGGACTGAACAACGTACAAAGGAGCACAGCGAGAGGATGAAGAGGTATTGGGAGGAGAACAAGAAAAACATAAAAGTGATAATAAGTTCAAATGCGCTCCTTAGGTGGGAATTTCGAGTTCGATAGCTGCAGTAGCTTAAATGCGGCCAGTATCCAGTATTCGGGAGAGAGAGTGGGTTCGAACCCCACTGTCGGCAGCCCTGAATATGGACATCCATGGTTGCCCATTTTGACGCCAGGCAAATGCTGGGGTGTTCATTAATTACGGTCACGGCTGCTTCTTTCCCACTCCTAGCCCTGTCCTGTTCCATCGTCGCCGTAAGACCTCTCTGTATCGGTGCGACGTAAGACAACTTGTAAAAAAAAACACACAGGAACAATTAAGCAATATAATAGCTAATGTATTCAATAATAATAGTCACACACTGCTAGAAGGCGGGCACAATAAAAGATTGTGTGCATGAAAATTGCCTCCTCTGCGATCTGTAAATTTTAGCTTGGCATTGCTTAGGTCAGGGTAGTTTAGCATAGCAGTATGTAGCCTATGTAGCATTCTATGTAACTTCATTGGAGCGAATTTTGCCGTTGGCTTAGCTTAGCTTTCTGTGTGTGGTGGCCTTCATTGTTGTTCAGTCCTCATGGGCGAAGGTCCGGCTCCTTGGCTGAAAGGCCTTCAGTCAGTGGGTCTTGGCTTACATTTCCATCCGGGACGAAAATTTTGACTGTATGGAGTTAATCCCTCTAGCTTGGGAACTGGGATTTTGTGTTCATAATATCCATTTTCATCTACATATTGCATAACACAGACCACTACCAACCACCATAGAGACACGCAGTTTTGAATAGAATTTTACACAGAGTTAAAAAATAGGGGAGCATATTTTTGAACATATGCCATGCTCCACAAAACAATACCTCACACCCAGGTATGTTACCAACTAAACCCTTATTATTTACTGTTGAAGTATACAAAATAATATCAATGGAATCGCGTTCATTTTCAGAACACAAACGGAAATGTCCAAATAGGTGCCAAAACAAAGTGATAAAAGTCCTCCAGCGTGGATTTTCATCACAGTTGGAGAGCTTCAGTATGGTGTATGTCCTCCACGAGCATTTATCACAGCTTGGCACCTACGTGACATGCTCCGTATAAGTCGACGGAGGTCACGTTGCGGTATCAGGTCCCATTCTTCAATGAGAGCCTGTTCGAGGTCTTGGAGAGTCTGTGGTGGAACAGGACGCCCACGAACACTTCTGTCAAACCCATCCCACACATGCTCGATGGGATTAAGGTCAGGATTCACTGCTGGCCATTCCATCTCTTGAATGTCCAGTTCTCGCAAGACAGCTCTGGTGATGCGCGCTACATGAGCCCTGGTACTGTCGTGCATGAGTACGAATTCAGGGCCAACACCGTATGCAGCAACCAACACATGCTGTAGGAGTATCTGCTCGATGTACCCCGGACGACGGCAAGATGTACGGCCATCAATACTGATGCCACCCCACACCATCACAAAACCTTGTCCGAATCGGTCGCCGTCGTGGACAACATTTGGCATGTACTGCTCACTACGACGTCTCAATATACGTTGACGTCCATCACGCTGTTTCAGGGGAATTCTGGATTCGTCCGTGAACAACACAGGTTGCCAGTTGACGTGGGTGCGTGCTAACAGAAGGCGAGATGCGCGATGTTGCTGCGTTAAACGGGGCAATCGAACAGGACGTCTGGGTCATAAGGACCCTCCTGAGGTCTTGTTGCAGTTCTCTGGCAGTTGCTGAACGACGCCGAAACGCACAGATGGTTAGACATCGGTCATCCTGTGTCATGCGTCCACGACCTTGTCCAATCCTCCTTATGAACTTGCCTATCTCACTGTAGCGATTCCACAAGCGTTGAATAACTGACGGAGAGACATTGAGATCCACAGCAACACGACGAAAAGTTCATCGTTTCTGGAACAAAGTAATTTGAAAGAATACTTCGATATCTCGCGCGATGTAATTTTATCAGGTGCTGAATTTAGCCAATAAGATCACTTCGCGGGCGAATTGAAATGGGTTTAACGAGGCAGTGTATCTAGATCTGCACGTGGCTTGGTCGGGCTTGAGTGCCATGCCGAGAAATGAGCATCAAACACTAACACACTGTAGCGTGCTTGCTGTGGGCCCAGTCTATCAGCAGGGAGGTCCTTGTTCAAGTCTCTCCCATGGAGGAGTTTATTGCTTCTATTGGCGCTCTCAAACCGGTCATCAGCCGCGTGCAGTTCAGCAGCTGTTAAAACGACAACGGTGCGAGATATCGACGTAATGTTTTTTCTAGTTACCTATCAGTATGACTAACCCTCTAATGCTCATATACCCAAACTAAACAAAACCAAACCCCATTGCACTACAGCCCTTGAAGGGCCTTGGCCTACGAAGCGACCGTTGCTCAGCCCGAAGGCCTGCAGATTATGAGGTGTCGTGTGGTCAGCACGAAGAATCCTCTCGGCCGTTATTCTTGGCTTTCGAGACCGGGGCCGCCATCTCACCGTCAGATAGCTCCTCAAATCTAATCACGTAGGCTGAGTAGACCTCGAACCAGCCCTCAGGTCCAGGTAAAAATCCCTGACCTGTCCGGGAATCGAACCCGGGCCCAGGCACGCTACCCCTAAACCACGGGCCGGCCGGAAAGATAATACCATTAATAATAATAATAACACCGAGCGTGTTGGCCGTGTGGTTAGGGGGGCGCAACTGTAAGCTTGGATTCGGGAGATAGTGGGTTCGAACCCCACTGTTGCCAGCACTCATGGTGGTTTTCCGTGGTTTCCCATTTTCACACTAGGCAAATGCTGGAGCTGTACCTCAATTAAGATCACGGCTGCCTCCTTCCCACTCCTAGCCATTTCGTATACCATCGTTGCCATAAGACCTATCTGTGGCGCTGCGACGTAAAGCATATTGCAATAATGATAATATTAATAATCATCATCATCATAATAATAAACAGGTTGAGTGGCTCACACGGTTGAGGCGCTGGCCTTTTGAAGCCAACTTGGCAGGTTCGATCCTGGCTCCGTCCGGTGGAATTTGAAGGCGCTCAAATGCGTCAGCCTCGTGTAGGTAGATTTACCGGTACGTAAGAGAATTCCTGTGGGACTAAATTCTGGCACATCGGCGTCTCCGAAAACCGTAAAAATAGTTAGTGGGACGTTAATTCAATAATACCAATAATAATAACCAAGCAAAACAAAGTCATCTCCGCACAGGCTTCCACTATCCGTAACCTCGGCATTTGATGGGGTAGAGTGGTTGCTCCCAGGAATTAACCTGGTACTCATTTTTGATGTAAGCTGAGTAAACCTCAGGGCCATGTGCACCTCCGGAAGTGGAATTGTCGTTTCTTAAATTTTACGACTTCCTGACGGGGATTCGAACCCACGTCCTTCCGGGCGAACCGAGCACGCCTTTACCGCCTCGGCCAGGCAGCATTCAATGTTTCTTGCTTTTAATATTTTATTAGTAGTAATTTTAATGATTACCAAATTATAATTCACTTCCCAAGATGATCCTCTGAATGCCCGCAACAAATATAATATCAATACGTTCAGTTGTTTCTGGAAAATTCTACCTGCAAGGAACTCATACGATGCCAATTGCTCAGTCTATTTTGAGTGATTGCACATCTGTTTCAGTGAGTTTACATGTAGAAGTTCAATAATTTAACAAACATCATGAACGCAACAAGTAGCCTGGGAAGCACTAATTTCACGTTATTTCTTTAGGAGGAATGTAATTGACTCCTCGAAATACGGATGCAAATAAATTAAATGGCGTATGGCTTTTACTGTTGGAAGTGTCCGAGGACATGTTCGGCTCGCCAAGTGCAGGTCTTTTGATGTGATTCCCCTAGGCGACCTGCGCGTCTCGATGAGGAATAAATGATGATGAAGACGTCATATATACCCAGCCCCCGTTCAAGCGTAATTAACCAATGATGGTTAAAAATCCTGACCCTCCCAGGAATCGAACCATGGAACCCTGTGGCCGAAGGCCAGCATGCTAACCATTTAGCCATGGACCTCGACGGTAATACGGATGTAATATTGTGCTATATGTTCGACTTCGTTCTTGATATATCTCAGATTTTCAAGACGATATACAGAGCCTCCATCTGCTCGGAGTATGTGGGTTAAGGGAGCTCCTTTATTCTCTTCCTCTCGGTAAGATATTGGGGCTCTGTTGCTACTTGTTTCTGATTCCGCCCCTCGTCGACCCGCGCTGCAGGAATTGGAGCGTCGCTTGTAGGGAGATCGATCCGCTTGTGCTGCAGAGCGGGCATCAGCTGAATGGGCAGCACTTTCACGCTACCTCGAGTACTATACAGCTTATAATTACGCCGGGTCTCCCGTCTTCACGTAACACATTTACAACCTTAAATTGCAGCCCTGCTATTTCCCTCTCAAATGCAAGGTACACAATTACTATCTACAATTGTTTCGTTGCGGACTTTGTGTTGTAAATAATGTTAACTACTAAAGATCTCAATGATATTAACTCAGAGTCTAAGATGAGGACTAGTTATGAATAATAATAATAATAATAATAATAATAATAATAATAATAATAATAATAATAATAATAATAATAATGTCCGCCTCTGTGGTGTAGTGGTTAGCGTGATTAGCTGCCACCCTCGGAGGTCCGGGTTCGATTCCCGGCTCTGCCACGAAATTTGAAAAGTGGTACGAGGGCTGGAACGGGGTCCACTCAGCCTCGGGAGGTCAACTGAGTGAGGTGGGTTCGATTCCCACCTCAGCCATCCTCGAAGTGGTTTTCCGTGGTTTCCCACTTCTCCTCCAGGCGAATGCCGGGATGGTACCTAACTTAAGGCCACGGCCGCTTCCTTCCCTCTCCCTTGCCTATCCCATCCGATCTTCCCATCCCTCCACAAGGCCCCTGTTCAGCATAGCAGGTGAGGCCGCCTGGGCGAGGTACTGGTCATACTCCCCAGTTGTATCTCCCGACCAAGAGTCCGAAGCTCCAGGACACTGCCCTTGAGGCGGTAGAGGTGTGACCCCTCGCTGAGTCCGAGGGAAAAACCGAACCTGGAGGGTAAACAGATGATAATAATAATAATAATAATAATAATAATAATAATAATAATAATAATAATAATACCGAGCTCGATAGCTGCAGTCGCTTAAGTGCGGCCAGTATCCAGTAATCGGGAGATAGTGGGTTCGAGCCCCACTGTCGGCAGCCCTGAAGATGGTTTTCCGTGGGCTGTACCTTAATTAAGGCCACGGCAGCTTCCTCCCAATTCCTAGGCCTTTCCTCACCCATCGTCGCCATAAGACCTATTTGTGTCGGTGCGACGTAAAGCAAATAGCAAAATAATAATAATAATAATAATAATAATAATAATAATAATAATAATAATAATAATAATAATAATAATAATAATAATAATAATTACAAGATATTCTCAACAATACTACTAAATATAGTAAAATCGACACTGGACAGTCAATTGGGTGAATATCAAGGTGGATTTAGAGAAGGAAGATCTTGCTCCGAACAGATTTTCAACCTGAAATCTATAATTCGACACAGATTAATAAACCCAAAGACATAGTTGTAACATTTATTGCCTTTAAAAAAGCTTTAGACTCTGTTGATAGGGAAACCCTAGATAAAGTAATCCGTCTATTTGGAGTTAAAACTAAATTGGCAAACCTATTCGTGAAACACTTACAGACACTATCTCGAAAGTAAAATTTATGGGTGAAGTATCTCGACCTTTGAAAATAAATACAGGTGTCAGGCAGGGCGATGGTCTATCTCTACTCCTTTTCAATTGTGTCATGGAGAAAATTGTAAGAATTTGGAATGAAAAACTGAAAGAATCTAAAATATTGCCACCCATGCTGGGGAAGAAGAACAAAGGTGTTGCAATAAATTGCCTAGCATTTGCAGATGACTTTGCCATACTTTCAGAAAGCCTTACAGGTGCAGCAATGCAAGTCAATCTCCTTGAAAAGACAGCCAACATGACAGGCTTGAGAATCTCTGCCGAGAAAACAAAATTTTTGACGAATATAAAAAGTGCCCCAAAGTTTTTAGTAACGGATATTGGTCAAATAAAAAAGGTAAAGAAATTCAAATATTTGGTTGAGACAATTCAAGAAAATGGTTTAGAAAAATCTGCTATAGAGGAGAGGATGTAAAAGATGGAAAGAGCGTACGGTATAACTAAGAATACTTACAAAAAAGGTGCTTATCAAGAAAACTTAAAATAAAGCACTACAACACAGGAGTGAAACCAGAATGCTTTTATGCCAGCGAATGTCTAGCACTGAACTACAAGCTTGATAAATTAGAAATATTAGAAAGATGAATTATAAGGAAATTATTACTTCATCTAAGAATTGCAGAGTTTTGGAAATTAAGAAGTAACAATGAAATTTACCAGAACGTAGAAAACATATCATAAACAATAAGAAAAAGGAGATTGCTATTTCTTGGACACATTTACAGAATGGATGACAATAGACTAACTAAACGAATCTTCAAGTACCTTTGGGAAAAGAAATCAACTACCACCTGGATTCAAGAAGTCAAGAAAGACCTGGAAAGGAACAACATACTAGAAGAAGAATTATTGGAAAGAAAGATTTTTAGGAAGAAAGTCTTACAAATGGAAGGATTCCAAGGGAGGAAGGAAAAGAAAACGGGCACAAAGTGGACCGAAGACAGGAAAACGAAACACAGTGAAAAATTGAAAGAATACTGGAAGAAAAGGAAAGAACAACTAAGGAGGAACAATTGATATTGTAACGTGGTCCTTAGAAGGCCGGAACGCAAGAAGAAGAAGAAAAGAAGAATATACCGAGCAAGTGGCTGTATGGTTTGTGTCTCGTAGCTTTCAGCTTGCATTCGGGAGAACTGGCCTCGACCCCCACTGTCAGCAGCCAGGAATAAGTTTTTCCATGGTTTCCAATTTTCACACCAGCCAAATACTGGGACTTTAACTTAATTAAGGATACGGTCGATTTCTTCCTACTCTGAGCCCTTTACTACATCGTCGGTATAAGACCTATCTGTGTCGGTGCAGTGTAAAGCAAATTGAAATAGTAATAATAATAATAATAATAATAATAATAATAATAATAATTTTATTGTAGTACCAAAAGGAAAAGAACAGAAGGCCCTCGAGGACCGCATCGATAAAATTAAGAGAACCCTCGGGCTAACGCAAAACATTTACAAAAAATAATGCCTCTCCATCTTCACCAAAATTCGACATTACAACACCGTCATCAAACCTGAAATATTTTTCTTTTTTTTTTTTCGCTATTTGCTTTACGTCGCACTGACACAGATAGGTCTTATGGCGACGATGGGATAGGAAAGGCCTAGGAGTTGGAAGGAAGCGGCCGTGGCCTTAATTATGGTATAGCCCCGGCATTTGCCTGGTGTGAAAATGGGAAACCACGGAAAACCATCTTCAAGGCTGCCGACAGTGGGACTCGAACCCACTATCTCCCGATTACTGGATACTGGCCGCACTTAAGCGACTGCAGCTATCGAGCTCGGTACCTGAAATACTGTAAGCGAGTGAAACACTGGATCTCCGCAGGAAAACAGTACTCGAAGACATCTTGAAAGAGAAACGTAAAATCATCAGAAAAATTCTGACAATCTGACAAACCTGACAGAGGATACCGACTGTAATCTCGTACAACAACCGAGGAGCTCTCAGGCCTTTCTGCCGACATCGGAAAAAGACGCCTGAAATTTTATGGACACATCAAACGCCTTCCAGAAAACAGATTGACAAAAATCTTACTTGAGGCAAAAGAAAACGTCAAAACAAATACGTAGACATCGGGAATCCGACAAGACCTGGAAAAATCAGGAATCAAAGTGGCCGAAATCGCAGACCGAACCTACTGCAGAACGAAAATCAGCAAGTGGGAAGTAGAGTTAGACAGAAACTACAAGAAGAAGACAGGAGCCAAGTGGACAGAAGAACGAAGAACCACGACGAGAGAAAAACTGAAGGCTGCCTGGCAAAGAAGGAAATGCACAACTTCTAAGTGAGCTTTGCGTCATCAGTTCGCTGGTCTTTCTCGCATCTAATAATAATAATAATAATAATAATAATAATAATAATAATAATACAGAGCGAGTTGGCTGCGGGAATCTGGTCACGTAACCGGGAGAGAGTGATTTTGAATCCCATCCTCGGCAGTCGTGGATATCTATATTCGCACCGGGCAAATGTTGGGTCTCCACCCTTAATGCCTCCGCTACTATCAGCCATATACTAAATATTTTCCATCCTTGCGTCACTGGAAAGTTTCGACGTGGTAGTGCGACGTTACACCAGTAGATCATAATAATATATTACAAATGCTAATCTCCTGAGTAGATGCCACCTGAATGAAGTGTGAGTTAATTTTGACGTTCTCTTGTCATTAACAGATCCTACCACTGTTGTTAATCAGCGCTTATAGCGATGAAATGAGAACTCTCCATAAACTGCCCGTGATACTAACTTAGCTGAATTGACGCCATGGCTAAGTGGTTAGCGTGCTGGCCTTTGGTCACAGGGGTCCCGGTCTCGATTCCCGGCAGGGTCGGGAATTTTAACCTTAATTGGTAAATTTCGCTGGTACGAGGGCTGGGCGTATGTGTCGATTTCATCACCATTTCATCTTAATCACGACGCGCAGGTCGCCTTTGGGGAGTCACATCAAAAGACCTGCAGATGGCGAGCCGAACTTGTCCTCGGACGCTCCCAGCACTAAAAGCCATACGACCGAGCTCGATAGCTGCAGTCGCTTAAGTGCGGCTAGTATCCAGTAATCGGGAGATAGTGGGTTCGAGTCCCACTGTCGGCAGCCGTGAAGATGGTTTTCCGTGGTTTCCCATTTTCACACCAGGAAAATGCCGGGGCTGTACCATAATTAAGGCCACGGCCGCTTCCTTCCAACTCCTAGGCCATTCCTATTCCATCGTCGCCATAAGACCTATCAGTGACAGTGCGACGTAAAGCAAATAGAAAAAAAAGCCATACGCCATTTCATTCAGCTGAATTGGCACTTAATGTGTTTAATATAATTATTTTATGTCTCGGCATGGAACGATGTGGCGTGCTAAGGATTTTCACTTGATAAAAATCTATTGATTTAATCCGGGAACAAACCTACGTTATTTTGTACCTGATGCTAACATGCTAAACAATCATCCACTGACTCTGGCTGGTCGAGGTGTATTTCGAGTAGCTAATGTGACCATAACAATTTAATTCGATACTTCACGTTCACTCCTCAGGAATGTACTGGTTCAGTTCTCTATTTTCAGACCAGGGCCGTAGGTCTAGATTTTAAAGCAGGGAGCACACTGCTTCCATTCCGTTCAGTTCAGTTGACCTTGGATATTTGGTTCACGTGTAATCAAATGTCCAGCCGCCTACAGCTTCAGTTCCGCACGCTTCAGCATTTCTCCCCCACCATCCGTTCTGTCGAGCTTGCCCTCACAAGCAAAGTTGACGGAAGACGGAAGGTAGACCCCCACCTTGCGAGCCTCTGGCGAAGTGTTTTACTTGAGTTCAATGAGTATGATCAGTGAAGAACTGCTGACTGAAGTTGTAAAATGACATCCTGATATCATGATATGGCAAGAAGAAGATCAAGTTAATCGGCAAGAGGTGATAATGATGCAGCAACTATGTCCACGGTTTCTATGCAAAGAAAGAGACTTACCTTTGTGGCCAAGGAGTTGGGCAAAGTGGATAGAAAGCCCGCGGATTGCCGACAAAACGTTTTATGAAACCGTGGAATAAACAGTGAGATATTTTAGTCCTCTGCTAGAAATTGAATTTAAATCTAAAATAAATGCTCTAGTGACGGAATATGACAGCCTGTACACTGACTTGTAGTATTATACAATTCTACTTTGACCATGTAGTATTGTTAAAAATATCATCATCATCATCATCATCTGTTTACCCTCCAGGTTCGGTTTTTCCCTCGGACTTAGCGATGGATCCCACCTCTACCGCCTCAAGGGCAGTGTCCTGGAGCTTCAGACTCTTGGTCGGGGGATACCACTGGGGAGTATGACCAGAACCTCGCCCAGGCGGCCTCACCTGCTGTGCTGAACAGGGGCCTTGTGGAGGGATGGGAAGATTGGAAGGGATAGGCAAGGAAGAGGGAAGGAAGCGGCCGTGGCCTTAAGTTAGGTACCATCGCGGCATTCGCCTGGAGGAGAAGTGGGAAACCACGGAAAACCACTTCGAGGATGGCTGAGGTGGGAATCGAACCCACCTCTACTCAGTTGACCTCCCGAGGCTGAGTGGACCCCGTTCCAGCCCTCGTACCACTTTTCAAATTTCGTGGCAGAGCCGGGAATCGAACCCGGGCCTCCGGGGGTGGCAGCTAATCACACTAACCACTACACCACAGAGGCGGACATTGTTAAAAAAAATACGAAAGGAAATCAATAGTTACTTCATTGTTACTGGTAGTCGTTCAAAAGGTGAAATTGGTTTTCTGAAATTTAATTTTGTTGTTTTTGAGGTAGAACTCTTAACAATTCAAAAACTTGAGAGAGTAATATTCTGAAATATTTAAAGAAGTTGTGCTCATCAAGTAGCAAGTGCGGAAAGTGAAGGTAATATTCATCAAAAGTGTTCCCTTCTAAAATGTATTTCATGTATACAAAATCTTCTTTCTCTCTTCTTCTTCTGCTTTGCAGTCTATAATTTCTCTGTCTTCGGACAAAGAGCTGGAGATTACTGCAGGCGCTGTTCCAAGCCGGGTTCACTGACAGCTTCCGAAAGAGACGGAAGGTATGTGCTGCAGACGAACTGATGCGAACTGATACGCGGGAAACTGAACTGAACTGAACTGAGCGGGACGGATGCAATGTGCTCCCTGCTTAAGGCTTGGTATTTTGAATTACGCATCTTGCCACGTATACCTAATTCACTTCAATAGAAACAATCCACACATAGTGTACTAGGAAAGCCTAGGTCCTGGTCCATAGTTATCAAAAGAAATGTTGTTCCAGCATGTAAGATCCGTCCGACGTATGGACATCTAAGTAAAATAATGTTCCAGTATGTACCAGACTCCACGAGTGCGCTAGGCGGAGTCAAGTGACGTCACCTATCGTTCAAAGCTCACCTCCCCTAGAGATATTTCTCGAAAATATCTTTCTATTCGCAAGTTTTCAACGCCTGTACCAATTTTAATGGAACAAACGCTAAATTGTAGCGGACGTCATAAAAATTAATCCCTGTGAAGTTCAAATTAATCCATCCCATGGTTGCTGAGTTATAATGATTTAAAATCTAACAAAAATTACGCACTCACGGTCACATGGCCGAGAGAAACTACCCCTCCCAGCGCCAGCTATATATGCCACTGGGTCAAGGTTAACAGGTGGTGGTGTTGAGTTGAGTTCAGTTCATTGCAAGCAGTCCAGTCTAGCAGTGTAGTATGTGTATGAGTAAGAGAGAGGGGAGACTGGCCCTCGCATAGTATGTTCGTGCAGTCTCGAAGACAGTACTTTCCGTCGTGTTTCGCGGAGACGAAATTACGGGATAGTAAATCGCCATCGTACTTGAAAAAGGACGTCGCACCGTAAGTAGTCTATTGTGCCGCGACTACGATATAATTTACAGACATTTCGAAGTATAACACGTACGAAATCAGTGAAGTTCGAAGTTATATATTGGACATTCACAAACTAGAACATGACGTGTGGACTTAATTAATTTCACACAATATTAAATTACCAACGGAAACTGTCGTGTACAGTAACTCTAACTACTCTAGAACTTATTTTCTAACATAGCACATCCATGGACTGTGTCTCTTTATTTATGTGCCATATTAGGACATGACGTGTTACAGTGATAAACTTAGTGAAAGTTAAGAACCTTTTCTAAAATAATATAGTTCTATCAACATTAGAGAATCAGTGTTATCTGTCAGGATAACGATTCAAAGACTGTGGTCAGAGACGGTAATGAGAAATATTACGTATTTGCACTGTGTTGGACGTTCTCAGTGACGATTTAAAATAGTGTTGTTTTGTTTTGCAACAAGGACTGTGATCATTCAATTGACGTCCTAAAATTAACATACAAATTGGACTGTGTTTAACAGTGAACGATAGCATCTGTCAATACTACTTGCATGTTCCGTGTGTTAAAATCATGTCCACGAGCAGCAGAAATCTTGAGAAAATTCTACAAGATCCAGCTACCTTCAACATCATTTCATCTATGACGTCAACGTGGTTTCTTCGTGGAACTTCAAGTTCGAGTCATCATCCGCACCCGCGGAATGTTCCAGATTCTCATCAGTATTTGTAAGCCAAATTTTCTTTAATAAGTGAGTAGTCACAAACTGACTGACTTTCTTTCTTACCAATCTTGAACAGTGGTTTACTCAGTGCTGCGTGTGACGATACTTCGTAGTTCTCCATCATTACTCAAAATTCATATTTTAATGATAAATCTATTTTCAAAATCTATTTCACAGAAGAAAGACTTTAGGAGTTTCAAGTGTTCTATGTTTCAAGGGTAACAAACTGAGAAACTCTCAACAGAAGTTCAAATTCTTATTTTCAATTATAAATGTGTTCATGTCATGTCATAATACTTAGAAAGACTTTAGGTGAAAAACTGACACTTTGTGTTTTCGCAAAAGACTATTGGATCTGTGAGATTTATTTATTTTCACAAATTGCACTCAAGAAGATTTACGTTAACCCTTTTTATTTCGACATATTATTTGAATCCTATATCAACATTGCAGGGTGGTGAATTAATTAACATTATTAATAAATTGTTTGAAAAAGGTATAACCATCTATTATTCGCCCTGCGAGTTTATCCTGCTCTGTAACGGCTCAAAAAAAAAAAAAAACTTCCACTACCTGAGATCCTTCTCATGCCTTACGCCCCGAACTTTTACTGGTACAATAGATACACAATTATGTCAACAAGCAGCTAAAGTAAATCGTGCGACGTGGTCAAAAACAACAACAGAAAAATATTATGTGATAAAATTCAGCTTGGTTTTGAATTTCTTCTGAGTGCCAGGTTTTTCGAATACTTCTCTCCTTCTTCGCTAGCTTCACCGTTTGAACTTTTCTTTTAATGCTTATTCGACAGTTTTCTTTAAATTAGAGCTCCCGGTTCTTATTAAACTTCAAATGAACGGAAGAAGAAGAAACTCAGATTCTCTTAAGAATTTCAGTTATTCTACTAGAGTTTATTTGAGTATTGTACGCCAGGAGTTGGATTCTTTTCAAGATCTTTATTTTTCGTTAATTCGTAATCTGTTTTCCCTCCAGGGTCGGTTTTTCCCTCGGACTCAGCGAGGGATCCCACCTCTACCGCCTAAAGGGCAGTGTCCTGGAGCTTCAGACTCTTGGTCGGGGGATACAACTGGGGAGGATGACCAGTACCTCGCCCAGGCGGCCTCACCTGCTATATTGAACAGGGGCCTTGTGGGGGGATGGGAACTTTGGAAGGGATAGACAAGGAAGAGGGAAGGAAGCGGCCGTGGCCTTAAGTTAGGTACCATCCCGGCATTTGCCTCGAGGAGAAGTGGGAAACCACGGAAAACCACTTCCAGGGTTGCTGAGGTGGGAATCGAACCCACCTCATCTCAGTTGACCTCCCGAGGATGAGTGGACCCAGTTCCAGCCCTCGTACCACTTTTGAAATTTCGTGGCAGAGCCGGGAATCGAACCCGGGCCTCCGGGGGTGGCAGCTAATCACACTAACCACTACACCACAGAGGCGGACTGATCCGTATTGTTAACCATTAAATATATAATCCAAACCTAGTGACATTTTTACCTTTTAAGATTCTCATAATGTAAACCGTACATGCTGGATGCATTCATCATCACATGCTGGAGAATTGTATAATGTATATATAATTCTGACGTGTGGTGTCAACTTTATGTTATGCGGCCTAGTTCGTTTTTATTTAAAGTTATTCAATGCTGTCTACTAGATTTAGATAACATTTTCTTATTCGCGATTGTTATTTTTATACCGTGCACATTTAAGGGTATGAAAACCTACAAACTGTTTTCCAGTCTATGATCTGGTCAGGGATGTAATGAATGCACCACATATAAGCTATTAGTGAATTGGGGTCACCACTCCGATGGTGATTTATTAATGACTGATAGATGTTATAAAATGAAAATGGAGAGTGTTTATTGAATGAAAGATGACAGGGAAAACCGGAGTACCCAGAGAAAAACCTGTCCCGCCTCCGCTTTGTCCAGCACAAATCTCACATGGAGTGACCTGGATTTGAACGACGGTATCGAGCGGTGAGAGGCCGACGCGCTGCCGTCTGAGCCACGGAGGCTCTACGTTTAAGGGTATAATTAGGGTTAAAGCATTTCACGCAGAATTTTTCTTAACCACAATATTATTTTTAAATATAGCATATAATTTTACTCTTTATATTTATCTCTAAACTTTATCATGATATTAACAATCGAAAAAAGCAACATTATTGGATTTACAGCATTTAAAACTTGTTTTTTTAAATAGTTCATATTTGTAATATTAGAACGTTATGGCATCATTTGTAAAAACTTCATAATTTGACCATTTGGGACATTTTGTTAAGAAAATCGTAAACTGAAATATTGACAACAGTATATCAACAAAGAATAGAGTTTATATAGCAGGTTTTTCGAAATAATAAAACCCATGGTACATTTCTAACCAGGATCTTTATTCAATATATTTTAGAAATTATTATTATTATTATTTATACAACTATACTGAAATGTTGTAATGAAACTGCATATTTTCATGTTGATTAAAGAGACAAATCCTAAAAATTATTCTTTACGTCCCACTAACTACAGTACTTTTACGATTTTTGGAGATGTCGAGGTGCCGGAATTTAGTCTTACAGGAGTTCCTTAACGTACCAGTGAATCTATAGACACGAGGCTGATATATATATGAGAACCTTCAAATACCATCGGACTGAGCCAGGATCGAACCAGCCACGTTTGGGTCAGCTTCAACCGTCTGAGCCACTCAGACTGGCGAGACAAATCCTAGGAACATTAAAGACGTAGGTACAGTACCAATATTGAGTGTTAATTTTTCATTCTTAATCTAATGATAGAAGGATATTAGAAAATACGCAGAAAAGGAAGAAAGTTATTGTAATGGAAATTCCATGAAAATATTATTTTCTATTTTGTTGCCTTTTATAAAATAACTAGCTGACTAGGTGGCGCTTCACTTCGGAATTCTAAATTGTATACAGAATTGTATATGAAGTAGTCCAGACATTGTTAGATTTGATCAAATTGCATGTCACTTTGCCTTACCTGAGAAACGCACCGGGGAGGTCTCCATACGCCGTTCACCTTGTGAATTGATTGGAGAATATTAGTCGTATTGGCAGGCCCGCTAGCCTACTGCCGTTCACAGTTGAGTTAGGGAGCTTTTATTATAGGATACACTGTAATAGTAATTAGCATATATGTTAACCAAAGGTTCCTATTGTATGCTTGCCAAATTTGTGCATGGTCCATCAAATAGATTTTGCATGAAAGAAACCGAGACAAAGAGACCAAGGGTAAAGCATGCGCCAAAACACACTAAACATTTTTTCTCGAAAACTATTAGGGATACAAAGAAAATTCATGAACAGCTTTTCTGGCAAATGAAATTTCAAGTGCACAAAGCGCGCTCCGTCTAACCGTTTAGGCAGAGTATTCAATTTTAGGGGACTCAAGCGTAAATTTTCTTCTGACTTACTCCAGATTTTCTTTCGCTATACATCCTACTTAAAAGGTAGTGTGATAGCATGACGAATAGAATATCTAGTGAGATCACTCACCGAGTTTAAGTGCGCTCCCGCAGAGCGGCGCTAGTGGAGCCAATCACCAACGCTACACGGTCAGGTGGTTTAGTGGAGGTTACACTGATACGCGAATAGCCAATTTCAACACCCAATTGTTTAGACTTATAATACTGTCAGATAGTCCTCAACAACATTCTCAGTCCCCACGATTTTAATAAAAGAACACACGTGATAAAATGGAACATTCCGAAGAACGAAAGTAATATTGTGCTTTACATACAACCGCATTCCAAAATCAGCTGTTTTACCATCAAGTTCGGAACCTCCTCTGGAACGAACAAGTTCTCTTAAGATCAAAGCAGATTCTATTCCAATCATACTTCACCCCCATAATAACATATGGCCTAGAAACCTGCACAATAGCCCAACAAGTGGATAGCAAACTACAAGCCGCAGAAATGAAGTTCCTACGAACTATGGTACAGAAGACAAAAAGGGACAGGGTAAGGAATGAAAGAATAAGGGAGGAAGCTGGTGTGTACCAATCCCTGAATGAAAAAGTGACAAGGGCCCGTTTGAAATGGTTTGGCCATGTCAAACGAATGGACGATAGGACAGCAAAACAATGGCTACACACAGTCGTGGCCGGAAAACGACCGGTAGGAAGACCTAGGAAGAGATGGCTGGACCAAGTGAAAGAGGACATAGGAACAAGAGGAGTCAGCTGGGATGTCGTCTTGAGAGAAGAGTGGTACATGGACAGACAGAAGTGGAGAGAGCTCGTTAACCACACCCGGGCAAATGGAGTGGAAAACTGATGATGATGATGATGATGATGACATACAAGGAAATTAATCCCAGCTTTGACTGAAGAAAGAGACATTTTGCTTGCATTAAATTACGAGTTGTGCTTTTTAGTCACCTTTTGAGAGACACTATCGGCTTTTGGGCATCGGTAAGAGAACTAGACTGATCGTAAATTTGACTACAACTAGGCTGACCTTGAACCTTACCGCTCACTACTTCGCTCACATTGTGATTCTTGTTCCTTATCCTCTTGATACAGTCTTCATTCCTTTTTCCTAATAGGTGCCTTTCGCGATTTTACCTCAGTGGATAGGTATTTCAGTAAATCTGGAAAACATATGAGGCACCGATCCTGGTTTTAATTTTCCCTCACACGAGGAAGTTCATCTCTACCATTCACGACGAAACAGTCCACCTTTAAAAGTTAACTAGCTGTGGTACCCGGCGTTGCCCGGATAAATTTTGAATGTTTAACTTTAATATTTGCATTATCAGTTAGTTATTAGAATTAGAATTATTAGAATCAGTTAGTTATTAGAATTAGTTATAGAATTCGTTTTGATATGTTGAGTTTACGACCTATTACATAGTTTTAGAGTTATTTAGATGTATCTGGTTTCAAGTTTTAGATTATTCAATTATCGAGTAAACACTAATTTTTGTCATTTTATACTATTTACTTTTAAGCCCTTCTCAGCTCCTGCCTCAATGGAGGCTGAACGTGCACTTAAACGGTATCCAGCGCGTCGTACTTCGTAACAGCGACACATATTCGACATTAATATCGGTTATTTTTCTCATTTTTGCACGTCAGCCCCTCTCATTCACCAAAACCAGCGGGGGCTAGGTGTATCTGACTACAGTAATATTTTCTATATAGTAAGTCATGTGTATATGTTACGATCTCCGCTACCGCTACGTATACATCCTACCTTCGCATGCTGGTTTTCGCCGATCACGCCGCCACTGCTTCATTCACTCTTCTGCTATGCTCACCTGTCGCCTGCCTACTCTGTTCATCACGTGATCCTGACGTCATCTTCTTCTCCACGCACCGCCTCCTCCACCTGTGTGTGTGCTTGCGCTAACCTCTATTGAACACGTGATTATGACGTTTCTGGAATATGCTGGTTTTCAACTTCTCTATTCTTCTCGATGTTTCT
The DNA here is from genome assembly GCF_040414725.1 of Anabrus simplex. Taxonomy (NCBI): domain Eukaryota; kingdom Metazoa; phylum Arthropoda; class Insecta; order Orthoptera; family Tettigoniidae; genus Anabrus; species Anabrus simplex. The sequence goes on from NC_090268.1 coordinate 42,829,708, forward strand.
GTACGATTATATAATCTCGCTCCACCGCTCAAAATATTGAGTCTGGCTTCGTTACGGAGTGGTGGAAGCAGCCATACTACTACTACGTTCGATATTGTCATTTACCATCTGGACTGTTATTTTCTTCAGGTTATCCGGTGAGCAAGTTTTATCATAATGTTATTTGGACATTAAATTCTTCATTGGGCCATCTGCCCCACTTGAACTTTACTTTGCCCAGCTTATTACGACATCAAATATATATGCAAGACATTATTTCGACTAAAACCTTTCAAACACGAACTGTACTACGGACAATGGAATTTTGAAATCATAATATCTGTTTTCTTGGACCATCGTTACCTTTTGGTATATGTTTATTTAACACATTCTGCAGCGTAACTTCACCCGGCGAAGAGAATCCCTTTCCCAGTTCAATCCCTACTTCATTTTTATCCTTTTTCCTTCTTTTCACTTCTTCTTTCAGGTTGCTTCTTCTATATCGACTTATATTATTCTTCATCGTACCCTTTATACCTATTCATACGGTTTTGATGTATTTCTATATTTTATATTGTAAATGTGGCACATTTTCCTTGTCTTTCAAGGTTTCCTCTATATATATTTCAGTCTAGCAAACTCTTGTCTGCGATTTACTAAACTTGTTGAAAAATGTTTACTATTTTTATTATCTGTTAAATACATATCCTGTTTGCTTTGTTAAATTCGAGATTTTCTCGTTCCTGTCACTTTCTCTTGGTCCTATTCCTTCTCACTGCGCAAATTCTGCTGTAAATTATTATTATTATTATTATTATTATTATTATTATTATTATTATTATTATTATTATATCGTGCTGCTTCTTCTACCACATCTATGTTTGAGCTATGAACTAATATTGTATACTATTTTATCTCTGCTTCGTATGTACCTACGACGATAGCTGAGGGTATCTGTATTATTCCTGAACACCCTCACTACCACTATATTGATAATCGGGCCCCTCAAAACAGTAAGATAACAGAGCAATCTCACCTCAATATCAAGTTTGATTGAGAGGTATGCTACAACATACACACATACGTCCTTAAACTCTGTCCCTTTGGACATTTTCTTTTCTTTGCCAGTTCTCACCTGCCTGCCGATTAGGACTGGACTTTATCTTAAACGGTATCCAGAGTGTTAAAGTTCATCTCAGCGACCCCGAAAGCTATGGATTAGACACAAATATCGGTCGTTTTCGGTTAATTTTTACATTTCGCCCCGACTTTAGAGGCTAGGAGTTTCTTACCCCTACGGTACTTTTTTCCAGACAGTAGGTCCAATGTACACACATACATCCATTATCTAGGTCATTATCGATTTTTTTCACTTAATCTCACCGCTATGCGAAAGGAGGCAGAAATTTGACTTCTTAAAAAAATTGGAACGTTACTATTCATCTCAGATGTGTTGTACGGGCCATATAGATGTGGCTTGCATTCTGGAGATCGTAGTTTCCCTATTTTTTTACACCAGGCCAATACTAGGGTTTTATTATGGTCACGGTTCTTCTTCTCCAGTTCTCCTCTTTAAACAGCAAAAGAATTTCTTCCTGCCTTCGCGCCGCGTCTCCCTTCCCCTAGGTGTGAACGGACCTTACGGTAAGCGACAGGAAGCGCATACGGCAGTAAGAAATGGCAAAATCCGCATGTCCGGCGCAGTTCGCCCCCGTGACCCCATAAGGAAAATAAGAAGAAAGTTCCTAATGCGAATAATTCAAGGCGCAGGCTAGTTTGCGAGCAGATGGCAAGTTAGGAAGTTACATGACTTGTTAGTTGATACGCGGCAATACATAACGAGTAGAGTAGGTTTACGACAACCGCAGTTGTGACTCCTATCTTACAAGAATAGCGCTACTGCTAACATACAGTAATGCAGAAGCAAACGGATGCACTGAGCACAAATCCTATTCGAAACAGCATCACTACCACGTAAACAACGGGAAGCTCACTGAAGAATCACAGAACATTAACGAACAGTCTATGTCCTGACAGGTTGCTATATAAGTACGGTAACCAACTTTGTTTAAACTACTTGACTGCTTGACAGCTCAGAACATTACCGAACCGCACCTCATGCGTCAAGTTTGTTTGAAACACGAATGGAATCTGGTGGCTCATTTTATACCTCAAGCGTCAACTCGACATTTAAAGGCATAGCAGTAACTGGTGACGGGGAATCTGAACTTTGAACATGACTTAAAAGCACAGTTAGGGCGGCGGAGGCGGTGGTTGTGGTGATGATGATGAAAATAATTGTTTTAATGGAAAGAGCAACGAGATACTCACATTTTCTCAGCACAAAATTGGATAACCATTGTTTCTCCTAAAATTATTGCGATTTCTGCGGATTTTCACCGTTTCAAAAAATAATTATAGGAGGAGACAAAACGATTCTAAAAGTAACAATAAAGGAGTGTGGACTCCGGAGAGGCCTGGGGCAGGACTTTCAAGTTGACGCCAATTAGGCGACCTGAGCATCTATGAGGATAGAGCCGTACCTATGATAGATTCTTCCCGTATAGTTCTTGACCATTGAGAAGAGCTTGAACATCTCGGATGGACACGTATGACTGGATTCTCCAGAATATTTGTCTGCGTGAAAGGAAATTTCCTTGTTTTCTTTATAACGAGACTACGTCTGTGCTTGCCTTCAACACTTCTACTAATTCCTCCAATGTAATTTGAATTATTGATGCAGTGAGTAAAACTAGTATTTGCAAAGCATTCCGTCTTCATGGATATGTTGTGGTTGAACAATGAGAAAGTTCAGAAATTAATACTACTGTTATTCGTACCGAACAAGTTTTTATTTTATCAGACTAATCAGAAAATGAATAACCAAGTTGATGCTCCGAAAAACGTATTTGGACGAGAATACTTGTAATGGATAATCAAGACAATAAAAATAATATAAATTATAACACTCAGTCCAACGAAACACATTGGGCCGATTGCAGACGATGACTAGTTTTAAGCCTTAGAGAACGTCTACATAAACAACGTCTAAATAGATCACGATCTTCCATTGTATAAAAAATGTTCATCTGATGTTTAACTAGACATCGTTTAAAGTTTCAATATTGGATAAGAATGGAGATAGAAGTATCTTTCATGCAACTCTTTGCTTGTCGCAACCAATGAAATTCGTCGGTGCGCGCGCTGAACGCCAATCGGCTGTCTTCCTACATGTCTGTCTGTTAGGTCATCAGCCCAGAGGCTGGTTGGATCCTCAAATAGCACCACCAAAGGTTATGCAGTTATAAGGAAACGCTAAAAACCAATGGCAGCACCAAAAATGGGGCGTACTAGGCAAGATGAGGAGTGAGGTAGTTTGCCATTGCTTTCGTCACTGGGTCAGAAAGTACTATTGCAGCACGACTGACCCTATGAGCAGCACTTTCATAACACTCAGATGCACTAGTCATGCTCTGAATGTCATTACTCAGCACAACCCATACCCCAGCAACTTCCATATTGTCACAGCGTTGGATGCTGATTGGGACTTCGGTGGAAGCTACACTTTACTCTGGCCTGTGCCAAGAGATGGATCCATCAAGAAATTACAGCAGGCAGTTCTTCCTACATATCACTCAAATATGGCTGAGCATGACCATGACTTGCCCACAGATAAGAATATCGCTTTCGGTGGAAATTAAATCCCATAATGCTATCGACACTAAAGGGACACGCCACCGCACGGGGAAGTATAGCTTTGATTATAGCGTTGTTATGGTGAGTGTAATATACTCGTAAATAGCTTCAACGAAGGGAAGATGAAACAATAGTAATGTGTAACCGAATATGTTGTACGGGCCATATAGATATGGCTTGTATCCTGGAGATCGTAGTTTCCCTATTTTTTACACGAGGCAAATGCTAGGGCTCTTATTATGACCACGGTCCTTCTTCTCCTGTTCTCCTCTTTAAACAATAATGACCACCATCACCACCACTTGCCTTTTCCTATCTCATACTTGGCGAAAACGTATCTGAATTAGAGCGATGATTATATACAAAACCACATACAACCTACTTTTTACTTTTACGTATTATGTGTGCTTACTTGGCAGTAAATATAAGTGAATCCCTCCCGGTTGATGTATGTGACAGTCCTCTGACCATTGGGACAAGTAATTCTGACATGTATGTAGTCAAAGTGACCTATATTTCCATGGGAATCACCCCATGCATAATAAAGTATATCGGTTGCCAAGAATTGTATTCAAGTTGACATATACCAGACTGTCCCTTTTTCAGTCTCAAGAAGCAAGCAAAATCGTATTTTAAGCTCTACTACCCGTATATTTCAAATGAATTGCTGCGATTTCGCAACATGCGACCCACAGAGGGACCGTCGGACTAATCTTTATTCGCGGAATCGTCTCAACATGATAATACAAATTACATGTTTCATGGTACATAAACTCTGATTGTGATTCACTCCTCACATTTGAGGTTAAACAGTGTTCTCGGCAGTGTTTAAACATGACCGGTGGAACATCGATTTTAGACAGTGTCCAAGTGATAAACAACGTCTCTGCAATCCGGCGTCCATACTTATGCATAGTTTAACCGTAGACATCGTCTAAACACCGTTTCTGCAATCGGCCCAATAGTTCAGTAGCGGGAAATTATGAACACAGTACTTCATTAGTGAATGATTAGACATCAGCAGAACACAGGAGATACAGCGTGATATATCACTTTCGATTGCTAGGTAAGGTTGGACAGAATGTCTTCTTACGTTTCTCTCGGAAGGTTATGAGATGACCAAATACAGTACACCAATGACAGAGCAAATATTGTATTCTACGCCCCGAATACTACAAGCTGTTACGGTTACACAAGGAATGCATATGAAGTATTAAGGAAATTTGTGATCACTTGGTGAAATATTTGTGTTTAACTCAGAGTGTGCAATAATACGAGTACTGGTTTTTCTTTGACATCAAGAAAGCGAAGTTACCTGTGTTTGCTTTTGTTTTGTGACCGCAAGTAGTAATTATTGAGACGTGTCTTTCTGTTTAGTTATCATTTGAAATTACAACTACTTTCAAACCTTTCCCTCAAATACTTCTGGAATAATTGAAAAATATTGGTGTGTGCGAAAACCTTTTCTTACTCACTAATTACTTGTTTTGATGCGTGCACTGAAGGGAGAGGTTCGTAAAATAGAGTTTTCAAAGTAATATCTGTGGAATTCTTCTGCTCGATTTCTTGTTTGGAAATCGTCTGCAGGATCAGTAGTCTATAATACTGGAGGTAACGTCGAGCCATTATAGATGTAGATATCAAAAATATAATCCAGAAAAGCATTTGCTTGCGTATTATCGCGGCAACATTGTAAACTTCGACAAACATCTAGAGGAAAGTACTGTAGATTTCCTGTGTTGCTGGTAAAATATTCCCCTTTTAAATCCACGTCTAAAAATTATCAAAACCACATTCGTCGCAAGTGAAAGCCGCAACATTTAATACAGCTATCTTAAAGTTCTTCTACTGTATCAGAATCACAAGCAAGTACAACATTGGTAGTGGAGCAGGAACATCTCTTCATAAAGGCACTTATTAGCAGAGAAAACTGATCATATTACTTGTTTAGGTACACTGCAATCGTCAACATTTCGCAACAGACAGGCCATGTCCAGAGTTCCGCCGTAGACAAAGTTTCGTTTGAGGGCGTTGCTGCGGCGGACATGCAACTTGGCGCGACTCTGATGCGGGTATATAAGCACGGACATGTAGGTAAAGGTGTTAATGTTGCAGTCGTGTGGTGCCGAGGTGCGTGAGTTAAATGCGGCCACATGAACTATAACTCGGTTACTACCAAATGAGTCCAAACAGGACCAACGTGCTGTTATTCTGTTCTTGGCTGCCGAAGGACAAACACCGGTGGACATCCATCGGAGAATGAAGACTGTCGAAAACCACTGGTGTAGAATGGTGCACCACGTTCCGTGCGGGTCACGTTTTGACACAAGACGCCAGTCGATCTGGGAGGCCAGGCTCATCCAGAAGTTTCGGTCTCTTTAAAAAAGGCGCTGAAGGGTCGAAGCTTCCTGTCGGACGAGAATGTGCAGCAGGGATCTTCAACCTGGTGCGTCGGTAGAATCAGTGCCTCAAAGCTCATGGCGATTTTGCATGAATGGCATTCCGATTCAGAATTGTACGACCATTGAACGGAAACTTTCTGATCAGCCCTTAAAAAAAGGGAATTCGCAACCTAAACTAGTATATCATACTGCGGGGTTCGACCGTTTTAGAACGAAAATCGTATGCCGCAGCAGTCAGGACTTAACTATACAGTGCAACTAACACTCCCATCGTGGATGTACAGAGGTCAAAATATCTTGTACCCCTCCCCACAACCCAGCCACCAACTTAATAAGCCAGTTTTCAACGTGCCAACAGGGAGGACATCTGTACCTACTGAACGGGCAAGTTGGCTACATGATTCGAGCCATGTATCTTAAGCTCGCATTCGCGTGATGCTGGATTCGAACTTCACTGCTAGGAGGCCTGAAGCCCCAGAGGAAGAAAATGGAACATTAAAACGATTTACAACCATTCAGAAGCAGAGTCGAAATCGGTTATAAGGACACGGAAAGGACCGGTAATCAAGGGTTGTTATAGCCGAGAGTGGCACAAACCGGTTTATTTCGTTTTGTTGCTAAGAGTATAATATCTGTGAGTTTTAGACTGCGCACTTACATGGTTAATTGACAGAATAAAATTTAATCTTCGAAAAATGTAAGTGGAAGAAGTACTGTATTTATAAAACAGTATTTTTAAGTGAGACTGGGAGGAATTTAATAGGCTTTCACTTGAAGATTAGATCCATTTATCGGCACATTGTCTGTTTTCTTTGCACTTTAAACTATCCAAGTTAAGATTCTTCAATATTTTTGTACTCATATAATGTGGCACGCTCCATTTTTAAGTGATTTAAATAATTTTCTTCGAAAAGAGACTGCATTTTCTCTCTGACTTTCGAAATTTTAGAAATCATTCAGTGTGATACACACAAATCCTTCGCCATGCTGATGTTCTTTTTCCCAAATTTCTAATCGCAATATTATGTTTGACTTTTCTACAATAATAAACACTTTCCTTTTACTTTGCGACGGTGGTGGTGGTAGTGGTGATTATTGTTTTAAGAGGAAGTACTACTAGGCAACCATCCTCTATATAACACTTATCAGAGGGAAAATATGAAAGGGGTCCGACACTTCGAAAAATGAAGATATCGGCCAAAGGAAGACAAGGCCCGCGAAGGGCGTGAAAATGAAAGACTCCCTAGCCCTCGCAAACCTAATAGCGTCGGAAAAGAACAAGAGTTGACCAAGAGAGGTCGGATAGGATAGATGAAAGTGAGGAGCCTGGAAAAAGTAAGTGGAAGCAATACCTGGACTCAGCTAAGGGCCCCGTGGTCGCCAACCCACGTTCCAAAGTTTAGAGTCCCTAGGGCACCTTTTAGTCGCCTCTTACGACAGGCAGGGGATACCGTGGGTATTCTTATACTGCCCCCACCCACAGGGGGTTACTTTGTGACGCCCTCACAGTGATACTTTCTTGACGATTTAACAGGCAGAGTGATTTGAAATCCACCATAATAAACATTACATTGTTGTCAGCAATCCCCAAATACGTAACAAATAAAAAGCGGACGTTATATCCGATACATTTCTCCAAAAATGTGATCAAAATACGTCGTTTTATACGATATGTCGTAATAAGCGACAGAGTTTTTAAATACAGTATTTATATAGTTTTCATACGGGACCATTAGATTTCGCCTTTATATTCAATACTTCATTAAACGCGATGTCATAATAAGCGGTTTCGTCTATATATGCGATGTGTATAATAAGTCGCCACTGTTTTTAAGTAAGAAATATATAAGGACGACGAGGACTACTAGTAGATTGGCAGTAAACAGCAAAATATAGTAGAGCCATACCACATCTCATGGCAGCACGTGGTCGCCAAAGGTCTGATCGAATTAAGTACTTGATTTACCTACTGCCATGGGCCAGACAATAAATAACACGTCATCAGACAATTTTATAAACATGGACGTGCATGACGCTTATGATTAAGGATAGCTGAAATAATCAGCAGGAATTAACTACACCGTGAATAAAGGAAATAAGAAGAGGAGAAAGAAGACATCGTCATGAACTTTTGTATGGGAATAATTTAATAAATTTGTTCATTGCATGATGTGCACTTTACAACGCAATGAAGTTCTTTATGACCTTATTAACATCGGCTATTGCGTGACCACTTGGCACGAAACTCGCTGTGCTAATCACCCATTACGATAGCGAACTCACACACTTCAGTGTTGGTTCCTTACCTTACAAAATATCTACCCTGCTGTGAGGACACGATGTGCACTTTACAACGCAATGAACTTCTTTATGACCATATTAACATCGGCCATTGCGTGACCACTTGGCACGAGACTCGCTGTGCTAATCACCCATTACGATAGCGAACTCACACACTACAGCGTTGGTTCCTTACCTTACAAAATATCTACCCTGCTGTAAGGACAAACTCATATTCATGGTACTGTAGTTTCTATCAGAATTCCCATCAGTGGATGCTAACTTTCAATCTTATTCAACTACTTAAGCTACTTGAAACATTTTTTGCACATGTGTACCACAATGTAGCTCATTATGTGTAGCTCCTTCTTGAGTTGAGCAATACTTTCCCCAAACCTGAGTTCAAAGACACTGAAACGTAAACAATTTCTAGCAAATGGCAGAGCATTCAGGTCCAGCAACAGTTAACACTTTGAAGACCGAGCCCGAGTGTGTATCGGGGTCGGGTAACAGCTCAGACTGACCGCACCCGAGGCTAACTCGCGCCTGCGTATTTGTTATATTGTCAGCACAGCCAGGACGAGATTCGCTCGGAAAGTATACATGCCACTTTAAAGTACTTTTATAACAGCTATACCGTGCGTTCGTGTCCCCTGTCGTTGTTTTCTCGAACTTATAGCAGATTATTTTTGCTCGAGTTCGCTTCTACACTCCATGCTTCCAGCTGCTCAAGGCGCGCGCTTTCAGAGTTTTGTTTACATCGTGCGAAGTGTTTAGACTGCGTTTTGTTTCTGCTATAATTATTGGATCATTGAATGAAGGTGGAATTGTAGAGATTTTAGAAGAGATTTTTGATGACAGTGGTTCAGAAGAAGAGGTAGATGATTCAGATATAGATCCTGATATCAAACTTCATGTTAGTGATGAAAGTATTTATAACCCATTCTATCATATTCTACCCAGGTGTGATTTTGCACTTTGTAGTTTATTTCGCTAATGTTTCACGATCTTCATACGACTGGATTTTCATTTAGAACGAAGTGACGCAAGCGATGATAATTCAAAGGCAGGGAGTGATTCACATTCGCCGGGTACTTTTGGTGATTTGGATGCACTTGCAACTCCCGTGCAGATAAAGGAAAAGCGGACAATTGGAAAGTAACGAGGAACGAGACATACTGGTGGTATCAAATGTGTTCTTTAGCACTTTGTGTCCCTGAATGCTTCAAACTATTCCGCACTCAAGCTCATCATTTGTAAGACTTTGTTGTCAGACTTTTCGTTGTTGTTGCAAAAGGCATACCGTTGGAAAATATGTAATGTGAAAAGTACTCAGTAGATCCTAATGCAACTTTTTAATCTGTAGAATAGACACTTTTACTTTTTTCATGATATATACGCGTTACAATTGCAACCTACCTACTATTTTCTACAATTTTTTAAAAACCTTCAAAATACGGCGGTCTGCCTGCCCACATGCCACCTTAAGACATGGTCTCCAGTGTGTTAATAGGGAAACGTTATGTAATTCTACAATTTGAAAGTACTATTAAAATAGTATTCCTGTCCCGAGGAGGTGCAGCTCTTTTAGGTACAGCGCCAATAGAGGTGGGATGCATGTAACCATAGACCATCCCTCGTGCCAAACTTACATTTTTGTAAGTATCTGGCACCGAAACAGAGCCTCCGTGGACGGCAGATAATAGCGTGAACGGTTACACTACACAGGTGGGTGACAATTAAGACTGTAAAAATATATTCCATCGCTGTTTCTAAAGATCAATTGACTAAGTCGAAGTCGAAGTTCCTTATATGCAAAGTAAAACATATCTATTTATTGAGGTATATTTTGGGCTTACGCGTGTAATTAATTGTAAACACACTCTACGCGTTCTGTTCTACTCACCTTAAAATGTACTCCACGTACAATCACTGATTCGATAAAATGAGGGAGATGTTGGTGATTGCTCCTATTTGTTTGTTTGTTTGTTGACAGAGTGATCGTTTGTTTATTCACTTCGGAGAAAATATTCATCTCTTATTACGAGGGCAGATCAGAAAATAAATTGCACTTCCCAGTTATGGTCATTTATTACACCACATATACAACAGCAACACGACTATAACGATATACACTGTTCTGCGAACGCACAACTAACTTGTCGATGCCGGATGCATAGACATTTCCTCCAGTGTTCTGCAACCACTCGGAGACAGCGGCCCTCACCTCCTCATCGGTCTGGAAACGTTGACCACCGAGCTCCGTTTTGAGCTAACCGAACAGATGAAAGTCACATGGCGCTAGGTCGGGACTATAGGGTGGATGTTGCCAGACCTCCTACTTGAAACGCTGCAACAGTTCTCTCGTTTGGCGGGCCTTGTGGGGTGTTACATTATCGTGCAACAAAATCACACCGGCGCTCAATTTCCCCCGGCGCTTCTCTTTAATCGCTTTACGCAACCGGTGCAACGTTTGACAATACGACGCCGCGTTGATCGTCGTTCCTTTCGGCATGAATTCCACGTGCAGCAAACCCTCCTTGTCAAAGAACACTGTCGCCATAACCTTACCGGCTGAAAGTTGAACCTTGGCCTCCTTTCGTTGTGGTGATGAGGGGTGCACCCATTCCATTGATGTTCGCTTCATTTCGGGGGTCAAGTGGTGGACCCACGTTTCGTCGCCTGTGACGATTCGCCGCAGAAACCCGTTGCCGTCTGCGGCATAGCGTTGCAAAAATGTAACGGAGGATTGGAAACGTTGTCCCTTGTGCTCATCGGTGAGAAGACGTGGGACCCATCTTTGACACAGCTTACGATATCCAAGGTCCTCGTGAACAATGGCGAACACACTGCCATACGACATGCTCAGCTGAGTCGCGATTTCTCTCAGTTTAATGCGCCGGGTCTGTCTAATGATCGCGTTCACACTGTTGACCTTTGCACGGGTCCTGGACGTTGCAGGCCTTTCTTCGCGATGGTTGTCCGTGATATCCGTGCGTCCGGCTAGGAATTGCTGACACCACTTTACGATACCTTGTCGGGAAATGGCCCGCTCCCCATAAACAGCACTAATTTCACGATGAATGTCCGTGCAATTCTTCCCTTTGGCCAATAGGAATCGGATTGTCGCACGCACCTCATATTTGGAGTGAACGTCCAGTTGACGCGCCATTGCATTTGGCCGCTATTCACACAATACTAGACGAGACACCACAGCGACCTGCCTAACAGACGTGTGGGCAGTGTCTGTCCCTTTCTCCGCTGTGCCTACGTTTGCGACACACAGCGCGCTGCTGCGGCGCGTTAGTGCAACTAACCTTTTGATCCACCTACGTATAAGGCTCGAGCACGTGAGCGTGTGTGAATCCGTTCAGTAACTTCTGTAATTGTAATGAACAAGGAGACTTTTACAACAGCTGGGCGTAGGACTTTGATTGATGCCTTAGAACAGAATATAAGGAGCTAAATTCGAATTCTCCTGTACTGTAGAAACCTCACGGAGGTTAGCCGTTGAAATTCACCATTTCCTAGGATTTAGAAGCTCAGTTATGGGTCCCGAGTTATACTGAGAAATGTGTTCTGTAACAATTCATTGAAAAGCTGAGTTACAAGAAGTAAAGACAATAATAATTAGTACCTAACGTCACCATGTTAACTTCCAGTGATGCATAATTATAATGATCTGGAGACTTACTTGAAAAAATTCTCTTGTTGCTGTTGTTAGATCAATAGGATCAAAGACTGAGCGTAGTCATTCGAACCGAAGATCATCCTCTACATTAGATCTGTTTCTGTACTTTGTTTTCATTTGTGTGAGAGCAGAAATGGTACACTCACACAGGTATATTGTCATGAAAGGCATTAAACGCGGTTTTATCGGGCGAGTTGTCCGTGCGGTTAGGGGCATCCGGCTGTGGGGTTGAATCCGGGAGATAGTGGTTCTGAATCCCACTGTCGGCAGCCCTGAAGATGTTTTTCCGTGGTTTCCCAATTTTCACACCGGGCAGATGCTGGGGCTGTACCTTAATTAAAACCACGGCCGCTTCCTTCCAACTCTTAGGACTTTTCTATCCCATCGTCGCCATAATACCTCTATGTGTCGGTGCGACATAATGCCACTAGAAAAAAAGAAGAAAGAACGCGGTATTTCATCTTGGATGTCATGGGCACAAAAGTGGATGAGGGACGTGGAGTTGTGATACATTCATGAAACTAAACATGTCATTCCATCTAATTATGCACCGATATCATATTTCAGTTTATTTTTCACTTTTTCTCTGCCAGTATATTTTGGCTAGTTGATCTTACTAAAGGAAGTGGAGTTCATATTCAGTTCCAAAGAAAGGATTTCTGATCTATGAGATTTTCTCAATTGGAAGCGGAGTGTGGATACTAGCAATTTCAAATGTCTCACAATTACATCACGTACACTTCCTTGTACTCCAGTATTTCTTCTTTTTCCGCTGCCAACTTGTAGGCCCTACTAGGTATCTGCCAAGTTAAGAATTACAGAACCGTATGTAAGTTATACAACAGTGAAGACATGGTTACTAAATTTATTATATTGGTCTATGAATTGTATGTGTACATTAACATTTTGCACTTTAAATTCTTACGACTTATATTCTTATTGCGGACCCCTTGGATTATCGTCGTGCCCTCCCCCCCACCCGGAGGTCCGAGGACCACAGCCTAGGAATGGCTGGCCTAGATTAACAATATAATGGAGAGGTTGGTTTTGTTCAGTACGAGTCCCCACGTTCGTATCATAATACAAATAGTTGATTCATTCGTTACAGTCATGCGTCCTTATTGAAATATATGGAAACTTTGACATCAAATATCGTAAATAGAAATGCATGCCTGTTTAGTCCGTTCTGTACATTGCACAAACCTAACGTAACCTCTCTGCGTGGGCGTGGTCAGCTTTGCAGTGTACTGAGTTGATCGACCCAGCACCTGCTGCAGCATGTTGCTATTCCGTATCAAATTAGTTCCACAATTAACACACGTTCTTGTACAGTGTTGAAAAACATTTTTCAAGGTAAAATACAAGTTGGAAAATTGTGTGTACATTTATGTATTATTCAGATACAGAGAATGATTGTTTGTTCACATTGATTCGGTTTTATGTTATCCAATTTGGTATATTCTCCCGTAAAGTATCCTTGTACCTTGACTATGTCTATACATTTCATGTCCGCATCGATATGACTATCTAAGAATCACAGAATTGTTTAACCACCTAATCGATACATTTATTTTCCTTCGGAAATTTTATAAAATCATTCGTAGTACATGTTTCGTCTGCTTCGTGGACATCATCAGCTACATTCACTTATGCTTAGATACAAGGTCAAGGACAGAGAACGCAGGTACACACCCAAGATAGCGGGAATTAAGCACGGAAATTCACAGGAAGTGACCGTGTTACAAATTACTCAATGGGCTAGTTCATGGACAAGTGAAAACTAAAATTCCAAAACACATCCGAAGAGCATTTGAAATTTAAGGAATCCACCTTAAGTAATAAGATTGTAACAAGTTAACCAGTCTTTTATCAAGCACGCTTCGAACAGAAGCATGAAAGAGACTTAGTAGTTCTTATATTTTAACTGGAAGCTGAACAAATGTTTTAATAGTATTTTGGTTAATGGTACGTTTTTTAAATGAAACATTTTAAGAAACCCTCCTCAAAACCACTTCCCCTCCAACAGAACTACCATCGTCGTTCCCCTCATTAGACAAAGTTATAAGTTTCTCATGAGAAGAGATAAAGGCTGTTATGAGAACAATATAATGTGTATATTTTCATATTTTTGTACCTAAGCGTAATTGAATGCAGCTGATGACGTCTGTGAAGCCGGCGAGACATGTACTACGAATTATTTTATAAAATTGCTAAAGGTAAATAAAGGTATCGATTAGGTGGTTAAACATTTCTTTGATTCTTTGATAAATTATGATGCCAAATACTTATCACGTAAGTTTGCCTATGACATTTAAAATCGAAGGTCATTATAATAAGAGTTCTTACACAAGTTTCTGAAAATGGCGTTTGTCAACGTAAACCACCGACCTTAGTAATTTTTTTATCGAGAAGTGTTATTAAAAGGCGTGGAGGTATTATTGAGGTAATATTTTTACGTGTGGACACTGGTAGATATATCTGGTGAATCATCCATACCCATGTGCTCGGATTTATGGAACCCATAGTTTATGTATTAACGTGAAAACATTTCCTCTATCATACGACAATAAATCCTTGTAAATTATTATAAGGCCTGAAATATGTGCATTCGAGGTTGACAAACCAGCAACCAGGAACTAATATTTAATGATAACATATATAACCGTGCTACGTGTTACCATAGGACGTTCCATGTTGGTTAGAAACTACGTTTACACTAAAATATTATAGTATTGGTACAATTGCCACAGACTTCTTCACTATCGTGAGGGCTGAGATCCATTTCTATGTTGTGTGTTTGGAGGTTTAAACACGGTCCTGGCAAAATATCTTTATCCATTTCAACAACAAGTCATCCAGAATACCCCCAGTGCGTGGGGGACGCAGAGGAAGAATATACCCTCAGTAAGCCTATACCCTGCCTATCGTAAGGGGCGACTAAAAGGGGCGATCAAAGGATGGTGGAATTAGAACCATGAGATTACTTGTGATTAGTACTATTACGTGAAGAACACCATGGTTCGAAGTTACTTGGATTAATACCACCATGTGAGGAAAATCATGGGTCTACGTTACCTAGGAGTAGTACTACTATGTGAGGAACACCACGTATCTGGGCGTTCCATGTGATTAGTACCATCGTGTGCATCCGAACGAAGCGGGCGCTTGTTCCTTGTTCAGAACGTGCCGTGCACTGCTCTCGAATGTGTTGGTTCCCCTGTGATCACAATGTTTCTGCGTTACCTATGATTAGTACCACTGTATGAGGAACACCTGTGGCCTGTGATTAGTACCACTATGTAAGTAACACCGTGGGATTGGGCGTTGCCGGTGATTGGTATCACTACGTGAAGAGCACAATGGGTTTGCGGTGCCTGTGAGTAATACCCGTATATGCGGAACACCATGGGTCTGTGTTGCCTGCAGCGGGTCTACATTACCTATGATTAATACCACTATGTGAGCAACACCATGAGTATACGTGGCCTGTGCTAAGTTTCACTATTTGAGAAACACCACGCATCTAGCTGGCACCCGTGATTAGTCCCACTATGTGTGGGACACCATGGGTCGGTCTTACCTGTGAGTGGTGCCATTATGTGTGACATACCATGGGTCTACATTGCCTGTGGTCAGCACCACAATGCTAGAAACACCATGAGCCTACGTTACCTGCGATAAGTCCCACTACAGGAGGAATATCATCATTCTGCTTTACCAGTGGTTAGTACCACTATGAGGGGCCGGCGATATGGATTTTGGACCCGTTTGGACAGCAAGTATCATCTCGGAAAACAAGGCATTGTGAATAGGATCCATTGATTGTACGCTTTCGCCAAGAAGGAATCTCAACCCTCCCTGGGAAGAAACTGTACACGTGTCAATAATATAATAATACGTCTTCGCGAAGTGTTGAACTGGAAAAATACAACTGCATTCACTCGGAGTGTACAGCATGAAGTAATACGTTATCAAGAAACAAACTAGGAAATAACCTATAATAACGCTCACCGAATGAGTTAATTGGTTTAATCATTTTTTAAAGTTGTTCATTTCTGATGTAAACAGTGTGTTGCGTTAAATAAATGTGTATGTTAATAAAATGCAATTCATTTTTGTACTTAAATGCTAAATTTAACCCTTTCAGACCGTGTACGCACAATTGTGCTGTTCGTATTTTATTTATGTTTGAGCTTATTTGACGTTTTCTTGGCGCTACACCGGACTGCAGTGCTTGTGCGGGGCACGTAGCATGTACTTCAGCTGTTTTTATTTAGTACTTGACCACCAGGGGGCAGGAAGAAGAGTTTAAAAATACAGTTCATTAGCAAGATGGCAGGAAGCAGTAATGCCTAAAGTAAGTATTTATTTATTGCATTCATACTAATCTAGAAGCTTTACTGAATATGAGAATATAATCAATGAAGTGTGTAGATTGTGTAGCAAACGTAAATTGTGAACTTACAACATCGTACGTAATACCATGAGGTTTTGAATGTTGATACGCACATATGTGCGGGCTAGGTTTCCTTACAGGCAATGCATGCAGGAGTGCTGGGTGCTGTCACAAAAAGGACTGTGACAGAAAAACTCGTACTCTACATAAGAAATGTAATGTATAAGGTTTTAATTGTTTAAAACCGTTCCACACTGTAAAATAGAACATTTGACCATGTACATGTGCATATTCACATGTACTGAGCTGAATTTTTTTTTCAGGTAGTGAATGAAGTCCTGACACGCACAATTGTGTGGGTCCTGTTTTTCAGCCGATAGTTCTTATTTTGTAAAATAAACTGTAAATACATGCATTTGAGAGCATTTTAGTAAGTTTTTGACGTTTTGACACCTCCAGATTTCTTTCAGGTCTGACGGCAAGCTGCTGCTGCCAAATGGGCAGTAATAGCAAAACTCTTCCTCAATGTAGAAAATGTAACGTTTACTTGTGTTTGAACGAAGATTTAATTGTTTTAAATTATTTCCCACTGTAAAATAGAACATTTGATCATGTACATATGTATATTCACATGCATTGAGGTAATTTTTCTTTTTTGTAAGTAGTGAAGTAAGTCGTGACACGCACAATTGTGCGGGTGCTTTTATTCAGATGTTAATTTTTATTTTGTAGAATAAACTAAAATATATGTATTTAAGAGCATTTTAGTCAGTTTTTGACGAACAAACAAAAATTCACTCCGCCAGTTTTCTTTCAGGTCTGAAAGGGATAAACTGCGTCCCAGGGACCCTGTCGTAGCATTTATGATACGAAAGAGAACCCGTACCCGGAAAGGGTTAAAACTATCGTTTTCTCAAATATGTACACCCTTTTCACCTCAATACCCAGTTCAAACTATTCTTATACAAGGAAGTCAGCCACGCGTCAATGTGTCGCCAATACATATTGCCGTAGCGGCAATAATGCGGTAATATGTCAGCTTAGAACTCTGTACAGAAAGGTTCTGTCATCCAAGGTTCAGTGTTGCATGAACTACATCACCGAATTTTCGTTCTGTGATACACGTGCTGCGAGTCAGTATTTTCCCGCTTAAAACAACGAATTTTCGTTCTGTGATACATGTACTCTGGGTCAGTATTTCTCCCTTTAAATCAACGAATTTTCGTTCTAAGTGATACATGTGCTGCAGGTCAGCATTTCTCCCCTTAAATAAACATTTTCGTTCGAAATGATACATGTGCTGCGGGTCAGAATTTTTCCCTACTAAATCAATGGATTTTCGTTCTAACTTATGCATGTACTCCGGGTAGTTTTTCTCCCCTTATATCAACGGATTTTCGTTCTTAGTGACACATGTGCTGCGGGTTAGTATTTTCCCCTTCAATCAACGAATTTTCGTTCTGTGATACATGTACTGCGGGTCAGTATTTCTCCCTTTAAATCAACGAATTTTCGTTCTAAGTGATACATGTGCTGCGGGTCAGTATTTCTCCCCTTAAATCAACGAAATTTCCTTCTAACTGACACATGTGCTGCGGATCAGGATTTCTCCCCTTAAATTAACGAATTTTCGTTCTAAGTGATACATGTGCTGCGGGTAAGTAATACTCCGCTCAACAGTGTCACATAACGGTATTTCGAGGTGCAACGGTTATATACCCTAGCAGATGAACTAGCCAAATACATGGACGATGTAATCAGAATAGGCACAGATATTCTGAAGGAATATTAGTTGCGTAAGACAGATCCTATATTCTCTGTCCCAAAATGTTCAGTAGAGCATCTGGTATTCCCTGTCCAATTCTGACACGCTTGTACTAAAACACCCAGTACAAGGTAATGGGAAACACTCATACCCTAAATGAGTCAACATACTGTAGTCGCATTGTACGGCTTTTAGAATTACTAAGAGAACCACTTTACTGAAGATGAATGTTACATTGCAAACTCGTGCCCTCATCCCTAGGTGGTGCAGCTCTTTTCAGGCACACCCCCATTCGAGGTGAGCTGCATGTACCATTTCAACTACATACCAGCCCTCCTGCCTTCTAAAATTTATGGCACTACCGGGAATCGAACCCGCGCCTCCTAGGACGGCAGCTAATAACACTAACCGTTACGCTACGGAGGCGGACAATATTACATTGAAGGACTGCGTTCATGTAGCTAGGAATTCATTTTGTGACCCATTGCTGTAGCAAATCCACTTGGATATTACCTTATACTCTACCCCATACTAAAACATTACACTCAAATGGACTTTAGGAATGCCGGTGAAATGCATTAAAGTTGTCAAAAATTTTACGAAACTTCTTAGCGGACTAACGGCCGTAGCCGTGTTGAATCATCCGAACCCGTGAGATCTCCGAAGTTAAGCAACATTGGGCGTGGTCAGGATTTGGATGGGTTGCCACGCGCTGTTGGTGGGTGTTAATAGAATGGAGGAGCGGAAAGGAACTGGCCACCCTACTGTACCTAAACTCCGGCTCAGGCACACCTCTGTGGAGGTTCGGACCTGCTTTCGGGCAGAATGCACCCTTACCTTACCTTAGCGGACTATCTGAGCATCTCAAATGTGTTTAATTTACACAAATTAAAACACTGCAGGCCAACCAGTGTAAACATTTCCTTTTTTACAAATTGCTTTACGTCGCACCGACAAAGATAGGTCGTATGGCGACGATGGGAGAGGAAAGGGCTAGGAGTGATAAGGAATCGTCCGTGGCCTTCATTGAGGTACAACCCCATGTATTTTCTTGATGTGAAAATGGGAAACCACGAAAAACCGTCTCCAGGGCAGATGACAGTGGGGTTTTAACCCACTATCCCCCCGATGCAAGCTCACAGCTACGTGCCCCTAACCGCACAGTCAACTCGCCCGGTAGTGTGAATACTGACATTGACACTGAAAGAAAGGTAACGTCACGTGTCATACAGAATATCATTTGACACTCTATTTCTGCTTTCCTCAGAGAAAATGAAGTTGCAGTGTTATTCTCTACACTTTCCCAACTCTATTAAATTACTTCTAGGCTGTAGTAAAACACTATAAAGCCAAGGGATAGTGCATAATCCTTTGCTAAAACTAGGGGATGATGTACAGCGTTTCTGAATCCGTTTTATGAGTTAAGAGAAAACAAACCAGGATTATGTTTTGGAAGTCGAATATAAAATGTAGAGCTGAGAGTAGCCGAGGAAGGCAAGCAATCCACTTAAGCGCTTAGCTTTATGGCTTGGCCAACTAACAGACTCTACACCGCACAATCATCTCTCTTATGCAACGCATAAGTTACCTCTGGGAACAGGGAAATTCAATCTCGCTCGGATGAACTGTTACACAATTAGTCTTCAACGATTATTCAAGTAATCGTGATCGACATGGCTTCAAATTACATTACACATCTCAGTCATTTCCTAGCTACCAACACTTCCTGTAGTTCAGTATTCACATTTGTTTTTCCTAAGAATTTTAGCCACATATTAGGTGCCGTGGAAAAGTCTAGTGTGTGTATTTCTTTATGAAAGAAATGCATAATTGTGGTATTTTAGTTTCTTCCGAGTGAATTTTATTGTTTTTTCTGTTTGTTTTTTTGCTAGGGGCTTTACGTCGCACCGACACAGATAGGTCTTATGGCGACGATGGGAGAGGAAAGGCCTAGGAGTTGGAAGGAAGCGGCCGTGGCCTTAATTAAGGTACAGCCCCAGCATTTGCCTGGTGTGAAAATGGGAAACCACGGAAAACCATCTTCAGGGCTGCCGATAGTGGGATTCGAACCTACTATCTCCCGGATGCAAGCTCACAGCCGCGCGCCTCTACGAGCACGACCAACTCGCCCGGTCCGAGTGAATTGGCTGTGCGGCTAGGGCGCTAAGCTGTGAGCTTGTATTCGGGAAATAGTGGGTTCGAACCCCACTGTCGGCAGCGCTGAAAGTAGTTTTCCGTGGCTTCCCATTTTCACATCAGGAAAAATGTACCTTAATTAAGAGCTTGGGCGCTGTCATCGCACTCCTATCCCATAAATGCCATAAAACCTATCTGTGCCGGCGAGACTTAAAACAAAAAAGAAGGAAGAAACGTATAACTGTGCAAGTGAATCAAGTGATACGAGGCTGATGTATTTCAGCGTCTTCATATAACATCAAACAGAGTGAGCCAGGATCCAACCCGCCATCTTAAGTTCGGAAGTCCAATGTTTCTTCGGCCTAAGCCATTTATACCGGCGTATTATTAAAGAATTGCTCTTACAGAAACGAAGTAGATTTTAAACACTATATCTCAGAGGCTTGGAGTTATTATTATATGGGTGTATGTTGAATGTAACTCATTGTTTATACAGTGGTGAAGTAGCTGCTTGGGAGAAGAATAATACTGACGGAGATCTTTCACTTGTGGGGCAAGAGCTAGTCTCCACGCTGTTTGTGGATGAGAGCGAGTCCTCGTTGTAATTCAGATGCCAGTGCGGTAGGTCCCTGGAGAACACACTATAGGCTTCATGAAACATTTAACAGATGGAGAGGACATTTTCAAATCAACAGGCACATGGAATGAAATTGAAGGGTGAGGTAAAGTAGCCTCCCTCACAGCTAAAGTCAAGAAGTAAGTTTGAGAGTTTCTCCATATATTGATTCCCTTCCCGATGACGAGGGGCGTAAAGAATGTCATACGGGTCCACCTGCCAAAATAAAAATTCTGGCCCCCTCAAAGAAAATGTAAAAAATAAGAATCTTACTATATTTAAAAAGGGATCTATGTATGTGTGTAAATGACATATTTCCTCCTAAACGAATGGAGCAATTTCAACCAAACTTGGTACACTTATGACTTACTATCTGGAGACGAACACTGTGGGGGTAAGCTATCCGTAGCTCGATTAGGCGTCGGGGTCAGGGGGTAAGGTATAAAAATAATCGAAAAATTGTCCAATCCTAGTTTTCGGGGTCACTGAGATGAATAGTGACACTCCCGGTTAAATGTCAGAATTCGGCTCCCTTTCGCGTGGGAGGAGAGGGGGGAGGGTTATATAAAATTAATCGAAAATAGTGTCGAATATATAGTTTTCGGGATCGCCGAGGTGAATTGTACACTCCGGATTTTTAGTATCAGGAGATAAACCACGTGGGGGTAAAACAACCCAGGAACCCTTAGGGGCGTGGAGCGAGGGGTTCAGATTCACAAATTAACGAAAACAATATCGAATACATACTTTTCAGGGTCGCTCAGATGAATAATGACACTCCAGATATTTTTAAAATCCATGTTCAGCCCCCTTTTGGATGGGGGCGAGGGAAGAATGATACATAAAATTATTCGAAAATAGTGTCGAACATATAGTTTTTGGGGTCGACGAGCTGAATTGTACACTCCAGATTTTTAGTATCAGGAGACAAGCCACTTGGGAGCAAGACAGCCAAGGAACAATTAGGGGCGGGGGGGGCGAGGGGCCTGAGAAAAAAAGAATCGAAAGTGGTGTCGAATCCATACTTCTCGCGGTCGCCGAGATGAATAGTGACATTCCGGAATTTTTCAAAGTCCAAGTTCATCCCCCTTCATGGCGGGGGAGATGGGAGAGTGATATATAAATATAATCGAACATAGTGTCGAATCCATAATTGTCGGGGTCGCTGAGATGAATAGTGAGACTCCGGATATTTTACAAGTCCGAGTACATTTCCCTTTGCTTTGGGCGGGGGGGGGGGGCAAGGGAGATTGGGATATAAAAATAATCGAAAATAGTGTAGAATCCATATTCTCGAGGTCGCTGAGGTGAATAGTAACACTCCCGATTTTTAGAACTCAAAATTTAGCCTCCTTTAGGGTGGGGGCAGGGGGGAGGGAGATATAATAATAATAATAATAATAATAATAATAATAATAATAATAATAATAATAATAATAATAATAATAATAATAATAATAATCGAATATACTGCCGAAACCATAGTTTTTCAGGTCGCTGAGATGAATAGTAATATTCCGGATTTTTAAAGTCCAACTTCAGCCCCCTTTGGCATACGGGGAGAGAAAGGGTGAAAAAATAAAATGTCACAAATGACCGAGATACTGGATGTGTGTATGTTCCAGTACGACTTTCAAGTATGACTTACTACCTGGAAAACATACTGTGGGAGTAAGACGCCCCTAGAACCAGTAGGGAAGCGGGTGAAATTCATATTATTATTCATATTAATAAATGGAAGTCAGTTTGGCGCGATCTATATATACTGTATGATATATATTAAGGCAAATAATGAAAACAGACGTGAGTTAATGAGACCATTCTAGGCATCATAGAAACTTAAAACTTGGTATCAGACAAGCTGATTACTTCAGAATACCTATAAAAATCTAAAATTCTCGAAATTATTTGAGGGGGACACGATAAGAGTTTCAAATCTGCATCAGAACACAGTCGGTGCTATTTATCCCGAACGATAACCTATAGGTTTCATGGGCTTAAAAGTTTCCTGAAAGTCCTCATTTTTAACCCCTCTCCCATTTCAAGATGGCAGCACAATCTACCAGACGAGTTAGAAGATTGAAATTTGGCTAAATTCTAGCTTTTAGCCTGTCACCGACGGAGAAGTTACGAAATGTTTACAATTTTTATCCTTACCCCCGAATAATATCGAAATATGGAAGCAATTTTAATGACGGTGCAGACCTTCCTTTCGAGGTATTTGGTGGCTAAACGGTAAGTCGTATCACAAAACGGATGGCACAATCTCGGTTCAATTTGGAGTGATCTGCAACTTTGTTCCTATGCATTTTTTTCGTGTCTCTATCCCTTGTATGTTAAATTAGGCTCTATTTCTGGATTTACCTAAATTTTGCACTTTGTACACGTATAATTAATGTTTTGATTCACTTATAGGAAAGATGGGATTATCGAATTCTACGCGAATATTGGCCCATCCAGTAGCCATATGTGAGCCAAATTCTATGTTTGAACCTGTCGCATAAGTATCTGAAAAGTAATTCACTCTGTGAAAACCTTACACATATTTCACTCTATTCACCGTTTCTAACACAATCTTACCTTTAAATAGATGAGATCGCAAAATGAGGCCAGAGTCGTCTTTAGGTACAATCTTACCTTTAAATAGATGAGATCGCAAAATGAGGCCAGAGGCGTCTTTTCGTACAATCCGTTTTTCGATATGATGCACCGTTTAGAAGCATTTATTCTGTACATGAAGATGAACATGCATAGGCTATACTTCCGTATGTCCATCTACATTTATACATTTAAGTCGATTTGTAGCGATCTTGAAGGGGTGTGTCTGACATTGTAATTAATATGTTACAAATCAATAGTGACACTCAACAGGAGGGAGTCGCCTGTTGTAATCAGTACTCCCTACATCGACTTTAACTGGGAGTAGGAATGGGGTCCTCCTCCAACGCCTGTGTACCATTGTAATGAATAATTCTCTTCTGTATATGATTAGCAAAAGGCCTGATTCCCTTTATCATTAGGTATAGGTGCCCCCTTGCATGGGTGCCCCCGATTATAAACAAATTTACCCATCAAAATGTGACTGACGTTACGCATAGTGAATTGCGCTTGACAAGTGGACCTGTCGTTATCAACGCCACTCCGCAACTCGCACTTCACATTGGAAACAACGTCTGCCGACCTCCCTGTGCTCTTCATGGGATAACGCCAAGAGACATGTAATTTAAAAATTCTTATTCACTTCATGTACAGTAATTTTCCTCGATATCCGTATACAATGTAGAATACCGTAGCGATGCACGGGTACATTTGCTAGTAACTAATAAAAATTTAATAACAGCAATTAGATATTATGCAATATGTCAAATAATTCAGGGTGTATCCGTGATGATGTTACAAACTTTCGGGGATGAAGGGCGGCGGCAAATGGATCAATTTGAGGTAAGGAGCCGTAGTCCGGAAATGTTCCAGTCAAAAGTTATTAATAATCCAAGTTGCTTCGTGAGCACATAGATCAGGCATTCCCTGCAAAGTGGATAGCAAAAGAAGATGGTCTTTCGTGGCCCACTCGTTCACCTGATCTCACCCCCGCTAGATTTCTTCTTGTGTGGTCATGCGAGAAGCCCTTTGTATTAGAAACCTGTCGAGACTGAAGATGATCTCTTGGGAAGAATTCTCGCTGCCTGCGACGCTGTTCAGACGACACCGGGGATATTCGAATGGGTACGACGGAACTTTGTGCGACGACGCCATGCCTGCATTGACGCAGGGGGACGCCATTTCGAACATTTTTTTAAACGAGTAGCTTGTGAAACTTGTGCAGGTAAATAGACTGAACTGAGCCGAATTTTGCTTAACTTTTGAGTCGATCGCTTCCGGAATATTGTTCCTTATCTCAAATGGATCCACTTACCGTCCTCCATCATCCTTCAGAGTTTGTAACATCAACACGGATACACTCTTTATAATTTCTTTTGCTATTTGCTTTACGCGCACCGACACAGATATGTCTTATGGCGACGATGGGATAGGAAAGGCCTAGGAATTGGAAGGAATCGGCCGTGGCCTTAATTGAATCGATTATTTCAGAAAACAGTCAAGTGCCAAAAAATGAAGAAATGAGTTAATTGCAGAATATGTTACTAGGAGTGTATACGCACATTTAGATGCTGAAACCAGTCAAGAAACGTCCTCCCATAATGGTCAGTCATTACGTTTAATTTCGTATTTAGTTCAGAAACCAGTTAAGTGGCATCACTTGGCTGGTTTCTGCAGTAAACTGCTGGTATATTCTGTGATGTGCCGCACCTTGCCGGTTGGCGCTGCTGCTCTGAATCCAGAACAGCCAGCTGTTCAGCTGTTTATATTGTCATTGTTGTGTTTCTGGAATCGCATGCTCGTAATGTTCTGAAGAACTGATTGAAAAAGTGTTTCTTTTGTTTAGTGCAGTGTTTTTGTAATAGTAGTGATAGCGTATGTCTGGATGTTCAGAAGACGAACCTGTATCAAAAAGGAAATGAGGAGTGGTAGACACACAAACTCACACGCGTAATATTATTCGAAATGTCAGGATAAAAGGATAAAGTTATCTTACTCAGGAAAGGAAATACCTGGTCTGAGCCCTATGTTATTCTTTGTTATAGTTTGTTTTATGAGCCCATCAATATCAAGAAGATACGTGACCTAAATGCCTTAAAACCTTACATGATTGGATATGAACAGTTTTAGAACAGCATTTTACAATGGCCTACTACAGGGACAGAATATGGTGTGGAGTTTCTTAATGAGAATTAATTACCTCTTGTCATAAGAAGCAGGCATTACTGATTTCATCCTTTTAATAATTATATATTTAGTCTAAACCTATTCAAATATTTTCTCTTTCCACAAATATGGAGTTTATGACAAAATACTTTCGAAATTCAAGAATTATCCCACAAAAATATGTTTGAAACACTCGTTTATTTCAGAAACCAGTTAAGTGGAAAATGTTTCGGATTTTTTTACAGCAAAGTTAATAAGCACAAAATAGTTTTCCTTAGATATAAAGTATTAAATGGTATAATACTTTCAAGCTAAAATATTAAATCCCCTACCATAACATTTTGTCTGTTGCTGGACAGTTTTTTTTCATTTTCCCAAAAATGACAGAGTTGGCGCTTGACTGGTTTCTTAAATAATCGATTCAATTAAGGTACCGACCCAGCTCTTTATAAATAAAGGGATCATTCACTATTGTAACATTAATAAGAAATAATATCTAATAGGTTTTATTAGACTTCTTCCTGCTGATCCATACACCACTTAATTGTTCGTGCTTAAAATTGGTTTCATTTTTCAGTAACTAGGGAACTATACTGTGTACCCGATACCGAAATCTCAGTTGTAATAATTTAATGGATTATAATGCAAAAAAATATACTAACAAAATTAAATCAAACACTGTTTAAGTAAAAGAGCTTGTTCTAAACTGAATTCGAAGAGTCCATGGGAAGATCACGCTAAGTTAATTTTTTTCTTTCGATATTACTGCCGACTTGTGGATCTTAAGGTGCGTACACACCAAGATTCTTTCGTTAACTTTTTAAATAAAAACTGTTAATAAACAATGATCATGAACATTTTAGGAAGTTAATAAATAGAATAGTGTGTTCATTAACTTATCGAGCATGTTGATAAACAATCTTTAACTTTTGTGGATGCACCTTTTCGTTAACTTTTCGTGTTTTCGTTAATATTTCGGTTCGCACATGCGCAAAGACGCAATTAGAGCACGCAAGTTCGTAGTACGGCGAAGTTCTCATATACAGTATTTTAAATTTTGTACGATATTCTCTTACCTGTGTTCTAATGTAGTTTAACTTCCGCCTTCGCACCTCGCTGAATAACCAAACCTTTCATAATCACTTGTATATCATCAAAATAATATTATCCTAACTAAGTTAAGTGAAGATTTTCTTTATTTTCCTTGAGATTGTTGTATAAAATTTCAAACACCTCAGGCAAAATAACTGAAATTCCTTGTTTTGATACTCATAGACAAATATATAAGTGAAATGTACGAGTCACCAGTTGCTAGTAATCTTACAGTTATAGCTATAAAACCTGTCATTGGTGAAGCAGGCTTTCCGATAATCGGTATCATTTCTTCCAATTTCAGGTCCAGTTATGTAAACAAGAACTCAACATCACGTATGGGCATTCTAAAGAAAAATTTTAAACCTGCTGCATCGTGAATTAAAAGTTCTGACATAAAGCCTCTCCAAGTAGCGAATATTTTAAAATAACTTAAATATTATATTTCAATGGTTCGCCTATTCATTACATATATAATTTATTACATCTTGTACATGTTTCTTCCCCTAAGTGTTATCATAAGCTAGAATACATTACAAAAATATATCAGAAGACAAAAATGACATTATTAGATTGGAAAGGCGGATTAAAACCACTTTTATATGCAAGAACATTTGAAATAAATTATTAGCAAACTTTGTTAAAGTTGCAAGTCATATAGTCAATAAAATGGTTGTATTGTTCATTAAATTCTTGAAGATGAAACTCGTGGGAACTACCAGTTGTATCTAACAATGTTATTTTTGTATTCGGATTTATTATTGTAATTTATTCTAGCTGATGTTGTCTCTTAGGGGAAGGAACATATACTAGATATAATAAATTATATAAGTATTGAATGGCCGGACCACTTAAATATAAGTTATTCTTTAATATTCTCTACTTGATTTTATAGTCAACTAGCGAATGTACCCGTGCTTCGCTACGGTATTATACCTTGTATATGGAGTTCTACGTAAGTTACTGCACACGCAGTGAGTAAGATTATATTACATTGCACGTCTCATAGCGATATCCGGGAAACAAAACGGGCGAGACCCCATACGTTGTTTCCCATATAAGGTGCAAGTTGGAGAAATTTAGATGATAATGGGAGGTCTCCAGTCATTCACAATGGAGTTCGGGAGTTTCTACAATAACGGCAGGCTAACTTACCAGCTGCCATTCACAATGTAGATGGGTAGTTTTCATTATAATGTCAGGCCCTTTTTCCTAAGGATAGTCCCACTCGAGTTGGAGAGATTTGACTATAACCGAGATATGCTGCGTTATCCTAAATATAAAGAATCGAAATACGACAATGAGGCATAGCACCAATGTTGAAGATCTCTCCAAATTGAGCAGTGATTGTCTAATCTGCTTTGTGAAATGACGTATGGTTTAGAAAGCAGTTACCACGAACGAAGGTCTGAACCGTCGAGGAAATTGCCTCCATATTTCGATATTTTTCGGGGACTAATAGTAATACATTTGAATAGCCTGGACTACTCACTCAAAAGAAAGAGTGTGCAGTGACCAAGCGACATAATGTATATAACAAAGGGACATAACGTATAAGGGATGTTTCGCATGTATTCCACGAATTTTACAGAAAACCAGTAGTATAAGAGAAAATGGGAAGAAACTGTTGTTGTTTCCCTATTAACCCCCATTCTATTCAGTGATTTTAAACCATATGCATATCTAAACCTTCCCCTGGTTCAGTACACTCTATATTTGAATTTTGGTCGAGATCTATCCAGCCGTTTCGCCGTAATGGTGGAACAGACAGACAAACAAACAAATAAACAAACAGACACGAAAGCTTAAAACCACTGATACGGCCTTGAGTTGACCTAAATGGGATAAATATCTGAAAAATTGGCAAATCAAACGAAGTTACAGACAGCGGACCCCCTAGAATTTTATTTATATACATAAGCATGAGCACGTTTGTAAGTGCAGGCCTTCATTTCGAGATTTGCTGCTTTTAAACGGTAGTTCATATCAACAAACGGATTCCGTCATCAGACGCCCCGTTTAGTTTTCTACATGGTTGGTCCTATGACATTTATTTATGAGTTAGATTGAATTAGAAGCATTAAATAGGGTGAAATCTGGGTACAGTTTTCACACATTACTCTCTTTTTCGGATACTTATGCAGCAGCTGGAATAATAAAATTGCCAGTTTGAGGGGCTCAGACGGTTGAGGCGCTGGCCTTCTGACCCCATCTTGGCAAATTCGATCCTGGCTCAGTCCTGTGGTATTTGAAAGTGCTCAAATACGTCAGCCTCGTGTCGGTAGATTTACTTGCACGCGAAGAACTTCTGTGGGACTAAATTCCGGCACCTCGGCGTCTCCGAAAACCGTAAAAGAGGGATGATTCTATCTTTCCTATGTGTGTACCAAACGATAAGATATAGGTGCAAAAAGTACAAAATTAACCAAAAATTAATGTATAAGGGATAGAGATACGACAATGTGTCAATGGACCAAAGTTGTAGATCTCTCGAAATTGAAACGTGATTGTGCATTCTGTTTTGTGATACGACTTACCGTTTAGCCACCACTTATCCCGAAAGGAAGGTCTGCACGGTCATTGAAATTGCCTACATATTTCGATATGTTCCGAGGCGAAAAATTCGTACATTTGAACAGATTGCATACATATGAAGTAATTAAGGAAGAAAATATTACAGTTAACAAAGTTGAAATTAATAGGATTATAACTGAGGGCAGCCGGATGGGACAAATGGGCATATGTTAATATCAACAGGATGTATTGTAAAATGAAATGCCGCTCACTAAATTGTGATTATATGAGTTAGGATATAAGAAGGCAGAAACAGAGGAGAAATTTAGGCGCAAAGATTCTTAGGTAAACAGATAAGAAGATGACTTATGGTGTTATTACTTAAATCTAAGGAGGCAAGACAGAGGCAAAAAATTAAAGCTGAAAACAGAAGTAGAAGGGAAATGCAGGAAAATTTATAGCAAATGCCAGAAAACACCTTATTGTGTGAAATCTTGGGCTACACTCCGCTGTACTATTCAAATGTTAACAGCCCCTTTAAAGCTATTCGACGACGATTGTAACCTCCAACAGGATTCCGCAAATATTCCACAAAATGGCAGCATGACGTCTCTCTCGTCTTCTACACAAGGAACAACCACGAGTTTACAGGAATTTTGAAGAAAATTACATTAACCTATGTTACTTCACTGCTGGCAAGCAGCCAGAGACGTTGCCATGGTAACTGGTAGGTTCGTTGTCGGTCTGTTGGCCACTCAATGTAGAGAATGAAATCCGCACAGGGTAGTATTTTTTTCCGTAATTTGAAGAGCAAGCGAAATTATCCTCAAACAAAAGTCGCTTATAATGAAGGGATGTTTCACATATGGTCCACGGATTT
Organism: Anabrus simplex; assembly: GCF_040414725.1. Classification (NCBI taxonomy): domain Eukaryota; kingdom Metazoa; phylum Arthropoda; class Insecta; order Orthoptera; family Tettigoniidae; genus Anabrus; species Anabrus simplex. The sequence goes on from NC_090268.1 coordinate 42,859,919, forward strand.
TACAGAAAGTCAATAGTATAGGAGAAAATTGAAGAAAACTGTTGTGGTTTCCCTATCAAGCCCCATTCTTTTAAGTGATTTCCAAATCATATGCATACCCAAACCTTCCCCTGGAGTAGTATACTCTATATATGAAGTTTGGTCGAGATCTCTCTAGCAGTTTCGCCGTGATGGTAGAGCAAACAAACAGACAAACAGACACGAAGACTAAAAACGACTGATACGGTCTTGAGTTGACCTAAATCGGAAAAATATCTGAAAAATTTGCAAAACAAACGAAATTACAGACAGCGGACCCCCTACAACTTTATTTATATAGATACGGGTCTATATAAAATGAAGCTGTTAAAGCTTGTTAGACGTAAGCCTTTCCAACATTTTCCTTTGCCACACTTCACGTCTGCGCTTTCTCTAATTGCACTCGCTAAAATAATGAAAGCTGCAGCTATAAATATTTTCTTCTTCCTGGCCCTATCCATTGTAACCTCACAAAGAGTTATTTTGGTGTTGACACAATGTTGATGTTCTTTAACGAAAGTTTATTAACATGTTGAGAAATATTTTCGTGAACATTTATTTATTAACCCGCGAGTGGTCGCTATATGAAATTTTCTCTCACATTATTTTTTATTGTGATATTACTTCACACTGATGAAAGGGAGGCGACTGTTCCCTCGTCTAGCTGAGTTTATGACTTTTGTGAGTAGAGCGATTCACATTTGAAGGGTAAGCACCCCTTCCCCTAGTCAGTACAAAGGTTCCTATATGTCCGTGCGCGCTGCGTGAGAGTTTCTCTCATCGCGCGACTAATGACGTTGGTGTTATTTTGAAATGGAGCGGGAAACTTACCCCTGTTGTACGCGTTAGTATTTGTATTAAGAGCACTTCTTGTTTCTGAAAATGTTATTGTGTTCAGAAACCTTGCTTTGTGCGTAAATATTACTAGATATAATGCATGTGTGAGATTTTATTTTTTTATAAATTCAGGACGGATGTTATTGGACATTTAATATGTTATTTTAAGTAGTAATTAGTATCTTTAATAAACAGTTAATCATGTACGGCTCCATGGCTAAATGGTTAGTGTGCTGGTCTTTGGTCACAGAAGTCCCGGGTTCGATTCCAGGCGGGGTCGGGAATTTTAACCTTAATTGGTTAATTTCGCTGACACGGGGGCTGGGTGTATGTGTCGTCTTCATCATCATTTCATCCTCGTCATGACGAAGTCAAATCAAAAGACCTGCTCTGGCGTGCCGAACTTGTCCTCGGACACTCCCGGCGCTAAAAACCATACGCCATCACTCTCTCACACACACACAGCTAATCATTTAATTTTTATCTACAATTTATAAGGTGGAATTTGAATTTCATTTCAGTTGTAAATTTCAGCCGTACGCCCCACAAAACTGTGAATTAAGATATATTTATTTTAATGTGAGAGAAAGTCTCATGCGCGACCACTCACGTTGTATTGCGGCTAGCGACCATTCGCGGGTTAACTTTGGTGTGGACTAACTGTTAAAATATACTTTTAGTCATTTGTCCAATAAAGGGGAGGAACCTGTTAAGTTCCTAGATATGAGTGATTTTAAAAACCATGCACAGGAGAAGAACATGGTATTACAGAGTTTTAATAACGCTCTCTTGCAAAATTAGTAAAACGTAACTTAGAATGTTCTTCCATTGGAGACTTTGTATTATGCGTTGTTGTCGAATAAGTGTGTGACGAAAGTCAAATATTCAGCAAAATTTGTACATAATACGATCTCATATGCACTACACATTAGGAAAGTATCATTTTCTAACTAAAATCTATATTTTGGCATCAATTTTCTTTGCCGTAATTCTTGTTAAATAATTTGGTGGAGCTCTTTTGTGAGGCGTTTGTGCGGTGTTGCGAGAGACGACATAGTTTACACCTGTACTGTGTTACACTACAAACAGTTATAATAACTGTTCCTAGATGCAACCAAACGGCAATTCCTCTACGTACAAATTTCAAACAAACTACTTAGGCTATTTCTGCAAAATTTCCCCGACCATTTCCATCCAGAGTGACCTAAGGCTACATATACAGGTGTTGACTACTGAGTGTATGTTTCAGAGCAGTGTATCGATTTATTCAAATGTCTGAGAGAATCGAGTCGCAGAAACGACGAGCTCACGGCACACGATTCAGCTGACTCTTAGCAGACAGTGCTGGGTGGCGCACTCACGGATCAGAAGACACAGCACACACACGGTTCGTTAACGGCACACTGGACATTGGCGGGAGCCGAATACCCGCTCTCAGCTCATCTGAAAATAATACCCACTTTCATTCACACCCTCTTCTTACAGGGAGATTCGAATAATAGTTGTATTTATTTTCAGTGCTAAAAAGGGAGTCCAAACATAATTCCAACGTAGCTAGTAAGTAGGTAGGCTATTAGATTATTTTATTTGTTAGTTTAATGACACTTAATATTATAACTTGGTTGACATTCGTCAATTAATTCAACTCAGCTCTCTAGCCTACCCTATGACTATTGGTCTTTTCTTATTTTCCTACCGCTTTTTACCACATGTGGATTTATTTGGCCCTGTTTACGGCCGGATGCCCTTCCTGACGCCAACCCTTATAGGGAGGGATGTAATCACTATTACGTGTTTCTGTGGTGGGTGGTAGTGCGGTATGTTTTCTGAATATGAAAAGGAGAGTGTTGGGACGGACACACGAATTAATCAAAAGCAATTCAAATCACCGACCCGGCCGGGAATCGAACTCGGGACCATCTGAACCGGAGGCCTGTACGCTGACCATTCAGCCAACGAGTCGGATCTACCCTATGACTATTAGTAATGCTGATATCACTTTCTTTCTCTTTCCTACCGTTTATCCCAAAGAATGAGGTCCGCTGAGTAATAATAATAATAATAATAATAATAATAATAATAATAATAATAATAATAATAATAATAATAATAATAATCTATATATATAAAATTGTAGGGGGTCCGCTGTCTGTAATTTCATTTGTTTTGCCAATGTTTCAGCTTTTTATCCGTTTTAGGTCAACTCAAGACGGAATCGGTCGATTTTATTTTTCGTGTCTGTCTGTCTGTCTGTCTGTCTGTCTGTTTGTCTCTTTGTTCCACCATTACGGCGAAACGGCTAGATATATCTCAATCAAACTTTGGGACTAAGCGCAGTGCACTGGGAAGATAACGTAGAGTTATATTCTTTGCTTATGCTGCATTTTACTTAAGAGCTGCATTAATTTCATTGCATGGTCTGTTTTAGCACGAGCCAGCTCCATTTCAGTTTATCGACTTTGTTATGGCATTGCGTAGGCAGTTAGAGCAAAGAATTTCAGTCTAGCTTGCATTTAGATTACTTGATAAGGGTACAAACTGCTTAACACATAGCAGAGCGTTGGAACACACCGCTTAATGTTGTCACCATCCAATGTTATCATGCTCTGTGGTGAAGCTATACCTTTTCAGAAGTCTGTAAAAAACCTAGGCGTTGTCGTGAATGACACATTAAACAGGAGTGGCCATACGACAAGTGTCTGCAGAAAGGTATCTCTCCACTCCCTAAAAATGAAATAATCCATTCTTCCACATATAATGAAAATAAAACGTATTAAAACTCCCATTTTTCCAGTAATTTATTACTGTGATGTCGTATAAACCAATGCAACTGTAGAACAAACTGTGCAACTTAAGGGGCAATGAACTCTTGCATACGATTTATACTTTCTTTGAAAATTAGGACACATATTTCGCCTTATTATGAGAAGCTATCCTATCTTAATGTCGATCAACTAAGAAATCTATATACTGCGACACTAATTTTCCGACTTCTGAACGAATCTACACCTGAAAACCTATACTCACATTTTAACTTCCTCTCATCTATCCATGGAAATACTACCAGACTAAACCAGATCGACTTCTACCCTAGTGATTCCCGTTAATCATTCATCTGTATACAGCCATTCCTTCCAAATGTCTGGGGCAAGGCTATGGAACACTCTCCCTGTCAGTACACGTAATAGCACTTCAACAGTCTCATTTAAACGGTCTTGTCGAGATTTCCTCTTAAATTCGTGATCAGCTTATATTAATGTTAATGTGTGTGAGTTCAAGTATGATTTACAGCTAGATGATGTAGATATATGATGTTAATCATTACAAATAACAATTATAAGTCATAATAATACTCCATTAATTTAGGTAGTTTATAGAGACGGTCAACAATGCTACTTTTTCTAATTCATGTGACTATGTATTGTATGTTGTGGTTAAGTGTAAGAGAGGGCCGTAAGCACTAATTTAGCCATATACACAGGCATAAAAATAAACATAAAAATAAAAATAATTGGTTTCCTCTGGCAAGCATCATTCCTAAAACCAACTGATCGGTACTGTGGAGCTTGCCCACTCGAGCACTGCCTGGCGGGACGCGCTTGAACTCGAGGAATCCTCACACTTGTTCTTATATTCATCATGATACTGTAGCATAAAGTCGTTGCGCCTCCAAAACCGCTATGTGATAATGTTGTTGGAGAAATACTGATCCGCAGTACATGAGCGAGAATTGTCTGAAACCGGTCGTACAATACTGATGGTTAGATGACAGAACCTTTCCGGCGAAAGTTCTTACCTGAACTATTTCACATAGCGATTTTTGCAGACGCAACGAGAATAAGTACAAGTTGTTCCAGTGTATAAATATTATTTTGGTAATGATTGCAGTTTTACCTTAATATTGTTTATTTAGCCGAGACTGCTCGATATATAGAGCATCGCCATTACATAAACTCTACCGTAATTATGTGCAGGACTGTGTTTTGCTAGTAAATAATTGCGGGAGAAATTATTCTTTATCCAAAACAGATCAGACAACGTTAACTCAAATGAATTAATAAAAGAGACCAATATTATTCTTATTACGATATGGATTGAGACGCTGCCCGGCCGAGGCGGCCAAGGCGAGCTCGGCTCACCCGGAAGGACGTGGGTTCCATTCCCCGTCAAGAAGTGGAAAAATTTAAGAAACTAGATTTCCACTTCCAGAGGTGCACATGGCCCTGAGGTTCAGTCAGCCTACATAAACAATAAGTACCAGATTAATTCCTTGGGGCAAAGGCGGCCGGGCGTAGGGCTAACCACTCTACCCCCCCCCCCCGCAAGTGCCGAGGTTACGGATGGTGGAAGCCTTTACTTTCCATCCCTCGAAGGGTCTTCATGGCCTGTACAGCGATGAGCAGCTGTAAGATTTTATTCGGTAGGGTATACTAGAATCCCACCGTGACAGCCCTGAAGATGCCAGGCCGTAACCTCTATCATACCGGTAAAACAATTGTTCTGTACGATCACCGTCGAAAGCATTAATGGATTAAAGTGAAGTTTAACACGTAGCAATGAGCAGTAAATGATGAGGTTGACGCCAGGAAGGTCATCCGTCATAAAAACCCGCCAAGACAGATTCATCTCGCCTCATACCCGACCCCGTCGAGAAACGGGACAAAGGTTGGGTAAACAGGCGCTTGGTTATTGTAAATTGCTACAGTAATTGTTCATGTCCAAACTTTAATTTGCAGAATATATGTACAATAGGACAAGTTATTTTCGAATGTACACGGTGTGGCCAAATGTCACGGGAATGGGTGTTCCATTAGCAAAATGTGCCGTGTATGACCCCTGAGCGTTGCAGCTAGCTGCGGCGTAGCTGAGCAGTCTGTCACAGACACCAGTGTCTTGAAGAGGGCAACACCTCGCGAGTTAACCGGTTTTAAATGTGGGAAGATCATCGACGCACGGCACATGGGTCATAGCATTGGGGGGATTATACGCAAATTCGGGTTTGCGAGGTCAACAGTGTGGAGGGCGAATCTTCAATATCGCGGAGAGAATGTTACCACCCGCGTAAATCTCCCTACGGGAAGACCATAAGTGTTTAATGAACGGGCATTACGTCGCCGTACTAGCCGCTCGGTGGGCTACTATGAGTCAGATCACCACCCAGTTGAATTTTGGGAGTCAGGAACCCATTTATAGCGGGACTGTAAGGAGGCAACTGCACCGCATAGGCTTCACCAGCCGACGACCAACTCGTGCCCCTTTGCTGACACCTCGACACAGAGCTCAATGAAGTGTATGGGCCGGCGAATATCGGCAATGGCAGCGTGTATGGTCCGATGAATCCTGGTTCCAGTTGTATCGAGCTGATGTGCACGTGAGATTGTGGCGTATGCCCCATGAAGATTTGGACCCTGCGTATCAACATGGTTCTGTCCAGGCGGGAGGTGGCTCATTTCTGGTCTGGTCGCCATTAGGCCCCATTGTCCGGCGGCAGGGAGCGCCAATCGCTGCACGTTATGTTGACAATCATTCAGACCTCTGCATCCCTTTCTTGTCCTAGAGTACTCTGGTGGAGTTGTCATGTTTCGACAGGATAATGCACCGTGTCACCACTGTGTGGTGGCACGCAGGTGGTTGGAGGAGCACTCCAGTGAATTTACGACCATGGATTGGTCCTCGAGGTCCTCCGATCTTAATCCAATCGAGCATTTATATGATGCTGTCGTTGCTGTTGTACGCTCCACGAATCCCGCACCAACTACGCAAGACCAATTATGGGTAGCCGTGCAAGATGCGTGGGTCCAGATCCCTCCAGGACGATTGCAATACCTTGTAGAGTCGATGCATCGCCGCATTGCTGCTGGTTTGAGGGCTCCCGGAGGAGCAATTCGTTACTAACATCGCATTCAGTGTCTTCCCATGACTTTTTGCCCACTCAGTGTGTGTAGCTATCACTCTTGATGTCTCATCTGCAAATTTCAGACAGTATCACATGCAAATGCAGGTGGTTTTGGTCTAACTGTTGGCCTAAAATGGATGGCATCTTTCATACCTTAACTTGCGACTAATAAAATGTAATAACCAATCAATCAATCAATCAATCAATCAATCAATCAATCAATCAATCAATCAATCAATCAATCAATCAATCAATCAATCAATCAATCAATACTGATCTGCCTTTATGGCAGTCGCCAGGTGGCAGATTCTCTGTCTCTAATTTTCCTAGTCTTTTCTTAAATGATTGCAAAGAAATTGGATTTATTGAACATCTCCCTTCGTAAGTTATTCCAATCCCAAACTCCCCTTCCTACAAACGAATAATTGCCCCAATTTGTCCTCCTTAATTCGAACTTAAACTTCATATTGTGATCTTTCCGACTTTTAAAGACACCGCTCAAACTATTTCGTCTACAAATGGCATTCCACGCCATCGCTCTACTGACAGCTCGGAACATACCACTTAGTCGATCAGATTGTCCCTTCTCCCAAGTCTTCCGAGCCCAAACATGGCAACATTTTTCTAAAGCTACTCTTTTGTCGTAAATCACCCAGAAGAAATAGAGCTGCTTTTCTTTGAACTTCTTCCGGTTCTGGAATCAAGTAATCCTGGTGAGATTCCCAGATCAAACATTTTGTACTTGAAAAAACCCACTCTTCCATAAATCCTTTAAAACTTAAAAGCAATATGTTTTCATATACAAGTGAAATTTCGAGGTCCCTCGTTCAGGTATTATGGCATAGCAGCCAACAGGAGCAGACAGCAGTTTTAGGTAGTTTTAACCGTGGACCGCTGGATAGCGCTAGTGGCGCTGTCTTGTCGGAAAGTTATGCATTTTCGAAAGAGTTTCCGCTGTTTCCTTAGTAACCTATTTGGTTTCACTCCCGAATGTATCAAAATGTCATGGATAATAAAAATGATTACTTACTATTATTTCTCACAGTTAAGAAACGTCAGCTGGACTACTCCATCTCTTCGCAGTTTTATTTCACGACATTATTTTGCCAATTATCAACGACAGTAGCCTTTAGGATTAATAATTTTATGAATAAAAACCACCGCCGTCTCAATCCTATATTCTGTCTGCTCTATACTATGTGGTTTACTTGCTTCGTAGCGTGAGCTCTTAGTGTCACGAACCTCCGCTAGGGGCGCCAGCTAATGCACCCAACTTATCTCCGTACCCACGTTGTTGTGTTCCGTTGCGCTTGCATCGAGCATTTATGTGTGTGTCTCTGGTTGTAAAATGATTAATTGTTGTGTTCCTCTCTGTTTATCAAAGCAGGAAATACAAATTCTTCAGGTGTGAGGATTCCTGTTATCCCCCCAAGTAAAGAACTTTGGGAAAATTGGCTTAACGCTGTATGAAGGCAAGGATCAACCAAGGGTAATCAATGCATTCTATCCGATTGTTTTCGTGTTTGTAGCCTGAATTTTAGACATGGAGATACAAGATAAAACTAAAAGGAAAATATACTGAAGCCAGAGAGCGTGCGTAGTCGGTCTTCGAATTATCCCCATTACTTTTAAACCAGAAAAATACTTCCACGAAAGACCAGAAAGCGACAAGTTATTTCTTCGGAAGAAATCTGTGATGAAACAAGCTCTTCCACCGCAGGAAATACATTGGATGACGAGTACGAAATTCATTTGAACAACGATGTATCAATCCAAGTCAATATTCCAACGAGTAAGAATGACAGCAGTGATCAGAAAATCAGACATTAGAGGCTCCGATCAAGAATTCTGAGACTGCGATAACAGCTGATGACTAATCATAATGAAGTTAAGAGACTACAGAGACAATTCAAAGACAACCCAGAAATTGATCGTCTAAATAAAATAAAGGAAGCAGCCAAATATGAAGGAAAAACGACCGTTTTTAAATCCATAATTTTCGCAAGACAAAATCCGGGCAGTCAGAGAAAATCACGCGGTACTATGTGGGTGGGGAATAGTATCCTAAACGGTTACGAATATGGCGGGACACCTGATCTAGTGTCAGCTCCGCCACAAAGTTCTGTGGACAGGTAGCCGAAATGGAAAATGTTGATATTGTTTGTCGGGATTTCCCAATTAGTGAAGGAAGGACTTAGAGCTGAATGTAAAACTTTCAGACCAACAGAGAGGAGTGTAACAGTGATCGCCGATTAAATGGCTAATTAGGTACGGCGCCTCTACGACCAAACCAGTGACAAGTTCGTTTGCGTGGTCAATGTTGAAGGTGTATAAAGCACAGATATTGTAAAATCTCCTGCTCTCGCGAATAAACTGTTGTGTTTTTTTGTAATCCGACTTTCAAAGACGTTTTCTAGTGCTGCTGCCTACTTCCTTGTTAAAGACTTAGAAGTCTGCGATCTATCCCTTTTAGGGTCAGAAATGATTACTAATGCCTTTCGGCAAAACAATCCAGATTGTGTGCATTTCTATTCACCAGTAGATAAATTACTATGGTTGAATGAAAATTTCTACAAGTACCTACGTTAAAATAATTCGGTTGGAATCAAAACGTGAAAAACTGAAGTGTTTGACTAATGAGTCGGCAGATGCTGTCTCGCTAACTGTGAAATCTATAGTGGAATGTGTGTCTTATCTGTTACAAAATCGGTTATTTTATGTTCTCACTAGATAATTTTCTGGAGACGCATTAAAAGCTCTGTTTAGTTTAGTGAGATTGGATGGTGGATTTAATGACATGACGAACGCACGCACTGCATTATATGCTATAAAATGTATCCTGATATCTGTTCATGAACAAAGGGTCAGCGAAATAGAGATAGAATATTTTTTGCGTCCTCTGCTTATAAATAACAGTAAGAAAAGGAGTGAAAAAGGTGCTCCGTCACTTGTGTCGAGAAAATTCTGAAATTTATATGTACCATACAGCAGTGAGACGATCCTAATATATCTACCGTAACTGGTAAGATTTTATATATTTTACGATTCTATATCTTAAGCCAAGCTCAAATGTGAAACGTTACTTTCTGTATGTGCATTATCTTCTCAATTAGTAACATGTTAAGGATTATTTTTCATTTTATATTGGACTAAATGTCATTCAACCAACATGTGCTCTGGGTGCGGTAAGTGCTGCCATCTGCAATGTCGCTGTAAACGCAATTCTCGCGGCACAGAGCAGGCAGTATATAGAGATTGAGACGGCGGTGATAAAAACCAATATAAAAAGGATTGGCTTAGCCAATGTAAAAAACCAAATACTAACAGGTAGGCCATTCCGAAGATCTGCGCTGCTATTGGCTGGTGCGCGTGACGTCACCCTGAGGATAGTGCTGCCGCCAGATTCAATACATTATGTGTTAAATGATACAGTTAGGTAAGTGGTTACTTTTATTGAGTTAATCTTGTTAGATATGTTGATTACACCCCCCTTTGTCACGTATATTTAGAGAACATAACATTTATAATTTAAAATTAATACGAAAAATAGTGCCTCAAATCTGTAGCTGTAATGATGCACTCACAGCGGCGACTGCGTAATTGAGAAAATAGCATTTTATGAATGAAGTACTCGAACTAATAAGCACATAAATGAGGTAAATACTGAATTCAACTCTTTTTACCTTAACATAAACAACAATTAGTATCCAACTTATAATAGTTAATTATCGCAGCTTCAAAAGAAATAAAAATACGAGTTATAGGACATGTAGGTTACAGGAAATTCAGTAATTTAAAGTATATTTTGTTATACACCTAGGCATATGTTTTATTGGAGATTAGATATTAACTCGTCTTAAATGATGATAATACTACCCAGAAAAGATTCTTTTTCATAGCATTCTTTCGTAAAATGTCCACATATCTGCTCTGGTTCGTCTAATCCTAATTAATGTTTTTCTTCTCACATAGAGCGAAATTATATTATTGTGAATTTCATGAAATTATGTGGACCTAAAATCACGTCATCAGATGAATCGTAACACACGACCATCTGTGTCCATTTCGTCAAAGTTGATAACTGCTACTTCCTGTAAGTGCTTAAATGTATATGCCTTTAGCCTTAATGAGATCGAGAACCTCTGTTAGAATTCCAGGTTTACACTATTACTCTTAAAAATGCGCGGCCTAATTTTGAAAGGTTGGGCCATAAGGTAAAGGATATCTCTGTTTTCGCAATTGAACATATATGCCTAAGGAGAGAGTGCTCTTACGGTAAAGGCATTTGCAATATCCTGAATTCGCCACTTCACTCTCTTGTATTTATTCAGAAGGGATCGAATTTGGCCCGGACAGAAATATTGAGACCAGGCACGCTTCGATTCACTATGCGATTCTTATTTTGAATTGTGCGAAGATCGTTTCGTAAAGGGTACAGCATATATTTGTAGGTGTGGACCTGTTCAGGGCCATAAATTGTTTCCTTAATTACAAATTTTCCGTCTTCAGTCTCTGTATTTCTGTTTGTAGGCCTTTGATTTCTTCTTTGGTATTGTCAGCTACCTCGAGAATCGTGTCTGTACTCGTTGACTGGTGACGTTCTGTAGAAACTAATGTAATAATTTGTGTATATCAGTAGGAAATCATAGAGAGAAGTAAATATAGTAACATGAATAGCCTATTCACACAATTTCAGACTTTTTCCATGAGAATATCAGTAGAGGAATTGCGGGAGAGAAGGTGCACCGGGAGAGATGGCGCAGGGTAGGCCAGTGCGTCATTCGCCCGCTAGATCGCACGACCATTCTTCCCATGTATGCAGTGTGTACATAAGAACTAAAGCCATTTACGTGGTGTAAATAATTTCACTTGAAAACGTGGGCATTTGTGATAAGTACGTCTTCCATACCTTCAAAGTTTTGCTAATGCATGATATAAAAGTCCACTGACTGGGATGTTCAAGCTAAATTAAATTTGCATTGCCACAGACGGGTGACTAAGCTAGTTAACGAATATGCCGGCGTGATACGCGCCTTTAATGCAACTCAACTAAGAGAATATTTCCAACAAAAGGGAATTATCAATGAACGAAAAGAACAAAGTGCAAATAAAAGCTGCAACCACTGTCACAACGGGAAAAAGTAGGAAAGCAGAAAATCCTCATCCCAAATAAGAAGCTAAAATGATTCAAAATGGGCAAAATAATGCTATACCTAATGATTGCAAGAAGTGTGTGGAGCGTTGAAAGAAGTGTTACTTGACAAAGAAAAAAAAGAAAAAAGAAAAAAAAGAACGACCGGATTAAGCGCACCGACTGCAACAAGTTGCTGCATGAATCGGTTCACTGTATAAAAATTTGTGTAATGATTGTGAACAAGAGAGAGTAAGGCAAACTATATCCAAGGAGGACTGAGGAGTAAATCATCTAGGTTAAGTAGCTAACTGATTCATTCATGACCAATTAATAATAGATAGGGTAAATAAATATATTAAAGTTGTAATCATAGTTTACTTTAAAATTTCTTCCCTCTTTAGCATAAGAAGTACATATCTCACCCGGACATTAGGAGAGAGACGACTCAAGTGATACACCTTCAAACAAGAGAGTTCTTTCAATAATCTACTTATATTAAGACCATTTCTTTCAAAAGGCAGTGAGTAATGACGTCTAGCATAAAAATAAGATAGTTGAAATCTTGGCGAAGACTTGCTGCACGATCGTTGCCAAACCTCTCCGACTTACTCTTCTCTACGGTAATAAACTTAACACCACTGATGGCACAAATGTTTTTGTCAGCTATTCGTCATCATTTCTTGTAGCATCAATGTCATTTCCATACCAGTTAGTAATATCTTGGGAGGATACAGCATCTGCCTCCAATTTTCCCCTTTAATGAGAAGCCCAGTAGTTCGTGTTTTAAATCCCTTTCATAGTTGAAGGAGGAAATATGCTGTAACAATTCTAGCAGCGTTAGGGTTGATTTTATCAGCTCTTTGACACCGTAACATCCATTTAACCCATAAATAATAAATTATATTCTCAGTTTTATATGCCATATTTTTACACTCTGCAACAGCGCCGTTATTCCTGCTTTTACTCATTTTACTACCTCCATGCACTAATAACAGAATGTATTTTAAACGTCACTCTCACATTGTACTAATTCACTTAATAAACACGCAATAAACAATTAAACAGCAGACCGGAGACAGCTTACTGATGATACCGCTTGGAACACGCTGTAGAAATGTCCTCACAGTGACGTCACAAGCTACGAGAGCAGTTAGCGCGAGAAAGCGATTCTGGCACCCCCTGGGGATTAGCAATTATTTTTGGTTAACGATTACAACTGTAACGGTTAACGAAATATGCTCGTTAACAATAATGGTTAAAAATAACTATTAGTACACTAGGATCCGTTATTAATGGCATCTAATATTCGATTTAGTTGGGAAATATGGTGCTAACTCTCTGGTGTAGGCTCCGGGTTCCATTCCAGGTGAGACAGGATTTTTACGTGGATCTGAGTTCTGGTTCGAGGTCTACGTGATATCATTAATGTTACTGGTTTTAGGTCCCACTAACTTTTACGGTTTTCCGGAGATGCCGAGGTGCCGGAATTTTGTCCTGTAGAAGTTCATTAATTTTCAAGTATGTCTGCCGACACGAGGCTGACACATTTGAGCACTTTCAAATACTACCGGACTGAGCACAGAAGGCCACTCGGCCAGGTCCACGTGATATCGTTTACGTAGCTATTATGATGGTGTTATAGTGGCCTCGGTCAAGAAAGCCAAGAATAACGGCCGAGAGGATTCGTCGCACTGACCATGCGAATCTCATAATCTATAGGCCTTAGGTGGCTTGGTGCGCCGAAGCCCTTCGCCGCCGATAACGGTAGAGGACTAAGGTAATATAATATCTGCAAGGTAGCTTCATAATTATTTGTTATGCAAAATTTACTTTACCGGCAGATAGCTCAACTAAGCGACTGCAGCTATCGAGCTCGGTAATAATAATAATAATAATAATAATAATAATAATAATAATAATAATAATAATAATAATAATAATAATAATAATAATAATAATAATCCTTCATAAATTAAAGAAGGCCTATAGACTCACCTGGAACAGATATAACAAAAAACCAATATAGCCTATCAGTTTAAGAAATAACGAAAAATAAACAAAAAATTGACTCTAAATATTAAAAGAATAGAAGCTATAGAGCAACGCCGTGGTAATTGCTTAACAGGAATATGTTTCAACAATAACGGGAAATGCAGCAAAAAATGTATATATATATATATATATATATATATACAATGAATGAATAATGTGAACTGATAACTAGCACGAGCACTTTATCCTCCACATACCACCCCAAACTTGCTATCTATCACGGAAAATTTAATCACAGGGAACTCGACTTTGCTGTCTTCACAACTCCTGTAATGTTAAGAATACGCGTTAACAACTCAATACTGGTTACTGGAGGCAGTTACCAGTAGCGAGTACGGCCGCGCGTTAGTCGAGTACACACGGGTATTGCCGAATGTTTCTGTAACTGGTTATCTGAAGTAATCAGTACAGGCTGTAATCGTTACAAACGCGAACTGGTTAAAAGGACCTGTTGCGTTGTTTACTAGACAACTCTACCAGGTAACGTTCTCCCTACCTCTAAATTAAGATAAATCGACAATCACAGTCAATTTCAGAACGTCAACTGGACTACTCCATCTCCCTGCAGTTTCATTTCACGACATTATTTTGGCAAATATCAACGAAAGTGGCCTTTAGGATTAATCCTTCTAACAGTGTTAACCTATAAAAGATTTTCCATACCTGTAAATGAAGAAAAATCGGCAATCAAAGTCAATATCTTTCCCACACTTGATTATGCATTTCTACAGCAAAATCTTAGGCCACCAGTGTCACGTTTCGAGGTATGGAACGACTCTGACCGAGCTCGATAGCTGCAGTCGCTTAAGTGCGGCCAGTATCCAGTATTCGGGAGATAGTGGGTTCGAAGCCCACTGTCGGCAGGCCTCAAAATGGTTTTCCGTGGTTTCCCATTTTCACACCAGGCACCGACGCAGATAGGTCTTATGCGACGATGGGATAGGAAAGGCCTAGGAAATGGAAGGAAGCAGCTGTGGCCTTAATTAAGGTACAGCCCCGGCATTTGTCTGGTGTGAAAATGGGAAACCACGGAAAATCATCTTCAGGGCTGCCGAGAGTGGGGCTCGAACTCACTATCTCCCGATTACTGGATACTGGCCCCACTTAAGTGACTGCAGCTATCGAACTCTTTAATAATAATAATAATAATAATAATAATAATAATAATAATAATAATAATAATAATAATAATAATAATAATTAAGGAAAGAGCGCACAAACGTACATAAAATTAGTATACACTGATCAAATAGATACAAAATACATTATTCTTTGCTGTATTCCTTTAGAGTCTTGTGTCTCTGTGTACACATAGTAAAATGATGACGCTCACATACTTTGTTGCATAGTTTGCATAAGCAGTCTTCATCTGGGTCATAGAAGTATTTTTTCATGCACAATTTATGATGAAATCCATGTAGAGATAGTCTAGTGATGGCACTTCGCAAAATCTGGTTTGGTCCACTCCATCTTCGGTCTAGCATGGCTTATGTTGTGAAAAATTCTGGCCATATTTCTTCTTTTCTTTTCTTTTCTTTTCCTAAGCACGTCTTCTGCTTGTGGTGTAGATGGTAGCTGTAGGATGTACCTCATATCTTCTATGAAATGATGATAATAATAATAATAATAATAATAATAATAATAATAATAATAATAATAATAATAATAATAATAATAATCCTTCATAAATTAAAGAAGGCCTATAGATTCACCTGGATCAGATATAACAAAAATCCCATATCCAGGAATGCAAAATTAATACATTACAACTCAGTTATCAAACCTGAAGCTCTATACGCCTCGGAAACCTTGATCATTGGAGGCAGATTACTTATTAAAGAGGAGAATGTTGAGGAAAAGCTTTCTTTTTTTTTTCTTTTTGCTGGTTGCTCTATGTCGCACCGACACAGACAGGTTTAATGGCGACGATGGGATAGGAAAGTGCTAGGAGTGGGAAGAAAGCAGCCATGGCCTTAACTAAGGTACAGCCCCATCATTTGCCTGGTGTGAAAATGGGAGAGCACGGAAAACCATCATCGGGGCTGCCGACAGTGGGGTTCGAAACCACTATCTCTCGGATGCAGGCTCACAAGTGCGCGCCTCTAACCGCAAGGCAATCTTCGGTCCAGTCTACTCAGAGGGAATCTGGATGAAATGGAAGTCTCGGGAGCTTTATCAGCTTTCTGAAAAGTACGCCTACACCATAAGGAAAAGGCGATTGAAGTTATATGGCCACATTCTCAAAATGAACCATGACATGATCACCAAAAGGTTCTCAACCTTGCTCTCTCAATGAAATTCAAGAACAACTGGCTTATTGAAACAGAAAAAGACCCTCAGGAAACTGGCTTCCCACAGAAAATTATTCAAAATCGACTCCAGTCCAAAAAAGCAGTCAACAACCATCATTTTGCTGAGAAAATTAATACCAGGAATAATAAATTATGGTCTGAGGAACGGAAGAAGTGTTCAGTGCCCATATGAAGAGATTTTGGGAGAAGAAAAATCAATATGAGCTAAACAAGTTCTCTCGCTCTCCTCAGAAGGGTATACCGCTTTAAAAAGGGAATAGCTACTGACAGAATGCGTTGTCAGCGACGTGGCAGTCCGTAGTGCCGGGAAGCCATATAAAATCCTAATCTTCGTAAAATGCAATAAGTCAGTTTGTTTCGTTCACATCTTTCGAAAATGCAAGTGCAACCGGATACAAATGGTCATAAAAGACAGGATAAAAGAGAAACATGGACGTAGATGGGGAAGTTTATGGGTGGACGGGAAGTATCCGATCGGGGCTCGATCGATATCCACGATTTAGCAACGATGATACAGGAAGCTTGAACTCATAAAAATTACTCCAAGATTGTAAACAGAAAATTAAGATGGTTTGTTGTCGTATGGTATCAGCTACCGAGTGCTGTCATTTTAACTTGGCACTGTTCTTTTCGCTTGCATGTCGGTATCGACTTTCAACCGTGTCTAATGATAAAGAAAGTGAAACGCTATCCAACGACCTATTGCTAAGTGTTAACAATTCTCCTAACGTCGCACCGACACAGATAGCTCTTATGGGGACTATAGGATAAGAAAGGCCTAGGAACAGGAAGGAAGCGGCCGTGGCCTTAATTAAGGTACATCCTCAGTATTTACCTGGCGTGGAAAAGAGAAGCCACGGTTCGAACCCACAATCTCCCGGATGCAAGCTCACAGCTATCCTCCCCTAACCCTAATCGAATTGTGTCAACGGGTATCTTTCACGTTTCGACATCGTACTGCATGGATTGACCGGCTCCGTGGCTAAATGGTTAGCGCGCTGGCCTTTGGTCACAGGGATCCCGGGCTTGATTCCCGGCAGGGTCGGGAATTTTAACCATCATTGGTTAATTTCGCTGGCATGGGGGCTGGGTGTATGTGTCGTCATAATCATCATTTCATCCTTATCACGACGGGCGTCAAATCAGAAGACCTGCACCTGGTCAGCCGAACATGACCTCGGACACTCCCGGCACAAAAAGCCATGCGTAATTTCATTTCACTGCACGGAATACCGTAAATATCTCAACCTTTCAAAAATCCAATTTCCTCTAAAAGGATTTGACCCACGATCTTCAGATTGGTATGCTGGCCCTGGATCAGCAGAGTGTGCTACGCTTGACATTCTACACATGTTAGCCCCCTTACTTCCATAACGTGCATAGTCAGTATGTCTAATTCTTCCAAGAGTGCAGTTTCATTATTGCTTTCTTAAAGTAGAAACATTTGTTAGCAGACAAAAGTGGGGTCTCCATTCAACGAAAAATGTGGAATTAATCAATTTCCTCAATTGTGCCAAACATTGAAGGCTAAAGAGCCCGAAAAAAAATTCATAATTTGAGTCTTGGATAGCCCTATCAAACCAGAAAAGCACATTTCACTTCAGGCCTAAATACAGTTCCGGAAAAACTGTCTAAAATCACTCGTTTCTTTACTCGAATTATTTTTGTTTCAAATCCTAGCCATATTAACTTATGTACATAATTCTTTCTGTAATGTGTTCCTTCGTTTACTACACTCCGGAGATTTTTGATTTTTGAAAAATGTCCACACTGAACGTAGTTGTGAGGGCGTGAAACTCTGCATTGACTCACATTAGTGCTCTTAGTGGTGCGTAAGTGAAACTCTACATAAATTCACATTAGCGCTCGTAGTGGTGCTTAAGTGAAAGTCTACATTGCCTCACATTAGCGCTCGTAGTGGTGCTTAAGTGAAACTCTACATAGCCTCACATTAGCGCTCGTAGTGGTGCTTAAGTGAAACTCTACATTGCCTCACATTAGCGCTCGTAGTGGTAGAAAAAAGCCAAATTGCTAATCTATTCGACAGGATAAAGCAAAGCAAAGTCATCTCCGCACAGGCCATGAAGGCCCTTGGAGGGGTGGAATGTAAAGGCTTCCACTATCCGAAACCTCGGCACTTGATGGGGTAGAGTGGTACGCCCTACGCCCGGCCACCTTTGCCCCCAGGAATTAACCTGGTACTCATTCTTGTAGTACCGGGCGAGCTGGCCGTGCGCGTAGAGGCGCGCGGCTGTGAGCTTGCATTCGGGAGATAGTAGGTTCGAATCCCACTATCGGCAGCCCTGAAGATGGTTTTCCGTGGTTTCCCATTTTCCCACCAGGCAAATGCTGGGGCTGTACCTTAATTAAGGCCACGGCCGATTCCTTCCACCTCCTAGGCCTTTCCTGTCCCATCGTCGCCATAAGACCTATCTGTGTCGGTGCGACGTAAAGCCGCTAGCAAAAATAGCATTCTTGTAGTAGGCTGAGTGAACCTCAGGGCCATGTGGACCGCCGGAAGTGGAAATCTCGCATCTTAAATTTTACGACTTCCTGGCGAGGTTTCGAACCAACGTTCTAATCGACCGGATAACAATGATTAAGGAAATGATAGTAATTTTTAGGAATATATAAAGAATATATTCTGGTATTATATTATATTTTGTTTACCTAAAATTCGTAGCCCATGTCCCTAGGATATTTTCAAGATGGATTTGCTTGGCTGGAGGCCTAGAGTTGTGGATTCTTGATCACCTGACGGCCGACTGAAAATGCCCAGTTATTATATTAATCAAAGTTTATTCCTTTATCCTCTCGAGCAATGCGCTGCTCAAGCATGAAGACTCACATGTTTTATAAGAAAGTAGAAACGTTTGTCTACAACGTATCTGGGAATAAAAGGACATGGGTATTTTATTTAGCGCGGGAGGCTATACAGACGGCTGAACGAACGAGTTTCGCTGTGCTTTCTGTCAAAAGTAGTTTGATATATACGAGGTCTTAACAAACGTCACCCAACGCATTCCGTCTGTGTCACAAGTTCCAAGTGTCTTTCTAGCAGTGAAATATTATCTCTGCACACACACACACACACACACACACACACACATTCTGTTTATGCTCCCCGAATACAAAGCCAGATTTGGACACTGGAATAAAATGCCGCTTTGAATACATGTGGAAATATACCATTTAATGGATATAATGTTTATTCACTAATAGCGTTTTCTTTATTAAGCAGAGATTCATACCTAGAACTTTAACTACCTATGGATAAGCTATATTTTTAAGAGAAAATTCAAGACGGAGCGAGTTGGCCATGTGGTTAGGAACGCGTAGCTGTGAGCTTACATTTCGGAGATACCGGGTTCGAATCCCAACTTCAGTGGTCTTGCATATGGTTTTTGCGTGCTTTCTCATTTCCACACCAGGCAAAATACTCCTTCTGTAAGTTAATTAAGGCCACGGCCACACTACCTTCCCAGTCCTTGGGACCTTTCTGATCGCTGAGTCACCGAAAACCTTCGATGTGTTGTTGATGATGATGATGCTGATGATGATAATGATGCTGATGATTATGTTTATCGTTTAAAGGGGCCTATCATCTAGGTCATCGGCAACTAATGGTAAGAAATGTAATGAATTTAAAATTCCAAAATATGTTCAGTGACCAGAATTCAAAATTTGATGATGAAGAATGAATGGATGAATATAAATGTAAAATAATCAACGGATCCAATTCATGATATTAAACAAATTCCAAAAATCAGTCCACAGACTATAATTCAAGAAGGCGACGATGAACAATGATTATGAACGTAAAACAATCAGTGGATCCGACCCGCAATGCCCCACCTTCCCAGAAACTAACTTAAAACAATGGTGTATACTGGCCAAGGGGTCGCTTTCAAAGCACAATCCTAAATCGATGATGATTGTGTCTAAAGGGGTCCAAAATCCAGGTCAACTGCCCCTCTTAATGGTACTTATCGCTAGTAAAGTAGAACTATGGTACTTCTCATGTAGCGGTACTAATCGCAAGTAACGTAGACCCACGGTGTTCGACACATTGTGGTCCTTCTCACAGGTAACGCAGACCTACGATGCATCTCTGATAATGGTACCACTTAGAGGCAACGCATACTCATGGTGTTCCTCACATAGTGGTACTAATCACAGGCAACACAGACTCACGGCGTCGCTCATATAGTGGTACTACTCACAGGCAATGTACTACGCACAGGTAACCCAGACCAATGATGTATCTCTGATAATGGTGTCACTTAGAGGCAACGCAATCCCATGGTGTTCCTCACATAGTGGTACTAATCACAGACAGTGCCCAGAGCCGTGTTGTTCCTCGAAACTCAGATCCAAGATATCCACAAGCTGAAACACCCCAGCCATGATAGCCTCTTTTTATCTGCACGGGATGCTCCAACCGAATCTGGACAGAGGGTAGCCTCCGGCATAGTGGCGGATACTATACACGGGTACAGTAGTGATCCACCCACAGATCCATGGTATTCCTCACATAGTGCTACTATTCGCAAGAAAAGTCGACTGAAGGTGTTCCTCGCGTGATGGTGCTAATCACAGGTAATCTCGTGGTTCAAAAGTCAGCATGCCTTGGTCGCCACTTTTAGTCGTCTCATACGACAGACAGGGAATACAGGGGGTCTTCGATGTGTTAGTACGACGGGTAAACCAAGAGCCGTCTAAAATCATCTCTCAGTTTTCAGAATACGAATAACTCTACTTGAAATATACATTGTCTATTGTATATGTATCATGGTAGATACACTGATAATTACTCTATCGACCGATGCATCTCCGTAGCTGCCAATCATTCATACATATTAAAGCAGAGCAAATATTCTAAAATGGCATTTGTCCGTCGCCTCCTGTTGGTTTCAAAGCTTGCAGTACGGCTGCGGAAGAATGCCGAATCGATTAAGATATTTTTCCTAGACAATCCTGTCCGATACCCAGACGAATCTAAATAACTTCCTCTTTTCATGACCAGTCTGAAATGTTCGAGATTCATTCCATCCTTGGCATGCCAAATAGTATCTCTTCGAGAGTACGATGGTGATATTAATTAATTATTCCATTTTTTCATTTTTTACTGTGATTCATACATTAGATAACGTTTAAAATATATATTTCTAAAAACTGGATGGTTGGTTTCTAAATGAGGGCCTGATACCGTATCATATCACACGGCACTTGATATAGCTTTTGAGTAAAACATCAAAATTGTTACCTCGTTAGAATACCATGAATGTAATGCATAATGCTTTTACATAGCATCACTTACAAATTACTTAGCAATAGATGAAAGAACAAATGGTGTTTATATGTTCATTTTGACATCTCTTTAGGAATTACGAAATATAACATTAGGTCTAACGTAACATATCTTTAGGAAATAGGAACAATAGTATAAGGAGCGATCAAAAAGTTTCGGTTCGACGGTCGTACACTCCTGAATCGGGTTGCCACTCAGGAAAAATCACCGTGAGCATTGAGACACTCATCCCACCGACGCACCAGGTTGAAGATCCCCGTGTGGTAAAATACCGAGACCTGCTGCGCGAAGAAGTCCGTAACTGCCTGCTGGGCATCCTCGTCCGACAGGAAGCATCGACCTTTCAAGGCCTTTTTGAGGGGATCGAAGGCGTGATCATCTCATGGGGAGAGATCAGGTTATTCGCCAGTCCGCTATAATCGCCTTATCCACCACCCCCTTGTTGTTATCCATAATGGATGAAACGGACTCTACAGATCGACCGGCGTCTTGTGTCTAATCGCGACCGTGCGGTACTTGCACGTCTGTAACCCATTATATTTTCCCTCGCTGCTTTAAGAGTCTTTTTTCATAGCCTTCTTTTCCCGCTGCTTATGTTTTTCCACCTAAAAATAATAACAAACTTCATAAATAACAAATAAAATGAAGAGGGGTGAAATCACGAATATTCCCTGATTTATTTTAGTAGCTACTACAGTAACGCACGCCAATTACCTCACTGTAATGATTACATGCCAAGGAACTACACCACACGACTGAAATGCAGTCCAGTATTTCATACACATGGCAATGCTCACTCTAGGAATAACAGGCTCTTAATTTGAATGCTGCCACCAACACAGCTCAGTACGAAAAATGAATCCTCCTTGTACACGGAAACTAAACGTGGTACACACAACCAACTCTCACAACAAGAAAACGGGATGAGGCTACGTATGTTCACGCGGTTAAACGTTAGGTGCCGACCGTGCAAACTGGAAATCCCTAGGGGTAGGAAATTAGGTGCGGGGGCAGAATTTTGCCCCCTACCTTACGATACGCGACTGTGCGTATGTTCTATGTGACTTTTCATTTCAGTGGCTTGTCACTTGAGGAGATTCTTCATGCTCTTGAAAAAGATGACAATAATGCTGAAGCCTTATACATTGAACCATCGGAATAAAATATATTATCTGATGAATATTCGGATATGAAGGGGGTCTCGCAGATAACATTACGGGACGTCAACTCTGAGCACCAGCTGAAGTAATGCTGATGTATCAAATTCCGCGCAGCAGTAGAGAATCCACGTCTGTTAATGATTCACGGCCCGCCAAGAGAGCGAAATCATCACTTCATCCACTGCTTTTCATTTCTACGTAACTACAGCATCCTACATCTGCTCTAATCTACTTGTCATATTCATACCTTGGCCTACCCCTACCGTTCTTACCACCTACACTTCCTTCAAAAACCAATTGAACAAGTCCTGGGTGCCTTAAGATGTGTCCCATCATTCTGTCTCTTCTTCTCGTCAAATTTTGCCAAATCGATCTCCTCTCGCCAATTCGATTCAGTATCTCTTCATTTGTGATTCGATCCATCCATCTCACCTTTAGCATTCTTCTGTAACACCACATTTCAAAAGTTTCTATTCTCTTTCTTTATGAGCTAGTTATCGTCCATGTTTCACTTCCATACAATGCCACGCTCCACACGAAAATCTTCAAAAACATCTTTCTAATTCCTATATCAATGTTTGAAGTGAGCAAATTTCTTTTCTTAAGAAAGCTCTTCCTTGCTTGTGCTAGTCTGCATTTTATGTCCTCCTTACTTCCGCCATCATTAGTTATTTTACTACCCAAGTAACAATATTCGTCTACTTCCTTTAAGACTTCATTTCCTAATTTAATATTTCCTGCATCACCTGCCTTCGTTCGAGTGCACTCCATTACTTTTGTTTTGGGCTTATTTATTTTCATCTTGTACTCCTTACCCAAGACTTTGCCCATACCATTCAGCAGCTTCTCGAGATCTTCTGCAGTCTCAGATAAAATAACAATATCATCGGCGAATCTCTAGGTTTTGATTTGCTCTCCTTGGATTGTGATTTCCTTTCTAAATTCCTCTCTGATTTCCTTTACTGCCTGTTCTATGTAAACATTGAAAAGGAGGGCGGACAAACTGCAGCCTTGCCTCACTCCTTTCTGGATTGCTGCTTCTTTCTCAAAGCCCTCGATTCTTATCACTGAAGACTGATTTTTATACAGATTGTAGATAATTCTTTGTTCTCGGTATCTGATCCCAATCACCTTCAGAACCTTAAATAGCTTTGTCCAATCAACATTATCGAATGCCTTTTCTAGATCTAATAATGCCATGTACGTGGGCTTGTATTCTTGATTCGATCCTCTAAGATCAGACGTAAAGTCAGGATTGCTTCACTTGTTCCTACATTTCTTCTGAAGCCAAGTTGATCTTCTCCCAACTCAGCTTCAACTTGTTTCTCCATTCTTCTATAAACAATACGTGTTAAAATTTTGCAGGCATGAGATACTAAACTAATGGTGCGGTAGTTTTCACACCTGTCAGCACCGGCTTTCTTGGGAATAGGTATAACAACATTCTTCCGAAAATCGGATGGGACTTGTCCTGTCTCATACATCTTACACACTAAATGGAATAACCTTGCCATGCTGGTTTCTCCTAAGACAGTCAGTAATTCAGAGAGAATATCATCAATTCCAGGTGCCTTGTTCCTATTTAGGTCACTCATAACTCTGTCAAACTCTGACCTCAAAATTGGATCTCCCTTTTCATCAGCATCAACGGCCTCTTCTTGTTCCAGAACCAAATTATCTACATCTTCACCTTGATACAACTGTTGGATATGTTCCTGCCATCTTTCTGCTTTTTTCTTCTTTCCCTAACAGTGGCTTTCCATCTGAGTTCTTAATATTCATGCATCTAGATTTCCTTTCTCCAAAGGTTTCCTTGATTTTCCTGTATGCAGCATCTATCTTTCCTAAGAGCATACAACCTTCGACATCCTTGCACTTCTCCTTCAGCCATTCTTCCTTAGCTACCTTGCACTTTCTATCCACTTTATTCTTTAATCGCCTGTATTCTTTTCCGCCCTCTTCATTTCTAGTATTCTTGTATTTTCGTCGTTCATCAATCAGGTCTGATATCTCCTGAGTTATCCACTGATTCTTAGTTGATCTTTTCTTCCTTCCTAACATTTCTTCAGCAGCCCTGCTGACTTCATTTTTCCCTCTATTGCGTTTCCTCCAGCCTTTTCATTTAGTCATTTTGCAACATGTTCCTTGAAACAATCCCTCACACTCTTTTCTTTCAACTTGTCTAGATCCCATCATTTTGCATTCTTTCCTTTCTTCAAATTCTTCAACTTCAGATGGCATTTCATGACTAACAAGTTGTGGTCAGAGTCCATGTCTGCTCTTGGAAAAGTTTTGCAATCCAACACCTGGTTTCTGAATCTCTTCCTAATCGTAATGGAGTCTATTTAATACTTTCCAGTGTCTCCAGGTCTCGTCCACGTGTTTGAACCAAGTATTGGCAAGGACTAAATTATGATCAGTGCAGAATTCAACCAGCCGACTTTCTGTTTCGTTCCTTTGTCCCAATCCAAATTCTCCTACCGTATTACCTTCTCTTCCTTGGCCTACCACTGCATTCCATTCTTCCATCCCAATTAGGTTCTCGTCGCCTTTTACATACTGTATTAAATCTTCTATCTCTTCATATTTTCTTTCGATTTCCTCACCATCCGCTGAGCTAGTAGGCATATAGACCTGCACTATTGCGGTGGGCATTGATTTGGTGTCTATCTTGACGTCAATAATTCTTTCACTATGCTGGTCGTAGTAGCTTACCCGCTGCATTATTTTCTTGTTCATTATTGAACCAACTCCTGCATTTCCTCTGTTTGATTTTGTGTTGATAATTCGGTAGTCGCCTGACCAAAAATCCTTTTCTTCCTGCCAACGTACTTCACTTATACCAACTACATCTAACTTTAGTCTATCCATCTCCCTTTTCAGATTCTCTAATCTACCACAACGATTCAAACTTCTAACATTCCACTTTTCGACTCGCAGAATGTCAGTATCCATCTTCCTGATGATCGCCCCCTCTCGTGTAGTCCCCACCCGGAGATCCGAAACCTTCGGAATATTTTACCCGGGAGGAAGCCATCATCAGTACATCATTCATACAGAGAGAGCTGCATGTCCTCGGGAGGTAGTTACGGCTGTAGCTTCCCGTTGCTTTCAGCCGTGTAGCAGTATCAACACAGCGAAACCATGTTGAGTATTATTACCAGGTCATATCAGTTAACCATCCAGACTGCCACCCTTGCAACTTCCGAAAGGCTGCTACCCCCCTTTTCGATGAACCATTCCTTAGTCTGGTCTCTCAACAGATACCCATCCGATGGTTGCACCTGCTGTTCGGCTATCTGCTTCATTGGGACACGCAAGCCTCCCTACGGCGGCAATGTCACATGGTTTGCGGGGGAGGCACTGATTATTATTACGGCAAATAGGTCATGTTAAATGTCAGAACCTGTATCTCTACACCCACCAATTTGCTTGCAAGTTCTAGGTATGAATTTTAGTCCACGTAATCGCAGTTCAGTGCGCTATTTAATACTCACTCGATCCCTGTGTAGCCAGTAAAAATGAGAAATGTTGCTGTCCTAGGGAATATATTCTTTAGGTAACAATATAGAATTTCATAGTAGAATAGGATGCCCATGGTCGGAATTGCTCATGGCATTAAATAGCATTCAACTACTGCAATGCAAGTGGACGAAATACTAAAAACCTTTCTGAAGTGCAAATAGCACTTTTGAACAGATACTCCTCAATTACACAATAGTATGACACGTGCAAATCATTATTTGAGACTAAATTATGAATTGTCTCTTTAGAAACACCCTTGGAATTAAGGAGTAGATAGTTAATAGGAAGATATGGTAAGCAGCGTGCATTTTTCTCGAACGTGAGTGTGAATACGTATTCCGTAAAGACCAGTAAGTGTCGCACATGGAAACAGTCTGAGGGTTCTGCATAAGTAAAGACAGTTGTGACTCGAGACATCTGTAACAAGGAGAATTTAAGGGAAGTAGAAGTTCGCGGAAGCAAACGCTAAGCCACAACTTTCGACGGGGGAAATCTAAGGTCAATCTAGCTCCAGCAAGTCCACTAATGGAACATTCTCGTCTTGACATACGCTAATTTGTAGAATAACTTACTCATTTACTGTTGTTTACAGCGATATCTTGCCACAGTGACAAAATATGCCGTCATTATTCACCATTCATGAGCTTCTATCCACAGGGCGGTCGAAAACTACGTGAACCGGCAATATGAGCGTTAGAGGGTTGGTCATACTGATAGGTACTTTGAAAAAATAATTTGTTATCTCACGCTGTTAATATTTTATCAGCTGCCGAATTTTGCCAAACAGGTCGTCTCGCGGGCGAATTCAAATGCGCTTTGCGAGGCGGTGTTGTTAAATCTTCACGTGATTTAAGACCCGTTTGACAGCGCCAATAGAAGAAAAAGAAAATTGCCATAGGAGGGATTTGAACATGGACCTTAGAAATGATAGGATCGCGCCACAGCAAATACGCTACAGTGACACCAGCTGAAATCCACGGTGTGTTAGTGTTCGATGCTGATTTTTCGGTGTGGTTCTCAAGCCGGTCCTGGGCCATGCGCGGATTTAGTAACACCGCCTCGTAAAGTCCATTTGAATTCACCCGCGAAGCGATCTGATTGGCTAAATTCAGCAGCTGATAAAATGACAATGGCGCGTGATATCTAATTATTTTTTTACATTATTTGTCAGTACGACCAACCCTTTAACGCTCAAAATTCGCAGACGTAAGTATGCAGTAAAATTTCTTTTTAAAATTGTAAACTATGCTAG
Organism: Anabrus simplex; assembly: GCF_040414725.1. Lineage (NCBI taxonomy): Eukaryota > Metazoa > Arthropoda > Insecta > Orthoptera > Tettigoniidae > Anabrus > Anabrus simplex. The sequence goes on from NC_090268.1 coordinate 42,887,416, forward strand.
TGATAATATTTCCATCTACCTCGCTTCAATTCGATAAATAACATAACATTTTTAGACGAAAACTCCAGGACGTTTGCCCATGATAACTCGCCGGTGAACAGACTCTGTAGTATCTTCAACAGTGCCGTTCAAAAAAATTATGGCCTTGACTTCAGTCTGACAATGCGCGAGTTTGTAATTAAACTTCACCGCGCATTTGTATTAAGTCCTAAAAATAGGGGAAAATTGTAAGGTGAAGTTCTATAATATTATGCCTGTACGTGTATTACTTCATTTATTTTGTCAGTTCACTTTGTCGTGTGTTGTTCCACCATATTACTATAAAGTTCTTTATTTTTTAGAAAAATACTTTGATATTTTATATCAATATTATAGGAGATTAGATAAAATTGGTGAATATAATTTAGATATAAGTACCACCATGTTAATTCCAGTTTATATGACGTAGTTGCCATTGTAGTTAGGACACTAAGTCCTAGAGTGTGCAATAAATAAATAAATAAATAAATAAATAAATAAATAAATAAATAAATAAATAAACCCAGTTCACGTTGTTTTTCCGACCGTCCTGTATATGATTTATGTCCGCAACTAGGCCAATAATTAAATCAAAATTTATTCCAAGAAAAATTCCCGTTCTCTTAATCCTATTCTGAGAAACTTATATTTCTAGATTCACCTAGTTCCCCTCCTGCAGAATAAATTTGAGAACGCATAGTAGGTTGTGTGGGAAGTCAAGGTGGTCTATTTTCAATAGGCGACTATGTCTGCAAAAAACATGGTTTGGGCGCCGTAGGGCGTCAAAATTTGACAACGCTTTTGATACGGAGATTGGTGTTCGTTTCACATTTTGTCAAAGAACCTCCACTAACCTAACCAGAGCAGTACATCGTGCATTAAATTACAAAATATATTCGAATTTTCAACTTTCAACTTAATTATAGAGTGTACATTTATGCGGGTGCAGATACTGGCTTCTAACCCCACTGTCGGCATCCCTGAAGATGGTTTTCCGTGGTTTTCTATTTTCACAACAGGAAGATGCTGGTACTGTACCTTAATTAAGGCCACAGCGGCTTCCTTCCCACTCCTAGTCTTTTCCCGTCTCATCGTCGCCGTAAGACCTATCTGTGACGGTGCGTCGTAGAACGAATTGTAAAATAAATTGCGATTGAAGAGATCGGTGAACATGATCTAAAACCTGTGATTGTGTGCTCAGTATTTCAGGCGCTGAGTGGCTTCTTGCGATGATAGAGGAGTCTTGTTTAGCTGAGGCTATTCAGAAAGCAGCGCTATGTTCGCTACCTCACGTGGCCACACAGAAATCTTGCGGGGGATGGGAATGTTTGAAGGGATAGACAAGGAAGAGGGGAGGAAGCGCCGTGGCCTTAAATTAGGTATCATCCCGGCATTTGCTTGGAAGATAAATGGGCTACCATGGAAAACCACTTCGAGGCGGGATGAGGTGGCAATAGAACCCCCCTCTGCTCAGTTAACCTCCCGAGGCTGAGTAGACCCGGTTCCAGCCCTCGTACCACTTTTCAAATTTCGTGGCAAAGCCGGGAACCGAACCCGGGCCTCCGGGGGTGGCAGCTAATCACACTAACCACTGCACCACAGATATGGACATCAATTTGTTTACACTAAATAATGAGAAACCTACTCGCACTTAATTTTCATAAGAGGCTTCATAATTGTTATTGTTTGAATAAATCAGTCCATGAGTTGATTTGGTGTACCATTACATAATAACTCAATGTGGCTACAAATCATTACTTTCCTCTGTTTATGGATCCACATACAATTATAGTCGTATTAAAGTCTGACTCGTCTTCAACAGCCCCCAAAACCTTAGGGGATGGTGAGGGTACGATTCGCAACAAAGTCGTATATACAGGATAAACTTTAATAAAACCGACAAACTGCAGGGACCGATTCCTGACTGGAAATGGAGGAAAAAATGTCCTGCGAACATGTGTCCGGAAATGGCCGGTGTGCGTGCAACGACAACAAATAGTCCCGGAACACAGTACATAGCTGAATCGTATCCACGTCACAGCAGATACCAAAGTGGCGTACATGAGCTGCAACGCACGCGTTCAGACGTCGTATCATGGATTGCCCCACTCTTTCGCGCGTTCCGGCCTCTCGCTGAATAGCGTCACGGGCGTCGTGAACACGCTGTTGAAGGGTCTGGAAATAAGGAACTGGTTCAGCAAACACAACGCTTTTCAGATGTCCCTAGAGGTACAAATCCAGGGGCTTTATGTCCGGTGATCTAGGAGGCCATGCAACAGGGCCTCCTCGTCATATCCAGCGCCTGGGGTAGATGTTGATGAGGTGTTGGCGAACTGTAATGCTGAAGTGGGGTGGTACTCCATCATGCAGAACCACATAACCTGTCTTATTGCCAAAAGCACATTCTCAAGCAATCCAGACAGAGTATTGTTCAGGAAGTCCAGGTACGTTCCTCCGTTGAGACGTTGTGGAATAATAACTGGTCCAAGTATGTGGTCGCCAAGAATCCTTGCCCAAATTTTGATGCTGAACCGATGTTGGCGAGATGCTTCAACTATTCCCGGGGATTTTCTGTAACCCACATATGAAGATTATACAGATTGACGATGCCATTTCTGGAAAAGGTTGCTTCATCGCTAAAGACGACTGACGACAGAAATCCCATTACTGTGATGGCCTGGTGCACAAACCATCGACAAAATCCTTCCCGTAGAGGGAAATCCGCTGCTGATAATCCTTGCACTCGTTGCAGGTGATAGGAATAATAGCGGTTGTCATGCAGGATACACATAATCGTAGTCTGGCTTACACCATGTTGACGGGCCACATGCCTGGAGCTTGTACTAGAGTTCGTCTCAATGTCCTGTAAAACCTGTTCCTCCAGATCTGGTGTACGCACAGTCCGCCACCTCCCTACACGTTCGTATGGCTTGAAACGTGGTGTGATGTGGTTGGTGTCTGTGAGGGTACTTGTTTTGGTATAGCCGTGCTGCTTCTCGACCGTTTCCATTGGCTTGGTCGTACACAAATACCATCTCGGCTTCTTCCCGACATGAATACCGGACCATTCTGCTTCCGACAGTAGGCTGCTTCAATCACACTATCTGCAACAGAAGAAAAATACTGCAAGTAGTCAGAGAAAATTCCATTCGTCATTGCCGTCTACCGTCGCAACGATGCATTTCCGGACACATGTTCAAAGGACATTTTTTCCTCCATTTCCAGTCAGGAATAAGTGCCTGCAGTTTGTCGATTTTATTAATATTCACCGTGTATATATACTACATAACAACATTCATGGAGAATAAATATTCCAATCAGTTCTGTCCTGTAAATTTTTACCGTACCGACAATGATAACAGAATTCATGAATGTAGACTTATGTTGCATAACCCACACCGACGCCGAGCACCGCTAACAAGGAAATACTGTTAAATCGTGTTAACTGGCAATGGTGCGTTTTTGTCGCTATAATCTAAATATGATTACCGAAATGAGAAAAGAATCTCGAAAGAACGATCGCTTGAAGGATAAGACAAGGAGGTATCATGTAAGAAAGGATGAAGAAAGACTCCCTTTACACTGGATGCCCTAATAACACAGAGCTGGAAGAAAACTAAATGTGAAGGCCTACAATATATAAAATCCAATAATACTGATCAACAATAACATGACATTGACTGCTGTGATGTCCTTCGTCTCTTCTGCTGCTACTCTTCTCCGATAATCACGTAAATGGTAATGTAAATAAAGGGTACAGATCTCTGCACAAGGGTATGAAGGCATTTAGGAGTTGTAATAAGGATGTGAAGTGTATGGGACCCTCACAAGGATTCCTTGATACGAGAACTGTGATAAATCCAAATAACAGCAGCTCGATTTTGTTCTGGGTGATTTCGGACAAAAGAGTTGCGTTACAAGTTGCAAAGTTTGGAAGAAAGGAGACGAGCTGCTCGACTAAGTGACATGTTCCGAGCTGTCAGTGGAGAGATGGCGTAGAATGACTTTAGTAGACGAATACATTTGAGTTGTATTTTTAAAAGTAGTAATGATCACAATATGAAGATAAAGTTGAAATTTAAGGGGGAAAACTGGGACAAATATCCGTTTATAGGAATAATTTACCAAGGGAGATGTGCAAAAAAAATCCTTTTTTTTTTGCCACGAAAGGACTAGGTAAACAACCCATAGGGAATCTGTCACCTGGGCGACTGCCCTAAATGCAGATCAGTGGTGATTGATTGTTAGATGCAATTACTGTTGTATCCGAAATAGAGCAGCCTGCCTGAATATTGGAAGAAAGAAGCTGGTGAATTAGATTACTTTTTTAGCATGCCATTCCTCTGGTTCATACATGTATGATAACTATTGGTACGTAGAACACGGGTTCATTAGAGTACGGTATTCCAGCTACACGATTCCTGCTATGAGGCGCTGATAGGAATGCGGAGTGTGCACACTTAATGGAAAACGGCCGAGTGGTGTGCATCACTGTCTGTGGCCGGGTCATTCTATATCTGAATCTTGGCACTGAAAGAACACCAGCGTAGAAATTGTAGTGAATAGGGTTTTTCATTTGATCGAACATTTCGAATGATGGCATTGCTTTTAACCGTAATAAGCCACTCGGATAATGTCGTATTCTGACAAGAACACTGACATAGTTGTAATGATCCCCCTGTGGGCGGGGGCGCAGACGAAGAATAGAGCCATAGTATCTCCTGCCTTTCGTAAGAAGCGACTAAATGGGGCGACCAAGGAATGATGAAATTAGAACCATGAGACTACTTGTGATTAGTACCATTATGTGAGGAACACCGTTAGTCAACGTTACTTTCGATTAGTTCCACCATGGATCTACGTTACTTAGAAGCAGTACACTTATGCGAGGAACACCACGGGCCTGGGCGTTACGTGTGGATAGTGCCATCGTGTGTATCCCAGCGAGACGTGGGGAGTGTGTGTGTGTGTGGGGGGGGTTCAATCGGCTGCGCGGACTAATGTCCATGCGAGAAAAGGTGCCGTACGCTGCGCTGGGAAGTGCCGTTCCCGTGTGTTCAGAACGAGTCTGTGTTATCTATAACTAGTACCACTCTATGAGGAACACCCCGGGTTTGGATGTTGTTCGTGATTAGTACCACTATGTGTGGAACGCCGTGGGTTGCCTGTGATTAGCTCCACTGTAGGAGGAACACCATGCTTCTGCTTTACCAATGATTAGTACTGTTATGAGGGCAGGTGACCTGGATTATGGATCTCTTTTTATAACAAGCATCATCTCAGAATTGGATTGAATCCACTGATTGTTTTAGATTCAAGGTCATTTTTAATCATTATTCATTTTCTAATTTAGGCAGTGGATACATTTTGAAGTATTAATTATCGTTTCATTTCGTGACACCTCATACCATTAGGAGCCGATGACCTAGCTGTTAGGGCCCTTTAAACAAAAAACATCAAAATGACCTATTGTAATGACCTATGTCGTTTTAAGTTTGATATTTTTCTGCGTCTTTTACAACATGAAGGGGAAAATGAATGGATGGATTTAATGAAACATGGTGTTTCAGTTAAGAATAAGGTAGAGTACGAACCTAGTTATAAGTAGTACAAAAACTTTCAGCAGGAGGTAGTGCATCAGAAGAGGTCTGAAGCATAAAACTCGATGTATCTCTCGTACGGGTGGTTTTACACGAAACTAGCTCATGGCGAATTTTCCCAGATACATTGAAAAATGAGGGAAATACCAGTGGCAGTCTTGTGAAGATTTAAGTCCAAGAGTCAATAACTAACTGCTTAGACTGTAAAGAGGGTGCTATGAGGATCCTCCCAGCAAAGTTTTAAACGCGCTGTATATTTGTCAGTAGTTTTTTAATATTTACCCTATAATTGGATTTCTTTTATACCGGAAGGAAGAGATGAAATCAGTATCAGGAATAATGAAAAAATCCACAGTTCTATTCCACTGGACAAGCAACTGAACATTGAAAATGTTCCTTCGCGAAATTTGGGAAAGGGAACTTTTAGGACGTGAAGGAGTAGTAAACTATGAAACTGATTACAGGGAACACGATATTTATTACTATAATTAAATATAAAGAAATACAATTTTTGTCAGATGTACTTCAGTTTCCTTCTTTTCATACGATTTATCATGCTTCTGGAAATCCTCACTAATGATGTCTATAAACGTCAATGGTCTCTACTGTTACCCTTAAAAATTATAAGAAATATAAGTTCTTCTTCTTCTTCAAGTGTCATATCCGGTTGCCCAGACGTTGGCGATTACTCTGGAGAAAGTTTTTCTGTCTTCTGCTAGTCGGAAGAGTCTTTCAGTTGTCTCAATACCGGTCCACTGCTTGATGTTGTGTAACCATGTTATTTCTGGTCTGCCAACTCGCCGTTTGCCCTCTATTTTACCTTGGAGAATGAGTTTTATGAGGCCATATTTGTTTCCTCTTCATATGTGGCCTAGATAAGCTGTTTTGCGAACTTTTATAGTTGTTATTAGTTCTTGCTTTGTCCTAGCTCTCCTTAGGACTTCATCGTTTGTTATATCTGTCCAGGGTATTCTAAGCATTCTTCTGTGCAACCACATTTCAAAGGCGGCAAGTCGTTTGATTCTTGCGGCTTCTAAGGTCCATGTTTCTGCTCCATATAACAGTACTGACCAGATGTAGCACTTCATTAATCTCTGTCTGAGCTTCAGATTTAGATGATTATTACAGAACAAAGAGCTCATCCTGCGAAATGCAGCTCTAGCGTTCTCAATTCTGCATCTGATTTCCTTATCTGGATCCATACTCTCTGTTATTATGTTGCCGAGGTACTTGAACTGGTGGACTTGTTCTATTTTACGGTTGTTTAATGACAAGGTGACATCTGCATTACTATTTCTGCTAAATACCATTAACTTAGTTTTTTCTACATTTATATTGAGACCATACTGTAAACCTCTGACATGGATTCTGTTCAGGAGTTCTTGAAGGCCTTCTATAGTGTTGCACAGAATCAGAGTGCCATCTGCATATCTAATATTATTGATCAAAACACCATTTACTTTCACCCCCAGTTCAACATCATGCAAAGCTTCTTTACAAATGATGTCAGAATACATATTAAAAAGGAGCGGCGAGAGAATACAACCTTGGTGTACCCCTCTTCTGATTTTCACATCTGATGTTTTGGTTTGGTTGATTTTGACTGTTGCTTGTTGGCCCCAGTAGAGATTCTGTATGATGCGTATGTCTTTTCCATCGAGATGTTTTCGTTGGAGAATCTCTATCAATTTTTCATGTTTCACTCTATCAAAAGCTTTCTCATAGTCAATGAAACATGCAAATACACCTTTGTGTAGTTGGCGGCATTTTTGGAGCAGGACATTGACGCTGAATAAGGCTTCTCGTGTGCCAAAGGCATTTCTGAAACCCATTTGGTTGTCATCCAAGTCTATTTCGCACTTTGTTCTAATGCGTGCGTGTATTATACGTAAGAATGCTTTTAGCATATGACTCATCAGACTTATGAGACGGTAGTCACTGCATTTCTTTGGATGAGACTTTTTAGGTATTGCGATGAATGTCGATTGCAACCAGTCCTCTGGGATTATTCCAGTATCATAAATTGTATTGAAAAGTTTACCAATTTGGTCAACATTCTCTTCAGTTATTACTTTTAGAACCTCGGCTGGTACCTTGGTGTGGACCTACTGCTTTACCATTAGGTGATATTGTGAGGGAATCTAATACTTCTTCTTTTGTTATTTTTGGACCTTTCGCATTGTGTAAGTACACAATTTCACCTCTGTCATCACTGAACAATTCGTTTATGTATTCTGTCCAGGTCTGTATGACTTTTTGTTCATCTAGGATGGGATTGCTGGTGTCATCAAAGAGAGTCATTGGCGTCTGTTTTCTGTACATCCCGGCTATCTCTTTTACTCTCTTGTATAACTTGAAACTATCATGGTCTTTATTTAGTTCTTCTATTTCTTCACATTTATTTATTTATTTATTTATTTATTTATTTATTTATTTATTTATTTATTTATTTATTTATTTATTTATTTATTTATTTATTTATTTATTTATTTATTTATTTATTTATTTATTTATTTATTTATTTATTTATTTATTATTTACAAAATCTTCCCATTAAAATAAGTGCCACGTAGACAAAGTATAACCATTACATCTCACTTTAAATTACTTGAAATCATAGAAGGATTTAGATTAGAGAGAGGCTATACAAAAGTGAAAATACCTTTTCAAAGAGAATGTACCGATTTATTATTTACATAACATTTTTAATGCTCTATCCTCCTTAATATCCTAGATTCACCCTACTGAATGTAATCCCTGATGTCAACATTTAGTTTCGATGTCGTTCCTCCAGTGCGAAGTGTAACTTTTCAAACGAGAATGTTATACTGTAGTAAGCAAGTCCACTTCACGTCTAAAGTAATTCAACAGCCAGTCATACAACTGAATACACTCCGTTGTTTCACAGCAATACGTGTTACTTGTTGTTGAACGTAAAGTACTCTCCACTTAAATAGAATTAAAAACTTGTTGGAGGACTGGCGAGTTACGAACTGCTGAGAGAGAGAGACAGCGGAATGAGCTGGACAGAAAATACTTCGCTTTCTCAGTAATGGGGACGGAAACGCTGAGTGGACGAATTGACTAACTTTCTGATTGGTGTTAAGCTGGCAGCCTCTCCTACTCACAATGAGCTTTCAGTACTCGTGATGTAATCCAACATCACCCTGAAGCATTTCCTAAATATCATGGTTGGTCATCTCATGTATGATAATAATAGAATATTAAGTGAGCAGGCATTTCAGGTTTCGCATCCATACAGTAGCACACTCCAAACAAAGGTCTCGAGAAATGATTTTCTGGTCTCCAAATTGTGTTGGTTGTTTAGCAGTACGTTTTCCATATTTCGGAATCCTTCTTTTGCTATCACTATTACCGTCTTGACCTATTTTCAGAGGTTAATACACTACTCCAATAGGAGAATTCTGTGACTTATTCTATCGGTTATTTCATTTTTAGTTTTTTCTACCTGTAAACTTATTCTTATGCCTTTGCTGGTAGGACCTAATGTTTACAGTGCAGTATGTCTTCTGGTATGGGCTAGAGCAATATTGTTACTTTCACTGATCTGTCTCAGCTTTATCCTTGGCTTTGACAAAATGAAAGTGACTGAGGTATGAGTGATTCTAGTAATGCCATTGCTTATGCAGCCAGTCCCTGTTATGAATGGTGTGAAAATGTTGCTCATAGGGTCAGTTGGTGCATGCATTTCAGTGGGCTTGGCAGACTGATATGTAATAGCAACTTCTGACTCGGTGAGGAAAGCAACGGGAAACTACCTCACTCCTCATTTCCCTAGTACGCCTCTTCGGTGATGCCTAGGCCATCTATGACAGCTGTTGGCGAAACTGTTGAGGATCCAACCAGCCTTCGGGCTGATGACTAAACAAAACAAACAAATACTTATTCTTGTCTGCTATCGTGAATTTTCTTTTCTTTATATTTACTTTTGTTTAAACTTTTCTAAGGATTTGTTGAATGTTCTTACCATCTTACTCATATCCTTTTCAGAATTAGCTAACATAGCAGTATCATCTGTGCACTTGAATACCATTAAAATTTACTCCTTTAGTATGTTCTTTCTTTCTTCTAACTTCTTTTTCTATGAATGGTTTAAAGAGATATGGTAACAGTGGGCAGGCTTGCCGTATTCTTCTTCTATCTTTTCCTTCTCTTGTAGTACCATTAATATTAACTTCCGTGGTTTGAGCTTTGTATAGCTTCGGAATAAGGCGCCTGGTTTTCCAGTCAAGTCCCGTATTCCCAGTTACTTGAAAAAGCAGTTTCCACTCAACATTATCGAAGGCTTTTTCCAAGTCAATAAATGTTACCTAAGCTTTCCTGTTGACTTATATCCTTCTTTCTAAAATGTTACGTAATGCTTGGACACGTTCTGAGACATGACTCTCTTCTCCAAACCATCACTGAAGGTAAAGTACTGGGAAAGAGGCACGGGATGTCATACATCACGGACTCCCTCGGTGAACTGGCAGTTGGCTCATATAGCAACATGAAGAGGCTAGTGGAAGATTTCCTTTAGTAGATGATGATGATGATGATGATGATGATGATGCCATTTTATTTTAGTCCGGTGAGTTAATAAGAATATATTTCGGTTCTTAATAACTGTCATTTAAAATCAGGAATAATGGTCTATATTTACAAAATGTTACCATTTATTTAAGATATTGTACATTATTAAATATTCTGGCTGGATATTGTGATGGGGTACACTGAATAATTTGGGATCGATTCCCTGTGTAGTAAGCTCTACCGGTACGTTCGATGTTACGTTTCTGAACGTGGCTCATTGAACTTCACACATTCGAGAACGTTTTGACGTTAACAAGTATATATATTTATTTAGGAAACTGACCCTCAAAGAGTTTGCCGTAAGACACAGTATTGTACAATTTTTGGGATTTTTGAATGCAAATGGTTCCTTTAAAGCAGGGCCTCTCAGGGTGCATGCGCGTGGTGCATGCACTGTGCACGGTGCAAAAGACGACTTGGCTTGGTTGACCAGAGTGCAGACCCCCACTCCTCAATTTGGAGCAATAGCGCTTACTCTCTCTTTCCTCACGCCTGTCTCGCTCGCTCCGCCTGTCTCCCTCTGCCCCACTTGCGCCGTAGCGCTCCAAATCCGGGCTGAGTTGAGCCGAGTATGGCCGAGTAGAGCCGAGCTTAGCCGAGTAGCCCAGAGACGAAGCGTTGATCCGAGTCATGCCGAGCGGCAGCGATGCACAGTGCACGGAGCTCTTGCGCCTCGCTCTGCACGCGTGAGATTTTGGGCGTTTGAGAGGCCCTGCTTTAAAGAAACACGGACCCACACACAGCCGCTTCGGCAATCGTGGCTAGGTATCTTTCCTTGAGGGAATAACTCTTTCACAACTCGGCCATCTTCCCCAGTATGGTACCCCTTGCACCCACTAACAACCCGTAAACGTTGACGGAGTTGACATGGTATTTCTCCATGATGTAATTGGATACTGGAACGTAGATTGCCCGCTTCTCAGAGTGTACATCGTGCGTCTGTTGTTCAGCTGATTCTAGCCGTACTGCTGGGTCCAATATTACAGAACGATCTCTCTGTTTATCTCCTCTTCTCATGCAACCGTTTTCAGCAAAGCAGTTCACTTCTTAATCTGCTTCCCACCCGTTATCGCGAAAGGTTTTTGCAATAAATCCGCGAATTGTGTGATGGCGTGTAGTCCTAAGCAGTGAGCCGAATGGACAGTAGCCGAGAACATGCCTCATTCAATCTCACCGCAGGCACGCCTGCAGTGGTTGTTCTCCTGGTTTCTACGACAGTGACTCTATATGTATAGTGCAGCCAACGAGTGCTTCATTCTAACTGGCTCCGCCATGTTTTAGCCAAATGTCTTGTCAGATGATTTAAACGCATGTATTCCGCAAGGGTAAGATCACTCCTTGTGCAATTTCAGCGAAGTACAAGCTACCTGTTTTAACCTTAATACACCGGAAATATATTTTTTATTAAGGGGGGAGGTACACCTTTACAAGAATAAAAATCTACAATACTTAACCTTTTATTTCTCAGCAACACTATGTTCTGTTGAAATGAAATTTTACACACTCATAGTACTGTTCTTCTTCTTTAGTATTCCGTTTGAAAATTCGTAATTAACGGTCCCATGTTAATAAAAATTAATTTTCAAAATTTTGAACTAATTTATACATTTATTATGCTTTTCCTTGATAATTTCTACAAATTTTCATATTCCTGGAATATTATTGTTTTAGAATGTTTACAATGCTTGTTTTAACAATGTGAACTAAGATCTTTTGGTAATCCTTTGAAACAATATTTTTTCTCCTTTTTTACTGGAGTAGTTTAATTTTCAGCATTTTCTTGAAGTATTTTCTCCCCAAAAAATACCAGAAACAAACGTTACAGCAATGGTTCTAGTTCACATTGTTAAGAAGCGAAAACTACATTTGCATAAAAATTTCATCAAGATAACTCGAAAAATGTTTGAGTTATGAAGGAAAACAAAAGTAAAAATTAAAGTTTTGGAGAATGAGGTTTAAACTTACCAATGGGAGGAAAAGGCTGCGTAACGTGTACAGATTATGGGACATATCTTGAATACCGTTAGAGATATTTACAAAATTCCTTCAACATATTAACGAGAAGAGTTTATTTTTTAAAGAAAAAAATAATTTTAAAATGATATTTTTTTACCAGTAAAGGTATTGTTAGTTAGTTAGTTAGTTAGTTAGTTTCGAAATGTGTGTGAATTTACGTATTACTGAGGTCAGAGTTTTTAAGAAAATTACGCCAGGCTGTTATGCTTATGGATGCGGAAACAGATCAGCAAAAGGTTTTAAAATAAAAATGGACACTTGCTTGTTTTCAGCTCTGAAAGTAGCACGTTATAAGACCTCCCGGCTACGAGTACAGTATAATGGTAACAATAATAACGAGATGGATTGGTAATTTTATGGAGGCCAAGAGAGTAAATGTCAGATTTCTCCGTTAATAGTCGCCGTATCAAAAACCTGTACATAACGAAAGTTGTCTAGAATATAATTTCCGATCTTTCATGTTTTGTGCGATTTTACCGTGTAAGGAAAAATATGACATTTTTGCGATTATATAATTTTTCACAAATTTCCAAATATTCCCGAAAATATCTGTTTTACCTGAAACCTGTATATAACGAAAGCTACAGGAAAGGTAACTCCCGATTATTTACTGCAAGACTCATTCATTTTCACCGTATGATTGTTATATTCTCGAATTCAAACTTTTATGGCTATTCATCTCTTAGAAAGGACGTGGTTATAAGTGCCACCTAGCATCGAGTTGAGTTTTCCCATACATTATAATGATAACAATAATAGTCCGACTCCGTGGTTGAATGGTCGGCGTATTGCCTTTCGTTTCAGAGTGTCCCTGGATCGATTCCCGGCCGGGTGGGATATTTTAATAGCTCGGGCTTGGGGACTGGGTGTTTGTGTTCGTCCCAACACTCTCCACTTCATACTCAGACAGCATACCATAGTAAAAGTCACCACCGAAACACGCAATAGTCATTACATCCCTCCATATAGGATTTGCGTCAGGAAGGGCATCCGGTCGTTAAGCAGGAACAAATCCACATGTGTGACGCAGTTCCAACCCACAACCCCCGAGTTCTGGAGTTGGCCGCTGTTAGCGGTGAGAGAAGGTTGTCTGCTCTGCATTCTCCTGCTAGTCGCTCGTGTCACAACAGTGTGCTTGTTAAGAAAACTACGAGTTTGTTTCGAGTTCTACTTGTGTGAATTCGTTTAATTGTGTTTTCAGTGAAACAGTGAAAAGTTAAGTAATATCATGGCAACAAAATTTGTAAGGAGGAATACTCTGAAATGCATATTTGAACGTGAGAATAAGCCTTCGGCGTGGGATGTACATAATTGGATCCAGTCACTGCTGAAACTCTCATCAGATCAAATCGACATGATACAGCTGGACAATCTGGAAACCGCAGCATATATTAAGGTAATTTCAACAGTGATTTACGAACGTTTGATATGTCACTATTCAGGGATTCAGAAAATAATGTTAAGTGATGGTCGTATAGGAAAAGTTACTGTGATGCCAGCCGACAGGGTTCAAAAGAATGTTCGAATACTAAATGTTCCCCCGGAAGTGCCTATAGAGTCCATTTCATTAGTATTAAGTAAATACGGGAAAGTGGTAGAACACAGGGACGAGGAATGGTCACAGCAATACCCCTTCAAAGTACGCAACGGTATACGTGCTATTAGAATGGAGTTAAAAGACCCAATACCTTCCTTCTTATATATTGAAGGCTTTCGTGCACAGGTTATTTATGACGGCCAAACTAGAACATGCCTTGCTTGTAATTCGCCCAGTCACTTGAAACCAGACTGTCCGCTTCGCCAGAATCGCTTGGCAGAGCGAAGAAATGTAAACAATGACACACTCACACCTGTTAACTCCTCCGTCAGTGAACTAGACCCCACTATACCAGTTTCCCCATCGCTAAGCGAGCCACACAACAACGCCAGTAAACAAGCACCGTGGGCAGATATACACAATGAGGAAAACACAGCACACAACCCGGCTATTGATAGGAATGAATTTCCTTCGGTCACGGAGAGTCAGAATAAACGTATGAAGACTGAGCTGGAACATAGCATTTCCAAATCCCTACCTCCTGAAATCCATGAACAAATTAATGCAACTAAAGACGTGCCTTCCATATCCTTGGCCACAGTGAACTCCACGCCTGCCCAGGAGTCTGTGAATTACCTGATAGATACTCCAAGTACCCCTTTAATTCTGGATCTTAGCCAGACCACGAACAACGCATCTCTCCCCTCTAGGATGGAAACCGAAATTATGGGCAGTGTAGATACACCCGATCGGGACTTACTAGATACAGAAATGGCAGAGGAAGGTGTGGAAACTGAAGCGTGTATTGGCGAAGAGAAGCAAAGTAAGATGTCTTCACCTCGAATGAGAAACATAAATAAAACACACAGTACGTCATCCACGGCGGCCAAAAGCCTGAAGGACAGTCAACCATCACATACTTCCTTAAGCTATAGGGACCCACGTCTACATACAAGAAAGAAGAGTGCCGAGCGGAAAGGGTCTAATTCTAAAGCGTCTGTACCTAACTGACTGCACCAACAACTACCTGTCGTATCTATAAATAACCGTCTACTTAAACATGAATACAGCTTCTTGGCCTTTTGCTTTCCCTCTCTGTCTTGTTATGGTGAATCTTCTTACAACTTACGCCACCCTTAATATTAATGGAGCAAGGAGTGTTACAACTCAAGCGCTGCTTAGTCGGTTCGTGAAGGAATATGATATTGACATCTTATTCCTCCAGGAAGTTAATGAGACAAACTTCCATTTCTTATATAACTATGACTATATAACGAACGTAGGTGATAACTTCCGAGGAACTGCAATAGTATACAGGAAAGGAATTCAGCTCACTGATGTCATCATGGACCATACGGGAAGGTTTCTGTCTGCCACCTATAATAACACACGATTGATAAACGTATATAGTCCATCCGGGTCACAGTACAAACAGGACCGAAACCTATTATTTACAAATGAAATAGTGCCCCATTTAGTGACACCTGGTCCAATTATTCTAGTCGGTGATTTCAACTGCACTCTTCACCCACGAGACCAAACAGGTACTTTTAACTTTTGTCCAGGCCTTCAGACACTAATACAGTCTATGCAGCTCAAGGATGTGTGGCAGCAGCTACACGGCTCACATGTCGAATTTACATTTTGTCGTGGGGAGTCGAAATCCAGGATAGATAGGATGTACGTATCGAAGGTGCAAGTACAGGTCCTCGATAGCTGTAAGGTGATTCCCGTCGCCTTTAGCGATCACCACAGCGTTCTAGTTATGATGAAGACAACAAGGAGTGACAGATGCATCGTGGGGAAAGGAATATGGAAGATGAATAGGTCTGTTTTCAACAATACTGAGGATGTCCAACGTTTCACGGATTGTTATCACCAATGCAAATTAGCGCAAAATCGCTATAGTAGCGTGATGGACTGGTGGACATATAAACTTAAACCTGCCATTAGAGCTCTCGGACGGACAATAGCGTATGAGCACAACCAGGATACAAGTAGGAAAATTGAATTCTATGACAGAGTTATGTTTGATCTGCATCACAAGGAACAGCAAGGCCAAAATGTCTCTTCTGCATTAAATTCTATTAAGAGAATTATTTTAGGTATTAAAGAAAGCAGCCTGGAACAACTCCATCAGCACGTAAAAGGCACTTCCCTCATCGAAAGAGAGAAAATCTCTCTCTACCACATTGCCAAAATTAGACGGTCAGCCAATAAGCAATTTATTAATCGATGGGATAATGGTAAAGGGACAATATTTACTACAAAGGAACAGCTCCTTGCAGAAAGTGAGAGATATTTCCGTGAAATGTTTGCAGAAGACAGCATCTCAGAGTTCGATATTGACAGATATCTTCATCAACTCCAGAGTCATCTAGAAGTAGATGATATCGCACATCTTACTAATAATATTTCCGAAGAAGAAGTGAAGCGCGCGTTAGACCATACTGCATCAAATAAGACGCCAGGCCATGATGGGATCCCGTATGAATGGTATAAGAAATTTTGGAACATTATTGGTAACGACCTGACACAAGTTATTAATTATGCCTTCAGTCACAACATAAGTGATTCATTTGCAGAGGGAATTATCATCCTAATTCCCAAACTCTCCAGTTGCACGTATATCAGTGACTATAGACCTATTACAATATTAAACACCGACTATAAACTACTGGCCAAGATTTTAGCGAACAGAATCAGAACTATCCTCCCTTCATTAATTACTAATGGACAGGTTTGCACTATACCTGGAAAAAACATATTCCATAATCTCCTGGCAATACGTGATGTCATCATATATCATTCAGTGTGTGACACTGCTTCAGGAGCTCTGGCTAGCATTGACCTCAGCAAAGCCTTCGATAGGATAGCACATTCTTATCTTTGGAAAGTTCTACGAAAGTTTCGATTTCCAAACCGTATCATAGAAACAATACAGCGCATATACCACAAGGCATCCTCCCGAGTTATGATAAATGGATTTCTCTCAGCAAAATTTTCGATACACAAATCAATTAGACAAGGATGCCCATTATCAATGGCACTTTTTGTTTTAGCAATAGAACCCCTGATTCAAAGTTTGAAAAATTCTTTAACCGGATTAAGTATTAACAACGAATGCTTCACAGTACGCGCATACGCGGATGACATTACCCTACTGTTGACCAGTGACGAAGATGCTAAGCATGCGCAAGAGACTCTCGAGGCCTTCTGTACGGTGTCTGGGGCACAAGTGAATTATAGCAAATCCTCCTTATTGCTGTTAGGTTCAAATGCCAATCGACAAGTATTTGTCAGCTCCCGGATTCCAATTGTTAACCACTGCAAGATATTGGGCATTACCTTCAGTAACGATATTTCGGAGACGATCGAGTCTAATTGGACTTCTGCTCTAAACACCCTACGCTTTCAGCTAAAGGAGGAACTTTCACGACGACTCAACATTTTCCAAAATGTTTGGCATATAAATATCTTTGCGCTGTCGAAGCTCTGGTACCTTGCCCAAATTCTTCCCGCCTCACATGTCATTTGCCAACGTGTTGAAATGGCAATTGGATTTTATCTATGGAAAGGATACAGATACAGAATAAGAAGAGATCAACTTCATCTTACTGAAAAGGATGGTGGCTTGCGCCTAATTGCAGTCGAAAAGAAATGCGCGGCACTCTTTCTGTCTCATATCATTAGAGCATTGTACTCAAGAGGAGATGTATTTGACAGTGCAGTGCTCAATTTGTGTGTAACAACAAACCTGCAACAACAAGATCCCTTTAGAAGCTGCTTCCGGAACGCTCTCTCCATTCTACAGCAACTTCCAGAAACAGAAATTACAGGTGGAAAGTTGGATAAAGCTAAGAATATATACAACTTCCGATTGAAGCAATCTAAATGTATTCCACTCGTACAACAGAAATACCCACATCGTGACTGGAAGCAGATCTGGGAAAATATTTGGAACAAATGGATCCCGATTGACTGGAGGGTATCGCTCTACATATACACAAATGAAATCATCCCGACGGGTGAGAAATTGAAACGGCATGGACAAGTATCTGATGATAAATGCCTGGTATGTCATCAGACGGACAGTCTCGTGCATCGAATTACCACATGCGGCAATGCGGCACTAGTTTGGAGCTGGACACTGAACGCTATCTACAGGATATCAGGGACAACAACAACCAGTGACAGAGTGAGAGAGATGCTGAATCTGGAACTAAATCACGCACAGAACGAGAGTAGAAACGCTTGCATATGGATAATAGCCGGAGCCATTCACTACAACATCAAGGCGTACGCTCAGCATACAAGTGTGACTTTACCAGGATTTCTGGATCATCTCAGGAAAGAACGATGGAAGATGGTCAGACAGAAGTGTCTTCAAGAAGCTTTTGGAACACATCTTTTTAAATTCTGAGTGCTTCCTGTTATGTCCTTTGTGTAATATCTGCCAATTTTAGGTTAACTGCAGAGTGTTTTGTGGTGGTAAAACTGTGTACTGTTCAAGGATTTGGATAATGAATGACAGGCATAATTAAGTTTGCTCCTAGTGTGCAAAGGAAAAAAGTTTTTGTGTGGGTTTTTTTTCTGCTGTGAACGACTTGATGTTCTCCTGTCTTAAATTTTAATTTATTTGTTTAGATGCAACTTATCAACGTTCTGTTTGCCGAATTAACCTAAGTTTGTTCTCATATTTTTTTAAAAAAAAAACAATAAGAAGTTTGTGTATCTCGTTTAGTATGTAAGTAGTGTTTGATATTGTCAATAAAAAAAAAAAAAAAAAGTTGTGGGAAGAGCGGTAGAGAAATAATAATGATAACAGTAATAATAATGTATTAGCAAAGTTGATAGTAGCAAATAGAATGTTTAAAATACAGCGGATATCTACCAGAATTAACCGTACTGGGGCACAGAATTAGTCGAACATCATGGGGATCGAACAGCGGGTGGTTAATAATTGAGTCCTGAATACAAGTACACCGGGACCAGGAAAACTGCTTATTTTCACCGAGCAACAAGTAGTATTTTCTCAGACTTTAGGCCTATGGTATAGTGATACTAATATTGCGGGGACCAAACCGTAGCCATCATTAAAGGGGTACCATACACAACAACCCTGGCACCACGGCAGTTGCTTGTTTTGATCACTAAAGTGTAGCAGGTTTTCGTTATTATTTCTATTAGTACCACGAGTAAAATGGTACAGTATATTATGTTAACTTATATTATGTTAAGATGCGTATGGAGCTTGGTAATACAATTTTGTTTACCCATCGGTTAACTAATCATATTATATTCTATCTTCTGCGTGTGTTAAGATTATATACATACCGACAAGTTTTATATATATATTTCTATGAATGATGATACTCCGTTGTATATTCTGATATGTAAAACCATGTAACCTGGAATATGACAATGTCATTTTTTTAAATTTAAAATGTTGGCTAACTTTACAGTCGTGACATACATTATTCAAGACATTGACTATACTATTTTATGCCACATGCTGCCAACACAGAATTTCTAACCTCTTCAATAATTGTGACTTGTAGGCCTATACCACGTATTACTCTGAATTTTGATGTCTTACGTCAGGTAATCGGACTCTGAATATAACAAATACTGATTGGCCTACATACACACAGCATAAGAAAAACAAATAACATCTTAAAATATTGACATAGTCTATTCTTTATTGAAACAATAACAATACCACTATCCTTCATCCATCATCTGATTGAGTACTTGGCTAAAACATGGCGACCGGGCGAGTTGGCCGTGCGCGTAGAGGCGTGCGGCTGTGAGCTTGCATCGGGGAGATAGTAGGTTCGAATCCCACTATCGGCAGCCCTGAAAATGGTTTTCCGTGGTTTCTCATTTTCACACCAGGCAAATGCTGGGGCTGTACCTTAATTAAGGCCACGGCCGCTTCCTTCCAACTCCTAAGCCTTTCCTATCCCATCGTCGCCATAAGACCTATCTGTGTCGGTGCGACGTAAAGCCCCTAGCAAAGAAAAAACATGGCGGCTTGACTGGACTTGGCCACACTGTACATACAGAGTCACTGTAGTTTCTAACATACAAGTTTCTTTCTGGAGCCACGTCTTCCATAATTTTGATGCTTTCAGTCCACTCTAATGTTGAAAGCCCTACCTTTTATGCGAATCACTTATTTATTTGAGGGTGCTGTGCGAAGAGGACAATTTCTTTACCATTACCTAGGAAGGGAGCACCATTTTTCTCCCCTCGTTTTTAGCATTTCCCGGATAGATTTGCTATTCATTTTCTTGTTATTTTCGCGGTAAATGTAAAACATTTCATATTAGAGGGGAGAGCTGATGCCTGAAATTGTTTCACGTAAATATGTCTGAAGGTATGGCTGTCGACATCCTTACTTCATTAAAGTTAAGTACAGTATCAACAGTATGATGGTAAAAAGGGGATATCCGTGTCTTTGCGGTGTGTAGTAACATGGCTCATATTCTGCTTTTCAGAGCAATTATCTTCACATCTTCCTTTTGTTTATAACGTAGAGAACATCACCCTCGTATTATTTAATGTCACTCTGAATCACTTCCTAAATATCTTGGTGGGCCATCGCCTTTATGTATGATAATAATAGAATATTAAGTGATCATGAAAGGAGGATTGGAAGAACCTGCATCAACAAAAAATACCAGAAAGATGGACAGTGGCCGTTAATACCTAACAAAGTCGTGTACAAAGAGCTAGAACCCATTACAAATACTATGCGAAAGAGGAGACTGGGATTCTTTGAACATATCATGAGGATGCAGGATTCGAGACTTCTGAAACAACTAGTACAACACAATCTCGTCTCAAAAAATACCACAACAGGATGTAAATGGATCAGAGAAGTAAGAGAGGATCTGAAGGAAATAGGCCTTACAACAGAAGACACCACAAATAAGATAAAATTGAATACAAAACTCAAGAATACAAACCTCCGCTTTACCCTTACACAAAACAAACCAACGACACGCATATTTTCAACTGAGGAAAGGGCACAAAGATCGGAGCGTCTGAAGAAGTACTGGGAGAACCGCAAAGCTCGAACAATCCCTTCAAAGGGACCTGAACGACGGACTCACTAAAGTGATCATATGTGGTCATAAAAGAAGAGGAAGGAGAAGAAGAAGAAAAATTAAGTGATTAGGCGTATCTTGAAATTTAGTTACGTAAATGAGCCAACGATTCAATACAAATAAATCAGTTCAACTTACAGAAATTGACGAGTAGGTTTATACCACTACTGATTAGAAATTGGAAACGCTTCAGGTTGTCTATCGCAAACGAACAAAATCAACCCAAATAAAATACTATGTAGGTATATAACACCAGTATCGGCCAGACAAGTGTAAAGTTACATGTTCTTTTGTTTAGGAAATGAAAGGCAAAATGAAGTTTTACCGAGATTACCCGCAAGTGATGAAAATTACAGTGGCTCAGAGTAAAAATGGTGCACTTGGTGTGGACAATATTTTTTAAGAAATTTATTTTCCCTCTAAAATGCAATCATTGATAATTTATTTCATTCCAGCGTTGAGGATTTATAGAGATCCATATCAGTATAAAATCGTTGAAGAGAATGAGAGAGGGACGCTGACTCAGTAATTATTTCATCTAAACAATACACTTACCTTGTAGGTTATTAAAAGACGAAGTAGGGGTTACACGATCTTCGAATATTACAGAAATAATTCTCAGAATTGATTTAATTAAAATTTTTAAATTGGTGTCATCCAAGTAATTTTGTTTAAATTTAACATCTCCTCATGTATTCAGTAAGCCGCTATAATGTGCTTATAAGGGCATGAATTTCGAAGTTATAAGTATAAGGAAGTAACTAAACAAGGAAATTGAAAATAACGTTGATATTTTATATTAATATAAGATATAAATAAATAAATAAATAAATAAATAAATAAATAAATAAATAAATAAATAAATAAATACATAAATAAATAATGTAATTGTTCAAAATCAATGTTTATGGACAGGTTACCAGTAAATCTTCTATCTGACATTCACAGACCTTGAAGAATATGCTTAGACTCAGTATTTAAAGATTTCCGGCTAAGAGATTATAGAAGCACCTAGACACATTGGGTGATCGAGGTCTGTGATTTCTGACCAGGTCGAGGTATTCTAGTATTGAATGGTTAATTCCCTTGGCTTAGGTACAATACTGCAACTCATACATCACACACAAAACAATCCTCCACCATGCTAACGCAAAGATTCTCATACACTCTAGACACCGTCCGACATCGTCAGAAGCAAACTGGTGCCGTATTTCTCCTCAATATATTCTTCTGCTACTTCTTTAAGGTTTTCGGCGGAGAGAAGGTAATGGGCTAATAGTGGGAAGGTAGCGGCTGAGGCCGTAATTAAGTTACAACCGCAGCATTTGCCTGGTATGAAAATGGGAAACCATTTTCAGGGCAGCCGATGGTCGGATTTCAGAATTCAGTGTCACAGTTGTGTGACTCTAACCGCATGGCCAACTCGCTCGGTAACATGTATGTCTAATAAAAATAGACTAATAATAACGTTTTTGGCTTAACGTCGCACTAAATGCTTTTACAGATTTTTGTAGACGCCGAGGTGCCGGAATTTAGTTCCGCAGTTCTTTTACGTGCCAGTAAATCTACCGACACGAGACTGATGTTTTTGAACGCGTTCAAACACCACCGAACTGAGCCAGGATGAAACTTGCCAAGTTGGGATCAGAAGGCCAGCGCCTCAACCGTCTGGGCCACTCTGCCTGGCGATTCGCATGTCTAAACCACATACTTTGCCATTATATTGGAAAAGTGATAACCAGCGTTTAGGGTAATATGTAATGGAAGTTACCATTTAAATTGGTTCTGAAAGCATTAGGTACCGAGCTCGATAGCTGCAGTCGCTTAAGTGCGGCCAGTATCCAGTAATCGGGAGATAGTGGGTTCGAATCCCACTGTCGGCAGCCCTGAAGATGGTTTTCCGTGATTTCCCATTTTCACACCAGGCAAATGCTGGGATTGAACTTAATTAAGGCCACGGCTACTTCCTTCCCATTCCTAGGTCTTTCCTATCCCATCGTCACCATAAGACATATCTGTGTCGGTGCGACGTAAAGCAAATAGCAAAAAAGAAATGAAAGCGTTAGGAATTTGTCTTTTTATTAGCAATGTGAATTTACTTAAGCCGACCCCGTGGTGTACGGGTAGTGTGCCTGCCTCTCGCCCGAAGGCCCCGGTTTCAATTCCCGGCCAGGTCAGGGATTTATCTCTCGACCTGAAGGCTGGTTCGAGGTTCACTCAGCCTACGTGATTATAATTGAAGAGCTATCTGACGCTGAGATGGCGGCCCCGGTCTCGAAAGCCCAGAATAACGACCGAGAGGATGCGTCGTGCTGACCACACGTCCCTTCGTAATCTGCAGGCCTTCGGGCTGAGCAGCGGTCGCTGGGCAGGCCAAAGCCTTTTCAAGGGCGTTAAGTGCCGTGCGGGGTGGGGGTGAATTTGCTTGCCAAAAAAATCTCTATAACAAGTCGCCCCTTCGTTTTGGTTTGGCTGGTATTCGCGTACTTACAAATGCTCAGTATAGTTCAGCCGACCGCCTTTAGTATTAGAAGCTGTAGGTCTACAGTGTATCGTTTCGAAAAATAATATTTTTAAAACACCTGTAAAAATAATTAGATAAGTTTTCATCTTGTATACGAGCCTGAGTACATATTGTATTTCTCCCTTTCCTGACCGCTACACTGCAATTGAGTCATGCGTTACAAATTGGACAGCTCTTCGAACCAGAACTTTGACATTTGAATTCAGCACTGTAGGCAGTATGAACACAGTTTCAATGCAAATTCAAATATTGATCTCAATATTCTGTGATAATAACGGATATGTAATGTATTTGTGTTTGACACACATGAGCACAGGCATTGCCTAGGTTGCAATGATCTGTTTTCCAATGTATATTTCTAAACCAGTAAACAAGTAAACAAATCAATAGAAAGGTCAGTACTGCAAGGTACATTTAGACTTTTCAATCACGCATTGTGTAGAAGAATTGTGATACAACACCAGGTGATTCAAAGACACTGTTCTACGTTTATGAACAATGCAGGTTTGGCAGTCAATGAAGTGCCAGTCGTTTGTTCATACAGTGTAGTTAGTTACTGAACGTTGTCGGAAAAACGATAGAGTCCGCCCCGCAATGTTAGTAACACGAAGAACCACTACGTGGCGCACGCGAAGTGACTGTCCTTTGTTTGATACTTAGGTTTCCACTAGTAGTTCTGAGGTAAGCAGAGGTGAGTAGAATAGCACTGCTGCCAACTGTTTGTTCCTGGTTTGGTATAGCAATATATTTTCTTGTTCCGTGGGTAGTATGCGGCGATAGAAAAGAGCCTCTCCAAAAGGGCGACTATTCTAAAGACAGGGATTGACCTGGATGTGCAAAAATACGTTAAAACTAATAAATAACCTTTATTTCTTGCCGTAAGCTTCGAGATTAAAGGAGGAATTGAGAAAGCATAAGGTTACTGTCCGACGCCATGACGCTTTCAAACTTGGCGGGCCTCTTTGCAGTGGTTGGTAACGTCGGCCAGAGCCCGTGATCCTTGGTAGAAGCAATGGATAATGGCGCCTGGACCACTAATATAATACCTAAAAGTACATATACTTCTATGGGCGGGTGGATTGAACCTGGCAGACGTAATGAACACATCTCTCCCTCAGAATCATATTCAGGTAAGAACAACAGAAATGAAACTTTTTATGTAATAATCCTTGAGGGGCGGACTCTATATTTCTACCAATGTTGTCATGTGATGCCTGTGTTTCTTCTTTAGCATATCATTCTTAGATTTCTTCTGTCACTTCCATACAATGAATTTTGCACTCGCAATGTTGCACAGATATTCTATCTATCTTAATCTCTTACCCTGTCCTTCATTAGAACTTCAGATCGTATTCTACTTAAATACAGGGTATCTCTTATAAACTCTGACTGAGCGCACGGTGTTTGTTCTCTGCGCGACAGCAGCTGCCTCAGCCCAAATTACGTCACGCGCGGTCGCCCTGCTTTAAGCGTATATACAATCATATATGAAATCTTACCTTATAAGAGATGCTGGAAGTATCTGTTGTGTGTGTCCTCCGCATCGCAAGTTCTGCGCCTACAAGCTCCGCAACCCGCCTTAGCACCGAAGTTTCTAGTCTTCACTGCTCCTAGCACGCTCACCGATGACGTCAGCCAGCGATATATAAGGAGCTTCGTTCCGAGCCTCTCCAGGACTACCCCAATGTTCGACGACCAGACCACACCGCAAGTCAAACACGGAGGCATTCCTCTTAAAAACGTGTTTTGAACAGGTGGACAAATTGCTGGCCGTGAGGTTTCACCTCTGAACATTGCCTCATTATCCTGATCTCCGTAGCCACGTCGATCCCCGAGTATAGCATTCTGCTACTCCCTTTAGTCATCACCAGTGCTCCGACATCCACCTTAGCATTCTGCTATTTGAATAAATTAATGCAAGTTCCTTGCAAGTATAAACCTAGTACCAGCATTCTGCCTCTCTCTACAAGTTACGCTTGTAATTTCACAGAAGATAGTTTTCGACTATCAGGACAATTTATTAGTGAAACAGACTATCTCCTCAAGATATAACTAAGTGTATATAGAACTGTCGTATTGTATTATTGTACATAGTTTAGTTTAGTTTAGTTTATTGCCTTTCTTATATGGCGGGGCTCAGGCTATGAAGCCTGCTATTATGCCAAACCATATTATACAACAGCTTTATAAAATCATTTTTACATATATTTCTAAAAATCACTAAAAGTAATTTACTTAACCTCTAAAATTTCTATCCTTATTGATAATTAAGAGCTAATTATTAAATTTTACGTTGGTGAAATCTACTTTTTACATATTTGAGTACCACATTAAACATTTCCTTTTAAATAGCCTCGGATTGCCTATGCCTCTAATTTCAGCTGGGATTGAGTTCCAGGAACGTATGGTAGCAGGTATGAATGAGTTGTTGTACGAGTTACTGTGGTGAATGGGAAAGGACAAGAGGGAACGTGTGGATGACCTTGAGGGAGCTCTATCGGAAGGGGAGAGGTATTTAAAGTCTGTTCTAAGATAGTCTGCTTTGCTCGTTTGCAGAATACTGTAGAGAAGGGAAACAGCATGATATTTACGTCGTTCAGTCAATCTTAGCCACGACAGCTAAGAGAGGAAAGGGCTAATATGAGTTTGTATTGGGATATTTAATACGAATCGAGCACAAGCATTGTAGGCTCGCTGTAGTCGACATGAAAGTGTTTTGCTCATATTATTATAAACTACATCTCCGTAGTCAAATATTGGGAATATTAGACTCTGTACTAATAATTTTCTTGTGTTTCTTGGAAGGAAGTCCCTCATCCTTTTTGCAGAATGTAATGAGTAGAATACTCTTTGACAAATTTTTGTGACGTGTTCCGACCAACTTAAATATTTATCGAATACTACTCCAAGGTTCTTTACATGATCGCTAAATGTTACTGGTATTCCACTGAGCATAACACTGGGTATATACATGTTTTGTATTTTAGCATGAGTTTTATACGTGCCAATTATGATGGCCTGTGAATTTGATGGGTTCACTTTCAGGCCATGTCTGCTAGTCCAGTCATTAACATTTGCTAGGTCTTCGTTTAACTTAGTGATTGAATTGTTTAAGTCATTAGGCTTTGTGTGAATATATAACTGAATATCATCTGCATACAGGTGATATTTACAATTGGTCAGCGCCTCAGATAAGTCGTTCATGTACAATGTACATATGCAACAGACATTCAATTTAAGATTTAATTTCAACATTAACTGCGTGCATTCAAACAAGTTTCAAGGAGAATTCAGTTTTATTTCTTATATATATTGTATCAAATCATTGAAACAATAAACTTTATGTTACGTCACTGTATACCAAGTTCCTTGTATACAACAGTATCATTTTTCATAATGAGGGACTTCATAAACACGTTAAGATTTTCCGCACACCAATACCGGGAGTTATGACGGTTTACACGACCATTAAGATGAAACCAGGCCTCATCCGAAAAGAACACAAGCTGTGTGTCGAATAAACGACCATTCAATGATGCAAGATACCGCTCACAGTATCTCACTCTTGTGGCTGGATCAGCAGGTTTTAAACAATGGGCCCGTGTAAACCTGTACGGTTTGATGTGTAACAGCTATGTAGCTCTGTGTGTAGAAGAAACCGAAACCCCTACTAGATGTGCTAATTTTGAGAGTGATTTATTCGGTGACCGTTCAAGATTCGCACCGATGTCCTCTAGCTTTCCCTCTGTCAAAACTCTTCGTGTGCGCGAATGTTTTTTTAAATTGAGAACTGAGCCAATAGTTTCAAATTTATTTGTAATTACGTGAATCTGTGCTCATTCACCAGGGAACTACTGAACAAATGCATCACGTTCACGTCGAGCCGATTCAAACTTAACTTTTACATTCGAAAATGTGGAGTTGCAATGATAACTGTCTCACCATATTAACAGCTGACATTCAGACTGGCGACTGATGCTTGCGAGGTCGAACACGTGCATTGTTCTTTCAAGGTCAAGAACTATGCGCACGCCTCTCGTACAGCTGCTTAGGTCTCGGAGAGTAGAAACGCCGCTGGACGCCCTGGGTTTATAAGAGATGCACTTTAGGTGGCGGCATTCTTTTGTACGCTACTGGCACTGTGATTCAAATGTCAAATCTTGTTCTCCCCTCGCTAGGTAGTCGTCCGTAGCTAATGGGAAGTCGTCGCTAATGGCACCGTCGCTAAAAGCACTGCACCATTGAAAGTGGTGGGAGATGGGTCGAGCAACTTCTGTAAACAACATTCAGAACCCAGTATCTAACTTCACAGAGCCCATGAACGACTGTCATTTAACGATTGTTAGTTCTGCGTTGAGAAAGTATATAGAATAGATTGTTATTATGACTTTTCTGACATTCCTAGGCTTGCCCTGATGCATTGTTTGCAGCTAAAGCATACGTTCCTGTTCGAAAATGGTAGTATTTACTCCCACCAATGGGCTACTTCAGCTCTGTGCGAATCTTTCTCAGTCACCCAGTAGATTACAACTTGGACTCTAAACACATACACCCCTCCCCCCCAAGGGCCATTGATTTCATCAATCACAATAAGTGATTCTGAATATTTTAGTATCAATATTTCAATATTAATCACTCGGAAAGGGAGAAGGGTGTTCTTCGGACACATCCTGAGAATTGACCAGGGGAGGTTAACACTGCCAATAATACAGTTTCTGGTGAACAAGAGAACCAAAATACGCTGGATCCAAAACTATGCACGGGTACTGTAAACCCATAGCGATCCACCCACAGACCCATTGTATTCCTTACATACAGTAGTGGTACTAATCGCGTGCCGGGCTGAGTGGCTCAGACGGTTGAGGCGCTGGCCTTCTGACCCCAACTTGGCAGGTTCGATCCTGGCTACGTCCGGTGGTATTTGAAGGTGCTCAAATACGTCAGCCTCGTGTCGGTATATTTACTGGCACGTAAAAGAACTCCTGCGGGACCAAATTCCGGCACCTCGGCGTCTCCGAAAACCGTAAGAGTAGTTAGTGGGACGTAAAGCAAATAACATTCATTTCATTCATTGGTACTAATCGCAAGAAAAATCGACTCATGGTGTTCCACGTGTGATGGTACTAATCACAGGTAAGCTCATGGTTCAGAATTCAGCATCCTTTGGTCGGCCGTTTTAGTCGCCTCTTCGTCTGCGTCCCCCACCCATAGGGGGTTGTGTGTTAGGTACGCGGTAGCTATTTTATTTCGCTCAAGTCCGCCTGCAAGCCCGTTAGGAACCCGCTATCCGCCACGTGGTAGTATCACCTCCGCCCCTACTCCGACAGCGTAGTAGGTTCGTGGGATGTACGTTGGTACCACTACCATTTTCGCAACAAAGGAAACGAACAGAAATTCAGTACACCATGCTGGTTCTGTCTGGTTAGACTCTAATGACAACCACTAATGGCAGTGAATCTTTGCCTATCTCGCTCCCCTTAGGTACCGTGCGAGCTGTGGTGGTGGTCACAAGAACAGATATTGCAGCGTACCGAAAGCCCACAGCTAACCCAACGATTGCCTCACCTCATACAGCGAAAACACTGCAAGAGCTGTTGAGGGTGACTTTTAGATCTCACTTGATTGCCGCTTCCTGTTAAGCTCCTCTCCTGATTGGTTCCTTGTTCGACTGTCTTCCTGGGTCCAGTCGTGGGCTGCGGCTGGTAGGCCGGCATCTTCTTCTTCTTCCCGCTGTGTGGGCACCGTCTTCTTCCTAATGACTGCCTTTTCTCGGTAGACAGTAGCGGTTATTTGGAATTAGAAGAGGGGCCCAAAAATATATAGGCAACATTCAAGTACGAATATAGAATAATATTTCGGCTATGAAATGATAAGCATAAGTCTTATTTCCAAGTTCTCTTATTTGTCTAATTGTCACTAGTGTTATGAATTACATTTAAATTCCCATCGAAATGCAGTTGGTGATGGCTACATGAGCAGTGGGCTATGTACAGTGCTAATGCGGTCAGCCGCAGGAGGAGAGCATTGTTCGTTACTAATATTCTACAGCTCGGAACCGCAGATACAATATAATACTGTTGTAGGGAGTGAGGTAATGGCCAGTGGAGTTTGAAACTTTCCCATTTGCCCTAGTTAAATATCCTTCTCTAATCCTACTTTAACCAGCGCAAACTTTGACTTATTTACCACGCAGTCGGGTGAGTTTAGCGTTTAAAACCTTCTGCATCAGCCCAGGATGTGGGAAATGAATTCAATTAACTTGTGTTGTTGTTGGTGCTTTAGGTGAGGGGATTAGATAATATTGTATGCTGGATAGCAAGTGCGCAAAAACGTTAAATAAATTCCACAAAATATAATTTTCAGTACCACTAAAGTACTTTTTCGTTGTCGTGAGAGATGTCTACTTCCAAGCACAGTCGGGGATGCGTTCGTAGAGTTGCATAGTACTGCTCCCAATCGCAATCAAATATTTTCTAGACTATGTACTTTAAAACTATGTTACCGCAAATGCTAAATTTCCCCATAATTTATGAGCCAGTATACCTACAGATGAAATCAGAACAACAAATACTGCGGAATTGTTTCGTCGACATCAGTGGCGGTGCGTTCTATATGTTCAGTGGTTCAGTGAACCCTCTAGGAATAGATAAGTCTAGGTAAAATGGTTTATCAGAGCCTATTCCTTAAATTTGCTCTGTATATTAGCGCGTATAGCGGTATTTTTGACATCAACACTCGGTTGCTCTCCGGAACCAGCGAAGAGGTTCAATTTCAGGACTGACGGTGCGGGGCCGTGAGACGTAAGGAGGGTGCGCAAGGCGAGGGGTTATGGGAAGCAGAGAAAACATAGCCCAGGAATCGCTGGCAACTGGACCAGCGAGGGACACGAGTTACATCGAGCAGTTCCGAAATTAGTCGAAGCATTGTCAGAGCGCGCGGTTAAAAGTTGCCGTATGTGGTAGGTTTTGAAGGGATTTTAACTTGGCGATTTTGCCATTCTGATGTAATTAACTGCAATGAGCCAGAATATTTTGCTAACTACGCTTTGTATAGCTTCAATAGGCGTATGTAGCCTAAGATTACGTAATTAAATGATTTTTCATTAGTAATACGTGTTTTAGGAAAAAGTAAACAGCTAAATACGTCAACACATAAATAACAGTAGTCTACCTAACACGTTCTTGAAGAAGTTATTCCAACGTAAGCAACATCTTCAAAATGAGGGGAAATTGGATCAACTTAAAGTAATCGCACCTCATATTATCTTTCATTTGGTAACTTCTTTGAGCTGTAGCCGTGTGTCTGCAAAGCAAAGTCACGTTTTTATTCAAGCAATGCCACTATTTTACAGCCATGTAAACATCAAGTAACAATAATAATCTGAACACGTTATTTTCCACAGCAGTGAACCCCCAGACGTTTTATCCACGCGCCGCCACTGGTCGACATTTAAAACAACCATTTTTATAAATCTTATTCTTCTATCCACGAGTTTGCGGAAGCGTTTAAAACAATGGACATGTGAAAACTTATCTGTGCTTAACTCAGCGCTTTATAAAAGAAAAATAAATGGACGTGATCGTGAAAATTATCGTCTTGTTACTGAATTGTGTGACAAATATCAACGTGCTGATTTACGGGTAGAAGGAACTCCATATCGGTTCCCATTCTAGGACAAGTGTTTCACCGGGGCAAGCAGTGTGATGCGCTGTCAGTTTTAAAGGTAAGTTGTTGTGCACTTCATATTTGCGGTAGGGTGATTTCTAACAGTTTGCGAAAATGAGATGTGCGATTTTGCGGTAATGAAAATAGGAAGGTTTTTTTTTGCCATGGGCTTTACGTCGCATCGACACAGATAGGTCTTAGGGCGACGATGGGATAGGAAAGGCCTAGGAGTTGGAAGGAAGCGGCCGTGGCCTTAATTAAGGTACAGCCCCAGCATTTGCCTGGTGTGAAAATGGGAAACCACGGAAAACCATCTTCAGGGCTGCCGATAGTGGGATTCGAACCTACTATCTACCGGATGCAAGCTCACAGCCGCGCGCCTCTACGCGCTCGGCCAACTCGCCCGGTAATAGGAAGTTTTGGGGTAAAGCTAGGCTGTTTCGCGGAAATGCAATCCCCCGAGATTGTAGCCATCACGAATACGAATAATTGTCTAATAAGCTTAACATTGATTACACTAAGGTTTGTGCGAGATTGTTATTGATTGGGGTCAGATAGGGGTGTTGGTCAACGCCGTGTGTTAGTAATAATCGCATCATTTAACTGCGAAACGACGAAAGTTCATTTTTTATGATGACCAAGTGCGCAAATTTTAATATAACTTCACATGGATATCTCAACTTCAGCTCCATTAATTTTGGGAGTACCGAACGAATTGGCCACGTGATTAGGGTCACGCAGCTGTGAGCTCACATTCGAGAGATAGTTGGCTCAAAACGCAGCCCTGAAGATGGTTTTCTGTTGTTTCCCATTTTCACATCAGGATGTACCTTAACTGAGGCCACGGATGCTTCCTCCCCACTCCAAGCTCCTTCCTATTCCATAAAATAAAAATAAAATATCTGAGAGTTCATAAGTTACGCTCAAGATAAAATTATACCTTATTGTAACGCATCAAATGCGCTCTTTAGCCGAAGTTGGGTATACATTAATTGCACCCGATGATCACTTTCCGCGCAGCAGCTTTCCCCTCCCATCTTTATTCAGGGTGTTCGGAAACAACGTGAACCGGGAATATAAGTGTTAGAGGGTTGGTCATACTAATAAATACATGCATACATACATCATTATTATAGACCGTCATGTCTTTCAGTGTTCAATCTGCAAGCCCCTGTGAATTTACTAAACGTCGCCACAATCCTCTATTTTCAACTAGTTTTGTGGCCTCATTTAGGGCTTAAATCGTTAGAAACTGAGTCAAACCATCGTCGTCTTGGTTTCCCTCTACTTCTCTTACCCTCCATAACACAGTCCATTATTCTCCTAGCTAACCTATCCTCCTCAATTCGCCTCACATGACGCCACCACCGAAACGGGTTTATGCGTACAGCTTCATCCATCGAGTTCATTCCTAAATTAGTCTTTATCTCCTCATTCCGAGTACCCTCCTGCCATTGTTCCCACCTGTTTGCACCAGAAATCATGATCGCTACTTTAATGTCTGTTACTTTGAACTTATGAATAAGATATCCTGAGTCCACCCAGGTTTCGCTCCCGTAAAGCAAAGTTGTTCTGAAAATAGACCGATGTAAAGAAAGTTTCGGCTGGGAGCTGACTTCCTTCTTACAGAACACTGTTGATCGAACTGCGAGCTCACTGCATTAGCTTAACTGCATCTTGATTCAGTCTCGCTTACTATATTACCATCCTAGGATGTGATACACGTCAGCCAGGAACTGAATTGTACCTAAGGTAACCTAGACAATATAACTCTGTTAAAGTCTAGGGCCATTATGTGCGTAGGCTTAAGGTATAGTATGGAACTACCTTGTCGCAGCAGTTCTATTAGTCTGCCGTATTGCCGAATACTAATTTTCATTTTTTCCCTTTTCTCAGTAGTCCGTAAAGGCAATATTGGGATTCTTTGAGGTTTTTTATTATCTGAAATGATATTAATATCCATAGATGTTTCGGTTTTTCTTTCAAAATGCCATCCATCAACGCAAATCCAACATTCAGTTTAGGTTATTCTTTCATTGTTCAATTTTTTATCATCTGTTTTATATTAATACTTATCGAATGTACCCTTTATTAACACAATTTCAATTGTTATCTCAGGTTACTCCTAATTTTGTATACTGCATATATCACAAATTATCAAACGGTTACAATAAACAATACCCTCTACCTAATCTATGGTTTTCAAGATTAAGGGAGACGGGTATCTTTGATTGATTGATTGATTGATTGATTGATTGATTGATTGATTGATTGATTGATTGATTGATTGATTGATTGATTGATTGATTGATTGATTGATTGATTGATTGATTGATTGATTGATTGATTGATTGATTGATTGATTGATTGATTGATTGATTGATTGATTGATTGATTGATTGATTGATTGATTGATTGATTGATTGATTGATTGATTGATTGATTGATTGATTGATATTACCATCCTGGGAGAACACACAACTTAAATACTTCAAATTATCTACCTGTTCCTGCTTTGTATCACCAATCTTACTTTCTTACCTACTGACATCAATTTAGTCTTCGAGAGGCTTCGTACCATACTCCTTGCACCTATTTTCAAGTTCCAAGATATTAGATTGCAGGCTTTCAGCACAATCTGCCATTAAGACCAAGTCGTCAGCATAGGTCAGACTGCTTATTACATTCCATTTCCACCTAACTGAAACCCTCCCTGCCACTTTATACCTTTCAGCAGATGATCCATGTAAACTACGAACAACAAAAGTGATAGATTACAGACTTGTCTAACCCCTGTAAATAACATGAACCAAGAACTCATTCTACCATCAATTCTCACTGCAGCCCAATTGTCAACATAAATGCCTTCATGGATTTCCATAGACCCGCAGTACGGAGAACATCTTTTCCCTCGGTACCATGTCATATGCTTTCTCTAGATCTACGAAACATAAACACAACTGTCTATTCCTCTCGTAAAATGTTTCAATTACCTGACGCATACTGAAAATCGGATCCTGATAGCCTCCCTGTGGTCTGAAACCACACTGGTTTTCATCCAACTTCCTCTCAACCACTGATGGCACCCTTCCTTCCAAGCTGCCAATGAATACCTTGCCTGGTATACTAATCATGGTAATCAATGAGATACCTCGCTAGTTGTTGCAATACTTCCTGTTCCCTTGCTTATAGATAGGTGCAATTACTGCTTTCATCCAGTCTGAAGGTACCTTAACAACACTCCATGCTAATCTTACTACTCTATCAAACTATTTCATCTCTGCCTTCCCACTATACTTCACCATTTCAGATCTATTGTTTATGTGTTTTGTTTTAATTTTCTTCATGTAATTAATCTAAGATACCGTAAGAATATATGTTGACAAATAAATGTTAAACCTTATGTGATGCGTACACTAATATTTTACAATACTGGATTACATTTGCAAATTTTTGTCTAGAGGAAAGCGGAAGAAAGGTTTCAATAGCTGAACAAGATCAAAGATCCAAAGAACCAAACATGGTTCAATACTTGTATGATTATAAGTCCAAAAACTTTTGTCACAGGAAAAATTCAATTTTCACGAAAAATCTGTTTCTTAACGCAACTCCAGCAACGAAATTTCACACTATATCAGCTGATCGGTATTACTATTATACTCAGTTTCAAAGCCGTCCCTCAACGTGCGCTGGCAATGCATGTCTTGCGATATTTCATAGAGTGTCACGTATTCTCTATAGTGTATTTGGTGTCACTTCGCCCATCTTGACGGCAAAGCGGATCAAACAACAGATATTATACAGTACTAAATAGACTGGCAATGAACAGCCGGAAGCTTTCGGCCACCGCCATCTTATCTCACTTACAGAGTATTTCCTTCTATATGTTGAGAAATCCGCTCTTCTACGTACTGTTTCCGATTTTTATATTTTGAATGATTCTATTAGCATTTTCTTCGCCATTCAATTTGGTATACCAGGCGGTTCGCGAGCGCCGTACTTTCTACATACAACTGTCCCGCATTCAATAGTGATGCATGGGATGTATAATCACTTGTTTTCGAAGGAGTGCTAAAACGTGCTGTATTGTAGATGTGAAACAAATAGCAGTCATTTTACTGCACACGTTCCATAACAGGATGCATTTGTAAATACGCCAAAGGTACAGAAAAAAATGTTATAAGTTATTAATTATTAATAATAATAATAATCGTATGACCTCAGCTACCGTTTGCAGACATTTCGATTTGACGCCATCTGGCTGTCTGCTCGTCAACTTCGACGTTCCGGTTTACTCTGTCTGCCATCTAGCGGACCTAGTGTAAACCGGATTTCTCTTGGGCGTCTATGGCTGAGATTTAATTAATTTTGTCGGGTAAATACCAAATGTATCACCAGAGATCTTTTACATGCCGACATCGTACGACATGGAGTGTCGAATGGACTTTTTTCCGCCCTTCAAAAATCCGACTACCTCTGCCGGGTTTGAACCCGCTATCTTGGGATCCGGAAGCCGACACTCTACCACGGATCCACAGAGGCAGCTAGTTATTAATTTATACACGTGTAGATATTACACTCTATAAAAGAGTTGTTTGTATGAAACAAAAACTAACACTGTTAGGTAAAATACGTCTGTAGAAGGCAGACAACTGTTTGGAGCTTCGGCTGCATTCTCGCCAGATTCTCCACAGATTCAAATGATGTCTGTGTATTCGTCGTTGTTGAACACACTAGCCGTTGCCGATATGCAGACAGCAAATGCAGGGCTGCTGTACACTAGTACATACACCAGCCTAGTACTATGCGGTCGCATACGAGGTTTACTAATGCAAGGGGTTGCATTAGACGTGTAGCGCTGATGAACATGCTCCAAACGTCCGTTCGGTTGTTATCTCTTCATATTCTGACGTAACCTGCCTGCTGGCAGTAGTGCCCCTGTAAAAATCAGTTAGCAGACATCCCAATCATCATTTGTGTATGCGGGACTTTTATAAGTAGAAAGTACGGGGCTCGCAAGCCGCCTGGCATATACTCCTTTGCGCCTGAACCACAGCGTCTATTGTTGTAACCAAGGTTGAAGTTTACAAAACACAACTTTTATTGCTTCACTTTATGATATTTACACAAATAACTGAAATTTATTTTGAAGCAAAAAGGAATATTGAATCTTGAGAAAAGTCTGTCTTTATACAATATGTACAGGTTTACAGTCTTTATATACACTTCTATCTTGAAAAGATAGTCTTTGTGAATTGACACGTTGATAGTCGAGAACTATCTGGCACACTAACATAAATGTCTTTGAGAGTCCTTGTTTGTTGAAGTGCCTGAATTCCTAAAAAGCAAGTTCAATTGATTGAAGAAATTCCACCTAGCGAAACTAAGGGAGCTTGCGTAAATTAGGGAATGAGAATGGCTTGTAAAGAATTACGGAACATAGGCAGCGGAAACAGGTAAGGGAGCGGTGACCAGAGGTGAAACCTCGTACTGCCAGAAATTCAGTCCACCTGGTCGAAGCACATTTTCAAGAGGAGTAGCCTCCGTGCTCGACGTAGGGTGTATTCTGGAGCTGGACACCGGGGCAAGTGGGCAAGTGAGCAGGCAGGGAGCTCCTATTTATAGTACACTCGATGGTCAGGCACGCGCACTGAGGGCTGCGCGTCGAAGCTAGCAGAATGATACACAGGCGCGCGTGCAGCTGGCTGTCGGAGCGAGAAGGGAGCGCCGGACATACAACACCCTCCCCTCCTAAATACGCCGGTACGGCGTGAAACGGCGGCGGCGCTGGCGGCGACTGCGATGCTGGGGCGGAGCTGCTGATTTCTCTGTTGTATTGTCCGGGGCTGGAACTGGGCGGAGTGGCGCTGTCTCGTCCTGAAAGGAACCCATTGTTATTAAATGATCTAAAGCGCGTTCAGCAATAGATTTATCAGGTTTAGCAATAGCATCAATAGCTGGACAGGGGCGGTAGCGCAGACATATCTGATCTTGATGGCGGCAGATACGTTTCTCCGTAGTCTGTATCTCGTATAGACGATGACCCAAAGATCTGCAGATGACTCCAGGTATCCAGAGTGGGTTGGATTTGAATGTCCTGGTGTAGACCTTGTCGTTGAGGGAGAACTTCGTTGGTGATGTCTTATGCTGGGCCGGAAGAGGCTGTAACAGAGAAAGTAAAGTTCTGTGAGGTCGTCCATGGAGCTTCTGTGCAGGAGTGATATTATCAGCGCCGGGTAGAGTTCTGTAGTTGTTTAAGAGTTGGAGCAAGGCTTGGTCTTTAGTTAAGCCTGAAGAGACAGCTTTCTTCATACTTCTTTTAAATGTTTGTACGAAGCGTTCAGCTTCACCATTAGATTGAGGGTGAAAAGGTGGTGCTAGGATATGACGAATGCCATTATGTGTACAAAAGTTCTGAAAAGCAGTAGCTGTAAATTGAGGTCCGTTGTCCGAAATGAGTACTTGCGGTAAACCTTCTGTAGTAAAGATTTTCTGGAGAGCACGAATGGTAGCTTCGGTTGTAGTAGTCGAATGCATATCCACGACATATGGAAAGTTTGACAGTGAATCGATGACTATTAACCACATGGAATTGAGGAAAGGACCTGCGAAATCGATGTGAACTCGTTCCCATGGAGTAGTAGCAGGAGGCCATGAAGCAAGATCAGAAGACGGGGCGTTCTGATTCGTTTGACATTGCTCACAATGACGTATTAGCTTTTCGATGGCGGCATCAATACCGGGCCAGTAGCAGTGTTGACGGGCGAGTTGCTTTGTTCTGGAGATACCCCAATGGCTTTGGTGTAATAATCCGAGAACTTGTTTCTGTAGGCTAAGTGGGATAACCACTCGGAAGATGGTGCCTGCTTCTAGTAATACAACTCCGGCACGAGTCGTGAGACGATGCTGCATACGATGATAAGGTGCCAGGTGGGCAGGAAGTGTGCTCTGAAGAGGCCAACCGTTGCGGATGTAAGTACGTACAGTAGCAAGTGTACTGTCCTTATCCGTAGCTTTAGCTATGCAGGTAGCATCAATAGGAAAACTGGATACAGTATCTTCAAGTTCTATGTCCAACTGAAGACATTCAGATTCTTGAGAATCGAAGGCAGTATCAGGACCAACGGGTAAGCGGGAGAGGGCATCAGCATTACAATGCTGGGATGTGGCTCGATATACAATCTGATAGGAATAATCAGAAAGGAACATGGACCATCTTTGAAGCTTTCTGAGGGAATTCTCTGGGATCTTATTACCAGGATGGAATAAGTGTATGAGAGGCTTATGATCGGTAATGATCAGGAAATGGTTGCCATAGAGATATTCATTGAAACGGCGAATACCAAAGATGATGGCTAAAGCTTCTTTCTCTATCTGTGAGTATCGACGTTGATGGTCATTAAGTGTTTTCGAAGCGAAGGCGATGGGGCGTTCTTGTCCATGACGATCCTTCTGGGAGAGAACGGCACCGACACCGTAGTCTGAAGCGTCAGTAGCTAGCGTGATGATCTTGTCGGGCTGAAAATGAGTGAGTTGTATAGCTTGAATTAAGGCGTTGTTGATTGTTTTCCATGCCTGTTGGCATTGCGGAGTCCACTGAAACTTAACACCTTTTTTACGTAGAGCGTTTAATGGAGCTGCTACTGTAGCGAAGCGTGGAATGAACTTATTATAATAGTTCGCTTTGCCTATGAAGGACTGAAGCTGCTTGAGGTTCTGAGGTGCTGGCATGTTTACTATCGCTGAGACATTCTGTGTACTAGGACGAATTCCATTCTTATCAAGTATATGTCCTAGGTAGTGAACTTGAGGCTGAAAGAAGGTACATTTAGCGAGATTCGCTCGTAGGCCATTGTCTTTCAATTTCTGGAGAAGGAGGCGTAGATTGGTTAGATGTTCCTGATGATCTTTTCCAGTAACAATAATATCATCCAGGTAGTTAGCACAACCGGGAATGGAGGCGGTGAGTTGAGCCAAATAGCGCTGAAAAATAGCCGCTGAGGATGAAACACCGAATGGGAGCCGCTGTAGCTGGAGCAGTCCGAGAGGAGTGTTGAGTGTGAGAAATTTCTTAGATTCTTCGTCTAAAAGTAACTGGAGATATGCTTCTTTAAGATCAACTCGAGAGAAGAATTGTCCACCAGAGAGACGACGGAATAAGTCTTCTGGACGTGGAATAGGAAAGATATCTGTGTCGAGTTGTGCGTTGACTGTAGATCGAAAATCACCACAAAGTCGAACATTACCATCAGGTTTCTTGATTACCACGAGTGGAGTAGCCCATTGACTAGAAGTAACTGGTACAACAATTCCAGTTTGTATCCATCTTTCTAATTCTTTCGTGACCTGGTCTTGAAGTGCTAGGGGTACTGGACGTGATTTGAGGAAGCGAGGCTTAGCTCCGGATTTCAGCTGTATGTGAGCTGTATAGTCTTTGGCTGTTCCGAGCTGAGAGTCGAAGACTTCAGGAAACTGTGCTAGGAGAGCGGTAACGTCAGAAGTAGGATGCAATGTAGATACGACGTTAATGTTGTCATGTATCTGGAAACCAAATAAGTTAAATAGATCCATGCCCATAATGTTTGATGCAGTGTAGTTGTTAACTACGAGAAGAGGAATGGCCTTCTGAATTCCTTTATAACTAGCCTGAAGCTTGATTTGACCTTTGATGTCAATTTTCTTCTTGTTAAATGTCACGAGCTGGATGTCAGCTGGAGAGCATGAAGGTGAACCTAAGTCGTGGTAGGTAGTCAGGTTAATAATAGAGACAGGTGATCCAGTATCTAATTGAAAATCGACAGATCGATCAGAGAATGAGAGAGGAATGATAATTTTGTGAGAATCCTTTGTGGGAAGAATAAGATTGATTTGATCAACTTCCATGTCTTGGCGGGGCTGTATATGCTTCCGGCGTGCTGCAGTAGTCTTAGCAGGGCGGAGCGAACGTTGACAGACAGTCTTAATGTGTCCAAGTTTATTACATCGTTCACAAGTAGCTTTGAAAAAACGACAGTCACGACGTTCATGATGCTTGAAACAACCTCGGCAGGAAGGCAGGAGTTTCGAGGTGCTTTTAGAATTGGGTTTCCGTGTAGCATTACGAGAGGGAACCTGGCGAGAATGTTTGGTGGAGAGCGCCTTATCCGTACGGTTCACTGTAGCAGAGGACTTGCGGGCCTGAGGCGAGACTTGTGCAACTTCGTGTGGAGAAGCTATGGCTGCGGCAGTCTTGGTAGTAAGCTCATAAACCGTAGCAATACGCTGGACGTCTTCTAAAGAAGGGTTACTCTGCTTGACAGCGTCAAAACGTATTTTGTCTTCAGGAGTATGTAAAATTATCATGTCCCGAATGAGAGAATCAGTGTAGGATGAACCACAACCGTCCTTGGAGCAGATGAACTGGCAGGGTTTAGCTAGACCACGTAATTCAGTTATCCATTCAGTATGTGTCTGATGGGGTTGCTTTCTGCACTGAAAAAATTTATAGCGAGCAGCCACTATGTGAGGAGCTTTGGCATAGTGTTCCGTGAGACGGGCCAAGAGCTGCGTGAAAGGTACCTCAGATAAGTGTTCTTCCGGACTTAAGTTACGTAGTAATTCACACGTAGCATTGCCAACCGAACTAAGAAATAGTGCGCGGCGGCGTTGATCATCTGTGACAGAATGGCAGATGAAATGCTGTTGCAAGCGGGCTAAATAAACTGACCATTCTTCCTTAGCCGGATCAAAAGCAGAGAACGGAGGAATAGCTGATGGCTGTGTAGAGACAGAAATAGCCTGAATAGCCTGAATTAATGCGGCCTGTTGTTGCTGCATAAACTGTTGTTGTTGCTGCTGTAAGGCTTGGAAGACCGTAGCGAGTTGTTCCGCAGTAGCCATTGCGAGATGCGTGCAAGAAAGAGTAAGGTAGGCTGTGTGTCAGAACTGGTTGGAGTGTCGTTGTTGTTTAGCACGTCGCCGTAGAGTTGACAACTGGGCCTGGTGAATTGTAGTGTCGTGTTTACCTCGTTGCTATAGAGTTGGCAATTGGGGCTGATGACGTATAGTTTGTTACTTTTTGTACCTCGGCGCTATAGAGTTGGCAACTGGGGTCGAAGAATTGTAGGTTGTTGCTTTTACCTCGTCGCCATAGAGTTGGCAACTGGGGTCGAAGAATTGTAGGTTGGTGCGTTTTTACCTCGTCGCCATAGAGTTGTGTTGTAACCAAGGTTGAAGTTTACAAAACACAACTTTTATTGCTTCACTTTATGATATTTACACAAATAACTGAAATTTATTTTGAAGCAAAAAGGAATATTGAATCTTGAGAAAAGTCTGTCTTTATACAATATGTACAGGTTTACAGTCTTTATATACACTTCTATCTTGAAAAGATAGTCTTTGTGAATTGACACGTTGATAGTCGAGAACTATCTGGCACACTAACATAAATGTCTTTGAGAGTCCTTGTTTGTTGAAGTGCCTGAATTCCTAAAAAGCAAGTTCAATTGATTGAAGAAATTCCACCTAGCGAAACTAAGGGAGCTTGCGTAAATTAGGGAATGAGAATGGCTTGTAAAGAATTACGGAACATAGGCAGCGGAAACAGGTAAGGGAGCGGTGACCAGAGGTGAAACCTCGTACTGCCAGAAATTCAGTCCACCTGGTCGAAGCACATTTTCAAGAGGAGTAGCCTCCGTGCTCGACGTAGGGTGTATTCTGGAGCTGGACACCGGGGCAAGTGGGCAAGTGAGCAGGCAGGGAGCTCCTATTTATAGTACACTCGATGGTCAGGCACGCGCACTGAGGGCTGCGCGTCGAAGCTAGCAGAATGATACACAGGCGCGCGTGCAGCTGGCTGTCGGAGCGAGAAGGGAGCGCCGGACATACAACATCTATAAAATTGTACATTTGTGGATTTGCACTAAGTCTATGAAATGCCTTGTAGTTACTTCAGGTGCACTATACAGGGTGGTCAGAAACAACGTGAACCAAGTATATGTGCGTTAGAGCATTGGTCATACTGGTACGTAATTTGAAAAAATTACGCTGATATCTCGCGCCGTTGTCTGTTTATCAGCTGCTGAAGTTAACCAATCAGATCACTTCGCGGGCGAATTGAAATGAGCTTTACGAGACAGTGTTGATAAATCTGCACGTGGTTTGGTCGGGTTTGAGTGTCACGGGGAGAAATGAGCATCAAACACTAACACACCGAGGGTTTCAGCCAATGCCAACGTAGCGTGCTTGTCCAACTGAAGAAGTTAATTTCTTCTATTGGCTCCTCTCAAGCCGGTCATAAGCCTCGTGCAGATTTAGCAACACTGCCTCGCAAAGTTCATCTGAAGTTGCCCGCGAAGTGATCTGATTGGCTAACTTCAGCAGCTGATAAAGTGAGAACGGCGAGAGTTATCTAATTATTTTTCTCACAAATATTTATCAGTATGACCAACCCTCTAACGTTCATATACCCCGTTCACGCTCTTCTCGAACACCCTGTATAATGCCCCAGTAGTGGACATTGTCCGTGCTTAATGTTGGCATATACTGGAAGTGAATATACAGCGAGCGCGACTGACGTGCTTACTTAAAGCGGGTTCGATGGCAATCTTTACGTTATTGCCTTACCTTTTAAGTTTTAAGTTTTTCGAACACACCTGATATATACCCTTAATTCTGACGATGCGTGACGAGAGTTGTCGTTTCACCATAAGTAAAAACTGGAGCCCAAATATGGCGCTGTAGCTCAGATGGCAATGCATCTGTGAAAATCCTAAAATCTACAATTTTCATCATTTCACCTTAAAATGTTGATCATTTTATATCAGTATCGATATGACACAACATACAAAGTTTCAAGTTTCTATAAACAACAATTTTTGAGATATTAAATATTTAACAATTTTTAAAAATATTCGATTTATTTTTAAAATGACACTAAGCCCGAACGACACAACAGATCTGGCTGAAAATATTATCTCATTTTTAAAATACTAGTGTAAGAGATAAAATGAGTGCTTTTTGATAAGTTTTAAATACACTAAAAAGTATTTCACATAGCCATAACTCAATTTCTATATTTGATGATCATCAAAATGAGAAAAACAATTGCCCCTAAACTATTGCCTATATTGTAAAATTTGCAAATCAGTTTTATGTTCTGTTGTATCTGAAACTATCCTAAGAGTTTCAAGTTGATTTCTTGAAAATTGTGGCATGAGGAGCATTTTGAATCTTGAAAAGTGCTGGAAAAAAATCAGAGAAAAATGGGACTAAAATTTTAGAGATGAACAATAGTCCATTACCTGAATATACTTGACTTAAAGCTCCCTAGCACCATATGTTTGACAGTCTGCTGCCTTCTTCCTGGTCTCACTAGCAGTTTGGAGAGTTTTAGTTTCAATCGGGCTCTTTTGAACACTTTGTTGTCCAGACACTCCACTGTGCTCTGGTCTACGCGTGTCCCTCATCACACTAATTTTCATCCTGAGCTGCTAACTTAACACCTCTAACACTACCTTTTAGTTTCCCCACTTGCTTCACAACCAATGTTGAATTCAGCAATGTGCTGATGTTACAGCAGCTTCCAGGTTTTAGTTTTGTTTTAGTTTTTGTCACAAACCCTTTCTTCGGGCCCAAATTACACTATGAAATGATTCATTGGCATTCTTTGTTTTACTACTGTGCAGCGTTCGAAAACCTCATTCTAAGCAAGTCTTTGATACATAGGTATCACTACCTACGGATATACTATAGTATTCATGTTGCTACCGTCATTTTTGGTTAATCTTCGAAAACCAAAACCAAATATATTTATGGCAATAGTAACAAGATGAGGCAACGCCCACATGCGCAGCGTCATTTAAATGGGCACTAAGGCCTGAACGTCGATATTTAATTGATATGTTTGAACGTTGGTGCGCAATAGCTGATAATGCCATTACATTCCTTACCAGCCACTGCAGGCAAAGTGCAAAGCCATCCCAGTTGTACCGGCTTTCAGTGGAATTCATTTGGAGTTGGACTGCAGACAACTGTCTGTGTGAAACCTGTCTGATAAACCGCATTGTTGTGGTTACAATCCTGATGTGTGTAATTGTCATTAACTCGCAGCTGTGGTTGGGAATGAATGTTCATGATTAACTGCTTGACTACAGTGAGTGCGGTCAAAGTTGTCGGAAACAGAGTTTGTCCAATGCAGTGATTCCGATTGAAACCTTACGTCTGCAAACAATTTTCACAATCAACGCCATAGTTGTCGTAGCATACAATATGCACATAACTGTGCGTGCCACCCTGTATTTGTAGCAACATGTTTCTAAACATC
Source organism: Anabrus simplex (assembly GCF_040414725.1). Classification (NCBI taxonomy): domain Eukaryota; kingdom Metazoa; phylum Arthropoda; class Insecta; order Orthoptera; family Tettigoniidae; genus Anabrus; species Anabrus simplex. The sequence continues at coordinate 42,931,790 of NC_090268.1, forward strand.
TGTGGTTTTAAACAAAGACGCTCTGTGAATTTCAGATTAAATGACTACCGTTAAATTTAATATACCGTGCTTGCTTTTACACTTTCAGTTCCTGATCTACCCCTTTAATCGGCGAATTTCATTGGAATAGAAACTGAAACAATATCTCAAGGAACACGAATTGCTGCCTGTTAATTCCGTTTACACCGTGTGAGTTGGCCGTGCGGTTAGGATCGCGCAGCTGTGAGCTTGCATACGGGAGATAGTGGGTTTGAAGCCCACTATTGGCAGCCCTGATGATGATTTTCTATGGCTTTCCATTTTCACACCAGGCAAATGCTGGGGCTCTACCTTAATAAAGGCCAAGGTCGCTTCCTTCCCACTCCTCGGCCTTTCCTATCCCATCGTTGCCGTAAGACCTATCTGTGTCGGTGCGACGTAAAGCAAATAGCAAAAGAAAAATCCGTGTACAAAACTGTACGAATACGCTGAAAATTCCTTTCGGAAACCAAAATAAGATTTTCTGTATAATGCCAAACATATATCGACTGTAATCACTAAACTGTCCTCATAGGAATCCCTGTATAAATTTCATAGATGATATTATTGTTATTATTGTTACAGAATAATTTGAGTTGAAAGGAGTTCTGTTCAGTATTTTCCTGGCAGGAAAGTCTTCCCCTTTCCCCGTCATCGGTAATCAACCGACCCAGCTATTATGATGAGTACTACAAAGAATCACACTTCCGAGGATTTCTTCCCATCCGACTTTTTTTTTAGTGTGACGTGTTCCACCTTCTTTTTTTTTACTTCTGCTTCTTTTTAAGTATTCGATCCATGGATTGGTCTGCGGCAGTTCTCCAGTCGGCTCTATTCATAGCTTTCCTCTTCATCTCTTCATAACTTCTGCATCCTACATTAGACATGCTTTGCTGTACATATTGTAGGCGTGGTCTTCCTCGACATATTTTGCCTTCAACCATTCCCTCCAATACCGTTTCCATAAAGTATAATTTTCCTTCGCCTTCTTAAATACTTCAGCATTCATTATGTTTTTTGTCCAGCTAATCTTTAGCATTCTTCTATAACACCAATGTTCAAAATAATTTAACCTTTTTTCTTCTTTTCCAACTGTCCACGTTTCGTAACCGTAAAGGGCAATGCTCCAAACATGCTCTTTCAATAAATTTTTCTTGTTTTAAAACTAATGGAATTTGTAGTGAATAAACGTTTCTTTTTGTGAAGTACTAATTTGGCTTGTAAAATTGTACTTTTGATTTCCTTATCACTTCTTCCATATTTGGTAATTTTGCTTCCGAATTATTTAAATTCTTTAACATTTTCCCGTGTTTTTGCCCACCATTTTTTCATCCTTGAGTCTGCTTTTTTATAGCTTATTTTCATGTTGTATCCATTACCTATGATTTCCTCCATTTTTACTATTACTTGCTTGAGATGTTGTTCACTGTCTGGAACTATGGCAGAGAAATATGTCTGCATGAATACGTTGTATATGGAGTTTAAGAAATTGAGTATATCAATGAAATTTTGTTTTGTGATGTGAGAAGCTAAATGAGTTTTACATTCTCTATAAAACTATAAACCAGAAAGAGGGAGGTCATGTGAGTAGAGGCTTTATGGATCCCTGATGCTGTTTGTTGTGTGTATACCCGCATATATTTGAGTCGTCATATTCTGTCGATATACACGTGTCATATTCGGTGATAACATTTTATTGCCGCGGACTGTCCTTGAATCTACAACATGTTGATGGCATTCTACCAGAAAAGCTCATTTTAAAGCTCTCCTTTTATTTTGTGTCTGAGAATAAAATTCTCTTCAGCCCAAGGAAACATCCATTCTATTCTTCTCTGCTGTGCTCCAACTCACCACATCCGAAGATAACGAAATGAAGGTGTCTTGAGAGGTATAATATAATGGTTTGGAAACCTTTACGAACGAATTCGAATACTTGGCATCGAATGCTCATAACTTGGCACTTCTCCATGCATTTACGCCTTGCAACTCTCCTGACATATGTCTTTTAGCCCAGTTTCTCCTCTAGATCTATTTTATTAAATGAATGTATTTGGAAATGAGCCGTAATGTTGGTTGAATTCTCTTACCAACATAAATAGTCTTGACACATATAGTCACAGCATTCTGAGATGAAATACTGTTGTACGGGAAGGAATCAATAAATATTAAATGCTGGGGATGACGCTCGAAATTGAAGCAGGACTATTTGAAATGTACAGGCTTTCCATTATTGCGAGATGGTAGTACACTGAAAGATGTCAAATGAAGGCAGAGCAAAGGTGATCTGCGATCAATGGAAAATAGTTCACTGACGAAATTATTCTTACATCATCATCAGCTGTCGACTGACTTTGTTGTAGAAGTAGTTTAGTGGAAAGCGGTGCAGGCACTGGTTGAACAGTTTATCCCCCTCTCTCCTCGGGAATCGCTCATGCTGGTGCTTCTGTTGACTTAGCAATTTTTTCTCTCCACTTAGCAGGAGTATCATCAATTCTAGGGGCCGTTAATTTTATTCATCACCAATTAAATAACCTGGTTGCCCTAATTCTGCGCGGATTAATAAGCTAAGAGATGAAGACAAGAATTCTTAAATTCAAAATTCAGAGGGTAGTTTAAATATAAAATATTAATTTTGGGGATTAGTGAAAATAATTTTTCTTTCCTCTGAGTTTTAGAAGAAAATCTTAATATAATTAACACCTACTTCTGATGAAGAAATTATTTAATTCATAACGTTAGTATGTCATACTAAAATAATTAAATACTTTAATATTTCTTTATTCCTCAAATAATACCTATAAATTGATTAATTTTATTCTTTATATTTTCATCCACTCTTATCTTATTCGCCATTATAAATTATTATATTTTTAATATAATATTCCCTCACCAACAAATAAACCTATTCGCTTAGCTGCTAATATAATTGCAGGTCATCTCCTTTTAACTCTTTTAGGAAATACTGGGCCTTCCTTAATTCTTTCTACACTATCTATTCTACTTATCGCCCAGATAATGTTGGAATCAGCCGGAAACAATGTGAACCGAGTATATGAGCCATAGAGCGTTGGTAATACTGATAAATAATTTGAAAAGAATTATGTCCATATCTCGCGCTGTTGACATTTTATTATCTGTTGAAGTTAGCCAATCAGATCGCTTCGCGGGCGAACTCAAATGGGCTTTGCGAGGCGCTGCTGCTTGGTCGGGCTTGAGAGTCATACTGAGAAATGAGCATCAAACACTTGTTCAAGTCCTTCCCCTGGATAAGTTCATTTCTTCTACTGGCGCTCTCAAGCCGGTCATAAGCCACGTGAAGATTTAGCAACACCGCCTCACAAAGGTCGTCTGAAGTCGCTCGTGAAGTGATCTGATTGGCTAACTTTAGCATCTGATACAGTGAGAACGGAGCAAGATATCGACGTAATGTTTCGAATTATTTATCAGTATGACCAACGTTCTAATGCTCATACACCCGGTTTACGTTGCTTACTACCACCCTGTAGGTGTGAAAGCTGGGTGGACGCACGATAATTCATAAGGTGGAAGGTAGTGAGAATGATGGCTGGAACAAACAAGTTAGAACAATAACATAATTTATTCTAAATGAAAAATTAAAGTCTAAGTATAAATTAATATATTGAATGAAACGTTGGATATAAATCGATAAGACGTGGTGGTGTAATTCGAATGGAGAAGTGTAGGTTATCAAGGGGAATGGTTTACCCTTATGTAGAGAGTATATAGTGCATCTGGATCTCTGAAAATTTAGAGGTAAAAGGTAGAGAAGAACATGATGCTACAGTGTCGCTGCCGGGAGAATATTATAAGCCTAAGAGGTTGTAGGCAGAGCGTAGGAAGTTATAAAGTATATAATCAAGTTATATAAATAAAAAACGTGAGAAGTGTTGGCATAGGGCATGTTTTGCGGTAGGGCGTGTGTACTCATGTTGTAACTGGTAGAGAGTATTATATACACGAAAGTAATTGCCTGTTTACAAAAAAAGTGCATGCCACGGCCTACAGGCTGTTGTTGAGCCAGGAGTGAACTATGCCATTTCAGGCGAAGGCTAGTTGTAGTGTAAACACCTAGTGTTCACGTTTTATGTGCAATGCGTGTTTCCCAGTCTATCTATCGTACGGCTGAATGTGAATGTGGGATGATTATGATAATGAGGTAGGGAGAGGATGAAGCCCGGTGCCGGCAGATACCCTACTCGTGTCGAATAGCAGAAAGGGGTCTGCTCAAAGCTTTACATCTCCATCCAACGGACAAATCACCATCAACAGCGTCATATGGCCTTACTCCATATGAACACTGTGGAGATCTTTGAAATTGAATCCAAGCTTTTGACACGCAATCTTGTGATTATAAATTGTATACCACCACCTCCACTACCCTGCCGTCCAACATTCTGATGGTTTTCTTCGACCAAAGGGACTTGAACCGGCTAACCACGGTCTAACCCCATATAGACTAGACACTTTAACGATCACGGCTATTTTCCTGTTTTACCAGGCCAGAATTTTGGCAATGATTTAGGGTAGACGTACACAAGCAGAAGTATCACATATCTTAGGGGTCAGTGTCGAAGACGTGGAAACGGTACCGTGAGACCACTGATATAATTGACAGACCGTGGAAAGGTCGATCGAATGTGAAAATTACACCCCAAGATCGGTATATCCGAGTAACAGCACAGAGGAGGCCAACTTCCACTGCTCAACAAATTGAAGGCCTCGCTCCGTACACCACTTCTTTAAGTCTGTGTAAAGGAAAAAATTCTCTTATTTCGGTAGAAGAAAGAGATATCTAATTTACGTATACCAGCCTCTATAATCTTAGATGGAAGAAAGGGATAAATACAGGAGTTATCCCTATTCTTTACCGAACATAGTTTTATAAACCTCCACAAGAAGGTAGCACATATCTGTTGATGTGATGAACGCTCCGTTTTTTACATCAGTTGATAGAAGTAGTGACGAATTTATGAGGAATCTGAAAGTGAATATGTTCCGTCGGAAACGGATACCGATTCAGGAAAATGTGCGAAGCACAAGAGTAAAAAAAGGAAGAGAAATTCAAGTTCCTGGACATCAAGTAACACTCACTGCGCATAACAGTAACCTTCCCATGAAGGATGCTAAACTGAAGGATACAATGTAACTAGCATCGCAGTATGTTTGTAAGAGTGACATGTGGTGCTGAAAATATCTGATATTCGGGTCGGGTTTGTGTTCCAAAAGTGATGATTCGCCTTCATAGTGACTGACTCATTCAGCTTGAAAGTGATAGATAATATGTTTAAAAATTCCTTGTTATATATGATTTATATTTACATGATAACAATATTCCAAGCAAAAACTATAATATAATTTTCAAAAGATTTTCTATTTTATTTGCTACAATAATAAGTGTCCGCCAATGGCCGTAGCGGTGTTGAAACACCGGATCCCGTGAGATCTCCGAAGTCAAGCAACATTGGGCGTGGTCAGGAGTTGGGTGGGTTGCCACGCGCTGTTGGGTAAGGGAATGGAGGAGCGGAAAGGAACTGGCCTCCCTACCGCACGTAAACTCCGGCTCAGGAACACCTCTGCGGAGGTTCGGACCTGCCTTCGGGCAGAATAACCCTTACCTTAAGATAAAAAATCTCCGAAAACCGTAAAAGAGTAGTTAGTAGGACGTAAAACAAATAACATTATTGTTAATAAGTGTGCATTGCTAATTAAAAAATGTCTTATAGTGTGTGTATGCTACATTTATCGACTGAAAGTTCCATTAAGGTAAACTGAAATAGTCTATATAATTATTTTTTCATACTTCGGTGCAAGAAAGGGATAAGTAATTTTTAATTTGTCGGTTACTTTAGAATCAATATTGTCATTGTATTTCCATTTTTGCCTACAAAGTAAACTTTAGGCCCTTATCAACCTGTAGAAACGATAGCATGAAATACCATTGTCTAGATTTTTTAAATTCGTTTTATGTGCCTCATGAAAGATTTGTAAAATGTGAGTTATCACCTTCTAGTATCTTCAGATACAAGATGACAGCTCGAGAGCAACCGCGATCAGTGTATCTGCACAAACGGTACGTAATTGATCGCACAGTGCCAAAATAAGGTAATATCGATCATTTCAGCACGCTACTCTTGTCTCTCACGCTCAGCCTCGAGATTTCTTCTGTGGATTATGACGATCAGACCAACAAAATCACGTCACGTTCGGTGTGCGACGTCGCGGCATGTCTTTCGCGTCGGTCTCGATCGGAATGAAAGTACAGTTACACTAAGCGCATATTCGAAAACAGAATATTAATTTTGTATTGTATGCTGTAGAGGCTAAAGGCAACATTGTTCATCATCATCATCTGTTTACCCTCCAGGCTCGGCTTTTCCCTCGGACTCAGCGAGGGATCCCACCTCTACCGCCTCAAGGGCAGTGTCCTGGAGCTTCAGACTCTTGGTCGGGGGTATACAACTGGGGAGAATGACCAGTACCTCGCCCAGGTGGTCTCACCTGCTATGCTGAACAGGAGCCTTGTGGAGGGATGGGGAAGATTGGAAGGGATAGGCAAGGAAGAGGGAAGGAAGCGGCCGTGGCCTTAAGTTAGGTACCATCCCGGCATTCGCCTGGAGGAGAAGTGGGAAACACCGAGCTCGATAGCTGCAGTCGCTTAAGTGCGGCCAGTATCCAGTATTCGGGAGATAGTAGGTTCGAACCCCACTGTCGGCAGCCCTGAAAATGGTTTTCCGTGGTTTCCCATTTTCACACCAGGCAATTGCTGGGGCTGTACCTTAATTAAGGCCACGGCCGCTTCCTTCCCACTCCTAGCCCTTCCCTGTCCCACCGTCGCCATAAAACCTATCTGTGTCGGTGCGACGTAAAGCAACTAGCAAATAAAAAGAAGTGGGAAACCACGTAAAACCACTTCCAGGATGGCTGAGGTGGGAATCGAACCCACCTCTACTCAGTTGACCTCCCGACGCTGAGTGGACCCCGTTCCAGCCCTCGTACCACTTTTCAAATTTCGTGGCAGAGCCGGGAATCGAACCCGGGCCTCCGGGGGTGGCAGCTAATCACGCTAACCACTACACCACAGAGGCAGACGGCAACATTGTTACCACACATTATTCTTTGCATTTCACTGACCGAAACAATGTGACATAAGATATTGATACCTACAAAAGATACTTAACTTTTTCGTTGCTGACATACTAACTACTGTGAGGCCAATTATATATTTGAGATACTTGGAACCAATCATTTAATCTAATGCTTCTTTGTACAACACATTCGTTGTTCTGTTACCTTGAACACAAACGGACAATGATTTACTGCTTCTAACACGGGAGCGTGCGTCGTACCGTTGGCCGTATGAGAAGCAGCTTGGCCTTAGGTCAAGTCCTGAAACTTCAGAGTCTTTAGTGGTAGCCTAGTACCACGGCAGAGTTTCCAAGTGGAGAGTTTCCTGAGAAGCACTTAAACTTACCAAAAGTACACTATTGAGTTAATGTACAAATGAAATGAAATGTGCGGTCTCTTACTATCCTTGGTTGGAAAAAACTGAAAATCCTACTGCAGTAAAGATATGCACACACATAAAAATCAAATTTTGCTAAATGTAAGTCTAACTAGATGTGTATAAGTATTATGTTTTATAAAATCATTCATGGTAGAAATATCTTATATTATCATCCATGATTCAAAGTATTGTAACCCACGTACAACTTCTTCTTCTTCTTCTTCTTCTTCTTATTCTTCTTCTTCTTCTTCTTAATCTGTTTACCCTTCAGGATTGGTTTCTCCCTCAGACTCAGCGAGGGATCCCACCTCTACCGCCGCAAGGGCAGTGTCCCGGAGCGTGAGACATTGAGTCGGGGGATACAAATGTGGAGAATGACCAGTACCTCGCCCAGGCGGCCGGATCTACTATGCTGAACAGGGGTCTTGTGGGGGGATGGGAAGATTGAAAGGGATATACAAGGAAGCGGGAAGGAAGCGGCCGTGGCCTTAAGTTGGGTACCATCCCGGCATTTCCTTGGAGGAGAAGTGGGAAACAACGGAAAACCACTTCGAGGATGGCTGAGGTGGGAATCGAAACCACCTCTACTCATTTGACCTCCCTAGGCTGAGTGGACACCGTCCCAGCCTTCGTACCACATTTCAAATTTCGTAGCAGAGCCGAGAAACGAACCCGGGCCCCCGGGGGTGGCACCTAATCACACTAACCACTGCACTACCGTGGGCCCACTATCCCTATTACAGTTTATTCTTTTATCAATCGCTAGGCTCCTTCCAGCAGTTATCACTACACAAGGAGGCCATTATCTTTATAATTACAAATTCTTGTTATTATCGTGAGTACCCTCACGATTCTTTGGAAATCGCTGAATACAACAGGCTCCACCGGGCAGTGATCAATGCGTGGAGGGCCCGCTATACTTAACATAGCTTATCCATTACTTATAACTGTAGATTAGATTTATTCCCAGGGCTAACGGCTCTCCGGAAGTTAGTTGACCGTGGGTCATTTGTTTCCAAATTCTATATTGTTTTGTTTAATCGAATTATTATTTCGTCATTGTTCTTAAGCAGGGAAGTTTATATATTTTGTATTTGCTTGGGCTATTATGGATTTGAACACTGTATTGGGCGAAGGCCTGTAAGTTTCAATAAATCCTCCTCCTCCTCCTCCTCCTCCTCCTCCTCCTCCTCCTCCTCCTCCTACTACTACTACTACTACTACTACTACTACAGTACACTACACCACCGAGGCGCACTACGTACAACTACTTTTTAATAATATTTAGACACATTTATTTCATACCATACCTGGCTTCAAAACCATACTTAATTCTTAAGTTTTTGTGCCTTCCTGTAAGTCACCTTAAACCACGTGATTCTTCACTTACCTTTTTCTCAAACTTATTGGGCAGAATTTTGTTTTCATAGTGATGCACACTTTCAAGTTTATTTAACAGTGTGCTATTAAGAAAAAACTTATATTCAGTTTTACCAAGCAATTTGGCCATACGGGTTAGGGTCACGTAGCTGTGAGCTTGCATTCGGGGGATAGCGGGTTCGAACCCCACTCCTGGCAGCCCTGACAATGGCGTTTCCGTTGTTTCCCATTTTTACACTAGGCAAGTGCTTGTTATACCATAATTACGGTCACGGTCATTTCCTTTCCACTCCTAGCCCTTTCTTGTCCTATCGTCACCAAGAAACCTGTGTCGACGAGACGTAAGGCAAAACTATTTTTAAAAAACATTCAACATTTATGTCAGAATTCTCTAATTTTGACATATGTTTTGAGCAACAAAGAGCTGTTCCCCACATGACCTAAAATGTTGAATAAAATATTTTACATGTAAAGAGTGTATGCCACACCAAACATGTAACGATATGACGAAAAGATTCAGTTGTTACAATCACGAACTGAAAGGTCTGTGATGTCAAAGCATTACTTGGTCGAACTGAGGCTCTTCAAATGTTTAGCCAGTGTCACATCGACTTAAGAACTAAACCTGATCATCTGTTGATTTTCAAATTGATTCTCTAAAGGGATCATTGAATCTCTTTCCTTCAAACGCACTTTTAACATTAACATTCTTCCATCAATCCACAAAAAATCGTAGAAACGGTTAACGACGTGAAAAGTTTCACAAACAGACGTCCTCTCAGTTTTGATGACTGTGTTGATGGGATGACAGTAACTTATGGGGATCACTGGAAGTACCTAATTGTTTGTTAGATGCTTTGCGTCACACGGACGCACATAGGTCTTATGGCGATGATGGGACAGTTAAGGCCTAGAATGGGAAGAAAGCGGCCGTGGTCTTAATTAAGGTACAGACCCAGCATTTTCTTGGTGTGAAAATGGGAAACCACGGAAAAACATCTTCAGGGCTGCTGATAATTGGGTTCGAACCCACTATCTCCCGGATGCGAGCTCACAGCTGCGTGCTCCTAACCGCACGGCCAACTCGCCCGTTACCAAAGTCTAAGTAGTGATGGTAGTGTTATACCTAGGTATTAATATATGGAAAGACCTTCATTGGGGTAACCACATAAACGGGATTATATATAACGGTTACAGACCTAAAGGATGTAAATCAGAGGGCGTATAAGTCACTGGTAAGACCACAATTAGGGTATGGTCCCATTGTACGGGACCCTCACCTAAATCGTTCACGAAACATAGAAGAAAAGTGGAATATCTCTATGTGTATAAATTTATGAGTTATTAAACTTTATTTTCTGCGTCTTTGGCGTATTTTCAAATGGACCGTATTATATGACGTGTTTAGCAAACTTACTGCTACTTATACTGAGTAGCCAAACGTCATGGGAAGGCACTAGATGTGATGTTAATTACGAGATGCTCCCCCGCGAGCCCTCGAAACGGCAGCAACATGGCGAGGCATCGTTATGGAGGATCTGGACCCACGTATCTTGAGACTGCTACCCACAATTGAATGGATGAAAACCATAATGGTATAAGTAAAAAATTTTCAGAGAAAAAGGCATTTAAACATCGTCATCACTCATATAAAGCATGCTATTTGTAGTTATACCACCCATTACTAGAGCGCAGAATATTACCGCTAATCTGTATAAATATCAGTCTGCAGTGATAAGAATCGAGGGCTTTGAAAAAGAAGCAGCAATCCAGAAAGGAGTGAGGCAAGGCTGCAGTTTGTCCCCTCTCCTTTTCAATGTTTACATAGAACAGGCAGTAAAGGAAATCAAGGAGAAATTTGGAAAGGGAATCACAGTCCAAGGAGAGGAAATCAAAACCTTGAGATTTGCCGATGATATTGTTATTTTATCTGAGACTGCAGAAGATCTCGAGAAGTTGCTGAATGGTATGGATGAAGTCTTTGGTAAGGAGTACAAGATGAAAATAAATAAGTCCAAAACAAAAGTAATGGAGTGCAGTCGAACGAAGGCAGGTGATGCAGGAAATATTAGATTAGGAAATGAAGTCTTAAAGGAAGTAGATGAATATTGTTACTTGGGTAGTAAAATAACTAACGATGGCAGAAGTAAGGAGGACATAAAATGCAGACTAGCACAAGCAAGGAAGAGCTTTCTTAAGAAAAGAAATTTGCTCACTTCAAACATTGGTATAGGAATTAGAAAGATGTTTTTGAAGACTTTCGTGTGGAGCGTGGCATTGTATGGAAGTGAAACATGGACGATAACTAGCTCAGAAAGAAAGAGAATAGAAGCTTTTGAAATTTGGTGTTACAGAAGAATGCTGAAGGTGAGATGGATAGATCGAATCACGAATGAAGAGATACTGAATCGAATTGGTGAGAGGAGATCGATTTGGCTAAATTTGACGAGAAGAAGAGATAGAATGATAAGACACATCTTAAGACACCCAGGACTTATTCAGTTGGTTTTGGAAGGAAGTGTAGGTGGTAAGAACGGTAGGGGTAGACCAAGGTATGAATATGACAAGCAGATTAGAGCAGATGTAGGATGCAATAGTTACGTAGAAATGAAAAGGTTAGCACAAGATAGGGTGGCATGGAGAGCTGCATCAAACGAGTCTATGGACTGATGACTCAAACAACAACAACATCACTTGTATCTCTTTGCTGGTGAGAGGATACATCTTCCCGGAGTTACATCCTGCACTTAACTCATATTTTTAAATGTCACTTATACCGTTATGGTTTTCATCCATTCAATTGGTCATATGTAGTTGGTTCGGGGTTCATGGAGCGTACGCCAGCATCCCATAAATGCTCGATTGGATTAAGATCGAGGGATCTGGAGGGCCAATCTATGGTCGTAACTTCACTGGGGTGTTCCTCCAACCACCTGCGTGCTACCACAGAGCGATAACATGACGCATTTTGCTGTTGAAACTTGGCAACTTCATCAGGGTAATCTAGGGCCACAAAAGGATGCAGACAGTCGAAATGATGTTCACATCATTTGCACCTCTCGACGCTCCCCGCAGCCGGAAGATGGGGCTTAATTGCGACCATGTGAACGCCGTACAGACCAGAACTGAGCTACCTCCCGACTGGACACAACCTTGTTGACACGCAGGATCCGTAGCTTCATGGGCATACGCTAGTGTCTCACGCACCCATCAGCTCGATACAAATGGAACCGGAATTCGTCGGACCATACCACACGCCGCCATTGTTCCATAGTCCATTGCCGATGTTCGCAGGTCTATGCAAGTCGTTGAGCTCTGTGTTGAGGTGTCAACAAAGGGACAAGAGTTGGTCGTTGGTTGGTAAAGCCTATGCGGTAGAGTAGCCTCCTTACAGTCCTGGTAGAAATGGGTTCGTGACTCCCAACATTCAACTGAGCAGTGATCTGACTCACTGTACCCCGTGGAGCGCCTAGCATGGTTTTGCGGATGCGACGTGGTGTCCATTCTTTAAACACCTGTGGGTTTGTCCGTGCGGAGGTTTACGCGGGCGGTAACATTTTTCTGTGATATTGAAGATCCACCCTCGACACTGTTGAACTCGAAAACCCGAATTCACGTGTAATAACCGATATGCTATGACTCGTGCGCTCTGCGCCGATTATCATCCCACGTCCAAGGTCGGTTAACTAGTGACGTGTTGCCATTTTCACGACAATGGTGTCTGTGACAGACTGCTCAGCTATGCCGCAGCGCTCAGATGTCATACACGGCACATTTTCTAATAGGACACCCCTTCCCGTGAATTTTGGTCACTCAGTCTATTTCACATCCGAAATATTCCGAACAGCACATTATAGCGCTCCTTTGTAAACCAGCGATTAGGCATCCCATTCCGCATTATTGCGTTCGGGACACTTATTGGTAGAAAGTATGGAGTTGGAAAGACACCTGGTATGCACATCAGATACACCTAACTTGTTATATACCAGACACACCTAGAGCCCATGACCACCACCCCACTCCCCCATATTAAGAGCCCCTGGCAGGGTTACCCGGTTAATTACCTACTACAGCAGACAGGAGTTACAGTGCATGTATTCTAATGCACCTAACCATAAGGAATAACATTCTGCTGACAACGAAACGGCATTGACACTGACACACTCTCACCGGACGAATGATCAAATATTAGCCCTTATTAGCCCAGCGCATCCATACGGACACGCATGTAAGGTTTATTTCAGTTGCTCCTCTGAAATGTTGGGATATAAAATTTTACGTTGACATGCATGTATAGATTTCAGGAAACTGTGATCTTTGCGTCTGATGCATACTTAAGTGCTAGTTCTTGTTTGGCGATTGTTGTAACAGTGTGATTGTTGGTACTTGTTTTCATCACAAAAGTGATGGACATCGATATCGAGTAAGTACGGTATTGTAGGGTCATATTAATATTTTTAAAGAGTTTCGGCTTTGTTATAACAGTATAATGAATGGACAGATCATCATGGAGTAACACTTAGCCAGTAAAATATGTGTTCAGGACCTCATGTGTTGCCGCGTGTCCCAACTGGGCAGTTACGGAGTCATGTTAATTTTATGCACTCTTTTTATGACGCTCTTCGGACGTAATGAAATTAAATGAAATGTCGTATGGCTTTTAGTGGCGGGATATCCCAGGACGGGTTCGGCTCACCAGCTGCAGTTCTTTCTATTTGACCCCCGTAGGCGACTTGCCATTGGAATTAACCAATTAAGGTTAAAATCCCCGATCCGGCCGGGAATCAAACCCGGGACCCTCTGACCGAAGGCCATTATGCTGACCGTTCAGCCAACGAGTCGGACTTCGAATGTAATGATTCTCTCGTTCTAGATCCTTTTCAAGAGCATTACCCCTGATCTGAGTGTTAAAGAAGCCGTGGGCATACACTTGAAAGATGATAATAACTTTCCCGCGGCAGATGCAGTTTATATAGTACCACCGGTTCCAGCAAATCAATCAATCAATCAATCAATCAATCAATCAATCAATCAATCAATCACTACTGATCTACATTTACAGCAGTTGCCCAGGGGGCAGATTCTCTATCTGTTATTTTCCTAGCCTTTTCTAATTGATTGCAAAGGAATTGGAAATCCCTAACTCCCCTACCTATAAACGAATATTTACCCCAATTTGGCCTCTTGAATTCCAACTTTATCTTCTTTTTTCCCTAATTTTAAAGACACCACTCACACTTATTCGTCTACTAATGTCATTCCACGCCATCTCTCCACTGACAGCTCGAAACATATCACTTAGTCGAACAGCTTATCTTCTTTCTCCCAAGTTTTTCCAGCCCAAACTTTGCAACATTTTTGTAATGCTACTCTTTTGTCGGAAGTCATCCGAAACAAGTCGAGCTGCTTTTCTTTGGATTACTTCCACCTCTTGAATCAAGTAATCCTGGTGAGGGTCCTTTACATTATAACCATACTCTAGTTTGGATCTTACCAGAGACTTATACGCCCTCTCCTTTACCCCTAAACACCCCCATAACGATGTGCAGAGATCTGTACCCTTTATTTACAATCCAATTTGCGTGTTTACCCCAATGAAGATTTTCCTTATATAGTAATTTAGGGATATCTCGACACGCCAAGCAAAAACCTGTAATTTTGATAATGCTTTATTTGCAAAATAGTTCAATTTTTACCTGGTGAATTTGTAGACAGTTAGTGTATGTTTTCTATTATTTATGGACAAAAATAAAACGTCATATCATTGTAAATTAGAAAATAAATAAACGATGCAAAAATGTCCACTTCTCCCGCACTTAGGGAGAACCTGACACTAGGTAGGACCTCGGAAGAGTTACACGGCTATTGTACACAGTGGGCACATATAAACTGTTCGTCGTTTCCATTTTCTACACACATCTCGTGGAACCATTTCCTGCATTCCCCACTACACTGGACCCATGCCTCATTTCGGTTGTCGTCATAGAAATAGCCATCACATACTGCGCAGTAATTCTCAGAGCAATTAAGACTGCTTGAGGAACTAGCTTCTCCACTACCAACACGCCGAGTTCTCGTTGTTTTGTTTAGATTTGAGGGATTATGTTCATTTCCGCGTTTCCTCTTCCTTAACTTTTGTCGGTAATCCTGAGAAGTCACCATGGCGGATTCTTGCACTCTTCTTCCTCTTCCTTTTCCAGATAGGAGTCTTAATATCGGAACAGGAGATAACTCCTGGACTGAGCAACTCGGAGGTGTATATGGAGGTGAGGCTTCATGTTCCTGTGATAATGTAGGACTACTGGCCTTAGTTTCGACAGCAATATCTTCTCCAACATGTACTTGATTTGAACCATTTTTTTTTTTTTTTTTTTTTGCTAGGGGCTTTACGTCGCACCGACACAGATAGGTCTTATGGCGACGATTGAACCATTTTCGTCTTGCACAAGGTCGTATTCAAAAATGTCTTCTTGGAGGATATCGGGATTGTACGGATAAATGACAGTGTCGAGATCTCCCACGCTTGTCATGTCGACATCTCCCCGAGTTACATTGGGAGGCAAGAGGTGGCAGCACTTACCACGCTGAATGATTGGCGATTTGGAAATGACATGGCCGCTTCTCCAAAACGTGCTTTGTGCGCCTAACATCAAACATTGCCTTAAAAATATCGCATATCTACGTATTTCGTTCTACAACCTACTCATTATCTTATAGTACGTTACTTTTACATCATATATCACTTATATCACTTACATACTCACCTTTAACTATTCAGATGTCTTGTATTTATAGTGATAATCGTCTGCTACCAGGATCACCATGAGCACAACATCCTACGGCTCCAATACATGTAGTTACTAGTTCCACCTGTAGAGTACTGTGGTTACCAGGGGCGCTAAGCTTAAAAGTGTCGAGTTCTCCCTCATGTCGTGATCTCCCTAAGTTACCTTATTAATTAACACCTAGGTACATACAATGATCCCCCTAAGGAACGTTTACCCCATCAACGCAGTTATTAAAACTGAGAGGACTTTTCCTATTAGTGAAGCACACAACCTGACTTTGAACCCAGTTGATCATGATACCATTTCCTACTCTCTATCTCACAACGTTATTGAGGTCATTTTGCATTTTCTCACAATCTTGTAACTTATGTATTACTCTACACACAATAACATCATCCGCAAAAGCCTCATCTCTGATTCCACCTTTTTAGTCATATAATTGTTATATAAGAAAGTATAAAGGTCCATTAATACCGCCTTGAGGAATTGCCCTCTTAATGATTACAGGGTCAGATAGAGCTTCGCCTACTCTAATTTTCTGAGATATATTTTCTAGTAATACAGAAATCCATTCAGTTACTCTTTTGTCTAGTCTAAAAGCACTCATTTTTGCCAGTAGTCTCCCATGATCTACCCTATCAAATGCTTTAGACAGGTCAATCGCGATACAGTCCATTTGACCTCCTGAATCCAAGATATCTGCTATATCTTGTTGGAATCCTACAAGTTGAGTTTCAGTGGAATAACATTTACTAAACACGAACAGCCTTCTATCGATCCAGTTATTAATTTCGCAAACATGTCTGATATAATCAGAAAGAATGCTTTCCCAAAGCTTACATGTAATGCATGTCAAACTGACTGGTCTGTAACTTTCAGCTTTATGTCTATTACACTTTCCTTTATGCACATGGGCTAGTTTGTCAGATGAATATTCAGATGATGAAGATATGGCTTCTAGTTGATGCGGAAGTCAGTCTAGTAAAATGGAAATTGAGACCGAATATAGACAACTAAATAGTCTGAACAAAAGTAGGCATAGAACATGGACAGAATAAGATTCAAGGTGGGTACCTTGAACATTCACTGTGTAAACATGATTGATTATTTTTGATAGTGGCTTTACGTCGCACCGACACAGACAGGTCGTATGGCGACGATGGGTTAGGAAAGGGCTAGGAGTGGGAATGGAAGCGGCCGTTGTCTTAATTAAGGTACAGCCCCAACATTTGCCTGTTGTGAAAATGTGAAACCACGTAAAACCATCCTTAGGGCTGCCGACAGTGGGATTCGAACCCACTATCCCGTGGATGCAAGCTCATAGCTGTGCGCCCCTAACCGCACGGCCAACTCGCCAGGTAAACATGATTGAGACCGAATATAGAAAATGAAACAGTCTGAACAAAAGTAGGCATAGAACATGGACAGAATAAGAGTTAAAGGGGGTATCCTGAACATTCACTGTGTAAACATAATGGTATTAGTGTGACAAAGTGGAAAGATAACTTGTTTTTTACCGCAGCATCATTATGCGTTGGTATGCACCCTGTGTCCACGGTAAAAGGTATTCAATGAAGGAGAAAATATATATTCTTATTCATAATCCTTACAACATCGGCGAATATATATCCGGGATGTGGAAGGTGTAGGCAGAATGAGTGAAATATCTTGCTATGTATAGTATCAGTATTCGAAACAAGAAATGGTGTTGGTCTTATTGATAGGTTATTGTTCATGGCTCATTGATATCTTTATCCGCAATATATAGCAATTCAAGAAAGGAACACGTGAAAAGCTCACACAATTAGATTTCCGACGAGAAATTATGCAAGTGTACCCGACAAAATACATGAATCCCACTCGAGGAGCAGGAAGACCATCCACTAGTGTAGTACGGTGGCTACAATCGCTATGTACACAAAATGGAAAAGAAAGGAGATGTGCAGGAGTGTATCGTGTGAAGAAAACATCAACAGTACGCACTAAATGTGGAAAATGTGATGTAGGACTGTGTGTTGAGTGTTTTAAACTGTACCATCCGCACCAGTGGATAAGATTAGTGAAGCAAATTTTTGTAATTCTATTTGTTTGACGTCTGTTGCACTGTAACTGCCCAGCGTGTCCATATGGACATACTGACTTTAAGACCCTGTATGAGGCAGAGAAATAAATTCTTGCTTTCCAGCATTATTTTAGATGCTTATGAAACATATTCACCACCGGCATAAAAATAACCAAATAAAAATAATTCGGGAAGTTAAGGGTTAGATACCTTGAGAAACTCAAAGTTTAACACGTTTAAGTTCTTGACGGCAGAAGTGAACTGTAGAAAATAATCGATCGGTGTTTACGTAGCAGTTATAATTCGCACCACGTACGACATTCATCACCCTATTGATCTGTTTGTCTTGGCACTGCTGCAAGACGATTGACAGTGGTTTACCGGGAAGGGAGAGCTACTGTCCATCTGTGGCAGACTAAAGCAATTACAGATGACGCCATCCAGTCAAGAGCCCCAAGCTTCACCCCAATCGGCAATGACAGCCTCGCCAACTCTGCCGGAACAGTTACAAAGCCACACTTTGGAGGAACTGATACTCCGCCTTGAATTAATTATGGTAATCTGCATTAAAGGAGCTAATGTATTCCTCTAGCAAGTGGAGAGATCCGATGATATATAGTTGATCTAATTGACTGCAGTGCTAGTTCCTGTCTACAATACCTTGTAATGATTTCCAATTATAGTGGTGTGGTGGTGTTGGTGGTGATAAATGTTTTAGAGGAAGTAAAACTAAGTGAATTTCCTTTATTAAGTGGAGTAAGCCTGCCCTATCACGGCTATATTAATTTTCCACTTTTCAGGTACAATGTTCTTAAAATTGAAGGAAGATATTAACTTGAAATTCCTACCAGTTTTAGATTGAACATTTCATGATAGGCATACGAAGCAGTTTTTGAAAACATTTATTAGTTGACAGGATATGATTTTTCCACGAAGTAATACGTTTTCCGAAAAATTCCCTTAAATTACCATAGTTTGAAGAGTATATATTTTGTAGAAAATTGACTTAATAATTTTTGTAGCTCTGTAATGTAAGAAATGCCATTCCTGTAGCATTAATAATGTAGGAGAAATTTGTTCCAAGAATTAGAAAAATGTCAAACTGAGAAAAATGACTTCAAAGTTTTGCAACAGAAATCTTACATTTAAAACTGTCCTGCTCCATACTCTTCATTCTCTCCATTCTCTCTGTACCTCTTCATGTTTCTTCCCTTCCTTCTCGAACACTTCTCAATTTCTTCCACCATTCTGCCTGCTTTATTTATACGAATGGTGAAGATTCAGACTCTGTGACCAAACCTCACCGACATCTTCCTTACTTGAGAAACCAGTCCGAGAGTTTCCAGAAAATTTTGCACTTACCAGACATTTTTTTTATTCGAACCATACTTGCTATGTAACATTCACAAGTGATGATTAGAGACACTACAACATCCTCTTCTCGTCTATTCTCTTCCCTTCTTCTCTCTTCTCAGAATGCCATTACTACTGGCAAAAGAACAATACTTCAACACAACGAAACACGGTGGAAGTAAACAAACTTTTCCCGCTATTGGCTAGAGACACCACAATTCCTTCAGTTCTCTCCAAATGCTACTAATGATACGGACAAACATTCTCCTTCAAGTATTGGGTGCTGCCAGAATGATAGTTAAGATAGGTCAAGTATATTTCCCATAAGTTTCACTCGAGTCCTAATCAGTATAGAAGGGGGAGTGGCTAAAAATATCACATTTGAGAGTTGATTGAAATTTAAGCATTAAAACTGAGTTTGTGTTTTCCTTCTTTTGGCATAATGTTAATGATATATCAAAGATGCAAAAACGACCAATAACTCGATTTTGATTTTTTGGTCCTATTTTGACCGGCTTTCTCCCCTTAACGCTAATGCGAGGGAAAATGTCCGACACTTGGAAGTGTAAAAGTAACGGGCACAAGAAATTCGAGAACCACAAGGGGCATGAAAATTAAAGATTCCCAGGCCTCCAAACCTAATACTGTTGGGATAGGTAAAGAACAAGAGTTGACGAACAGAGGTCATATAGGATAGATGAAAATGCGCAGCCTGGCACAAATGTGTAATAGCAAATCTGACGGTCCCGTGCTCGCCAAACCATGTTCCCATGTTAAGATCCCCTGGGCCCCTTTTAGTCGTCTCTTCTGACAGGCAGGATATACCGTGGATATTATTCTACTGCTTTCACCCACGGGTGGGCGGGGGTCACTTACTGTACTTCGACACAGGACCCTAAACACTTCAGTATGACCATAGCATTCAGTGAAACAGATTAAGAACATATAAATAAATAAAGTCATTCCGACCAAGGGAGTTGGCTGTGAGGATCGCGTCACGGAGCGGTAAGCTTGTATTCGGGAGAGAGTGGGTTCAAAATCCCACTGTTGAGAGCTCAAATGATGTTTTATCGTGGTTTCCCAGTCGCACAGACGCAGGTAGCTTTTATGGCAACGATGGGATCGGAAAAGACTAGGAGTGGGAAGGAAGCGGCCGTGGCCTTAATTAAAGCACAGCCCCAGCATTTGCCTGGTGTGAAAATGGGAAATCAATGGAAACCATCCTCAGGGCTGCCGACAGTGAGGTTCGATCCTACTCTCTCCCGGATGGCCAACTCACCCGGTTTCCCATTTTAACACCAGGGAAATATTGTGGCTGTGCCCTAATTAAGGCAATAATCGCTTCCTCCACGATCCTAACCTTAGGAAGTTACTACATCAAACAATACAGATCTAACTGTACTGACTTCAAGTTATCCATCAGATTCCAAACCCCTAAAATAAAGCAACATTGACTCTGAACCCGGCCTACAGTAAACAGAGTTCGTAACACTAAGAGAGAACTCTGCGTGGTACGGGGCGTATACTTGTGAGCTTGCATTGGAATGATGGTTCGTCCTAAACCCTTCCTTGGCATCCCTAAAGATGGTTTACTCCTTGGGATTTAACACGATTTAATTAATGCAACCCATACTACTATCCTGCTCTCAGATTCTTTTTATCTTAGGCTGACGGAAAAACTATCTGTATTACACTAATGAAACCAACATTGACAACTGAAGACTACCAGCTTGTTTATTTTTAGTGGATAGTCTTCTCAACTGATTATGGTATCGTAATATGGATTCTTGTTAGTACTTTAGAATCCGAATTGTTACTGAGGTTTCATCAAAATTCGACACACCAGCTTCTATAGTTCATTCCATGTTAGTAAAACAGTATTGCTCTTATGACAACAGGGTTGGCATATCGAACAGCTCTACTCAACAGCATCACGGGAAGCGGCGGCATATCAATTTGTGAAACTCCGTTTTTAAGTTCAAGATAATGAAAATCAATCACTGTATTAATGTTAAAGAAAGATATTGCACACGTAGGCTAATTAATCACATAAAACTCACTCAACTCAAGACAAGTACATACTTATACAAGGACTAAATTCGTGCGCACTAGATGAAAAGACTTTTCGACAACAGTAATAAGCTGTCAGGATTCACACAGTAACGGATTACGCGTTACAGGTACCAGAGCAACACAGAAGGAAACTGAAGGAAGGAGACAAAGCGATAGCTGTTCTTGCCATTTTGCTTCCTCCCTGCGAATGTATTTATGACATAGAAAAGCTTCAGTCATTACTCTAATAATGTACCTGCAAAAGATTGGTTCATCTTATTTTCTTTCATATTACAGTACAAAGTACATTATAATATTACTTAATCACGAAAATGTATGGGTGTCAGAGAGAGGGTGTGTTTGCTCCCTGTAGGTCCATAAGAGCAGTACTGTTTTCTTAACGTTGAATGATCTCTAGAAGACAAACGAAAGTCAGTTGGTAAATAACCATGGGTCTGAAACGAATTATTGACTGATACTCTGCTGTAAGGGTATTTAAACCGAGCTCGATAGCTGAAGTCGCTTAAGTGCGGCCAGTATCCAGTAATCGGGAGATAGTGGGTTCGAGTCCCACTGTCAGCAGCCTTGAAGATGGTTTTCCGTGGTTTCCCATTTTCACACCAGGCAAATGCCGGGGCTGTACCATAATTAAGGCCACGGCCGCTTCCTTCCAACTCATAGGCCTTTCCTATCCCATCGTCGCCATAAGACCTATCTGTGTCAGTGCGACGTAAAGCAAATAACAAAAAAAAAGAGAGTATTTAACCCGGCACCGGGTGCGTGGTGGATGAATCCTTCATTCCTTGATTTCGTCATGTCTCACTGCGCTGCGCAATGGTTCATTATTTTCCGCATTAGTCTACAACTGTTGCTCTTTGGTAAAGGTTCGTAGTTTTCGTTCGCGGTTCATTGTTGTAATCATTGCAGTTCAGTCAGATTTTTCCTCCCCTTGCGCCTTGTTACGTAAGTATTTCTAGCATTGTTGGATACTGCAAATATATTGACTTGTACCCAATACAATCCCACTACGAAACAACAACATAAGTAAAGTTCCTGCAGTCAAGTACTTACGAGAATATATCTCAACAAGCGAAAATTAAAATTTTGCCCATAGACAACACGTGCACCCCATGGCACTACAGCCCTTGAATGGCCTTGGGCTACCAAGCGACCGCTGCTCAGCCCGAATGTCTGCAGATGACGAGGTGTCGTGTGCTCGACACGACGAATCCTCTCGGTCGTTATTCTTGGTTTTCTAGACCGGGGCCGCTACCTCACCGTCAGATAGCTCCTGAATTGTAATCACGTGGGTTGAGTGGACCTTGAACCAGCCTTCAGGTCCAGGTAAAAATCCCTGACATGGCCGGGAATCGAACCCGGGGCCTCCGGGTTAGAGGCAGAAACGCTACCCCTACACCACGGAGCCGGCTATCATTCCTGTAAAATCGCCTATACCTCCAAGTACCTATCCAAGAACCTAAAGCTGAAGCACTGCTACTCTTTATTAAGACCCTCTGTACTCTACGTTCCTGAGTGTATCTTGATGAATCGAAAGGGCACACTCAGGAAACTGGAACTTAAAGAGAGGAAGATCTTGAGGAGGATACTAGAACCCATAAGAGAGCAGGATGGCACCTGCAGGATCAGGCACAACGAGCTCTACGAACATCACTAACAAGGCGGCATTCCCTACTCGTCACCACCGATTTCGCTCAAATTTATAGAACATGCAGGGCTTGGCTACAAATGAAAGTACCCGAAGTGGGAACTCCAGATGGCCAAGCGTATAGAAAATACAAATAAAAATAAAAATGTTGACGCGGCTCTCACAGTGATAGCGCACGCCGAGCAGTAGTTGGCGTAGCGGTAAGAGCTCGGATTGGTAATTCGATGGTCGTGGGTTCGACTCCCCGTGTGGGGACTGATTTTTCTGTCAACTTTTATATTATTCATTTTCCAATTAAGCAAAGAGGTGAATAATTAATTTTATTTAATTATTTATATACAAAAGGCATTGAAAAGGTAAAACGTTGGAATTTCATAGTCAGATTTTTTCTACCTGCGCCAAGAATCTATTGTTTGTGTACAGCCGCCAGGAGCAACCTTCACTTGTCAGGTGGAAACGAATCCTACAGCGAAACGACTATTCACGTTTATGGCACATTTCCCAAGGAGAAGGGATAGCCAATAAAGGAGAAAAAAAAAAAAGAATTTCTGTTTGAACACGTCGGGAAAGTTCGCAAACACCAAATTGTCCACAATTGTGCGCTCGTTAAAAAATCGACGTCCTATATGCCTTTTGCATATAAATAAAATAAATTAAAATGAATAATATAAGAATTGAGAAGAATATTCTCCACACGGGGAGTCGAACCCACGACCATCGAATTACCACTCCGAGCTCTTACCGCTACGCCAACTACTGCTCCGCATGCTCCCTAGCGTAAGTGGCTTAGGGCCTATACGGTGCGAGAGCCGCGTCAACATTTTTATTTTTATTTTCTATAGGCTTGGCCATCTGAAGTTCCCACTTGAGGTAGTTTCATTTCTAGCCAAACCCTGCAAGTTCTATAAATTTGAGCGAAATCAGTGGTGACGAGTAGGGAATGCCCCCTTGTAAGACATAGTCACGTATGTGAGGAAAAGGTGACTGACCTTCTACGAGCACATGACACAGCTGTAACACTGCAGGCTCAACAACAGAATCCTCACAGTGACAAGTAGGGGAAAGGCTTCGAAGACCATCAACTCAGTAAAATTAAACCTAGGGGAACTTCAAATCCAATTAGAGACCTATAGGCCGTCCTTATACAGTGCCATCAGACCTAAATGGATGGATGGGAGGAAGCAGGCACACAGGCAGAAAATGAAAGCGTTCTGTGCCAAGAAAAAGCAGAAGACCCTATCTAAGAGTTAAGAAGAGATCCGTGGTCCCTAGTAGGCCAAAACGAACCAAAAAATAACTATGCGTGAATATATTCAAGTATGGGTGACGAAACTGCACGGGAAGTGTTAGATTGGATAGATGAAGTGGAAAAGAAGATGAGCAGTAAGGAAGAAGATTCAAATAATATAATTGAAAATAAGTTTTCTGGAATTGATACGGAACCTATTGTTGAAAATCTTGGCCAAATGATAACGAAATACACTGGGAAAGATGGATTTACCACCGAGATTTACACTGCTGAAACACGTCACACAAACTAGGCACAGGAATCTCGCGAGACATCTAACAGGTGGCAGAGAACAGGCACGAAATGTAAATTCGGCAATGGAAGCGTGGCATTTATTTTTCGGCAAAGTCACTATAAAACAAATTGTGCATTATACCGATCTCAAATTGGCAAAGACGCGTAGAAGTGTCCCACGTGAAAGAGATGTTTGTGATACTGACAAGGTAGAATACCCCACATTTTTAACTAAAATAATGCAAAACTACAATCTTTTTATTTTCTAATTGCTTTACGTCGCACCGACACAGATAGGTCTTATAGCGACGATGGGACAGGAAAGGGCTAGGAGTGGGAAGGAAGCGGCCGTGGCCTTAATTAAGGTACAGCCTGGTGTGAAAATGGGAAACCACGGAAAACCATCTTCAATGCTGCCGACGGTGGGGTTCCAACCTACTATCTCCCGAATACTGGATACTGACAGCACTTAAGCGACTGCAGATATCGAGCTCGGTACACTCGTTTTTATGGACATAAGTGCAAAAAAATTGAATTAAAGAATTAAATGTAAAACTGTACTAAAATATGATTTTCTTCATTTATTTCATGGGTGAGGGAAAAATCTTACCACGCGCCCGCTTCTATTCCTAGTAACGTCCCGCCCTGTGCCGGGTTAATTAATTATGATCATTCTTAAAAACCGTCAATATTACATCTTCTGTTAAATATGCAATGTTTGCTGTGTTGTATAAACACGCAGTACTTCTTCGTTCATTTGGAGCAGAGCAAGAGGGTGTAAGAGACTCCAATTGAATCCGAGGAAGAGTTCATCGGTCGGGTGCTTGCAGCTACATGCTCTATACTGTACACACATGGAGTCTTTGAACATGTACGATAGGCAATGGCACATCATTGCAGAGCGCGTATGAGTATGAGTATGATGCACTTTCGAATTGTTTCTGGAAAATACTGAATTTAAATTGACTAAGATTTAGGGTGGTTAGGCCGTGTTCGTTTGCAGAGATTCGGCCTGACGTGCCATTTGGGCTCATCAGTTACATTGGCACGCCCCTCCAAGACTCTGTTTAGCAGTGGCAGACCAACAGCGTTTGCTAACACGACGGGACCACGCAGTTGGTCTGCCACTGCAATCTTGGAGGGGCGTGCCAATCTAACTGATGAGCCCAAATTCCACATCTGGACGGAACTCTGCAAACGTACACGGCCTAACCACGCCAAAGTTGTTTCTATTCCCGTGATTTTTAGATCTGTGGCCGTGGAGGCCATTTTTGGAATAATTGTACTTCAACTATATCCGACTGCTGGTTATATAATTTTGTCTCTTCTTTCTTCCCTAGAAATGTTAGTACCGGTACTGAGTCTCAATTTTATACTGAGTATGATATCTACCGGTGGTAAAATAAAGAAACAGGCAAGAAACAAGAGAGGTTAAACAGAGAAACTAAAGTACTTATACCGGGTGAGTGCGCTGCGCCTGACTTATCTGCTGTTAGGCATCCCAATGAACGTCCTTGGTGTGATGGTTGAATCTCATTAGCACACCATCAGGTGTGTATTTACGAATGTATTTCTTTTACATTTCAACGGAAATTTTCACTACAGGTCAAGTTATCGAGAGCTTTCTAGAAAGGGAAGGACACATCCAAAGAAACCGTAACTAGTACGGTGACAGGTAAAGTGAAGACAACTCTCAACTGGACATGAAATCGTGATTGAGATCAAGCTCAAGCAAAGACTAATTCGCATACCTCTCCACTAACTTGAACCATGAAGACATCTGTTTATATGAACATGTTTCGTTTAATTGCAAAGAAATTTTCGCCAGAAGTACATAAGGTTTCTCTCATGTCATTTCTAGCTGTGCTTATCTATGAGAAATAGGTAACACTTCATTTCAGCGGGGCTGACTTTGGGGGGACCAAGGCATTTTCTGACCCACCCGCCCAGCTCAAGTAATTTTAGGGGTAGAGTGACATTTATCCCCCAAACGGATTTCTCGTCCTAGATGTTAAGGCGTTGAATCTGGTGGAGGTGGTAGATGGTTTTATGTCAAGAAATGAGATTAGAAAGCGGGCATTCCTTCAGAGAACTACGTTTCCCAATGGAGAATGTTCAGCCGGCACATCTGGTGGAAGATGTTTTAACATTTCTTATCATGAAATGCGTAATATACAGAACAGAAAAAAATGCATTAATAAAATGTATTAATGAAGCAAGTTCTAATTTTGCGTTAATGGTTGTGCCTCATTTCACATGCCCGTGTTCTTGTTATTCATGCCCCACCCCCTCCAATAATCACCCGAAGTCTTCTTCATTATTTTTACGTATGCGTTGTAAAATACTACGCTCCCGAATATTTACAAACATTGCGCATATTTTACTCACGTAAATTATGGGTAGGATGTGCAACAAGGAACTATCATCCTCTCAACACTCTGGTGAAATCTAAAGCCACCGAGAGTTTTATTATGAAATGAGAGCATGAAAAATATGAAGCATGACGATACCTCTTGCTGTTTCACAAAGTGATGTATAATTGTAAAAAAGAAAAAGTTCACCAGAAGTAGTAAATGGGAGTACGAGAACTTTGATGGTGGCTATCACACTGCAAACTCTCCCGTCTTTTGACTTCCATTTAGTTCCAGAATGCCCGCTCACTTCTGAAGGGAATACAGTCGTTATCTTTTAATGAACGCTGTGGAACTTGATGAAGGAACGGAGTGCATACCACCTATCAACCCGACAGAGTTCCGTCAAGTTTCCACCATAGAGTTACATATATTTATACACTCTTAGCGAATGACTCCTCTGGCATAAATTCATAAGGAAAGTTAAATTAACTATAGTTTGCGTTACGTTTACGATATTTCATTAACCAATAATGGGATAATTTATATGTCAATGGCAGGATGAGGGACGTTTTAAAAATAAGTTTTGAATCAATATGTAGAAGATATTGAGTTATTATTATTATTATTATTATTATTATTATTATTATTATTAGAGGACCTGTGCTCGTTATTGATATGCTTCTTCGTCTTTTTCTAACGCTTTTTCCACACTTGTCGGGTCGGTGTCGCACATGTGCATTTGGACCTGTTTCACGACCGGGTGCCCTTCCTGACGGCAACCCTATATGGAGGGATGTAATCACTATTGCGCGTTTCTGTGGTGGTTGGTAGTGTAGTGTGTTGTCTGAATATGAACAGGAAATTGTTGGCTCAAACATAAACACCCTGTCCCCGGGCCAGAAGTATTAATCAGAGGCGATTAAAATCCCCGACCCGGACGGGGATCGTACCCGGGACCCTCTGAACCGAAGACCTCAACGCTGACCATTCAGCCAATGAGTCGAACCCGTTATTGATATGCTTGTCGCAGTTATATTCTTTTGTCTGCCCTTTTCGATTGTTTTATGAACTTTTAATAAGAAGCGCGTTATGCTATGGCGCAGTTCGTGGTCAGAATTCATCCATTCTGACGTCATCATACAGCCTGTTTCGTAAAAATGGATCCATGTATTCGCTTTCCGTCCCCCGCCCCCCGCATTTCTTGATGTAAATCTTGGTATTGAGTCATAGAAGGCAATTGTATTTTAAATAGCAGTTCTTCTATATAGAACAGTTGTCTTGTGAGTTCATATGTTAGTCTCAAAGGAGCGTTTTACGCCAGGCAGACAACTTTTTTTTTTAAATACATGGCCTTCGCTATTTCTAGTGTAGCTAGGTTATCTTAGCCTCTGTTACGTCGGGCCATAAACCCAAATAGGATTTTATGCAGTCTATTTTAAATTTCTAGGAGTGCAAGAGACCGCCTCCTTCCATTTTGGTTTTTGGGCCTGTAAGTTAAGCCTTTGTTTATACCAAAGTCCTTGTAGAATGGGTACATGCTACCCCTGTTACAATCAATGTCATTCCTTTTCATTTTAAAGATATCAGATTGTTGAGCATTCAAGACAGTGAATACTTTGTGAAATATAGGTTGTGCCTGTGAAATCCCTGGACATTTCTGGAAATAGGTTCCTAAGTGTAAATTTATAGAGAAAGGACGCTCTTTATATTAATGTAAAGGTTGAATGGTGCCTTTGGAAAACTGTAATGTTATAATGTTCGAAGAGTAGTTTACTATATAATTCTGTGGAGCAAAGGTGCTCTTTCAATAATATTAATAATAATAATAATAATGTTATTTGCTTTACGTCCCACTAACTACTTTTTAAGGTCTTCGGAGACGCCGAGGTGCCGGAATTTAGTCCCGCAGGAGTTCTTTTACGTGCCAGTAAATCTACCGACACGGGGCTGTCGTATTGGAGCACCTTCAAATACCACCGGACTGAGCCAGGATCGAACCTGCCAAGTTGGGGTTAGAAGGCCAGCGCCTTAACCGTCTGAGTCACTCAGCCCGGCAAGGTGCTCTTTCAGGATTGTATATTTTTGATACTACGTTCTTACTTTTAATGTAAAATAAATTGGGAGATTCGTCTCCTTGACTGTTTATTGAAAGGAGCCTCAGCGTTCAAGTAGAATAATTAGCGAGCTTCTAGCTCAAAGTTGTTAATTGATTATTATTAGAGTTTCTAAAAATTGTTACCTAGTCTTGTAAAGTTTAGACTTTGAAAAGAAACCAAAAGTAGCAGAGAAAGAAATATAGCTGTAACTTTAAAGTTTTAAGTTAATTTTCTGACTGTGTTATATCGACCCTTTCATTCCCGCACCTTCTTTCACCTCTGTCCACCACGGAAATCTCCGTAACAATTATCATTATTTCTTAATCCGGTTCCACTCCAGGGTTGGTTCTTTTCTCCTCAGACTCAGCGAGGGATCCCACCTCTACCGCCTCAAGGGCAGTGTCCTGGAACGTGAGACTCTGGATCGTGGGTATACAACTGGGAAAGTGGACCAGTACCCCGTCCAGGCGGCCTCACCTACTGTGCTGAACAGTAGCTTTGTTGGGGGATGGGAAGATTACAAGGGATAGAAAAGGAAGAGGGAAGGAAGCAGCCATGGTCTTAAGTTGGGTACCGTCACGGCATTTTCTTGCAGCAGAAGTGGGGAAACTACGGAAGACCACATTGCGAATGGCTGAGGTGGGAATCGAACCCCTCTACTCAGTTGATATCCCGATGCTGAGTAGACCCATTTCAGTCCTCGTACCATGTTTAAAACTTTAGTGAGAGATTCGGGAACAGAACCCGGACCTCCAGGGCTGGCACGACACCACTGCACCACAAAGGCGAACATTATTATTATTATTATTATTATTATTATTATTATTATTATTATTATTATTATTATTATTATTATTATTATTATTATTATTATTATTATTATGCAATATTTCTTCTACACTACTCCTTTACCTTCTCCATTTGGAGACATCACAGTGCAAGTACATTATCTTCCATTCGGGTTGCTTTATGTGTAGCGAACTAATTGACTCGATGATGTCATCGTCTCCTAGTCTGCTCGACGTTTGATTCTAAATGGAAATTGCTGAATGTCGCCAGGTGTACTCGGAGACGATAGTGGTGGTGATGGTGGGGGAGGGGGGAACACATGACAACCTGAAAAGTGAACTTACCGAGCTCGATAGCTGCAGTCGCTTAAGTGCGGCCAGGATCCAGTATTCGGGAGATCGTGGGTTCGAACCCCACTGTAGGCAGCCCTGAAGATGGTTTTCTGTGATTTCCCATTTTCACACCAGGCAAATTCTGGGGCTGTACATTAATTAAGGCCACGGCCGCTTCCTTCCCACTCCTAGCCCCTTCCTGCCTCATCGTCGCCATAAGACTTATCTGTGTCGGCGCGACGTAAAGCAAATAACGAAACGAAAACCTCTTCATGAAAAGGAATGGTTTACAGGAAAATCTTAAACTGAAAACAGGTACTAATCGGATTGGAGAGAAAAAGGAAAACGACAAATGATGAAACACTGGACAAATGTTAAAAAGCGAGGAAGAAAGAAGTTCAATTGACGTTGTCCATACTTGGCTGAAATTTTATTATTGTTAAAGAGCTACCTGCCCGAGGTTATAAATGCGTGTTCGGCCCACCCCGAATGACGTGGTTTCGATTCCCGTCAGAAAGTCGAAACATTCAAGAAACGAGATTTCCACTTAATGAGGTGCACATGGCCCTGAGGTTCACTCAGCCTACACCAAAACTGAGTGCCATGTTAATTCCTCGGGGTAAAGGCGGCCGGGCATAGAGCTAACCACTCTACCCCACCAAGTCCCGAGGTTATGGATAGTGGAAGCGTTTACCTTCCACCCCTCCATGGGTCTATATGGCCTGTACGGAGATGACTTTGCTTTGCTAGTTTTGTTAGGCCTTTAACATGACACTAACTCAGATAAGTTTTTTTTCGTAACGAGCTCGTTATTTGCGGTCGCTCAAGTGCCGCCAGTATCCAGTTTTCGGGAGATAGTGGGTTCGAACCCCACTGTCAGCAGCCCTAAAGAAGGTTTTTCATGGTTTCCAATTGTCACACCAGGCAAATGCTGGGACTGTATCTTAATTAAGGCCACGGCCGCTTCCTTCCTACTCCTAACCCTTTCCTATCCTATCGTCGCCATAAGACCTCTCTCTGTCGGTGCGACGTGAAGCAAAATTGTAAAAAGTCCGCCTAGCAAGCAAGTGGCCGTAGTCTTAAAGTTACAGCCTCAGCATTCGTCCGGTGTGAAAACGGAAAACCACGCATTCTTAAGTATAAAGAAGGTGTAAGACGAACTCATCATCTTCAGAATTTAGGTTTATAGGTACACAACTCGAACCGCGCAACCAACTTGATTGATGTATTATCATTATTAATAGCACAATATTTTATATCGCCAGCGGCCGTATCCGTGTTGAAACACCGGATCCCGTGAAATCTCCGAAGTTAAGCAACATTGGGCGTGGTCAAGGTGTGGATGGGTTGCCACGCGCTATTGGTGGGGGTAAGAGAATGGAGGAGCGGAATGGTACTGGCCACTGTACCGTACGTAAACGCCGGCTAAGGCACACCTCTGCGGAGGTTCGGACGTGCCTTCGGGCAGAATATACCCTTCTTCTTCTTTTTCAGGCGCCTTCTCTTAGCGGAGGTTGGCGATCCACATCCGGACGTGATGTTGCAGCATGGAAAGCATCTTCTGAAGTGCAGTTGTGCCATCTTCGGACGTCCTTCAGCAATGTATTCCTCCTCCTGCCAACAGACATTTTCCCCTATATTTTACCTTCAATGATGAGTTGTAATAGCTGGTACTTCTCGCCTCTCATTATGTGCCCTAGATGTTGGGTTTTGCTATTCTTTACAGTACGCGGTAGTTCTTTTTGTTTCTTCATGCGATGAAGGACTTCATCATTTGAAATTTTCAGCACCCAAGGTATTCGGAGTAGGCGGCGATATAGATTCATTTCAAATGCATCAATTCTTTGTCTAGATTTTGGTCAATGGTCCAGCTTTCACATCCAAAGAGAATAATGGGGATTACACAGCACCGAATCATTCGCATTCTTAATTGCACACTTAGATCCGATTTTGTAAATAGCTGTTTTATGCTAAAAAAAATCTCCTGGCCTGTTCTATTCTAGATTTTATTTCTCTCTTGGAATCATATTCCTCATCTAGCACAGTACCCAAGTATTTGAAGGAGGATACTTATTCAATCTTACTGCCTTTTATTGACAGGGTTGCTTGAATTTTTATTTTAGAGAAGACTACAACTTTGGTCTTGGAGGCGTTGACAAACAGGCCAAACTCTTCACTGGACTAATTTGTCTATCATGTGTTGGAGCACAGGTAATTCATTTGCTATGACAACAGTATCATCTGCGTACCTGATATTGTTAATTGCCTGTCCATTTATAACTATCCCTCTGTCTTCCTCCAACAACACCTCCCTAAATATTGGCTTAGAATAAATGTTGAATAAGAGAGGTAACAGCACACAACCCTGACGAACACCTTTTCTGATTGTAGTCGCTTCTGATGTTCTTTGGTCGATTTTGACATCTGCGGTTTGATTCCAGTACAGTGCGCTGATAATGCGTAAATCGCATTGGTCAATACCAGTCGATCTTAATATCTCTACCATCTTTTCATGTTTCACACAGTCGAAGGCCTTTTTATAGTAAATGAAACAAGTATGTACATGGACATTCATGTCCCTGCACCTCTGTACTAGTTCATTTAAGGAGAAGAGTGCTTCACGTGTGCCGACTCCATTTCGGAAGCCAAACTGAGTCTGATCCATATGAGATTCATATTTCTTGTAAATCTGTGTGTGTATGATTCGCAGAAATATTTTGAGGACATGGGACATGAAACTAATCATACGGTAATCATCACACTAGGAGGAGTTCTGCTTCTTCGGTATTGGTATGAAAGTTGATCTCAGCCATTCAGAAGGTTTCTTTCCTGATGTATAGATGGTGTTGAACAGCGATGTTAGTAGACTGAGGCCGGTTGAGTCCTGTTCAGCTATAACTTTAACAGCTTCAGCGTAAATTCTGTCTGGACCAGTGGCTTTACCATTCTTCTGAAGTTTAATGGCATTCAATACTTCACTCTTTGTTATTTCAGGACTGGCTTCACTGATTCTTTCGTCAGGTGGTGGAGGATCATCTCTGTCATCTTTGAAGAGATATTCGACGTATTCCTTCCATCTTTTAAGTTTTTTTCAACTCCTAAAATAATCTTAATATTCCTTAATATTTGTCAACATCGCTTCTTTTGTAGACCACTCAGATCTTTCACCTTTTTATATAGGTTAAAGTGATCATGTTTCTCCTGAAGTTCCTCAATTTCCTTGCATTTGTCAGACATCCAGGTTTCCTTTGCTTCTCTGCATTTTCTACGTATATCTTTGTGCAGATTTTTGTATTTAACGGTGTCTTTATCTTTATATTCCTTCTTTCATTCATAAGCTCCAGGATTTCATCAGTCATCCAGTTTTGTTTTTTGCTGCTGTTGACGTATCCTATGTTATTTTCCTGGACTTGAGTTATGCTATCTCTTATTGAGTTCCATGTGGATTCTACTTCTATAAGTTGAGACTCCTTTATTGCTTCCATCTTTTCTTCCAGAGCAGCACCAACACTAGTTCTGACATCAGAATCGGCCAATTTTCTGATGTCTATGCGTCTTGATATTTTAGCACATCCTGTAGCGTTTTTAAAGCGTTGCATTTTAAAGTCCATTACTACTGGGTTGTGGTCACTGTTAATGTCGGTACCAGGATAGGTTTTTACTGATTTCACGAATTTCTTCAGCTCTTGTTTCACTAAAATAAAATCGATCTGATTTCTGACAGTTTTTTCTTCATTATTTGCAGGTGAAGTCCATGTGTATAGCCTCCTAGAGTGAAGCTTGAAAAAGGTATTAGAAACGAAAACTTCATGTTCCTTGAAAAACTGCACCAATCTGTCTCCCCTTATGTTTCGTTCACCAAGACCATAGCTCCCTACAATATCAACTTCAGCATCGAGGCAAATCTTTGAGTTGAAACCACCCATGACCAGTGTTATCTCTCCTTTTTTGTAAGTTTCAGTGCTTCATTCAATGTATCATAGAATGATTCTATCTCTTCATCATCTTTGTCAGAAGTTGGTGCATGAACCTGGATGATATTCATAGGTCGGTGTGATGTTTGCAATCTTACTAACAATACTCGATCACTAATTGGAACGAATTCTAAAACTGATTTTGCAATCATTGATGACACAATAACGCCAACTCCATACTTGTGGTTAATATCATCTTCCCCTGAAAAGTACAAGGATCCTTCCCTCATAATCTGAATCCCTGATCCAGGCCATCTTACTTAACCCAAGAATGTCAATTTTCAGCCTGGACCTTTCTGCTTCCACGTTTGCAAGCTTCCCGGTCATATATAAGCTGCGTACATTCCATGTAGCAATTCGAACTTTGTTGTCATACACTTTGATCTTTTCAAAACTGTCGGGCTTTCTAATCATAGCAGCATTCAAAACATTCCCCCCTGGAGATCCGAATGGGGAAATAGAAACTCTGGATAATAGTTTTATATTAAACAGAGCCATACCATATGAACTCAAAGGGCTATCCTTCAGGATCTTTAATGCAGTGGTTTCCCGTTGTCTTCTGCATCCTAATGCCGTTCACCAGTTGTAGGCTCATCCGCCTTTTGGGACCATTTCCTGTCCCAAGGACAATAGAGTGCCCTAACCTCTACCCGCTCATCCACCCTCTAGGAGACTGTTGGCACTTGGTAGAGGGTATCTTCTTATACCGGTAGATACTCGGTCGTTTTCACACTACCCTATACAATTTCCTTCTCGTTCTCTTGCGGCTGGTATCATTTATGTACCACAAACTCAATTTTCTTTGTTAATTTCTAATTTAGTTATTCTTGCTAAAACTGGGCAGAGGAATTTCGTTAATTTACAGTACAGTAGTATAATTTCAGCTACGTAGTAGTATTCTAAATAATTCGAGAATCCAATACCTCAATTTTAAAGATAATCATTGTTATTCTGAGAGCATGTATTGGTAATGAATAACTGAAAACTTATCGACTTACATTCACAGATGTAAGATTTTGACTATTTTTTTTTTTTTGCTAGGGGCTTTACGTCGCACCGACACAGATAGGTCTTATGGCGACGATAGGATAGGAAAGGCCTAGGAGTTGGAAGGAAGCGGCCGTGGCCTTAATTAAGGTACAGCCCCAGCATTTGCCTGGTGTGAAAATGGGAAACCACGAAAAACCATCTTCAGGGCTGCCGATAGTGGGATTCGAACCTACTATCTCCCGGATGCTTGACTAAATTGTTTTGCCTGTAAATATTTTAAAGACGTGATGAAAACGTCATCATAAAAACAATCTGAGTTGATTTTCTACCTTGTTGAACTACAAAACCAAGTCACGAGTGTATGCCGTAGCTTCTTTTAGGTCATAGAATATGTTATATCTGCCCACGATAGTTGATTTAATATTCAGTGAAATAAACGTTCACAGTATTACGACTTTACAACCCGCTTTACTAAAACACTAATGTTAATAACATAACCTTCACTTGCATACTGTAAATTCTAAGCTAATCGTATTTTCCACAATCGTAAATAAGGCTCTTTTCTCTTTAGTGAACCAGGACTCCCTAATGTTTCAGATGCAGTTTACCTATGTCCATCGCCATCTTAAATTTCCTCTTGTTTATTCTATTGACTTATAACCTCTTTGCTAATTCAGATCTAAGAAGTGGGATAACTTTGTCCCATAGTAGCTTTGGACCTATGGAAAAGAAAAAGAAAATGGCTGTCTCTAGCGAATAATTTTGCAGCGTGTTATTTTAGTAAATGTTTTAACATATATAAGTGGGAAATACTAGATAACACTTCTTCTTGAGTATGGGTACGCAATAACTGCTGCCGTTTTTGAAATTCAATGATTAACTTTTGTAATCCCTTTCTTCATTACCAAAATTCCACACTCATAATCTAGCCCAACTTATTGTGTCTTAATATTTTCTATCGACTAACCATCATCAGTGGTAATAGTAGTTTGATATTTCACATGGAATAGGTACAGGAATTATTACCCAAGTGTGATGCTTTCGTTATTGCTAGTATACGAGTGGCGCTGGAAGAGAGAGATGCAACTTTAGTTTAGTTTGAAGGATTAAACTTTCATATATTGAACATCTTCATCGCTCCTTTTCAAGGAAGGAAATGTAATCATTGCATTGAATATAGCCTACTATTATGTTACTGAAATCCAGACCCATAACCCAGCCTAACACTCATTAAAGAAGTTTCTCACGAACACATTGAAAATCTTCATTAACAGTAATGGATACTGTCTCCTTTGATATATTAAGTCCAGTTATACAGGGTGATTAATTTAAAAGTACAGAGCGGATTACCGAGGATTAGGCACGCTGGGAGGCGGAGACAGCGAGTGCAGTGCCCGCAATGACAAGCAGGCATAGTCGGCTCAAAGAAGCGGCATGATTACGCCTATAGAAAGTAAACGAAACTCACCAGTAATAAATAAATGAATAAAAAACAAATAAATAAATCAACTAGGAAATTAAACTGAACTCACCAGGATTTACAGACGATACTGAAATAGATCTCTTTCAGCTGCAATGCAAGCTTCACATCTTGTAATGAGATTTCAAAACACACTTTGTAGTTCATGGACACCGATAGAACGCACAATGTTCCTAATTTAAATTTTAAATTCTTCTGCAGTTCGAGGATTATTCCTGTAAACTTTTCCTTTGAGATTTCTCCAAGATAAAAATCACAAGTACTTAAATCAGGCGAACGAGGGGGGCCATAATACTTTACTGATGATCTGATCATCATCGAACACTTCCCGTAACCGTCGCATAGAGCTACGCGCCGTATGGGCCGTTGCACTATCCTGCTGGAAATAGCCGTACCTTTTCTCTTCATTAGTCAGTTCAGCAAAAAATGGTTCCAGAATGTTGCGAATATAACGGTCAGAAGTAATCGTGTCCTGAAAAACTATCGGACCGATAATTCGTCGGCCACTGATAGCGCACCACACACCCACCTTCACATCGTGCAGAGGTCTCGGCTGTAAAATGTGCTGGTTGTCTGTATCCCAGATTCTATTGTTCTGTGAATTTACATATCCACTCAAATGAAATTAGGCTTCTTCGCTCATAAAAATAAAGTTCGGATCCACAATACCGTCGTACAATACATTAGCCAATTGCAAAATCGTACTCCTGCGTTGAAATCTGTAGGCAGTATGTTATGGATTGAATGAGTCCGATAAGATCGTAAATGTAAAAGTTTTGTTGCATTACGTGCTGAAGAAGGTGAAATACCACTTTCCTGAGCTACTCTCTGAAATGACTTATGTGGACTGACCTGGAGTCTTGCCTGTATATCTTCTAACCTCTCCTGTGTGAGAGCTGCTCTCCTTCGCTTTATTTTTCTTAAATCTTGCGGAACCAGTACTACGCCACTTGTAAACGAGCTGATGCACGTGACGTTTTGATGGTACTATCGCACCTGGAAATTTTCTACGGAATTTTCGAAGGCACCTTTTAAATAGTTTCTCCTTCTTGTGCAAATAACACTAGACCAAAAATATTCTTTGCTCTATAGTGTATTTAACCATCGTGATAATAACCTCACATCACTCCTCAAAAGTCCAATAGTTTCTAGCGAACTGAGGGACAGCTTGCTAAACAGCTATGCGCTGGCAGTGAACGCTTCTTATCTGGCCAGTGTTGACAGAAGACATATGGCGCTCGCTCGGGACTTCCCACGGCATGGAACAGAAGTCTGAACACTTAAATTATTCTTCCTGTATAAGATATATAGCTATGTAGAAATGTTAAACAACAAGTAGAAAACAATATACTTTTGCAAGACGCAATCTTGTATTTCGAATATTTAGAATTTATGAGTTCAGTATTAATATAAGTAAAAATCGTATTAGTTTTTCGTCCCGCTATCTACTTTTACTGGTTTCGTGGACTCCGATGTATCGGAATTTTGTCTTGGAATAGTTTCTTTACGTCATTCCGACACGAGGGAGTCACATATGTGCTCTTTCAAATACCGTCGGACTGAGTTGGGATTGAACTCACCAATCTGTGTTCAGAATGCTACCTGCTGAACCACTTAGCCCCGCTGTAATTATACAGGTTGCCTGAAAATAAGTTATGGGCATAATAAACCCAATAATATAAGATGGGATCTATCATCCATTTTATCCCAAACTGTTTGGTTAATCACCAATGGTAACTGGTTCACATCTGTTATGTCCTGCGACTAACAACGCTAGCGGTGAAGAGTATTAATATTGGCATTCAAAATTATCAAGGAAATTGATCATAAATGGTCAGAATCTCTTATAGCGAACGGAGTACAGACATGAGCGCGTGATAATGGATCGCACGGTATCAGCTGTTTACATGTGTTGTGCAGTTGTCAAGCAACAGAGTAGTGTGCATTGGGTGACTCAACACATGTAAGGGAGGGGAGGGGACAAGCGGGGCATTGCCAAAGAAAAAAATTAAAGCACCATTTCCTGGAAGTTTTCGTGTTTGTTGCACTACAACGCGTGAAACACACTCCCAAAATAAAATAAAAATTATTAATGTTCACAGTTAACAGAAATCAATTATGACTAATGACCTAAGGACCCTAACGTTGAGCTGGAAATGCCCGGCCGGTTACTTCAAGGAATCTAAATGACGTTAGGATGTTTGGCATTAATAGTGATGCACATTTCCGATTAACACCAATCAAAACACAATAATAATGTACGGAACTACTTTGAACTTGGTTTTTCTAGCCTAAATCCTAGGACACTCTGTTCTGAACAGCGTTTAATACCTGTCAATGCCACAGTAAGTGCTTGCAATGTTTTCTCTTATTACGTAAGTTATGTTGCATGGGTGTGTCATTTCAGTAATTATTTTGTAGTGTGACGCAGTTTGACTTGCACGAAATGTGCTGTGTTTACCGATATGCTTCACAAAAAGTGCACTTTGCTCACCCGAAACCGGCAGGAGTTTTACTATAGCATTCCAGTTTTGTACGCCAGTCGGTTCGGGATACCTTAGCGCATGATAATCAGAATAAAAGATGCGGCATTATCCAAGCATGACGATCAGATGCTGCTCAGTGACACTCCGCCATTACTAGCATGCTTGTATGTGAGTGAGTGAGACGTCAGTATACTACGGTAGAGCCCCGTCCAACGATGTCAAGCAAGACACCTTGCCCGGCTGCACGCTGCATAGGCTGTCACAGAAGTTGCTCACTATCGAACTTCTTTGTCGATTTTCCGATGAGCTTTCACTAGGAGGAAATAGAAAACGCTACAAATCGATTTTTGTTTCACAACACTATGGCTTCTTACAATTCCGTGACTTATTTTCAGACACCCCGTATATACAGAGTGCTTAGGAGGAATAGCAAATATTTCGAGAGGCAGTCGTATGGGCAATTTCAAGTACGAAAGATTACATAAACGTTTGTCCACTGCGAGGTGTGTGTGGAATTAGGCTACAGCTGTTTGTATGGTAGGCCATACGCATAAGGACATTACAAAATAGACAAAACATAGTTATTAGTGCATTTATTGATGCAAAAACTGCTCATAATGCGCAATAGTTCAACATAAATATCTTATAGATGCATTTAAATGTAACAAAGGCTTTTCAGTCTGTCAAATACACAGCAAATACAATGCAAATTATAACACTATAAACATATCTGTATTTAAGCTTGTTTTTAAGTGATTTGATAGAATCTGAGGATGTTCTTGTAGAACGAAACATGTCATTCTTTGTATGTTAGTGTGTATTTTACAGATATGTTTATAGTGTTATAATTTGCATTGTATTTGCTGTGTGTTTGATAGACTGAAAAGCCTTTGTTACATTTAACTAAGTCAACACTGGAAAACATGGCTTCATTCTTAACAAAATATAGATGCATTTGTTTTGTTAAGAAAGAAGCCATTCCTTTCCTGTACCGACTTCGTTAATACACTTATAGATTTTCAGGAAATCGAAACACGAAATTTAGCACTACAACGTACCAAAAAAATAAACAATTGTAAGTATAATGACATGTTTCGTTCAGCAAGAACATCCTCACATTCTATCAAACACTGTTAACCATGTGTGTACGTTGGGTATTGTTTACGTTGTGTAAAGTTCTCACTGATTGTGAATTAGTGATATTATGAGCGAGTCAGATGAATTATGAGCGTAGAGAACTCTTGGTGGCACATTAGTAACTTTGCGAAAGTTTTTGTACTTATCTTAAACCAGCTTCTTTAGCGACAACTGTTGGATCACTTGCTTCTATTCTGGTTTGTTTTTATCTGTGGTGGGTGAGTAGAAGGTGGAAGTGTAGACCCTTCTTTCAGCGGAGAGAGGGGAAGTGCTACTTGGCTGTGGCTTAGGCAGCAGTTTACAATTCGAGATCGCTTTGTTGCAAACTACTCTTTAATATTAAATTTCACGCTTACTGCTTCCAAAGTCGTTATCATGCATTCATTCCAATATACGTCAAGATAACAAAGACAACACACATCTAAAAATCTCCTCTTCGCGCTGCTAAATCAATTCAAATTTTAGTAAAACAACATTTCATACTATTATGCCCAGCTATTATTGA
This sequence comes from Anabrus simplex, assembly GCF_040414725.1. NCBI lineage: Eukaryota > Metazoa > Arthropoda > Insecta > Orthoptera > Tettigoniidae > Anabrus > Anabrus simplex. The sequence goes on from NC_090268.1 coordinate 42,972,299, forward strand.
ATACCGATGTAGGTTACTCTGACGCGAAGTACGTCTGAAATGTTCGTCAGTATATATTTACCTGTCCTAAATTCGTAGAATTGAGGCAGCGGCTCGCCATTCGGACCGTTGTGTTATTACCTTATCAGTCAAAATAAAATCGTACAAAGTACTCTTTATAAGTACAAAATTATTTGTTTAAAAGTCATTGTTAGGGCTTGAAAGTAGATGAAAAGTCATCTTTTTTCATAGAAATCATAGAATTAGTTACGTCTGAAGACGAACGAAAGTAGATTACTTTCATTTTACATTTGTGCAATTTGTGCTATCATTGCGTTGTCAATTGCAGTTGATACTCTGTTCGTGACGCATGAAGACATGTAAACATGCCGAGAGTCAAACAAATTAAGGAAGTTTTTTTAGGGCAATCTGTGTATGAATTTTGAGACCACATTTTTTCCACTGACGAAAGTACGATTATCTTGTAAGTTGTGTCATATTAAAGTTTTACTCTGCAGCAGCATATCGAAAGCTATAAACACCTAAAGGCTGTTTTACGAGCAAAAGAGAGGAAGACATCATAATTACATCTTAGTCAAATTACTGGGAACCAAAAAGTCACCCTTTCATGCAGATTTTTGTCAAGATTTAGTTAGAGCTAATAAAATCACGCTTACAAAAATCACTAATCCTGCAACAGTATACGTGGTGGATTATTTCCAGACGAATCTACCTTTCAAAAAAGTTACATTGATAGCTATTACGAAAATACGATAGAAATAATTCGCAGGTCTGTGGTGAATAGAAATACAGTATCTTCATTTCCATAGATGAGTCGCGTGATCAAGAGGCAGGTTCTGTTGCAAATGTTCTTGTAGGCACATTGGAAGTGGATATGCCTCCTAAAATACTTCGAGTGCTTGAGAAGGTCAACCACTAATCCATATACAAACTGTTTGATAAAAGCATGTCTATTTTAATGGCCATAAGACAAAAGACATTAAAATGTTTTCATGTTCTTAAGCGATGTTGTGCTATATGGGGAAGGCGAGTGCAGCAACTAATTAAAGTTTCCAAAGGTTGACAAATTCTTGCCAAATTCTAATCAGTGTTTTTGAAATATATTTTCAGGATAAGGAATTTTCATGAAATTTCACCAGACACACCATTGTCTCTAGAGCCTATATCGTGCTGGGGTACTTGGACCAATGCATGAACCTATTATTCTCACAATTTTTCTGCATTGAAATTAGCGATTGAAATTTTGGAGGGGGAAGTGCTACAGCAATGCAATTTGTCAGGAGTTGCTGGTTGATTCTGACTTGAACGTTTACCTAGATCGATAGCTGCAGATGCTTAAGTGCGGCCGGTATCCAGTATTCGGGATATAGTGGGTTCAAACCCCAGCCCTGAAGATGGTTTTCCGTGGTATCCCATTTTCGCACCAGGCAAATGCTGGGGATGTACCTTAATTAAGGCCACGGTCACTTCCTTGCCACTCCTAGCCCCTTCCTTTACCATCGTCGCCATAAGACCCATTTGAGTTGGTGCGACGTTAAGCAACTTGTAAAAAAGCGTTTGGCATACATAAATAGTTAACGTTTATGTTCTGACACAACAGCACTAGCGTGGCTAGAAATAAGATACGAGAGGATGCACTCAGTTCTCGAGAAGATGCAAAGTGTCCAGCAGCATTCGGGACATTGTGCGGGAAAAATTTGTCAAGATATTTCCGGGAAAATGGAAATGTGCTTAAAAAACATGATGGTTACCAGACAATGTGTAAAATCAAAAACATTCTGTAAGGTGATTTCGACTTTAGTGTAGCTGTGGAATGCCTGTGCTGGCGATATGTAGTGTTTACAGTGCACTGTGTCTTGCGGTATGGGCTATATCAAATTTGTTACTTTCATTGACCTGTCTCAGTCTCATTCTGGGCTTTGACAATATGAAAGTGACTGAGGTATGAGTGATGCTAGTAATACCATTCCTTCTGAAGCCAGTCCCTGTTATGAATGGTGTGAAAATATCGCTCATAGGGTCGGTTGGTGCATGCATTTCAGTGGGCTTGGCTGACTGATATGTAACAACAACAACAACAACAACGGCTGGCTCGGTGAGGAAAGCAACGGGAAACTACCTCACTCCTCATTTCCCTAGTACGCCTCTTCAGTGATGCCTAGGCTATTTATGACAGCTGTTGGCAGAGCTGCAGAGGATCAGACCAGCCTTCGGGCTGAATACCCAACATACAACAACAACGTAGCTGTGGAGGACTTTCCGTCAGGATTTCAACTTTAGCACCCATGAGATCAGATGAAGTGGAAATAAAATTTTCAATGTACAGAAATATTCTTAAGTACAACCGGCGACACTTCAAGCTCGAGACATTTCGGATTGCTATGGTTCTTAAATGCAATACTGAATAAAGTATGCCTGCAGTTTTCATTTAAGTCATTTGTTTACACTTTTTGTCATACCTTTAGAAATTAAGTTGATTTTATAGACAATTTTTCAGTAATGTTTATGTTATCAATTTCTGAGTCCTAGTTGTTATCATGCATTAAATCATATACACGTCAAGGCAAAAACAGCAGCCAAGTAGAACTTCACCTATCTCCACTGTACAAAGCGGCTACATTTCATAAACCTACGTTCAGACACATTGCAAATTGGACTCATCTTTGTATGACAATTTTTACTCGAAATAGTGCATTACTGCTACCACCAATAGATTTACTTTTCCTTATGTATCACGTCATTACTTTCAAGATAATTGGGTAAAATAAGAGAACCAGGTTGTAACTCCATTGTGCGTACCTTTAAGAAGTTAAATCAGATCTCCTGCAACTCCGAGAAAACTCCACCCTGTGTTTTATTTGAATCTTTGATACTCACCGTATGTATGGAGTAACTGTTCAAATATATTAGTGACTCATTCGTTAATTAAATACAGATATGCATTAGGCCTACTATTGCTTGCCGAGCCGCACTGCGGCTATAGAACCAAGCTCTGCATTCGGGAGACGAGTAGATTCGAATCCTGCCGTCTGTTGTCCCGAGAATAGTTTTCTGTGAGTTTCCAGACAAATGCTGGGCTAATTTTTATTCATGGGTTACAGCTAATTCGTTCCACCTCGTAATCAATTTTATTCACCCTCTTCATTAGCTCCTCAATTCAGGTCGGTGTTAGGAAGGGCATCCTGCCGTAAAGCATGCCATGTAATTCAATCTCATCTTATCTCCGAGCCCGTATTAGGGAACGGGGCTTCCTTTATTTCATATTAGCAAATGTACCGTGCTTCACTACGGTATCTACGGTATTCTACCTTGTATACGGATTTCTACGTAAATTACTGTACACACAGAGAGTAACATTATATTAAATTGCATGTCTTTTAGCGCTATCAGAAAAACAAATCAAGGAGGACCCCATAAGATATTTCCAATGTACCGTGCGCGTTGGGGAAGTTTTGATGATAATGGCAGGCCACAATTCCTACTGCCATTCCCATTCGAGTTCGGGAGTTTCTACTATAACGGCAGGCTCACTTGCCAACTGCCACTCACAATAGAGATGGAGAGTTTTCATTATAAAGAGAGGCCACTTATCCTGATGACAATCACAATTGAGTTGGAAACATTTGATTATAACTGAATGTATAAAGATTTGAGATTCGACAATAAGTTATTGGGCCAAAGTTGTAGATCTCTCCAAATTCAGCGGCGATTGTGTAATCTGTTTTGTGTTATGACTTACCGTTTAGCCATAAGTTACTATGAAACGAAGATCTGAACCGTAATCAAAATTGCCTCCATATGTCGATGTTTTTCGGGGCCAAAATGTGAAATATTTGAACAGCTTAGAGTTGTTTCTCATAGGAAGGAATGCTCAGATTTGGCATTAGCACTCGCAAACATACGTAGAAGTTAAGGAAGAAAATAATACAGTTCAGAAAGTTGAAATCAAATATAATATAGGATTGTAATTATATGAGCACAGCATTATGGGACAAGTGAATACCAAGGTGGATATGTTAAAAATGAAATCTCCCGCACTATATTGTGATGATATGAGTTACGGATAGAAGAAGGCGGTAGCAGAGGTGAAATTTAGAGGCAGAGATTCTTATGTAAACCGATAAGAAGATGACTTATTGTGTTATTACTTACGCCTAAAGAGGCAAAGCAAAGGCAAGAAATTAAAGCGGAAAACAGAAGTAGAAAACAAATACAGTAATAATTATAGCAAATGGCAGGAAACACTTTATGGTGTGAAATAAAGGGCTACACTGCACGGTACCATTCAAAAAATAACAGCCGCCAATAGTACTATTCCAAAACGATTGTAACCTCCAAAGGTATTCCACAAATAACCTGCAGAATGGTAGCTTGATATCGCTCTCGATTTCTGCCCAAGGAACAACCACGAGTTTACAGGAATGATGCGAAAATGGCAATACGTTACTTTCCTGCTGGCAAGCAGCCAGAAACGTTGCCACGGTAACCGGTAGGTTCGTTCTCGGTGGCGGTGGTGGTGATTATTGTTTTAAGAGGAAGTACAACTAGGCAACCATCCTCTATATAACACTAAACAGAGGGAAGAAATGGAAGGGATCCGATACTTCGAAAAATGAAGATATTGGCCAAAGGAAGACAACGGCCACAAAGGGCGTGAAAATGAAAGACTCCCTAGCCCTCGAAAATGTAATAGCGTCGGGGTCGGAAAAGAACAAGAGTTGACCAAGAGAGGTCGTATTGGATAGATGAAAGTGAGGAGCCTAGCACAAGTAAGTGGAAGCAATGCCAGGACTCAGCTAAGGGCCCCGTGGTCACCAACCCACGCTCCAAAGTTCAGAGCCCTTGGGGCCCCTTTTAGTCGCCTCTTACGACAGACAGAGGATACCGTGGGTGTTATTCTACCGCCCCCAGCCACAGGGGTGTTCGTTCTCGGTCTTTCGGTCACTCAATTCAGAGCATGGAAGCCGCAGAAAATAGTAATTTTCTTTGTCATTTGAAGAGTAAGTAAAATTATGTACATAACGAACGTTGTTTAAAACGAAGGGGCGTTTGATATATAGTCCACGGATTTTATATAAAATCAATTGTGTAAGAGAAAATGGAAGAAAAGCGTCCTGGTTCTCCTATAAACCCCAGTCTATTCATAGATTCTTAATTTTCCTATAAGCCCCAGTCTTTCCAGAGATTTTTAAATCATATGCATATCTAAACCTTTCTCCGGATGACTATACTTTAAACATGAAGTTTGGCTGAGATCTGTCCAGCCGTTTCGCTGTGATGATAGAATAAACAAACAAACATCACAGCTAAAACCCACTGATATGGACATGAGTTGACCTAAAACGGATAAATATCTGAAAAACCGGCAAAACAAACTAAATGACGGACAGCGGACCCCTGCAGCTTTATTTATATAGCTTCTGTCCGGTCACAAGGTATTGTTTCTTGGATTTGCTGCATTCGCTACCAAAATGTTATAAAAGAGGTAATCATATAATATTAATTGACTTAATTTGAATAATCAGGGACTAAATGGTAGAGAGTAGAGGTGATAGCAACATTCAGGTACGGAATAAAAATACCAGGAACCGATGATTAAACGAAGCCTATATAGCGAACTTAGCTGGCGTTTTCTGTTTAACTTTCTCCTTTGATCACGGGTAGTTCATTAGGCAGAACAAAACTTTTCACAAAGGAAACCTCCACGCAAATTAGCACCAGTGTTCTTTGAGGAACATGAGCTGTAATTATACCGCAGTCGATGAGTAAAATCGAAAAGGCTCTGTGCAAGGGCGAAATGAAAGAATGGAACAGGTAGGAAAGACTTAAGATATAAGAACGATTTCATGTGTTGATGATATTTGATGTATGGATTAAATGACCTGATAGAAATGTAGGTAGACTAACTTAATATCTGCGGAAGTTGATACATAAGTTACCCCATAATTTTCACTCACAACCTAATGGAATAAACAACTTGGTGTTTTTGGTGTTGTAGAATATATTCAGTAATATAATTCTCTCCTAATTAAAGATACTGGACCGCTCTAGAGTGTTCAAGTCCTTCATCCATATGACGGTCAAAGGTCTAAATATTTAGTGAAGAATTAAGAAGCTTATTTCCAAAGTACCGTAAATGCAAAATTGATGATTTTTCATTTTTCTGCTGTCATAAAACAGTTTATAGATTCCCTCATCATATAGAGAAGGTTTAAGTCTTAATATATCCTATACCTCACGTTAATAGGGATCCGAAAACTACGTTTATTTGCGAAGTGACATAACTAAAACGTGTATTTATCTCTGATGTGTCTTATATCCGATTTGACCAGTCCTCTGGCTCAAAGTATAACAATACTTTTGCAGAAGTGGGCACTCACATGTTCTTGACAGGGACTGATATTTCTACATGTGGAAAACCTCAGCTAGGGAACACATCAAACCAAAAATGGATATTAATATCTTAGAGTTGAAATCTATTCAGATAAGTGCAAACAAATTGTTCTGCAATCTACATTTTCACGGCTGTCGGTATGTTTACACACATTGTTGAAGATGGGTAGAGAATGATCATCTCTCAGCCCCATACAAGAACAGTTAGACCACTCAGTGAAACAGGAGAAGATAGAAGACGTAAAAAATGCTTCCAAATAAACTTGTCATAAAGGAGGGCCATCCTGCAATGCCGTTTTATCAACATGTGCTTGATCTGTCTGCCAATATTCATGATGATAGTGACAGTGATGGCGATGATCGAAGACGGTGTAATTTACTCCATGGTCTGAACATTATTTTAACATTTATTTTGTTCATGTAAGTATTGTAAAAACTCGTGTACTTCCTTTATGATGAATATTCGAAACGTAGGTACACATTTAAATATTTATAAATTTCACTCAGAACATACGTCAGTTAATGATTTAGTTCCAAAACGACCTCGCTTCAACTTGCACGAGATAATTACCACCATTTCCAGTGATAAGAGATTTTTAAAACACAGTGTCAGAATGTGTATAGAGGTAACGAATAAAACTATATTCCATTCAAAATAAAGTCTGACATTAATTATAATAAAAAAAGCGTTATTTATGAAGTTTTGCATTTCATGGATGTACGTCACTTCGGAAATAACCACTTCAATTTCCGTATATAAGACATCCTTTGTACAATTATTGTTTTGGCACTATTACAACTATTGACATTGCAACATACGCCACGGCTGAAAAGTGGCTGAGGTAAATTAAAATCTGCACGTTCCAGTGTTGTCGCTCGAGCTTTATTGATCGTGACACAAAATGTCAAGCGAATTGGAAATTGGTGACACTTAAAAGAAAATGGAAGTGTTTTATGTGATGGAGTTAAATCATCTCGAGGGATTACAGCTGTCAGCCTATTTTGAATTCACAGTGCACTGATCGACTGTTGGGAAGCAAAATGGTGGCTATTCCTTCCACGCTACTAATAAAACACGAAGCCCTAAATTTAAGTACTTTTGTATTAAGCATGAGTGCTTGCCCCATTCCACCTATCCTCTCGATTCGTATGCTTCAGTGCTCCCACAGTCCATGCGGCCTTGGTATAATGGGTGAATGAGAATTCATCATTTTTCTTTAATAATATTAAGATATTCCGATGCAAATTTATTTTCCTCTAACGACATCACAAGTCTACAGACCAAGAGCTTTTATCAGAGTCCTGTATTATGTCAATCCATTCAACTATTCTCGAAAAGTCAGAGTTACAAAGATCAGCTTATTGTTTTAAATATAAAGATTGATCAGAAGAATACAGGAAGATAAATCTATAGACAGCGGAAATAGGAAATGTACAGCACATGTCGATAGTAGTACTGCACCCATCAGATGAAACTCCAGAAGGGTGCAGTACATGAGGAGGTATTCATGACTTTATAACTTCGAGTGTAGTCAACGTGAATAATACTCTTGACAAATCACGAGTCCTCGACTGACCGCTCAGTTATGTAGACCACAGCGAGGAGACGTCATACCAGAGGTTGCATGCGTGTGCGTCCTTTAGAATTCCAGTCATGCACATGGCCGGCAGTCGACCAGCAGGTGGCTTCGAATTACTGACGAGCGTTTTGGCCATTCAGAATGCTATACAATTTCTTTAATAATTTAAAAACATACGGCAAGAAATTTGTATGCACTAGGAACACTGTAAACCTATCATATAATATAATATAATATAATATAATATAATATAATATAATATAATATAATATAATATAATATAATATAATATAATATAATATAATATAATATAATATAATATAATATAATATAATATAATATAATATAATATAATATACCTGGTCTGCAGATATCGTTTGAGGAAACAGAAGTAATGACTAACATCAAAGAGGCTCCACCAAAACTCCATACAAAATACGGGGACATCACCCGAGTAGACAAATTCAAATACCTGGGTGAGATCATCATGAAAAATGGACTTCAGGAGCGAGTACGCAAACTGGAAATAGCCTACCAAACATCCCGCACAATCTACAACAAAAAATGCCTTTCCCAAAACACCAAGATACGTCACTATGAAACAGTTCTGAAGCCAGTAGTTCTATATGCAGCCGAAACCCTTTCTCTAAATGCCAACAAAGGACTACTTGAAGAACTGGAGAAAAAAGAACGCAAAATTGTGAGAGGAATCTTGGGATCAAAGTACAGAAATGGAATCCATCAAAAGAGATCCAACGAGGAAGTCCCCAGCAAAATAGAGAAAATTACCGACACAATCATAAAAAGACTGGCACGATTTACGGTCATCAGAAAAGAATGGACGGAAGAAAGTTAACTAAAGAAAACGTTCACTTTTTTTATTCAACCCCCAAAACTACAATTCCCTGGTTTAGAAATACCAAAGAAGACCTGCAAATGCTACATATCTCAGCTGAAGACACCCTTAACAGAGATCTCTTCCGCAAGAAAATATTGACGAACAAGCTAAACCGAGACGAGCAACCGAAGAGAAGACACGGTGCCCCTTGGACAGAGGAGCGTAAGCAGGCCCACTCACAAAGAATGAGGGAAATTTGGACTCAAAAGAAGGCCAAGTTCAGTGTCAAAAATAACATGACTTAACGTGGACCGTGATGGTCCCAGCGAAGTATATATAATATAATATAATATAATATAATATAATATAATATAATATAATATAATATAATATAATATAATATAATATAATATAATATAATATAATATAATATAATATAATATAATATAATATAATATAATATAATACTAGTGGGTCCGACTCGTTGGCTGAATGGTCAGCGTACTGGCCTTCGGTTCAGAGGGTCCCGGGTTCGATTCCCGGCCGGGTCGGGGATTTTAATCGCTTCTGATTAATTCTTCTGGCTCGGGGACTGGGTGTATATGTCCGTCCCAACACTCTCCTCATCATATTCAGACAACATACTACACTACCAACCACCACAGAAACACGCAATAGTGCTTACATCCCTCCATAGAGGGTTGGCGTCAGGAAGGGCATCCGGCCGTAAAACAGGGCCAAATCCACATGTGCGACGCAGTTCGCACCCGCGACCCCGCAGGTGTGGGAAAAGCGGCAGAAAAAGAAGAAGAAGAAGATAATATAATACTAGTGGAGCCGCGCAGCTCCGGAGCATTCGTTATAAATAGGTCACATAACTCGTCTTCATATGCCTGTCGTAGTCATATTGTTTTGCTTGCCCTTTTCAATAGCTGTATGAACATTTAATACCGATATATAAGAAGTGATTCATTCGTAAAGTAGTATATAACACTTCTATCAATACAATATTCACTGTGCTTCGACCATTTGGGCGTATCTGGATCTTAATATTTTCAAACGATCTTGCTCACAGTAGTCTAGCTCCTGAGTGAGCAATAGTTTCGTGTTTCGCCGCATAGAGCTGCAATAATATAATCGGAGCACTTCGGAAAACTTCGGTGAGTTTGCCGCCACGTAGCGCAGTTGGAAGTTGAATCAAGACATTGTAGTTGGTAGTTGGTCCGTTGTATATCTCGTAGGCAACGATTAGTCTAGGTTGAATGCAATTCTTCGAACAACAAGATGGCAGTGGTGGTAACCATGATAATAAGATTAAGGTTCAATTATGCCTGTACACCTGAAAATTTATTTAGTATAAAAGTGATCGAATCGAATATCTGTGAATGTGGCAAATTCGTCGGTACAACAAATCATGTTTCTTTTTTCAATCATCAACGGAACAAATGCATTCAGAAATTAATGGTTTTTTTTTTTTTTGCTAGTTGCTTTACGTCGCACCGACACAGATAGGTCTTGTGGCGACGATGGGACACGAAAGGGCTAGGAGTGGGGAGGAAGCGGCCGTGGCCTTAATTAAGGTACATCCCCAGCAATTGCCTGGTGTGAAAATGGGAAACCACGGAAAACCATTTTCAGGGCTGCCGACAGTGGGGTTCGAACCTACTATTTCCCGAATACTGGATACTGGCCGCACTTAAGCGAGAAGTTGGGTTTTCCACTGCCATTGAATGTATTTTGTCTGTTATATAATCCCACAGTTTAAGTGGCAGAGTTATTGCATCCTTTCCTTCAGGAAAGCAAACTAACAACCTCCTTTATGTGTGATTCGGTCTTGTATGTTTGGTAGTTAAATGTCGTGATGAATCACACTGGCGAGAAGATATAGTACTCTGTATCTCTGTGTATTTTTATCCCGCTGTTTTACTATTTATCCCCTCATCAAGAATCGAATTTCATATATATGTACTTTAAATACCATAACAAGATATTTAGAATCACCCTTAATATAAGAATAAATTGTAAATATTTAAGAGGCAGTGGCTGGATGGCAGCTATATAAAACGAGGAGTTCAATAACGATCAAGAACATAAGAAGAAGAAGAAGAAGAAGAAGAAGAAGAAGAAGAAATTCTTCGAGGCAGCAGTGCAGTTAGGGGAGCGTACCCGTGAGCTTGCATTCGGGAGTTCGAACCCCACTGTCGGCAGCTCTGAAGATGGATTTCCCTGGTTTCCCACTTTCACACCAGGCACATGCTGGGGCTGTAGGCCTACCTTAATTAAGGCCACGTCAGCTTCCTTCCCACTTCCAGCCCTTTCATATCGCCGCCATAAGAACTATCTGTGTCAGTGCGACGTAAAGTCAATTGTAAATATATAGGCCTATACACACACTATGGAGTATTTTCATTTCAACCAGGACGTGAACTCTCCAGTCGCAACTATCTGACTCGTATGAACTCTTCTTGAATTACTGTGTGATACATTTATTTATCTTTATTAAACGTCATAGAAATACCATTCTTCTACCTAAAACGTAATTTTGGAGCGAAACGAGACTTTGTCTGTACAGCAACGCTAGCATTCGAGTCGCCTGCATCTTCGAAGAACCCAGTAAAATGGTGGTAATGATGACATAAAGCTGAAAAAGTATTTGCTATTGAGTGCAAGTTATTCTCGTATTATCGTTCTGAGGAACGGAAGGATAGCCTGACATCTAGCGGCACTATTTGAACTGCTGCTCCGATTATTTTCTTTCAGCGCTATGCGGCAAAACACGAAACTATTGCTCCCTCAGGAGCTAGACGCTTGTATCTTGCTCGAGGTAGTGCAACATACAATTGTCCGTAAGTGAATACTGGTTCGGGTAAGTAGTACAGTGACTCTATATGTACAGTGTGGCCAACGAATGCTTCATTCTGACTGGCTCCGCCATGTTTTAGCCAAATGTCTCGTCAGCTCATTTAAACGTATGTATTCCGCACAGGGTAAGACCACACTTCATGCAGTTAGAGCGAAGAACAGGCTACTGATTTCAACTTTAATACTACCGAAAATATGTTTTTATTAAACAAGGGGGATTATTTAGTATAATTAGTTTCGAAATGAGTGTGCATTTACGTATTTCTGAGGTCTGATATTGCAAGAAATTTACGCCGGGCTGTTGTGCTTTAAGGTGCAAAAACAGATACGGAAAGGGTTTTAAAATGAATTTGGGCTATTGCTTGTTCTCAGCTTTGAAAGTAGCACATTATAAGACACTCCTGGCAACGATTAGAGTTGTCTCATGCATTATAATGGTAAAAATAATAACAAAATGCGTTCGTAATTTTATGGAGGCCAAAGCAGTAAACGTCAGATTTCTCCATCAATACTCGCCGTATTGAAAACCTGTGTCCGCCTCTGTGGTGTAGTGGTTAGCGTGATTAGCTGCCACCCCCGGAGGCCCGGGTTCGATTCCCGGCTCTGCCACGAAATTTGAAAAGTGGTACGAGGGCTGGAACGGGGTCCACTCAGCCTCGGGAGGTCAACTGAGTAGAGGTGGGTTCGATTCCCACCTCAACCATCCTGGAAGTGGTTTTCCGTGGTTTCCCACTTCTCCTCCAGGCGAATGCCGGGATGGTACCTAACTGAAGGCCACGGCCGCTTCCTTCCCTCTTCCTTGCCTATCCCTTCCAATCTTCCCATCCCTCCACAAGGCCCCTGTTCAGCATAGCAGGTGAGGCCGCCTGGGCGAGGTACTGGTCATACTCCCCAATTGTATCCCCAGACCAAGAGTCTGAAGCTCCAGGACACTGCCCTTGAGGCGGTTGAGGTGGGATCTCTCGCTAAGTCCGAGGGAAAAACCGAACCTGGAGGGTAAACAGATGATGATGATGATGATTGAAAACCTGTACATAACGAAAGATGTGTAGAATATAATATGTTTAGAATAGAGTATAATTTCCGATCTTTTACATTTTTTGCGATTTTACCGTGTACGGAAAAATAACAGATTTTCGCGATTATATTATTTTTCATAAATTTCCAAATATCCCCGAAAATCTAAAACTTGTTCATAAGAAAAGTTACAGGAAAGGTCACTCCCGATCATTTATGTCTCATTCATTTTCATCGCATGAGCTATAATCTTTATATCTTTCTTAATCTGCTTACCCTCCAGAGTTTTCCCTCGTACTCAGAGAGGGATTTCACCTCTACCGCCTCAAGGGCAGTGTCCTGGAGCGTGAGACTTAGGGCCTTGTGAAGGGATGGGATGATTGGAAGAGACAGGCAAGGAAGAGGCAAGGAAGTCCGTGGCCTTAAGTTATGTACCCTCCCTTCATTTACCTGGAGGAGAGTGGGAAACCACGGAAAACCACTTCGAGGATAACTGAGGTGGGAATCGGACCCACCTCTACTCAGCAGTCCTCCCGAGGTTTAGTGGACCCGGTTCCAGCCCTCGTACCACTTTTCAACTTTCGTGGCACAGCCGGAAATCGAACCCGGTCCTCCGGGGGTGGCAGCTAATCACGCTAACCACTACATGAGCTATCACGATGGATATATTCTCGAATTCAAGCTATTAAGGCTATTCATCTCTTAAAGGACGTGGTTATAAATGCCACCTAGCATCCACTTGAATTTTCCCATGCATTATAATAACAATAACAGTCCGACTCCGTGGATGGATGGTCAGCCTACTGCCCTTGGGTTCAGAGGGTCTCGGGTTCGATTCCCGGCCGGGCGGGATATTTTAATAACACGGGCTTGGGGACTGGATGCTCGTGTTTGTCCCAACACTATCCTTTTCATATTCAGACAACACACCACACTGCAAACCACCACAGAAACTCGCAATCGTGATTAAATCCCCTCCATATAGGATTGGCGTCAAGAAGGGCATGCGGCCGTTCGACAGGGCCAAATCCACATGCGTGACGCAGTTCGCTCCCACAAACCGACAGTTGTGGGAAGAGCGGTAGATAAAGAAACAACAGAATTATTAACAGCAATAAAAATGTATAAGCAAAACCGATAGTAGAAAATAGAATGTTTAAAATACAGCGGATATCTATCAGTATTAACCGAACAAGTCGCACTTCACGGGAATCGAACCGCGTGTGATCGGTAACAGAGTCCTGTATATACAAGTACTCCGGGACCAGGATAACTGCTTCATTTCACCGAGCAACAAGTAGTATTTTCTCAAACGATATTGTATAGCGATACCAATATTTAATTGCTCATTGCGGGGATCAAACCGTAGCCGTCAGTAACAGAGCTTTATACGCAACTACCCGGGGACCATGACAGTTACTTGGTTTCACCACTAAAGAGTAGTAGGTTTTCGTCATTATTTATATTAGTACCAGGAGTAGAATGATACAATATGTTTTGTTATTTTCTGTTAACATAAAACCTGGAATACGGTAATGTTAATTTTTAATTTAAATATAGGCTAACTTTACAGTCATTACATACATTATTCAAAACAATGACTATACTATTGTATGCCACATGTATTATAATATAAATGTTATCACAGGCCCAGCTGCCAACGCAGAATTTCGAACAAATAATTGTGACATTTATACGACGTGTAAATCTAAATTCTGAAGTCTTACACCAGGTAGTCAGGCTCTGAATAAACAAATACTGATAGGCCTATATATACACAGTATAAGCAAAATAAATAACATCTTAAAATATTGAACTAACCTATTCTTTATTGAAACAATAATAATATCACTCTCCTTCATCTATCAGCTGATTGAGTACTTGGCTAAAACATGGCCGCTGGACTGGACTTGGCCACACTGTACATATAGAGTCACTGTAGTAAGTGTCCGACTCGTTGGCTGAATGGTCAGCGTATTGGCCCTAAAGATGGCTTTCCATGATTTCCCATTTTCATACCAGGCAAATACTGGGGCTGTACCTCAATTAAGGCCAAGGCCGCTTCCTTCCCACTCCTAGCCCTTTCCTGTTCATCGTCACCATAAGACCTATTTGTGTCGGTGCGATGTAAATCAAATTGTAAAAAAGAGAAGTAGAATCGGAAATTTTTATGATCTTTTCATGAAACAGGGAGGTTAAATTACTGTTATGATCATTTATATAAGAATTATTTCACACAATGCCCATACTAACGATATTACAGTCTGTACCTTACAATCTGAAACCAAGGAAAACCATATTCAGAGCTGCCGACGTTGGGATTCGGACCCACTATCTCCCGAATGCAATCTCACAGCAGCAGAAAAGTTGGGAAGACACTGACAAATACTAGCGTCAAGGATGTTTGTGAACGCCGAAATATATACCATTCCCATTGCTGTGGTTAATAAGCACGATTTTATTTCACCACCGGTAAATAGTGCACTATTAAATTCGAAATACTTCAGAGTGAGATTTTGCCCTGGATTACGACCACACAACGGAATAAAATGCAGGCATGGCACAAAAATAAATATCCCTGTTTTATTTCCTGCATAATAAAAGTATTCGATGCAAACCATGGACTGTTTATGACCTCATAAAATCAGCTGTGTTAGGAGAACTACGAACGATATATCAATACTCTAACACTGGCACTGGATATCATAGGAACTATTATAGAGATCACGAAGACACAGTCAATAAAAGGGCTGAATATCATGCCGTCTTGAAGTATTAATAACTCAATGCTCTGGAACGGGATTTATAAATCTGCAGGTGTTACTAAATGTACAAGCCAACAAATTATTAAGTAAAATATAAACTAATGTTCAGAGTGGTGAACCATTAAAGAATCACATTTTCTTCCTCTTCTTCTCCTTCTTCGCTTTGCTGAATGCTACTTGGTGGGGCGAGTTGTTGACTTGTGACCATAACTCATTAATTAATATGATTATTGGTCCAGATATCATGCTATTTTTCTTTGAACAAAAATTATTTTTGTGTTACATAAGGTATACTTTTCACCTCCATTTTCCCGTCTGAACTGCCCGCGCTGGTGAAGATGGGCAAAGATATTCATAATTCACAGACATGGCACTTCCATTCGTCGGTAATAGCCCTGGACATCGAGAACGGCACGATGAAGCGGACCACAAAATGCTTGGCGACATTAAGGATTAAGGATCTTGGCAGTCACTGAGTCGTGAGATTTACAGTCCCATAAATGAAAATGAAGTGGCGTATGGCTTTTAGTGCCGGGAGTGTCCGAGGACATGTTCGGCTCGCTTGGTGCAGGTCTTTCGATTTGACTTCCTTAGGCGACCTGCGCGTCATGCTGAGGATGAAATTATGATGAAGACGGCACATACACCCATTTCCCGTGCCAGAGAAATTAATCAATGATGGTTCAAATTCCCGACCCTGCCGGGAATCGAACCCGGGACCCCTGTGACCAAAGGCCAGCACGCTAACCATTTAGCCACGGAGCCGGACAGAGTCCCTTAATTATATTAACATCAATATCTTTCTCAGTGCTCGGGAAGGAAACAAAAGACTGCACGATGAAGCGGAATGCCATAGAAAAGAGTCGCGTCTACAGCGAAATAGTCGCCGTAGGTATGTAGGCCTATGAATGTTTCTCTAGTAATAATGGTATTTATTAATTTACCGCTAATTTTACTGTTGATTTGCTCGAAAGCAATTACTATCCTCCATTTAATACAAAAGTTACAATGAAATTTCATGTATACGATTTGTTCACGTAACCCTCTTTCTTATAACTTCTTTTCGTAACCTGTCCTTCAGAGAAATATCCAAAGCCGTCCTAGCATCCATATTTTCCTTCTCTTTGGAAGAGCTTCATCTCTTTTACGTAAAGCCCGTATTTCTGACCATAGATGATGACCGGTCGTAAAATAGTCGCATAACTTATGCCTTTACCTTCAAATTTGTTGACATCCTTTTATCACGTATCACACCAGCCACATTTTTCAGTTTGTTCCATGAAGTTATTACCATGGCTTTCAAAGCTGGTTAACAGCCATCTTCCGCATTCCGTATTCAATACAGACATCTAAATATATCTACCTGGTTCAGCTTCTTTCCGGCGATGTCCATAATATTAATTTCCCCGGTTTGTGTGTTGCTAACCATTCTGTCTTCTTTGTGTTGAACCTAAAACCCTTTTGTGAGTGTCCTCCTTGTCACAACCAGACTCTGTTGTATATCTTCTTTACCGTCTGCTATAATTACCAAATCATGTCCAAAAAGTGGCTCCCACCTGCTAACATCTCTGATTTTCTCACTGATGATATCGATTGCCAACACGAAATACAAATGGACTCAAAGTTGAACCGTGGTGTAAGAACCGCCTCTCTTGCATCAAATAAATCGTTGTGCTGGCTGTGATAAACTAACACTTCACAACCCTTTGAATGAGTTGGATTCTTCGTACATCAGTAACACATTCATACGAGTGTCAGGGGGAACGTTTTACTAGATAAAGTAGACCGTGCGTGCATGTGCATGTTTTGTGCGAACCATGTTAAGAGTGCCATTTCTTGTTGTACCCATCGATACGATGTAACTCAGTCTTTATGGACAAAGTTGTATGCATATTCCTGCGCAGTTAAGGGAAATAATTTTTCTAGCGTTGAATGTTTATTGCAATTCAATGAGCATTTATTCACCCACCTTGGATTGACTTTCGAAAGCGCTACAATTCATGCAGAGTCCGTAAACCGTCCTTAAATGCTGACAGTGGACAGCTCTCAACAACATTAAGCGATGTCTGCTTCTCAGCACCACTCTCACACGCAGCACTTTCACAATATCACCACTTTTTCATCATACATCGGCACCTGCTGTGGCCTGTTCTGAAACGGTTAAGTTTTGACCACTCATGTCGAGGAAGATCGAAACCTGACACTTTCTTCGTTGGGTATTTATTCAAAAAGGCGTTGGTGAGTAAACATTTTCCCCATCGCTGTATCTGTTCTTCCATTACACTGAATTTTTCTTGAGAATGTAGATCATTCCAGAGTGGATTTCGGGATTTTAACTTCATCACAGGTGGATCTCGTAAGGCACTGAACAAGAGTGAGTTCCTGTGTGCTAAGGTCTCTTTGAGCAACTGTACTTCAGCTGCTTTTCTCCTCAGATCTGGAGGAGCAGTTTTTACTAAATGTTTACATCAGATCCCAGACAGCTCAACAGGTATCTTTGTCTTGGCATTGGAAAAGCACTAATTTATCCATTATATTAATGAAATGAACTAATCCTTAATTTCCAATGTGTTATTTATATATATTTATATATATGTTATTTACATTAATATATACTTTGTCAAATGGTGGCAATCGTACAGACTGGACAGAAATATTCAAGACAAAATTGTTACCACGATTATAAAATCCTTGGTGGCAATAATGTGGAACCATTTGTATGAAAACATAAATTTAATTTCATCCCAGCAGCATCAAAATATGTTCATATTGTTGAGTACATTGAGATTTCTTTTACGAAAGAAAAAGTTCAATTATTTTTCAAAGAACGTGTGAACTATTCTGTGTCCTTTGGCAAACGCGTATTTGTGTCATAATGAATAAGGAAAGAATATCACCATCATATATTTTCCATATAAAGCTTCAGTTAACCGAATTCCAGATCATGCTAATTTCCTTTTTAGCTTTACAATTACTTTTAATATCTAAGTTTCAGGTTTGTAAAATGAACGTTCATACTTTAAATCATCAGTATAATACAATACTTTATCTTTCTTTCCAGGTAAGCAGACTCTCGCTCCTTGTCGACTAACGGATGCATGTCATCGCCACTAGATTGAAGGTAATGCTGAACGTCATATCTAATCTAATTACAGAATAAATATTTACTTTTGTTGCGACTCCATGGTGACACCGAGATAAAGAAAAATGAAAAAGGAAGATCAAAAAGTGAACAAATAGTTTAGATGAGACTGTACTTGGTCTGTCACTATGGAGCCGCTATATCACTCCCCTCCAGCGGCAAGATTACGAACAAAATTTAAAATTAATTTGAAACTAAGATAATACAAGAATAAAGCAATATTTACAACTTACGCAAGAACAACATGCTCATGAAAGCGTTTTGGAAAATGGACTGTTCTACCGACTCGTGTTTTCACTGAAATTTTTGGTACTACTTCTGTTTCAGAGAAATGTTGTCCTGGTTGTCAATGTTGGTGTTGATGATGGGTGGTTTCCTTGTTGCGGAGGAATATTTTCAAGGTGATCCGGGTTAACCTGGTACTCATCCACTAAGAAATATGCTGGTGTTAATCTGTCCACAATGTAACAGTTCCTTTATTGGATGAACACAGTAAAAAGAGTATCCGTCTGATCAAACACAGGGAATGGACCTTCATAATCAGGTTCCAGGGGCTTCTTCACTCCGTCCACAAGTACAAACACATGTGAACAAGAGTTCAAGTCTTTGTACACAAATGAAATTTTCTTGATTCGCATTTGTACAGGAACAAGTCTTGTTTACTCACACTGTCTTGGAGTTGGGTCACAAAAGTTTCTGAGCAATAATTCTTTGAAGCTGCCACACCTATGAATTCACCTGGAAGCTTGATGGTTTTTGCCATACACCATTTGAGAGATGGACGATCCAGCTTCTGGTTCTATTGCTGCATGAAGACCAAGCAGGATCGTTGGCAAATTTTCTGACCATTTTTATGAATTGTGTGTCTTCAAAGCTGTGTTTAGTGTACGGCGCAGTTTTTCTACTTTACCATTGCTCTGACTGTGATAAGGCGTTGCTTTTTGAAGCCTTATGCCGCATAATTAATACCTTAATTGTTTCTCAATTTATGAATCCATTATGGCAAAGCGTATCATTGAAGTATTTTTGCCCGTATTAAAGCATATATAGACAATTAGTAAAGAAACGCACAGCATGATCAATCCACTAACAATATAAATTAGTGGGAACTGTGTAAGTGATTTAGCAAAATGTGAAGGGTACATTTCAGAGCTAATACGCTACCCTCCTGATCAGTTTCTTGGTATGAAACGAGTCGACGATTACGTTTGGATTGGTGCCTTTACACTTTAAAACAGCTCTGAAACAGCGAAGTTGATGAAGTGGTGGAAGGTCTTAAAATAGTTTACTGTTAGCTCCTAGATCTTCCCCATAGAATGCTATTGGCTGATCCTCAGATTCAAAGCGTACGATGGACTCAGTAATGAATTCTGGTTTATTTTCCCTATCATGTCCACCATACATGTACTTTGATTTGCTGCAGCGTAGTGGACTTCATCGTATATCGTGTACAGTAGGACCGTGATAAGCCGGCATGCTCGCGAATCTGCCAATGTCGGATTATCTCTGTCATTTCAAAAACCAGGTTTAAACAAGGGGATATAAATGAAAACTACAGTTTTATCGTGCAAAAGCAAATAACAGTTACTTATTAAACATAACAGAAAATATTACAGTACAAAAAAGATTAAAATTACATAGTACTGCGCTCTATAAACAAAACTGTATTAAAAATCAAATAATGTACTGCACAGTTAAATCAGTTTAAAGCTCAACATTTAGGAAAGTTCAATATAAATACTTTTTGTAGACATGTTATGAAATCAAAAAGCACCATGGCTTTGAAAAAACCAAGAACAAGTTATTTTTAATTTTAATAACACGAAAATTGTTAAATACAAAGAATTTGATACAGTTCAAACTGAATCACTGTCTATAAGCCTAGCAGAACTGTCTGATGACGTTGAAGGTGTGAAAATGTCGGACTGATGGAATAGCTTGAATTTTTTCTGATCCCGCTGACACATTGTAAGGATATTTTATTGTTTCTTCGACTGAGGCCTTTTTTGACAAAAGGTGTTTTGTATAATGTGGGTATCAGAATTATCATACTACCAGCTCCTTTCATAGAATTTTGCAAAGTTGTTTAAGGCTTGGGAAGACACATTCCATGGGATATTCGGTTTAGAAAACATATTCGCTGTACGCACGAACATTTCACTCTGCTGTAATCTTATTTAGCAATCGTACACACAGCTACATTTTGATACAGCACAATTAATTTGTTAAATAACTGTTAAATATTACTTGAAAACTACACATTATCTATATACACTGACTGACAGAGCAAATGCAACACCAAGAAGGAGTGGTTCGAAAGGGATGAAAGTTGGGGAAAAACAGAGACGGGACGGACGAATAATTGATGTTTATTTCAAACCGATATGCAGGTTACACAATGCGCACGGCATCGACTCAGTAGGATGTAGGACCACCGCGAGCGGCGATGCACGCAGAAACACGTCGAGGTACAGAGTCAATAAGAGTGCGGATGGTGTCCTGAGGGATGGTTCTCCATTCTCTGTCAACCATTTGCCACAGTTGGTCGTCCGTACGAGGCTGGAGCAGAGTTTGCAAACGGCGTCCAATGAGATCCCACACGTGTTCGATTGGTGAGAGATCCGGAGAGTACGCTGGCCACGGAAGCATCTGTACACCTCGTAGAGCCTGTTGGGAGATGCGAGCAGTGTGTGGGCGGGCATTATCCTGCTGAAACAGAGCATTGGGCAGCCCCTGAAGGTACGGGAGTGCCACCGGCCGCAGCACATGCTGCACGTAGCGGTGGGCATTTAACGTGCCTTGAATACGCACTAGAGGTGACGTGGAATCATACGCAATAGCGCCCCAAACCATGATGCCGCGTTGTCTAGCGGTAGGGCGCTCCACAGTTACTGCCGGATTTGACCTTTCTCCACGCCGACGCCACACTCGTCTGCAGTGACTATCACTGACAGAACAGAAGCGTGACTCATCGGAGAACACGACGTTCCGCCATTCCCTCATCCAAGTCGCTCTAGCCCGGTACCATGCCAGGCGTGCACGTCTATGCTGTGGAGTCAATGGTAGTCTTCTGAGCGGACGCCGGGAGTGCAGGCCTCCTTCAACCAATCGACGGGAAATTGTTCTGGTCGATATTGGAACAGCCAGGGTGTCTTGCACATGCTGAAGAATGGCGGTTGACGTGGCGTGCGGGGCTGCCACCGCTTGGCGGCGGATGCGCCGATCCTCGCGTGCTGACGTCACTCGGGCTGCGCCTGGACCCCTCGCACGTGCCACATGTCCCTGCGCCAAGCATCTTCGCCACAGGCGCTGCACCGTGGACACATCCCTATGGGTATCGGCTGCGATTTGACGAAGCGACCAACCTGCCCTTCTCAGCCCGATCACCATACCCCTCGTAAAGTCGTCTGTCTGCTGGAAATGCCTCCGTTGACGGCGGCCTGGCATTCTTAGCTATACACGTGTCCTGTGGCACACGACAACACGTTCTACAATGACTGTCGGCTGAGAAATCACGGTACGAAGTGGGCCATTCGCCAACGCCGTGTCCCATTTATCGTTCGCTACGTGCGCAGCACAGCGGCGCATTTCACATCATGAGCATACCTCAGTGACGTCAGTCTACCCTGCAATTGGCATAAAGTTCTGACCACTCCTTCTTGGTGTTGCATTTGCTCTGTCAGTCAGTGTATATAAAATAACTTGACCTGACTGACTGACTGACTGACTGACTGATTCATCAACGCCGAGCCAAAACTACTGGACATAAAGAAATTAAATTTTGGGGATACATTCATATTAAGATGCAGGTACTCGATAAGGGAGGATTTTTGGATATTCTGTCGCTAAGGGAGGGAAAAGGGGGTGAATTTTTAAAATGAGTATATCTATATCTCAATAGCTAAAACGTGTACAGACGTAAAATTTCGTATTTTGAATCTCCATTAAAAATAACGAAACACGTATTTTTTTCCGATAATCCCATTAAGGGGTGTGAAAAACGGGGGAAAATTGGTTGAAGAACTTTTATCAGGAGACTTATATCTCAAAAACTGAAGATGTTACAGAAATGAAAATAGAAATTTGGAATTTCCTTTGAAAAGAAAGAAACACATATTTTTGTGTTTTTTGGATTATCCGATGAATAGGAGGTGAACAGGAGTGACAAACGGGATGAGTTTTTAAAAAGACTATATATGCAAATTATCTCCGACACGTAACATATTACAGATTTGAAAGCTGGTATTTGGAATTTCGAGTAATAGTAAAGAAATGTAATTTTTTTTCGGAAAATCCACTTAAAGGGAACTAAAAAAAGGGGGTGAATGTTTAAAAACAGCGTATCTACCGTATATCTTAAAAACTTAAGATGTTGCAGATGTGAAAATTGTATTTGGAATTTCCTTTAAAAATAAAGGAACACGTATTCTTTAGTTTTCGGGAAAAACCTTAACGGGGGGAGGGTTGAAGGATTTGAAAAGTTAGTTGAATTATTTGTATGAGAATGTATATATACCAAAAATCTAAAGATAATACAAACGTGAAAACTGGTATGTGGAATCTCCTTTTAAAATAAAGAAACACGCATTTGGCGGGGGAACCTACTTGGTGGGGGGTATGAAAATGGAGATGAATTCCTTTTACGAGGATACATATATCTCAAAAATTGAAGATGTTATAGTCATGATAACTGATATTTGGAAGCTCTTTTAAAGAAACGGAGAGGCCTACTCTTTGTTCTTGGAAAATTCACTTGAGTGGGAAGTGTGAAAGGAAGTAAAAAATTGAATTTTTTTTCTGGAGAAAATTATATCTCAGAACTGAAGGTTACAGAATTGGAAATATGTATTTGGAAATTCCTTTAAAAATAAAGAAACATGCATTTTTTGGGTGGGGGAAACCAACTTAACGGGGTGGAGTGTAAAAGAAGTTGAATCCTTTTCATGAGTATACTTATATCTCAAAATCTGAAGACGTTACAGACATGAAAATTTGTATTTAGAATTTTCTTTCAAAGTAAAGAAGCACGTAAACTTTTGTCTTTAGAAATTCCACTTAAGGGAGGTGAATTAATTGAAAAATGAGTTCAATACTTTGTACGAGGATACTTATATCTCAAAAACTAAAGATTTTACAGACGTGAAAATTAGTATTTGGAATCATCTTTAAAAATAAAGAAACAAGCATTTGTGGGGGTGGGGGGCGTGGAATCAACTTGGGTGCAGGGGCGGTGAAAAGGAAATTTAAATCCTTTTTATGAGGATAAAGATATCTCAAAACTGAAGATGTTACAGTCGTGATACTTGGTATTTGGAACCTCTTTTATAAATAAAGGAAAATTTTTTTGGTTTTCAGAAAATTCACCTAAGGGGGAAGGGTGAAAGGAAGTGAAAAAGTTTAATTCTTTTTATGGAGAAACTTATATCTCAAAAACTTAAGGTTACACACGTGAAAATTTGTATTTGGAATCACCTTCAAAAATAAAGAAACACGCATTTTTGGAGGGTGGGAATCAACTTAACGGGCTGGGATGAAAAGGGAGTTGGGTTCTTTTTATGAGGATACTTATATCAAAAAAACTGAAGGTGTTGGATGCGTGAACATTTGTATTTGGAAAATTCTTTCAAAGTAAAGAAACACGTGTTCTTTTCTCTTCGGAACTCTACTAAAGAGGGGTGAATGAATTGAAAAATTAGTTGAATTCTTTGTATGAGGATACTTATATCTCAAAAGCTAAAGGTCTTAAAGACGTAAAAATTGGTATTTGGAATCTCCTTTAAAAATCAAGAAACACGCACGTTTGGGGAGGGGGGTTGAATTTAACGGGTAGGAAATTGGAGGGGGGTTGAAAAGGTGTTGAATTACTTTTATGAGAATACTTACATCTCAAAATCTGAAGATGTTACATGTGTGAAAATTAGTATTTGGAATCTCCTTCAAAAATAAACTCGCATTTGTTTTTTCGGAAAATCGACGTAAGGGGTGTGGGGTTGTAAATAAGTAAATAAAGAGTTGAAACATGTTTATGAGGATACTTTATCATAAAAACTGAAGCTGTTACAGACATGAAAGTTGGCATTTTTAATATCCTTTCAAAATAAAGAAACACGTACTTTTTTTTTTTTTTTGGAAAGTCCACTTAAGGCGGGAGAGGGGTGGAAAGAAGTGAAGAAGAAGAAGTTGATTTATTTTTATGAGGGTGCATTTATCTCAAAAACTGAAGGTGTTACGGACGTACAGGCATGAAAACTGGTATTTGGAATCTCCTTTAAAAATAATGAAACACGTATTGTTTTCGGAAAATCCAGTGATGGGTCTGAAAAGAATTGGAAAAGCGGGAGAATTTTAAAATGATTACCGGTTTATCTACATTATATGTAAAAAACTTAACATGTTAGGGTCTAGAAACTTGGTATTTAGGAAGTCCTTTAAAAATATAGGATCATGTGCCTTTTTGTTTTCGGAGAACGCACTTAATGGGGGGTGAAAAGAAGTGAAAAATAGTTGAATAATTTTTTTATGATGATATAGCATATGAGATAGCATATAATTAATTTATCGTCGTAGTTCTATTAGTCTGCACATTTTTTTCTTTCGATAATCAATATTAATATTCATTTCAGGAGTCGGACATGATATGGAGGGACTGAGGATGACTACTTTGGTGACCTGTTTGGTGTGTGTGTGTGGGGAGGGGGAGGGTCATGTTTCCAGGGTATCTGATGAACCTTGATAGCATGTCCGAGAAGTTTCATTTCGTACAATAATCTTTCTAACACACTCTTCGGGCCATTCTTTCTCGGTTCAATTCCTAAATCTCTTGGAAATGTTCAATGTTGATTCATGATATGTTTGGGCACTTTATTCTTTATTTGTGTTTCTACTTCATATTTTTTGTAACTACATGTATCGAATATTAAGATTACAATAATCAATACCCTCTCCCGGATCTATGGTGTCCGAGATGATGGGAGATGAATATTATCTGATCTTAAATTTCCTGTTAACACTATGGTTGTGAGTTTTCTATAACCAATCAGCTACTGGTAGTACAGATGGTATAAATATATTTAGCCTGTTATATTTGGCTGAATATTAAAGAACGCTGCAGTTAAGAACCATGATGTTGAGTTTTATTTAGTGAATATCATAGGGATTGACAAAATTATCCACACATAGATTTTACGACCATTCATTGATACCAAAATTTTACAATTGAAACTCTTAACAGCAACTTCATTTCGCCGATTGACCGCACGTTTCTTCTCTTTTGTCAGATAGTGGGTAGAACATCTAAGTCCATCCGTCGCATTTGTAGTATGTGATAAATCCACGGAGAGCAGCAACAACTAGAGCAGAGAAAAGCATCGAAGGAACATGTTACACAACACCTTCCAGCAGATTTACCTGGAAGCTATCAAAGGTGCTTTGATATCTGTCTTAATTGTGAAGGTGGTCCGTTCCCTTGCCCGTGGAGATGACCTAGAGATTCAGAGCCTTTTCCCCCCAAAATGTTCTCGATCGCCAATTTGGAAGTTTGGAGGAAGCTGGAGGACACCAGCTGTCTCTCAGCCAAAGGAAGTGGGTTATGAGGTCAGTCATAACCAATCAACCAAGGAGAATTTGTTCAGTCTTCACCTGAGTTATGCAGCAAGTTACTATGGTGGCTACCATTCAGAGAGTGCGGGAGTGCGCTTTGTCTCCTTCCGGACGCGCACCGTACCCAAACTTACTTGCTGATGCCTCCAAGACTTAAGTCACCCCCGCGAATTGGTCCCAGACTGATTCTCATAACAGATCAACAGTCCTTGACCTCGTCTGGAGTTCGGCTGTCACCCCAAGGACACCTCCAAATACCATGAGGGTGTCTTGCTTCCTTGACCTAACGCGGTAAGTTTTCGTAGAGGTGATGGCCCCTCCCCGCCATCACCCGTGGCGACCATCCAGTAAGTCGATGCGCTTTGTCGCCTCCGGAATCCTTTCGGACGCGCATCTCATCCCGCGTATTTGCTAATATCCCGAAGTTTCAGTCGTTCCCGACACTCGGTACTGAATCCCCAAACAGGGAGAAACCCTGTTCTGAGGAGCAGTGACCTCGTGTCGAGTTCGGCTGTCACCCCGACGATATTAACAAGTACAGTGGGGGAGTACCAACTGCGATCGCAGCAGGCTTCCCCGTAGTGATGGCCCCTCCCCGCCATCACCCGTGGCAAACATCCAGAGAGTCAGCACGCTTGATTGCCCCCGGAATCCTTACGGACGCGTGCTGGGTGAACGGGGAATAGCAAAAATATTTTTTATCCTTCTTATATTAACTGAATGCGGACTTCACAGTAAACGACCTGTTCAACAATAGCACGTTTCTGTCGTGTCTGGGTGTTGAATGTGCACAGAATGTGACGTGACTATAGAGCAGAATGAAGGCTTCCCCCAATCCCATTAATTCCTACCAGATCTTAAAATTATTTTATACGAAGAAATAAGGTTGCCAGAAAAAAGAACTGAGTTTGTCTGTTATATATTGTTTCCTACCGGAGGATTGTTGAATTGGGCTGTGAAACTCCTGCTCTCGCATTCTATTCTGGACACATATTCCTTTTGGGATATCAAATACTGTAGTAGTGTTACTACCTCAATCCTGTAGATGGTGCATCACGCTCAGTGATCAGTGATTACTATGTATCGCATGTATTATAAGCTGCCATTTCCTCATAAATTAATATGTTCTTGTGGCAATAATAAGTTTGTACGTTTCCTTAGAAACAAGTCCGACATATCAAGCTTCCAAAAGCTGAATTGTAATATTATTTCCAGTTATTCCGAGTACTTCCTTCGTGATATACAGGCCGCATCGAGTCTTTCATCGACCCGAGAGTACACATGCACGTCACATAAAATCTAAATACTCTCTTACATAGCTACAAAAATGTTCCCCTCTAATCTTATATCAGAAGCAATCATAAATAACATGTTCAATTTAACGTAACTTTAACATAATATGTACAGGCTTGAGTTCTCACTTATTACGTTTAATTTCAATAGTCATTCAGCAGCCGTAAATAAATCCATTCCTTTCTGTAAGAACCTATGTATCTTATTGTTATACAAGAAGATGAAAGCCCCAGGAGCTCTTAACTGGGGAGCGTGGGTTGGCGACCACGGAGCCCTTTTGTGTCCTGGCATTGTTTCCAGTTAGTTGTCTAAGCTCCTCACTTTCATCTATCCTATCCGACCTCCATTCGTCAACTCTTGGTCACTTCCGATCGTGACGGTATTAGGTTTCCAAGGCCTAAGGAGTCTTTCAGTTTCACACCCTTCGTGGCCCTTCGGATCCCTTCCATTTTTGTGTCTGATTAGTGTTATACTGAGGTGGTACTTCCTCTAAAAACAATTTTCACCACCACAAGAACATGAAAGTAATTAACATTGTCACTTTTTGTTCCATTCTTTTGCTGGTAGACCCACAACTATTCAAGATCTACAGGAAAGATCATCAAAAAGTATAATATTAACGTGGAACTAAAAATTGCACTTGCATATAACTAACAGTACAATAAGAATGAAAAAAGTGTAGTAGAATTCTACATTAGAGCCTCCGTGGCTCAGGCGGCAGCGCGCCAGCCTCTCATCGCTGGGCTCCGTAGTTCAAATCCCGGTCACTCCATGCGAGATTTGTGCTGGACAAAGCGGAGGCGGGACAGGTTTTTCTCCGGGTACTCCGGTTTTCCCTGTCATATTTCATTCCAGCAACACTCTCCAATATCATATCATTTCATCTGTGCGGCAGCCGGCACAATTCCTATCCTCGCCGCTAGATGGGGGCTTCATTCATTCCATTCCTGACCCGGTCGAATGACTGTGGATTTTCAGAATTGTACATTCATTTTAAATATTGATATAGACTAAAGCGTAACACAGAAAAAAATTATAATTGACTAGGAAATGTATCCGTATCCGTGCTTCGCTACGGTATTCTATTTTGTATACGGATTTCTACGTAAATTACTGTACACACAGTGAGAAAGATTATATAAAATTCCATGCCTCTTAGCCTTATCCGAGAAAAACCACAAGGACGACCGCACGCGTTACTTCCGATCTAGGGTGTGCGTTGGGAAGTTTTGATGTTAATGGCAGGCCACGTTTACTACTGCTGTTCACAAGCGAGTTCGGAAATTTCTACTATAAAGGCAGGCTTACTTCGATAATGCCATTCAAAATTGAGGTAGGGAGTTTTCATTATAAAGAGAGAAATAAACCACAGAATGGCATTTTGGCGTTTCTCTTGCCTTCTACCCAACGAACAACCACTAGTGTGCAGGAATAACGACGAAAACGGCATCACATTACTTCCCTACTGGCAAGCAGCCAGAAACGTTGCCTTGGTAACTGAAAGGTTCGTTGTCGGTCACTCAATGCAGAGCAAGAAACCTGCAGAAAATAGTAACTTTCTCCGTCATTTGAAGAGTAAGTGAAATTATGAACATAACATAAGTTGTTTAAAATGAAGGTATGTTTCACAGTCTACGGATTTTACAGAAACTCAATAGTATAAGAGGAAATTGAAAATACCTGTTCTGGTCCTCCCACAAACCCCCGGTATATTCTGTGATTTTTCAATCATACGCATATTTCTACCTGCTCCTGGATGGGTATACTCTAAATATGAAATTTGGTCGAGATCTATCCAGCCGTTTCACCATGATTGTGGAACAGACGGACAAACAGACACGAAAACTAAAAACCACTGATACGGCCTTGAGTTGGCCTAAAACGGATAAATATCTTAATAAGAGCAAAATAAATGAAATCGCAGACAGCGGACCCCCTACAACTTTATTTATATAGATATAGAAACTAACTGCAACTTACAAAGCTATTTTAAATAACTGATCAACACTTGATTTACGGTCACAGCAAAATGATCCTGAAGTTTTGCTATAGCTATAGTATACAGCTTTCTTGTCCTTCTGATTTTGCATTTTCTTAATACACTAGTGTCCAGAAGTTAAGGATAAGTTACGAGTAAGGAGGGCAACAGGAAACAGACCGCAAATCGCACGACATTTTATGCACCTACCAACCTTACGTGTTCGCTCTGTGTAGGAAAGGAGTGTTCCCTGCTTTGACTAGCGGCGTAACCGCAAGTTCCTGCGCCCCATATTCTCCAGTCGTGTTTGCTCTGTTATAGTGTGCGGAGTGTAGCCTCGTGGTGAACGTGACAACATAATGGTACAACGATGCCATTTGGACCCCGTTTTGCAGGATAGAATACTCGGCCGCCTGTAAACAGGCCAGACACTGTTCGAAGTCACCGTATCCTTGAATGTGCCACAAAGTGTCATTTCCAGGCTTTGGAGGCAATTTCGGGATACAGATGTTAGTCGTAGGCCAGTACCAGGTCGACCAAGGGTAACGACCCCACAGCAGGACCGATATCTGGACTTAACCGCCAGATGAAATCGGAGTGCACCTGCAAGACAATTGTCGGCGGAGCTTGCAGCCGTCTCAGGGGTTGCTGTTTCCCGGCAAACTGTGTACCGGAGGCTCAGAACAGCAGGGCTGTTTGCTCGACGTCCAGCAGTGTGCGTCCCGCTCACTCCAGCACAGAGACGGGCCCGTTTACTGTCGACCCATCAACATCGAAACTGGATCATGAATGAATGGAGGCATGTGCTCTTCACAGATGAGTCCCGCTTCAGTTTGCAGAACGATTCCCGTCGCACATTAATCTGGAGAGAACCGGGTAGCCGATACAACCATAGGAGCATCGTGGAACGGGACCAGTATGGTGATGGTGGTGTCATGGTGTGGGGCGGCATCATGTTAAACGGACGTACGGACCTGCACATCTTCATGGGTGGTCTGAGGAACACTGTTAACGCTCGGAAATACAGGGATGAGGTAATGAGACTACATGCTCGACTCTTCAGTGGCGCGGTTGGTTCAGATTTCCTCTTAATGGACGGTAATGCCCGACCGCACCGCACTGCTTTGATGGATGACTTTCTGTCTGGGGAAGACATTCATCTCATGGACTGGCCAGCGAGGTCTGCGGATCTGAATCCTATAGAACATGCCTAGGATCCATTGGGGAGCTGAATTGCATCCCGTCAGACTCCACCAAGGACGCTCCAAGACCTTCGCATTGCCCTTTCGGAAGAATGGGATTGACTGGCACAAGAGCCCTTGGACCATCTAACAGAGAGCATGCCACGTCGCTGCGAAGCATGTGTGGCCATTAGGGGTAACCATACACCCTATTAACAGTTTTGTTGTCGAAGACATTGCCGAATTTTGTTAGTTGTTGTCAAAGGTGTACCTTATTTATCAGAACCTTCCTGATACTGTTTTTATGGACAAGTTGTTTGACATGGTGTGTGATACAGCTTCCGTTTGTTCAGCAATCCGTCTTATATTTCTATCAGGCGGTACGGCCTCGTTTAGTGAGTATGCTTAACGTTTGGACACTAGTGTATATACAGTGGCATTTAATACAATTATTTTTGTGTTTTAATTGCTGAAAAGCCCTTCTAAATTACCCGTTAAACGCTCGTTAATTTTTAATTTTTTACTTCACAAGTGAGTCTGTAACCTATTTCTGTTACCACGGCAACCCGTATCCTTACAGGTGATAATCTTCCGGAATATAGGAGATATTACCAATGAAATGTTCAACCAGTTTTATCACTTCGTGGACTATATATATTTTGCCTTCAATTCTGTTTACGTCTCCATTAAAAATATATTTTTTGCCATGTTTTTCGATACAAAGTATTCTGATAAAACAGTGGCAGTAGCTGTTGGCGTTCATCCAATGGATTAATTTCATGTTCAATACTTTCACATTGCCTTCTTGAAAATATCACCCAGGAAACACGCTCATATTGGCATATCGGTAATAGAAAAATGGCTTGCCGGTCACATACTGGAACTCTTATCTCCGTCTCACATACTTCACTTGAAGTCGAGGCTTGGCATTATGGCATTATTCCATAGTTGTCATAACTGTTTGCTAGCACTGTACTGAATTCTCATTGAGAACAAAATTGTAGAATTTCACGAAAAGCGTTATTTCATTATTTGAATCAAATAGAATTTACAAATATTTGTCTACTTCGACTAATACAAGCCAACGGCCGTAGCCGTGTTGAAACACCGGATCCCGTGAGATCTTCGAAGTTAAGCAACATTGGGCGTGGTCAGGAGTTGGATGGGTTGCCACGCGATGTTGGTGGGGGGTAAGGGAATGGAGGAGCGGAAAGGAACTGGCCACCCTACCGCACGTAAACTCCGGCTCAGGAACACCTCTGCGGAGGTTCGGACCTGCCTTCAGGCAGAATAACCCTTACCTTACCTTACTATCACAAAATTATTTGTTTTAATTCCTTTTCTATTGAATATATTTTAGATTTTATAACATTCGATTCTGAAGAATGGTATAAATAAACAAGCGGATAAGCAATTAAGAAGACCGACTGAATTGAAGAACTATGTCTTGAATTCAAGATTGATTCCTTCACGGGAATATAGCATTTCTTGCCAGTTAGGACTTACAAGGCCATTAACCCAGAGCGAGCCACTGGGCTCAGCAGTTGGACTAGTCCGCTTTCCAAGACGCTGTCTTCCAGTGGCAGACAGTCTATACCAGAGGTCTCACGCTGGACATTTTATCCCTCGGGCACACGGCATGTCATTGTGTGCTTCAGAGACAGCAATGTTGTGGTTACGTCGCAGCCCATGAAGGTCCATGAACGGTGACCGTTCATTAGAGTATTAATGGAATATTGTTATTAATTTCCAGTGGACGGAAATCCAGGTAATTTTCAATATAACTTACATTGTAAGGAATTTGTCATTTCTGCTTTGTTCACGTATATTGACCGGATACAATAAAGAGTTTATCGATATCTAAAAATATTTTTGTACTCTACGCAATGAATTACAATTTCCACGATTTATATTATAAGTGGGTATGCATTAGAAACATTCCTAATATAATAAGGAGTGAAGTGGGTAAGCTGTGGCTTGTTGCTGCTTGAATTTAAATGATCTGCTAAACTCATCAAGAATCCAATCATGTTACAGGGAATAACATTAGTTAATTTATATATTTGAAGGCATACGTATATCAACTTGTTATAACATATAAGGTGTTGTTGTACTTGGATAATAGATAACTGTGTCTTCGCTAGTGATGAAGCTCACACGCTATCAATGGACGTCTGATGTACTATCTTCATAATCTCAACGATCACAGAAACTCACATAGCATTACAACACTGTGAAAAATCAAGCACTGAACTTGTTGCATGTAAATATTGTTACGAATAAAACACATTCTGTTTTATCGCTATCGCTCTTCTTTATTTCAGGATGACCGAATAAATACAAAGTCTGTCCTCCTCACAGTAGCCGGCCCGGCTCGCAGATATTACCTGGGAGGCAATACTCCTGATAGACAGGCATTTCATTTTCACTCCTGGAAACTCAGTCCCTACACACACATAGCTGCACGCATTTGAACACAGGACTTCTGACAACCACAACACACGGTGACTGTTCCTTTGTTCGACTCCAGAAAAGGTCCATTAATTTATATAGACAAACACAGTGAAATACTTAACACTGGCAACTGAAGAGTAATAGCTAAACGGAGTTAAACAGTATGAGAGTACTCCTCACAACAACGACCATTAACACGTTTCCAGTTACAATCTGAACTGCAGTCGCTTAAGTGCGGCCAGTATCCTGTAATCGGGAGATAGTGGGTTCGAGTCCCACTGTCGGCAGCCTTGAAGATGGTTTTCCGTGGTTTCCCATTTTCACACCAGGCAAATACCGGGGCTGTACCATAATTAAGGCCACGGCCGCAAATAGCAAAAAAAAAAAAAAAATCTGAACAGCTGCTCCGCGCGCTGCTCCACGGCAGTACCCTCACAGTACCCCGTACTCGAACACGACACTCAGACACTGACTGGTGGAACACCCACCACACATTCGGCACTCCAACATTACAACAACTCCTCGTTCGCGGCGGCCTTTTATTTACATCTCGATGATGGAATGCTAGAATATTCATTATTTGAATCAAACAGAATTTACAAGTATTTCTCTACTTCGACTATCACATAACGAGATTTTTCAAATTGCATTTCTTCTTTCGTTATTTACAGCTGTGCTTACCATACTGGAGTGACGTCCTCAAAGTGGGATGATAGGGAATACTGCGGTCGTGTGATGTGATTCAAAAAGAAGTGAAGATGACTGTAGTATACACGAATATTACCCCCTGTGGGTAGGGGCGGTAGAATAACACCCCCGGTATCCCCTGCCTGTCGTAAGAGGCGACTAAAAGGGGCTCCAGGGGCTCGGAACTTTGGAGCGTGGGGTGGCGACCACGGGGCCCTCAGCTGAGTCCTGGCATTGCTTCCACTTACTTGTGCCAGGCTCCTCACTTTCATCTATCCTATCTGACCTCCCTTGGTCAACTCTTGTTCTTTTCCGACCCCGACGCTATTAGGTTTGCGAGGGCTAGGGAGTCTTTCATTTTCACGCCCTTCGTGGCCCTTGTCTTTCTTTGGCCGATACCTTCATTTTTCGAAGCGTCGGATCCCTTCCATTTTTCTTTCTTATTAGTGTTATATAGAGGATGGTTGCCTAGTTGTACTTCCTCTTAAAATAATAATCACCACCACCACCTACACGAATATCAATATTTTTTTCCTTACAATTTTTTTACGTCACACCGACACAGATAGATCTTATAGTGATGATGGGATAGGAAAGGCCTAGGAGTGGGAAGGAAGCGGACGTGGCCTTAATTAATGTATAGCCTTGCCTGAAAATGGGAAAGCACGGGAAACCATCTTCAGGGTTTCCGGCAGTGAGATTCGAAACCACTATCTACCGGATGCAAGCTCACAGCTGCGCGCCCCTAACCGCACAGCCAACTCGCCCGGTAATATTAGTCTATGCCATATCCCCGTATAATAGTTTAGTGGTATTCTGTGAAATGGTTGTTCCATCACTTAGCTAACACCATTGACTCATCCTGATTTTCAAAGTTGAAGGAAAAACTCTAACATTTCTGGCTGGTGAACTCAGCTCTCTAAAATTAATTTCGTTTAATACCTCAAGCACATTTCCTCAAGAATATCATCATCATCTGTTTACCCTCCAGGTTCGGCTTTTCCCTCGGACTCAGCGAGGGATCCCACCTCTACCGCCTCAAGGGCAGTGTCCTGGAGCTTCAGACTCTTGGTCGGGGGATACAACTGGGAGAATGACCAGTACCTCGCCCAGGCGGCCTCACCTGCTATGCTGAACAGGGGCCTTGTGGAGGGATGGGAAGATTGGAAGGGATAGACAAGGAAGAGGGAAGGAAGCGGCCGTGGCCTTAAGTTAGGTACCATCCCGGCATTCGCCTGGAGGAGAAGTGGGGAAACCACGGAAAACCACTTCGAGGATGGCTGAGGTGGGAATCGAACCCACCTCTACTCAGTTGACCTCCCGAGGCTGAGTGGACCCCGTTCCAGCCCTCGTACCACTTTTCAAATTTTCGTGGCAGAGCCGGGAATCGAACCCGGACCTCCGGGGGTGGCAACTAATCACGCTAACCACTACACCACAGAGGCGGACTCCTCAAGAATATGAAAGGTAAAACCATCGCATGCAGCAAGCCTTCTTACTGCTTACTTCACACTATCAGTAAAGCCAGGTATTTTTGTTAATTTCAGGTAAATTACTTTGAACCATCTTTTCAAAAATTCCGTAAAGCCGAAATAGATAACGTTGCAGAAAACTATCAAACAGCTTCTAACAACTGACTGAATCCGTATTCAAAATTGATTGTGTAATGTCTATTTGTGGATAGTATGTACCTATTATTCGCAAATGTGCGTGTTTAATTGAACACGCATTGCTGGTTAAATTTTGTTTCCTCCCTGCCCACATAGTCAAAAAATCATAAGGGCCGAAGACAAAGGGCAAATGCAAAAAACTCGAGAAGTTTGGGATCTACAGTGATTTCGGTTACAGACCATGTGAATGATCTACATGTGCGCAATATGATATGTGCCATACTCTCAAATCCGATGACAATCGACATGGTACCTTATTTATACATTCGTGTGAAGAATGGAATGGTGTCTCATTTTTTATCCCGATCCACCTCTCCCAAGACCATTCAATTATTGATAAATATAGCATTACGTACATCTGAGTAGAACTTATTTAGACTACAGTATTCCTTCACTTACTTTTTCTTTCCATTCTCTTGAGACACAGTAGAATGGGATGCCGTCAGTTAGAAATCTACAAGATAACTGCTACAAGCAAGGCAGTACATATCTCACCAGCTAGGAAGAGGCTCAGAGAGGAGAAGCGAAGGAAGGAGACAGAGTAAATCTGAGAGGATGAAAGTGTACAGTTCTTCTCTCTGATGGCCTCTCAAATGTACAGGCCACACCAAATACTTCTTTACTCCCTCATGCTTCTCGATCTACACACCTACAGTAGGTGGTTGCAATTTTACTTCCTGTGCACTGTTCACACGACGATCGATGGGCCATTCAAATGACAAGTATGTCAAAAGGAAAAATATATGACTGTAAGTGTGCTAAACGTAGAGCACAGAAAACTATGCGTACACTCTGTCGCTGTGCAATGAAGTGGAAGAAAATGTGGGCATACGTTCCTAAATTCCTTGTTAGCTGAACCAAGCTCGATAGCTGCAGTCGCTTAAGTGCGGCCAGTATCCAGTATTTGGGAGATAGTATGTTCGAACCCCACTGTCGGCAGCCCTGAAGATGGTTTTCCGTGGTTTCCCATTTTCAAACCAGGCAAATGCTGGGGCTGTACCTTAATTAAGGCCACGGCCGCTTCCTTCCCACTCCTAGCCCTTTCCTGTCCCATTGTCGCCATAAGACCTATCTGTGTCGGTGCGACGTAAAGCAACTAGCTTGTTAGCTGATGAGTCTGTGAAAATCCTTACGGTGGTGTCGCTGATGGAGTGGGGTATGTGCAATCGGAAAACGCTACGTGATACCGTCCAGGCATACAGGAGCCGAGTGTATGTCCCATGTAAGGTTACAGGACAGTGTTAGCGGACACAGTATATACACGATGCTAATAACCTTCACCTCCTGTATATACCACAGCGCTTATTTATAAACTTCTATTAGGCCGATTTTGACCTGTCATTCAAAAGCTCCCTCGACTGAGAGGATTTCAAAAACGTATATTAAAGAGGGACTATTTTCGGATAACTCACAAAAAGTGTGAAAAATCTCTTGATAACTATTAAAGATATAGAGTCGAACGAAGCATTCTACATTCGACTCAAAAAAAAAAAAACTAGAGACATTTTGTGTCAAAACGTACATTTCTTCAGCATTTCCATACTTCTGGGTCATCATATCGTTAAAATCATCAATGTATTACAAATCTTAGTGTAATTCAGTGCGTATTACATGAATTATGTATTGAGGAATATCCCTTCTAAAATCGATATGTACACTTTCTGACGCTAAGTGCGGCCAGTATCCAGTAATCGGGAAATAGTGGGTTCGAGCCCCACTGTCGGCAGCCCTGAAGATGGTTTTCCGTGGTTTCCCATTTTCACGCCAGGCAAATGCCGGTACTGTACCGTAATTAAGGCCACGGCCGCTTCGTTCCACTTCCTAGGCCTTTCCTATCCCATCGTCGCCAAAAGACCTATCTCTGTCGGTGCGACGTAAAACAAATAACAAAAAAAACTTTCTGACGCAGGAAGTGATTGGCTAGAAATTTCTGAGTCGCTAGATACAATCATGAGCAAAATAAGTGGAACACAATGAATGGAAACCTACAACCAGATTTCCAGTCATTGACCGGGTAAGGGATGAAGTCAATGAGGCCCCATATTGCGGTGAGGATAGGAATTGTGCCGGCTGCCGAAGACTGTTGCACTCCTCTGGAGCAATGATTAATGACTGACAGATGAAATGAAATAATATTGGAGTGTGTTTCTGGAATAAAAGATGACAGGAAAAACCGTAGTAGCCGCAGAGAAACTTGTCCCGCCTCCGCATTGTCCCGCATAAACCTCACATGGAGTGACTGGGATTTGAACAACGGAGGTTTACTCGCACGTTCCCGTTAAAAGTATGGACTTCATGTTTCTGAAACATGTTCAAATGAATATTTAGCTCTTGGATCCAGTGTCCATTCCGATATAACAGTATCAGGAACTTCAAACCATCGACAGCCGTCTACCGCCACGATTTTATAGTTTTCTTGTTAAAACTTTCATTTAATCACACCTACGTGCACCTTTTATATAAATTCAAAAGCATAGCGGACGGAAACGTCTTCAACAATACATTTGACCACAGACTGCACAAGCACAAGGACGCAACTCTATTATTCTGATGAAGGTGACAGCCGATCTTTTGGGAGGCTGCAGCTCAAATAGTTTAGATGCAGAAAAAGTCAATTTCCATCCCAAAAATTGTTTCCTCGGTGTAGTATATGAATACCTTATGGTGTTTCCGTCACTCACTTAATTTTTTTAGTTATTTGCTAGATAACAACATAAATACAACTTCAGCTCTAGATTATTTCTAGAAGAATTCTGTAGCTCTAGTTAAATTACTACAGATAATATTCGGTACCAGTTGCCCTAAACACTGCCTGTCACTACGTTCTTTCATTGGCTAGGTGTGTAGTAGGTAAATCTATATTATACAGTATAATATGAAAGACAATAGAATATGATAAAGTGTGACGTTGGTTCAAAACAAAATGAGCCGTAGGCTATAAAATGAAAACCGCTGAAATGATCGTAATGTAATTGCCTGCGGAGAACGTGTGGTTCCTAACGAGCGCTGAGATACGAGTACCAAACTCGCCGCTAGAGGGACATGGGCGCACACCCACGTGACGAGAGAGCGAGCACGCGCACGAACAGTGAAATGGAGGCTTCAGAAGGAGAGCAAAGGGATGAAGTAAGTTTCCTGACAGCGGAAGGAGTGAAGGGAACGGAAATTCATTAAACAATGGTACAAGTGTACAGAGAACACTGCATTTCCGTTGCAAGTGTCAAGGCGTGGCATAAGCGATTCAAGAAAGGACGCATGTCGTTGGACGATGATGCACGCTCTGGAACGCTACGCCGCACTGTCGACGCCTTGTACAACAGTTGAATTCCCTGACTGTGCAAGACCGGCGAGGTACGGTAGCAGCCATTGCCGTAGAATTCAGAGCGATCGCCGGCAGTGTTCACGCCATCATTAAAAGTAGATTGAAATTTAGCAAGAAATGCGCCCATTGGGTGCCTCACTGTCTTCAACCAGTACAGAAAGCATGTCGAATGGGACTTTGTTTTGAACATCTGCTGCGCTATGCCAAGGTAGGAACGAGTTCCTCTCAGGAGTGGTCTCTGGAGACGAGACATAGTGTCATCGCTTCGAACCTGAGTCAAAACGACAAAGTATCCCGTGGAAGCATGCAAGGTTGCTGTCACCCAAAAAGTGAAAAAGCCGTCCACATGATTACGGGAAAGGATTTGCTCACCTTCTTCTGTGACCAAAAAGGCGATACTCACAAACTTTGACTACACTTCGCAAAGTGATCAGATCGGAACGACCAGAACAGCTCACCCACGGAGTCACTCTGCGCGAAAACAATGCCCCAAACAGCAAATGCAGTCAAGGAGTTCTTGCAGACATTCGAAGTCCTCAGTCACCTTCCATACAGTTCGGACAAGTCTCTCTGTGATGATGCCATTTTTGGTGAGCTGAAGAAGGCTCTGAAAGGCAAACGATTCGCCTCGGACGATGACGTCAAGCAATACGTTCTTGTTCTAAACTGGTCCACAACGCAGCCCCAGGCGTTTTACGAGGCGCCATTCACCGCCTTGTGTCGCAGTGGGACAAGTACCCCAACAGTGCTGGGCAATACTTTTGAAATAACGGTACAGAATTTCATTTGATTGTCTCCGGTTCGTGTCTTGTCTTCATTGGCCCTCATATATTAAGGCTAGATGAGCTAAGAATGCTTGCTGCTACTTTCATCCCTAATTCACTGTAGGTTTTCGGAGAGTTACAAATTGCGTACTAGCGATGTCGTTGATAAACTGAATATACTGTATATCTATAAATTAATTACATTCTTCAGTATATTATTTGATGATATTATCATGTCTAGTTATATGATCACTTACTCTCGCATCTTATGTCCTTTCTATGCTTCCGAAACTCTTCTTCATATTCTTCAATATTGTGTACGTTTCATTCGTTTTTCGTTTATATCTTTCAGGACCCGAAAACTCACCATTACTTTATTGACACGCTGCATATTGTACCCGTCCTCACAAAGATACTTAACGGACTCTTCTGTGGAAGAACATCAGCCTCCAGTTTTATTGGTCGAATGTAAAAGATTTCGTTCGACTCAGTACCTTTAATGGTTAGTAAGAGAATTTCCACGCTATTTGTGAGTTGTCCGGAAAAATTCCCTTCCTAACATATGTTTTTTTGGAATCCTCTCAGTCGGAGCTTTTGAATGACATGTCAAAATCGGCCACGTAGAAGTCTAGAAATAAGCGCTATGGTATAAAGCTCTAGCCATTTATAGGCTATACACATGATCACGATTACTAGCATCGTATATATTGCACCCGTCCACCTCCCCAGTCCCAGACTAGCATTTATCTCAGGGGTGTCGGTTCATTATTTACGTCATCAAATATAAATATAGCGGCATCAATGAACAC
This sequence comes from Anabrus simplex, assembly GCF_040414725.1. Taxonomy (NCBI): domain Eukaryota; kingdom Metazoa; phylum Arthropoda; class Insecta; order Orthoptera; family Tettigoniidae; genus Anabrus; species Anabrus simplex. Next base: position 43,012,653 of record NC_090268.1, read on the forward strand.
GGGAATGAACGGAGCAATTAAAAATTAAAAATGGGGAAGGCTCGATTGTAAACTTTAATTTAAGGACTCCATGATAGGACTAGGAAGTGACTGTTAACTTTAAAAAGGGTATCATCTAACTACAATAAAAAGATTATGAGAATGGTTTCCTTTGAAATAATTGCCAGAAAGAGCAGTTTATTACGCCATCCGACGTACGAAACTTTGATACATTTGGGAACGATATTTAAGTTTTCCACACATGTTACATAAACAAATCACTTGCTATACCGCAAGTGGTATCAATATCGTGCTGGGTTGCTTCTGAAATAAAATGGCATTTTGAGGTATAATTTACGGATCGATTCCATTTGAATCGAACCGTTGTTCAAGGATATAGCTTCCTTCTATCGGGAGCCCGAGCATAACCCATGTTACGGTCGGTTTCCCGATTTGACTAAGATGATGTACTCCGGCTATATACATTTTTCCGAGACCGGTACTCGGACTGGGTAATGTTTCTCGTGAATTACGAAAAATGGATTACACGGACAGTTCCTATCTTACGATGTCCAGCTGATGCCATACCAATGAATTAGCATTTACATTTTATTTACACAGGATCTGAAATGTTACAAAGTAGCCTCAGTAGACTACTGCCACAGATGAGATAACGAGAAGCGATGGGAAATACCGTGCGGAAACCGTACGATAACGAGGTCACCAATGACTTTAATATTTATCACTCTTATTATTCAAACATACGAATCGAGGGATGTTGTCACCAATTAATTAATTAACTATCGTCAGGAATATTCATTTATCCATGAAATTATCACCCTCGAAATTATTATTATTATTATTATTATTATTATTATTATTATTATTATTATTATTATTATTATTATTATTATACTCAACGGTTCCTGGCACTGTCACGTTTGATTAATATCGTCATTATTATGCGGGATGCAAACACAAATGGTTATTAATGTTATTATTATTATATCCCTCTTGTGGTTATTATTATTATTATTATTAAATAGGTGACTCCAGATTTTATTATTATTATTAACGTCACTCCAGAGGTTATTATTATTTATGAACCGGTCACTTCCGCCAAATATATTAAGATATCGGTCGCAATTATAATTATTTCACTGATCAACCAACGGCATCATTACTGTTATTATTATGACAATTATTATTAAGCTGACCGCGATGATTTAACATCGTCCTTACATTATTATTATTATTATTATCGGTTGCATATTATCATTTAGATTCCCGTTTAACATATTTATCAACGCTCATTTAAGTAAGGCGGTCCAATCATTTATCTGCAATATTTATTATTATTATTATCACGACATCATGATTGTCATCGCTCGTCATTACAATGATTACAATATATGATCATTTATGTGGAATCTGAACTCTCACTATCCTTAGATCCGTAGTATCTCGACGAATAGCTGTGCAGTCTATTTATTTCGAACATGCTGTCACGGGTTCGAATTCTACCCGCTACGTAACTCAGTATTTCTCTGTGACACTGCCCGTACATTTTACACTCATTTCAATATCCTGAGTGTCTCTCGTACGGAATTTATTTCCTTTTCTATCTCAATATTCCTTGATTCATTTATTTCTCACAGAATTATCAACTGACTTATTTATTCCACTTCTGACATCGTACGACCCTTTTATTATCTGACTGCAGATTCTTTAACATTTTTCTATCTCATTTTGATCTACGCCTTAGTTCATTCTCCACAAATAATCGTAACATCTTGAAATTATATATACCAAAATTTGACAATCATGGGTTCGTAATATTAGTCCTACGTGTTCCGGCTAATGAATTGCAAATTTAAGACACGACATTTATACGTGAAAATACATTGGACCGTAATTTAAACCACACGTTCATTAACATGTACGGATTATTAGCACCGATCTTAAATTTCAATATTATTAATTTATCAAGTTAAATTACCACACACTTTAATTCCGAATTAAAAACGACATCCCGTCATTAAATGATTTCCGACAAACACAACACCTGATCACTTAAATTTTATTATTACGCACGGCTCACTAAATTTCCGATATCTCAATGAATTATTATTATATCCAAATTAAATTTTTAAAAAAATTCTTCTAAAAAAAGTAGTTTTATATTTTTATTTATTATTATTATTATTAATTTTTTTAAAAATATTAATTTTCGCCTGTTACACGGTAGTCCACTCTTAATATGTTTAACGCATAACCCCTTTTACAATTTCGATTTATTCTGGCACTAACCAACTCCAGATACGATTTACTTGGAATATTATTATTATAATCGCTTCTCACCAATTTGAACAACTTCACTTCGAAAATATGAACATACTAATCACAACAAAACACGACTGGTATGGCGAAGCTGGATTTTCCTTCAGTGTCATTACATAGCTCGTTAAAATGACAAAACAGAAAACACATATCGGGTCTTATTTAACTATCATAACCAAAATCAAATGAAAGAAAATTATTCTACTAAGAAATATGAATGCATGCATGACTTAACGTACTACACTATATCTACAAAATTTACATCTACAACAAACTGAATACATAAAAAGACCCGATTATTTACATTGTTACTATTTACTACTGTCCGTGCTACAAATTTAGGATGGGGTCGTTAAGCGACTTATCTTGTTACAGAAGGTAACCAAGTCTAATCAAATTATTCCCATTTTTCCCATCACGATAACATTTCCCAAATATTATTTACAGTTTAGTACTCATCTTAGTTATCGGTATTCCATTACAGCTTTGCAGATGAGAGGCTCCTTTCGGCCCCTCTCTGCATTCTACTCCTCCATTCTTGATGGCGTAGTTCCACCAAAGATTTCCTGGCACATTACCATTTTACACTAATACCTTAATTATCACAAAACTTTCACCATTGACAACGTTAACACTGAATACTTTAACTTTTATACAACAAATTAATATTCTAGACCCAAAAATGTAATATTTACACTGTTTTAATCTTCATCCAATTACCGCACAATGGACCTGGACACGTACGACGAGGTGTCAACTTTTACGCCCGTCGCGATTTATGTCGTCCGGCGCGATACGCCCGTTTCATACGGCACTCTTGAAGTGTTCATAATAGCGGTTCGATATTGCAAAGTACAGGCTACTATTCCCTTAAAGTACTGTTCGTCACACAGTAGGTTATTCACGTACTTATTGTGGTACAATTTATATTACTATCCTACAGTGCAATTAATTTACTTCACTGATATTTATAACTGACAAACACTGTCCTACGTTAACTATTTCCAGTTCATGTTGCTTGAGCGCGATCACATTTTACAAACACTGGCGGATGCTCACGCCATTAAATGTTGAGTTACTGTACGCCCGTAAAATTCGAAGTTAGCTGCGACCGACGGTTCACCTCCAGAGATTCAGTTCAAGTGTGTCTGGCGAGGATCCCTTGTCCCGTATATATGGATGAAGCTTTCTCCCGCGGATTCATTGACGTCATACCCCTTAGGGAGGGGGTGGAATTTTAATATCGGTACTTGCACTCCGAATTGGACGTTAAAATTTACATCAAATTAATCCACTCCGCTAGCATATTTGCTGGATTAAATATGAACTCCTGGTGATCACAGATTTAGGAGATACGGGTGGATTTAGCTCCTCACATTTCGCGCCTTCGGAAGCGTCCCTTACAACGTGGTCTTCGTCCAGCCAATGACATTCAAGCTGTCTGGTTTCCAAGAAATCCAGCCTTCAATTTATTTAATTTGCCAATAATTATTGATTATTTTTCCATGCGTGACATCTAATAAATTCATTACATCGACCCGTGTACTCACAATAATTTATTACTAATTACTTTTTGGAGTTACGAGAATATCTCATCCATCATTCCTTAAGATGGTATCCCTGAGTCTTCCATCAAATTTTTACGATTGGCCGGCAAGCGGTCACGTGATTTAAATCTCCACCTGCCCGAACCTAGGCTAGCGAATGTACTGGCAGCCGCTGTAGCTTTCCATGACGTCACGGAATTTCCGTCCTGCCAAAAATATCCCAACGTATTACTCATGTAGCGAGTTTCCTTTGTATCACCTATCCCCTTTCTCTTTCTGACCAAGACTTATTTGTGGACTCTATATTTCCTTGTTCGCCAACTAATGAGATCCCCTGCTGTGAAGTAGCTAAATTTTGTTGTGTCGAGCTAATCCGTCAGGCTCCAGTCTGCCGTCCTTCCTTCGCTCCTATTTCGACATTACATATATGAAATGTTTTCAACTACACTTATGTATTTCAATAAATGTACCATATATTATTTTATCAATCAAATCATGATTGACTTTGGGCCTAAGTCACTCGGGTTCAATATACTGTGTCCGTTAACACTGTCCTGTAACCCTACTTAGGAAATACACTCGGCTCCTGTATATCTGGCCGATATTATGTAGCTTTTATCGATAGCGCATATCCCACTCCATCAGTGAGACCGCCACAAGGATTTTCATCTGGAAACCTGGCAAATTCCTTCCTGTCCCATTTTGTGATAGACCTCGGGAATGCAGGTAGATTTCCCACCCCATTGTAATCCGCCCGAATTCTCGCGTTATCTGCGTGCGGTCAATTTCGAATTGAAGTGTCCTCTTAAGTACAGGCATATTAACGCAGTATGACTACAAAAAAGACAAGCTTTAAGGTAAAAAGAAAAAGTTAAAGTGACTCACGAAATTGAGAATGGAATTTAAAAGGCTAACATGTGTCGTGAGTTTGACCTTGTTAATTCCACAGTCCGAACGATTTGGAAGACTAAGGGTAAAATTGTTGGTGCATTTCAACAGAAGGGTTCGAAAATTAAGAAGCAAGGGAGACCTGAATAGAGCGATATAGATGGAGCCTAATTAATTTTATGTTACTGTAGTTTTCATTTTCCACCTCACTAGGCTGATAATACGAATCTCGGTTACAACGACACCCATTTATAACGACACCCATTTATAACGACACCCAATTATAACGACACAATTTTTCAGTTCCCTTGGATGTCGTGGTAACTGAGTTCTGCTGTACATACTTCCTTAAAAGAACATATTGCAATATATGGGAAACATCAGAATACAGTATAAGGAAGTATAAAAGAGGAAATATTACAATCTTCTACCGGAGAAATCGTTTAGAATGTCAAGCAGACTTCATATACTTTTCACCCAATTGGAGCAGAAAAAGGAAATGTTTTAGAAGATAATAATAAACTCTTCGTTACATGACTCTGAGAACGGAAGGATTAAATGAAATTACCTGTTGTTATTGCGAATATTAACAGCATACATGCATTTCCATTCGTCACTGATAAGGACCGCTATTATCAGTAGCCTCCCGGTAACGATGTTAACCGATAATGACCCTCTTTCCCTCCCCGCGTGTTACTGCAGTAAAGGATTATGTGGACAATGTTAAAAGCGATGGGGTGAATTTATAGTGCCATTAAAGATTTAGCGACTAAACTTCATAAAATATCCATCATCATTATCCACCGCTGAATAGAGAACATATGACCTTTGGAAAATGGCTCGGAGTATCACACAGCCAGAATACATCAGGATTAATCTCGTGACTCAAACTGCATTAAAAGTTTCTGATGGTGATCCACTACTCAAGAGCTCTTCCACAAATCGTAAATTACTGCAGGATCCATTGAATGATCGGCTCAAGGAGTCCAGAAAACGTTTAGGAAACCTACATGAGAGTTCGGTCTTGCTACGTTTTATAAGTAAAGGTGTAACCTTAGGTCATATCATCACATTTGTTGTGGTCTTTGATATTTTTAATGTTATTAATTGGCTGCCCTACTAATTACGTTTGCGGTTTTCGGAGACGACTAGGTGCTGGAGATGTATCCTTTACGTGCCAAAAATCTACAGACAGAAATAATAATAATAATAATAATAATAATAATAATAATAATAATAATAATAATAATAATAATATTCTTGAACATAAAGCGACTAAGACATCAGAGAATTTGTAGTAAAACTTAAGTCGGCACGTTTCTTGATTTCCAAAAAGCCTATGGTACAGTTGATCGCAAATCACTCTTCCAAATATTGAAATAACAAAGTTTAGACATGAAAACACTTGCAATCATGAAACAGACACTGACACACACGAAGTCCAAGTTTAAATTCATTGGGAAAACCTCAGTTCCCTTTGAAAACAAAATGGGAGTAAGACAAGGAGATGGACTCTCACCTTTACTCTTCAAATGCTTCCTTGAAAAGGTGATACAAGAATGGCGCATACGGAAACTTGTCCTCAAAATTAACCAACAAATCACTTTAGACCGGGGAAAACTAGCCATGAATTGTATAGGATTTGTGGATGACCTATCAATATTGTGCCCGTTCGCATCTCGTAGACCATTTACAAAATGGCGGCGTAGGAAGGTATGGCCCATGCGATCTATTAAGGCAATGAACTTCTTATTAATACAGCATATAGGAGACCATGCACGTCACGGAACGGACTGATTTGGAAGACACTGCAGGACAGTAGAGGCACATTTTGAATTGTTTTAAAAAAATATAGCAGCGGAATGGTTGTTTAAAGATATACTCTAAAAATTTCAACTGCAGAAGTAAGACGCAAATACAAGCGAAGCTTTACATTTGAAGATTATCCTAAACTCCTGAGGAAGATATTGACTGTTTTACAATCGGCGATAACATCTGATAAAATAATTCACCGGCGCATGTTATAAAAAAGACGAGATATTATAGAAATAAATAATTTGTGGTGAGATACGTCTGACTTGGATCCGGTGAGCAACCACTCTGCGATTGAAGAAAAAGGATACACCATATTGCAGAACTGATAATTTCGTATGAGAAGAAAGTTACCCCTGTGGTTATAAACTTAATATTTATATACGGAGAACTTATTCCAACCGAAGAAAACTTCGTCGTTTAGAATAGCAGTAGAACTATGGAATATATCATGACTGATTGCTCCGCAAAAGGAATTTTCTACGCTGACTGCAGATTTGGAAGGATGACTGCTTGCTAAATCTACATGATGGACTGAACTGGGGATGAGCACCGGCCAGCCAGAGGACCGGACGATGAGGATAGGACCGGCGAGCCAGAGGACCGACTGATGAGGATTGGACCGGCGAGCCATGTGACCAGCTGATGACCAGGAAGACGTTATCCAACCGGAGATCCAGATCCTAACAGAGGGTCTAACCACAACCAAGGAATGGAGCGACAACCACACCAAACATAGCATCTGACGAGCTAAGTCCATACATTTTTTAGTAGAGTAGTTTTTTGCAATCTACACCCTCACTCTAACTTCGGCATGTGCAGATTAATTGGTGATATTTATGAATTAATTAAGAACGTGTGTGAAACATAAAGTGAAGTGTGAGATATTTAAGGCTATAAGATAAGATGGCAGTGTAGAATTAGAATTCTATTATATCATATACAGGCTACCGCACTTGCATACATACAGTAGAAACTAGTATGAGTAAATGAAAGAAGTGTTTCTTGTGAAGACCTAATAGCTATGAGTCTATATAACTAGTGAAACTTCGATTAATCTCGTTTTACTTGTCCAAAGATTACGTCACGAATTTACCTGCGCGACACAGATGAAAATAATTAAGTTACGTATTCTTTTCTTCATAGAAAGAGGGCATTGAACTCAAACTGCTGTTTTTAAGATAAGAGGTTATAAAAATGCGTTTATTACAAGGCAATTCTAAAATGTTTGGCATATAGGTTTGGGTGTATTTGGCTATATGCATACGGCAATAAGTATGCCGGTGGTATGATAATGTATATTGGAATGGTGTTGAAATGTGGTTATTTCTTGGAGCATATTAAGGAATACTAGAAATACAGATGTTTGTTTATATTCTGCGGTAAGAGAAAGAATTGCTATTCGCCGAGGAAACGTTGTGTTAGATTTGCATGAGGTGAGTTTCTGTGTCAAATGGAAAGAATATGTCAAAGTGTGAATATCGCGCAGATGATCATTTTAAGGTAAGATTGACATGTATTATGGTAGAATTGTGAATCGTGACAGTTTTTATCTGACATTAGTAAATGGCATGTACCAAGTACAAGAGAGTTCTTTAACATACGGTTTACTAGGCTCATGACTAAGTATACATGTGATATTCTTTGGTGCGGTGACGTTTCAATATAATACGTATTAATTTCATTCTGTACTGTCCATACGAGTTGAGTAGCTCGTACACATGAGAGATATCGAGTTATAGAAGATAGCTAAAGCACACTGAGCCGTTGGTGGAGGAGTGTGTGGATCGGAAACTACTTGAACAGTTAGATAGATGTTCATTTCTTTTCACGCAGATATGATTTCAGTTGAAGTGTTTTAAATATAAAGAATAGGATAATGGTTAGTTAGGAGCCATATGTCATAGGCTCTAGGGAGGTATTGTCTTAGCCCGTAAGTTGTTATTTATGCGTATTCAAGATAAGTGAGCAAATAATCAGAGTTCATATTTATGAATGGAAAACTTGGAGAGCAGTTTTACGATTTCATACTCACGCAAGAGTTTGTTTGGGAGATACATACGTAAAAGATATGATCAGATTTACATTCGCAATCTGACTTTATCCCATTTAATTTTTATTACGTTTCAATTTAGCAAACCATCCATTTTTATCACAGTGAGATGACTTAAATGTGGTGAGAATAATTTATATAATTAGCGTGACAGTATTCACAACGAGTATTTATATGGAGACCGTGATTGCTCAGTGATCTCTTGAATATAATTAGAGAAAATCAAATACATTTCGGAACATGGCTACGAATATAGAAGTAAATAACTAATATGAACTTGAACATTAAATGACAATGGATGTAAATAATTTAAATCTTAATTATTTTACTTTTATTTGAGCCAGCGCTGACTCTAATCCTTTATGCTTAAATATTATTAAGATAATACTACCCAGAATTCACATTAAATTACATTGAACATGATTTATTCAATAAATTTTCTTATATTTTTCTTTTAGAAAGTGCCTGTGTTTTGAATTCCTTTTGGGTAACGGCTAGTTTGTAAGTTAGCTAATAAGTTTTGTAGATATAAGTAATTGATGAGTTTGACAAAAAGAAAGAGATTCTTTTTGAGGTTTTCGGCCACAGGTCCTTTCTTGAACGTATAGGTATTCCCATGATGTGCATCTCAACAGACCGAGTCTCTTCCGAAACCACGTAAAAAACAAACCCATATAAAATCACAGATTTTATGAGCGATAGATAGAATACCCTGAGAAGAAATTGAGTTACCGGGAAAACTTGGCACTGACCGCTCGATAGGCGGGTGCAATATTAACCCGAGACATTTCAACAGCCGAAAATCAGATTGAACACCTGAATGAAATTGCGGAAAAAGTCAGCCTTCAGATATCTTTTGTAAAGACAGAATACATGACCTGCAACAAACAAGCATAAAAATTCATGAAGAAAAACAATGGAAAAATTAAACGAGTAACACAATTTAAGTATCTTGGTGAAACAGTTCAGGAAAATTAGATGCCAAAAGATGGAAACTACATATCGACTAACCCAACATGCCTATAGCAAAAAAGTATCTCCAAACACACAAAACTAAGACATTACAATACAGTCATGAAATCAGAATGTATTTATGGACCAGAAACGCTAATTTTGAACAGGGAAGCAGACATTGAAAACACTGAGAAAAAGGAACGGAGAATCATAAGGAAAACTCTAGTCCCAAAACTCACCGACGGGCAATACCAACCTAGAGGCAGACAGGAAATCAAACAAGACACAATCACAATTACATTAGGAAACGCAGATTAAGATTCTAGGGACATATTAAAAGAATGCATCCAGACAGACCTACCAAGCAAATAGTCGAATTCCATGAAAACAGGAGTGAAGATAAAACAGATACAATGAATTCGATTGGTGAAATTAAATCGATTTAAAATAGGTATGGATAACACCAGCAGATGTTCAAAACAGGGTAACCTTCAGATCCAAAATTCACAAATGGCAAGTTGGCCAAGAGGAAAAACCAAAGAATAAGACTGGAACAACCTGGTCTGAAGACAGAAAGGAAGCCCACAGTAAAAGAATGAGAGAAATATGAACACAAAGGAACGCAAATTCACGCCTTTAAGTACTTTGCGTAGTCCTAATGGGCTTATTGGAGTATAATAATAATAATAATGGCTGGACGTCCCACTAACTACTTTTTCGGCTTTCGTAGATGCTCACATACCGGAAAAATGTCCTGCAGGTCTTCTTTTACCTACAGTAACAGAAAAGACTGAAAATTAGGAAGCTAGACGAGAAAGAGATTTTTAAGGCCCCTGATGCAAGTGAAGGGCGGAAAATGCGGGGCTGAACGGTCCCAGAGACCTCACGTCAGTAGTTAAGTGTTAATGCAACAAGTTATTAAAGTGAATGTAATATTCCAAAGGATTCGAGCCAGCAAGTTACATGATGAGGTAGAACAGTATGAGAGTTCATAATGTATGTGACAGATAACTTGCGTCATATGTCTCACTGAAACAGTCCACAGCACTCACGTTCGCTCTAATATACACCGTCCGAACTTAATCAGACAAACCTGGTGCCGGAACAAGTATATACACTCAACCGCACGACATTTTACCCACAAAGAAAAATACACATTTTTGAAACGCGAGGATATTCACAACTGAACTGTAGATAGCCGGTGGCCGAAGAGATTGTAGGCCTACTTGGGATCCTACCATCTGCACAGTATGTTCATGGTCTCCCCTTGTTAAACATGTGTCGTGCGCTACACTGTGCTCTGGTCCTCCGCGAGTACTTGCAGGTTTAGTGTTTTCTTTTGTTGGTTGGGATCGAACCCGTGATCGTGGGTCGGACACCACGACTGATCACCCGAGGAAACTAATTAACCAGTGAACGATGGGTATGGCCGCTGTATTATAATAATAATAATAATAATAATAATAATAATAATAATAATAATAATAATAATAATAATAATAATAATAATGCGCTCCATGGCTAAATGGTTTGCGTGCTGGTCTTTGGTCATAGGGGCCCCGGGTTCGATTCCCATAATTGGTTAATTTCGCTGACACTGGGGCTGGGTGTATGTATCGTCTTCATCATCATTTCATCCTCATCACGACGCGCAGGTCGCCTACGGGAGTCAAATCAAAAGACCTGCATCTGGCGAGCCGAACTTGTCCTCGGACATTCCCGGCACTAAAAAAAAAAGCCATACGCCATTTCATTTTTTCATGGGGCATGACATCTTTATAGGCTTGTTGTAGACCTAATGGGGATAAAATGAATGGTGAAGACGTCATAAACACCCAGTCCCCAAGCCAGAGGTATTAACACTATGAGGTGGTTGTTTCTGGAAACTGAACCGCGGACATTGGACCAAAGGCAAACGTTCTATCCATTTAGGCACAAAGCCGGACTTTCATTTGCTAAACCTTAGGCTACCATCTCCACTGAGTAGGGGATGAGCATTGGCAGTAGCAGAGGCCGGGGCAGTAGCCTGTAAAGCAGCCTTGACAACACAGCAGGCTTCTCCGTTGGCTATTGGCTGCAGCTCAAAACGCTGAAGGCTTGACCAACCATCGAAAAGAGCTAACCTAAGTATAATGGTAACCCATGTCTTAATCCTAGCATACGCCACTAGCCACCACGTATTGTATAGCTACATTATCTTGATGATGCATATAAGTGCATATAAGTCTCTGGTAAGACCCCAACTAGAGTATGGTTCCAGTGTATGGGACCCTCACCAGGATTACCTGATTCAAGAACTGGAAAAAATCCAAAGAAAAGCAGCTTGATTTGTTCTGGGTGATTTCCGACAAAAGAGTAGCGTCACAAAAATGTTGCAATGTTTGGGTTGGGAAGAATTGAGAGAAAGAAGAAGAGCTGCTCGACTAAGTGGTATGTTCCGAGCTGTCAGCGGAGATATGGCGTGGAATGACATTAGTAGACGAATAAGTTTGAATGGCGTTTATAAAAGTAGGAAAGATCACAATATGAAGATAAAGTTGGAATTCAAGAGGACAAACTGGGGCAAATATTCATTTATAGGAAGGGGAGTTAGGGATTGGAATAACTTACCAAGGGAGATGTTCAATAAATTTCCAATTTCTTTGAAATCATTTAGGAAAGCAACAGATAGGGAATCTGCCACCTGGGCAACTGCCCTAAATGCAGATCAGTATTGATTGATTGATTGATTGATTGATTGATTGATTGATTGATTGATTGATTGATTGATTGATTGATTGATTGATTGATTGATTGATTGATTGATTGATTGATGAGCAGAGAGAAAGAGACTGTGGTGTTCTTGTTACAATAATGGGTGACCAACTCGAATTCCCAACTCATAGAAATAGTTCTCTTTCGCCAAGAAGTATTCAGTTTCAAATCTACTAACATTTGGCGCTCGCCGGGCTGAGTGGCTCAGACGGTTAAGGCGCTAGCCTTCTGACCCCAACTTGGCAGGTTCGATCCTGGCTCAGTCCGGTGGTATTTGAAGGTGCTCAAATACGTCAGCCTCGTGTCGGTAGATTTACTGGCACGTAAAAGAACTCCTGCGGGACTAAATTCCGGCACCTCGGCGTCTCCGAAAACCGTAAAAGAGTAGTTAGTGGGACGTAAAACAAATAACATTATTATTATTATTTGGCGCTCGTGTTTGTCCTTCCTTTTTCATATCGGCTGATACTGATAACCTGAACTAACCTAATGAAACAAAGGGCTGTAATATAAAATATGATAAAAATGACTATGATGACAAGGAGAAAAATTTCAATATAAAATTTTAAATATAATTTAAATAATATTTGTCCTAGACAGCTGACGATTCCAGACAAAACGTAAACAACTGCGAACTGGTTAAATTAGAGACATGTGACTGTCGAAAACATCACTGCCTTCTGAATTCTGCTTCCAAATACTTCCGAGAGGAATAATAGCGAGAAAACCGAGCATCACGAAACAGTGGTTTCCAAACCAAGCATTAGCAATGGTGCATCAGGTTAGTGACAATACCACGGTGAGAATTTTACCACGGTTTGTAACGCCTGGTATTTGAGGAGAATGGTGCATCGGGGCATTACAAAGGCTGAGTAAGCGAGAAGCAAGAATGGACAGAACTGCATGCAGCTGTGCAACGCTGGAGACCTGACACAAGTGAGTCGGCTTCGAGATCGGCACCTTTTGAAGGCGGACTGTTACCGAGAAAGAAAGCATGCTATTAGTCAAGTGCCATCTGGTCACGAAAGAGGCGACTGTTGACAGACATCTGGTCCCTGTCGGGGGGTTGGTACTGCTTAAAGGGACCCATTCACATTCGAGCATGTTGGCCAGCCGGTCCACGAAATAAATCCCTGCCTCGAACCCAACTGGCTCGATTGTTACCAAAGACTAGCGAACCGGTTGGCGCACCGGTCCGCCAGTCTGTAAGTGCACCCCAATCTGGCAGTCGGCACAGTTCCCATCCTCGCCGGTAGATGGAGCTTCATTCATTCCATTCCAGCCCCGGTCGAATGACTTGAAAATAGTACGTGCATTGCCTATACTAAGGCCCACTAGAGTTGGGGTCTAGCGTTTAGCGCCACCAGCGAGAAAAAGTTGACTAACGCTGTTCGAAAATGTTCTGTTGCTATGGCAACGATAACAGCGATGCCACATTTACGAAAGCTATTGCCACGTGGGTTGGCTTGCTCTCAGTCGCTTTTGTAACATTATTCGGAGTGGTACTGCGTTAGTTGTTGCTGCTTGATATATTTACGTGTTTGTTTTCTGAATATTATTTTCGTCCTTAGTTTATTATTATCAGTGTCAAGTTGTCCAGTTCTATTCTGTATTGAACATGTGCATTTGTTGAGGCTATTGCCAGAAACTGATGATTTTGTTAGTGATTGTTACATCTCATACTTATCGGCGATGGCGTGTTCTGTCTTAAATGCTGGAATTATTAGCACGAGCTTACGAACGGGTCACAGTTTATTAATAATAATTTCGTGTGGCTATTTCTAGCCGAGTGCAGCCCTTGTAAGGCAGACCCTCCGATGAGGGTGGGTGGCATCTGCCATTTGTAGGTAACTGCGTGTTATTGTGGTGGAGGATAGTGTTATGTGTGGTGTGTGAGTTGCAGGGATGTTGGGGACAGCACAAACACCCAGCCCCCGGGCCATTGGAATTAACCAGTTGAGGTTAAAATCCCCGACCCGGCCGGGAATCGAACCCGGGACCCTCTGAACCGAAGGCCAATACACTGGCCATTCAGCCAACGAGTCGGACACAGTTTATTGAATTGCTAGGATTGAGCCTGCCAATTTAGAGTCAGAAGGCCAGCGACTCATCCGTCTGAGCCACTCAGCCCGGCAAAATTCCTTGCTTTTGTTTATTATTATTATTATTATTATTATTATTATTATTATTATTATTATTATTATTATTATTATTATTATTATTATTATGGAGCCTCCGTGGCTCAGGTGGCAGTGCGCCTCCCTTTCACCACTAGGTTCCGTGGTTCAAGTTCCAGTCACTCCATGTGAGATTTATGTTGGACAAAGTGGAGGCGGGACAGGTTATTCTCTGGATACTCCGCTTTTCCCTGTCATCATTCATTCCAGCAACACTCTTCAATAGCATTTCATTTCATCTGTCAGTCATTAATAATGGCTCCTGAGGAGTGCGATGGGCTTCGGCAGCTGGCACAGTTCCTTTTCTCGCCGCTAGATGGGGCTTCGTTCATTCCATTCTTGACGCGGTCAAATGACTGGAAACAGGCTGGGGATTATTATTATTATTATTATTATTATTATTATTATTATTATTATTATTATTATTATTATTTTGCTATTGGCTTTACGTCGCACCGACACAGATAGGTCTCACGGCGACGATGCGACAAGAAAGGGTTAGGACTGGGAAGGAAGCGGCTTTGGCATTAATTAATATTCAGGGCTGCCGACAGTGGGGTTCGAACCCACTATCTCCCTATACTGGATACTGGCCGCACTTAAGCTATTGAGATCTGCTGTTATTATTATTATTATTATTATTATTATTATTATTATTATTATTATTATTATTATTCAATCGGGTCACATCTACACCATTGCTGCATAAATCGTTATGAGAACATTAGACAAGGACTTCACTCCTACCTCTCTAGTGGGTGGTAATAATAATAATAATGTTATTTGCTTTACGTCCCTCTAACTACTTTTTAAGGTCTTCGGAGACGCCGAGGTGCCGGAATTTAGTCCCGCAGGAGTTCTTTTACGTGCCAGTAAATCTACCGACACGGGGCTGTCGTATTTGAGCACCTTCAAATACCACCGGACTGAGACGGGATCGAACCTGCCAAGTTGGGGTTAGAAGGCCAGCGCCTTAACCGTCTGAGCCACTCAGCCCGGCCTCTAGTGTGTGGGATGGGACAGATAAATATTAAGGTGTCCGAAAATTTGAATGGTGCTCGGTCAATGCTTCCTTGCTTTTTTTTTTTCTTAGTTTCGGCGGTCTTAGAGATTTACATAAAACATCACGCTTGCACTCACACATGTTGGTCGAGCAATTTAATGTACTACTTAGCATGAGAATTGCAGCCGTGCTACATAACGACTGCAAATGCATTTCAACATAGCTAAGAAGAGTCTCTTTCAAAATCATTTGCATGCAGGAATATTATGGGGTGAGATGGACTAGAAGTTATTTGACTCAAAGCAGCAGAGATAAGTATATACCGTAAAGTGACATGCACAAACTGGACAGTGAAAGAACTAAATTTTGATATATTTAAGAGAAATGGTCGAGAAGAGGAATTTGCTTTACGAATTGCTTTACAAGTTGCTTTACACCCCGGGTGACCAGCCGTCCGGCATTTATCGAACATGTCCTCCTTTTTTAACGCTTGTCGTCTGCCCGGCAGGCATTTATTATCTGCTAGTAAATGTCAGGCTGTTTGTATATTGTGCTCTTAGTTATTCAGTTTATTGTTTTCTCTGTTCCAAAGCTGTTTCTGTTAATCTTTCTCTATCTCAGTCCATATTCTGGATACTCCTGTCAGAGTACTTGGTTATTCTATGCGCATGCGCTCTGGTTTCGTCAGTACCGGATAAGTTGGCCGTGCGGTTAGGGGCGCGTAGCTGTGAGCTTGTATCCGGGAGGTAGTGGCTTCGAACCCCACTGTCAGCAGTCCTGAAGATGGTTTTTCGTGGTTTCCCGTTTTCACACCAGACAAATGCTGGGGTTCTACCTTAATTAAGACCGCAACGACTTCCTTCTAGGCCTTACCTATCTGGGTCAGTGCGACATAAAACAAATTATAAAGAAAGAAAAAGTTTCGTTGTGATGAAATCTTGCAATGCAACCGTTGAAAGAGTGTTTTCCCCGATTAATACACAGTGATCAGAAGAAAGAAACCGTTTGCTGACCGAATCGGTTAAGGGTATTATAATAAAAACCAAACCCCAAACCCCATGGCACTACAGCCCTTGAAGGGCCTTGGCCTGCCAAGCGACCGCTGCTCATCCCGAAGACCTGCAGATTGCGAGGTGTCGTGTGGTCAACACGACGAATCTTCTCGGCCGTTATTCGTGGCTTTCAAGACCGGGGTCGTTAGATAGCTCCTCAATTCTAATCACGTAGGCTGAGTGGACCTCGAACCAGCCCTCAGGTCCAGGTAAAAATCCCTGATCTGGCCGGGAATCGAACCCTGAGCCTCCGGGTAAGAGGCAGGCACGCTACCCCTACACCACGGGGGTATTATAATAGGGAAGTATTAATTTAAATACCTGCCATGTGGAGAGTTTTACAATTATTTATTACAAGAAAATAATTCATCTTTGGTGTCGAAAATGGATGCAGTCAATAAGTATCAGCAAAAAATACCTACGACTTCATTAGCATTACGATTATGAGGTATGTAATTCTAAACTTCGTATTTAAAAATTAAAATTTGTTCTTCATTTTTTATGAAATTCCTCCATTCATTAAGAGTCTGTGCTCCATTTGAAAATTTAGATTTACGTCGCACTGACAAAGATAGGTGTTATGGCGAGGATAGGAGAGGAAAGGGCTAGAGTGGGAAGGAGGCGGCCGTGGCGTTAATTAAGGTACAGCCCCGGTATTTGCCTGGTGTGAATATGGGAAACCACAGAAAACCATCTTTCGGGCTGTCGACAGTGAGGTTGGAACCCACTATCTCCCGAAAGCTAGTTCACAGCTGCGCGCCCCTAACCGCACCGCCAACTCGCTCTGTAGGATACTCTACCTTCTAGGAATGATACAATAGATAAAACCGAACGTTTCTTGTTAAATAACTATTGGTCTGAGACTAAAAGTTATTGGCTGACAAATTCAGGAGAGGTATTGTAAGTGTAAATTACAACTCTCATTATTCAAACCAATCAATATTAGATTTTCCGCTAAACATGCCACGTCGTCAGAAGTTAATTTCCGGGCTGTGAGAGCACGCAGAACGTTTGGTTTATTTAGAGCAGAACGCGAGAGTGTATGAGACTCTCAATTGCATCCGAGGAAGAGCTCGTCGCTTAGGAGCTTGCAGCTGCGTACTCTTTACAGTATATGTCTGGGGTCTTTGCGTTGCACATGTGGATTTGGCCCTGTTTTACGGCCGGATGACCTTCTTGACGCCAACCTATTTGGAGGGATGTAAGCACTATTGCGTGTTGCTGTGGTGGTTGGTAGTGTGGTATGTTGTCTGAATCTGGTGAGGAGAGTGTTGAGACGGACACATACACTCAGTCCAGAATAATTAATCAAAAGCGATTAAAATCCCCGAACCGGCTTGGAATCGAACCCGGGACCCTCTGAACCGAAGGCCAGTACGCTGACCATTCAGCCAACGAGTCGGACACTGGAGTCCGAACTATTGTTATTTACATTTTTAAATCTATTTTGTCTCTTCTAACATCCATAGAAGTTTCAGTATAATTTTGATACACCCTGTATCATAACTATACTGACGAAAAAATCAGGGATGTTCTTCCTGTTACGTTAGGAACGATGGTGCAATCTGATTGGCAGAGACAATTTTTCTGTTCGAGAAAATGAGGTAACTTTGTTTCTTCCGGATCCGCGATTCAAATTGACAACTTGCCGTATTTGCTATGCCACAGCATAAGCCGCTACTGTGCATCAGAGGAGTGAGGGAAGGGAGGGGAAGTGGGAAGTGGGCGACAAAGATAATGCTCGGTGTGAATTCACAAGTTTCTCGTTCGTTTCGCATAGTCCCTTCCCAGCCACAGTAAGCAGTATACAATTTGTGTTGCAAAAATAGACTACAATGCGAACCCTGTAGAAGAAAGAAGATAAACTTGCACCAAGATTATAGGCAGCTTTACAGGTCGTTTCGGGGCACACTACACATCCTGAACAGTCTCTCCATCATGCACCCCACTTCCCCTCCTCTTTCCTGAAGCGCGGCAGCGGCTTGTGCTCTGGCATAGCAAATACACCGAGTTCGTCAACTTGATTCGCGCGTCCGGAAGTAACAAGTTAATCTCATTTCCTCGAGAAAAAAATCCCTGCGCCAATCCAATTGTACCATGTTCTTAACGTAACAGGAAGAACATCCCTGACTTTTTGTCGGTGTACTGTAGTTCTGATACATTCTGTAAGATGTCCACCTCGAATAGCTCATGAACCGTTAAAGATTTCGACGTTGTGTTTTCACATTCAGTGATGTTACGAAGGGGTTCATAATATAATTTGCAGTACTTTCCTAGGTTTTCTTTATCTACTGAGGTAACGGGGCCAACTTTGTTTCTTTGAATGGATCTACTCTTATTTATATTATTTATTATTTATTCTTGACTTACATTTGTGGTAAAGTTAGAGCTCATGTCCCTCTCTTATATTTAATATCCTTCGATAATTGCATTTTAAAATGAAAACTAAAAGAAGAAGCAATTTTTACAATTTGCCTTACGTCGCACCGACACAGATAGCGACGATGGGATAGGAAAGTGCTAGGATTGGGAAGGAAGTAGCCGTGGCCTCAATTAAGATACTGTCTCAGCATTTGCCTGGTGTGAAAACGGGAAACCCCCAAAAGACATCTTCAGGGCTGCCGGATTCAAGCTCTCAGCTGCGCGGTGCTAACCGTATGGTCAACTCACCCGATATTATTATTAATATTACGAATATAAAACTCTATCTGTTTTATTACTCCAATTTACTTCAGGATGACTTAATAAATGCATATGCACATATTTAAACAAAAGCACTTCTAACCAGTTATGAATAGCCACACTAATTAAAGTCTATTTACAAATCTCTCTTCTGTACACACAGTAGGAGTTCTAGCCCGCTCGTCTACCTACGGATGCCAAGCCTCACTTTCACCAAATACAGTAGATACAATACGCGACACTCAGAGAGATATCGCGGGACAGCTGTTAGAGCTCTCTCTAGCGGATTGACTTGAGAACTACTGATTCATAGGAGCACGTGTATTTGTGTGTGAAGTTGTTGGTGTTATTTATGAGCTTTCAGTGAGTTGACTTAATTAAATAGTAGCCTGTATCATTCCTTGATATCTCCTCTCAACATGAGGGGAAAGGTATGTGCTGCGTTTGGCTACAGTAACTATGAAGTAGAGAAGAATGCGCGGTCTTTCTTCCATTTCCCTCGTGACAAGGAAATGTAAGTAATATTGTGTTTGCGTATACACTGACTGACAGAGCAAATGCAACACCAAGAGGGAGTGGTCAGAACTTTATGCCAATTGCAGGGTAGACTGACGTCACTGAGGTATGCTCATGATGTGAAATGCGCCGCTGTGCTGCGCACGTAGCGAACGATAAATGGGACACGGCGTTGGCGAATGGCCCACTTCGTACCGTGATTTCTCAGCCGACAGTCATTGTAGAACGTGTTGTCGTGTGCCACAGGACACGTGTATAGCTAAGAATGCCAGGCCGCCGTCAACGGAGGCATTTCCAGCAGACAGACGACTTTACGAGGGGTGTGGTGATCGGGCTGAGAAGGGCAGGTTGGTCGCTTCGTCAAATCGCAGCCGATACCCATAGGGATGTGTCCACGGTGCAGCGCCTGTGGCGAAGATGGTTGGCGCAGGGACATGTGGCACGTGCGAGGGGTCCAGGCGCAGCCCGAGTGACGTCAGCACGCGAGGATCGGCGCTTCCGCCGCCAAGCGGTGGCAGCCCCGCACGCCACGTCAACCGCCATTCTTCAGCATGTGCAAGACACCCTGGCTGTTCCAATATCGACCAGAACAATTTCCCGTCGATTGGTTGAGACCAGAACAATTTCCCGTCGATTGGTTGAAGGAGGCCTGCACTCCCGGCGTCCGCTCAGAAGACTACCATTGACTCCACAGCATAGACG
This sequence comes from Anabrus simplex, assembly GCF_040414725.1. Classification (NCBI taxonomy): domain Eukaryota; kingdom Metazoa; phylum Arthropoda; class Insecta; order Orthoptera; family Tettigoniidae; genus Anabrus; species Anabrus simplex. Next base: position 43,033,112 of record NC_090268.1, read on the forward strand.
TGCACGCCTGGCATGGTGCCGGGCTAGAGCGACTTGGAGACTTGGATGAGGGAATGGCGGAACGTCGTGTTCTCCGATGAGTCACGCTTCTGTTCTGTCAGTGATAGTCACCGCAGACGAGTGTGGCGTCGGCGTGGAGAAAGGTCAAATCCGGCAGTAACTGTGCAGGGCCCTACCGCTAGACAACGCGGCATCATGGTTTGGGGCGCTATTGCGTATGATTCCACGTCACCTCTAGTGCGTATTCAAGGCACGTTAAATGCCCACCGCTACGTGCAGCATGTGCTGCGGCCGGTGGCACTCCCGTACCTTCAGGGGCTGCCCAATGCTCTGTTTCAGCAGGATAATGCCCGCCCACACACTGCTCGCATCTCCCAACAGGCTCTACGAGGTGTACAGATGCCTCCGTGGCCAGCGTACTCTCCGGATCTCTCACCAATCGAACACGTGTGGGATCTCATTGGACGCCGTTTGCAAACTCTGCCCCAGTCTCGTACGGACGACCAACTGTGGCAAATGGTTGACAGAGAATGGAGAACCATCCCTCATGACACCATCCGCACTCTTATTGACTCTGTACCTCGACGTGTTTCTGCGTGCATCGCCGCTCGCGGTGGTCCTACATCCTACTGAGTCGATGCCGTGCGCATTGTGTAACCTGCATATCGGTTTGAAATAAACATCAATTATTCGTCCGTGCCGTCTCTGTTTTTTCCCCAACTTTCATCCCTTTCGAACCACTCCCCCTTGGTGTTGCATTGTCACTGTCAGTCAGTGTATATATTCTTCCAGTGACAAAGAGATTTTTTATAGTACTTCATAATCTTCTGACCTGCTCGACCCATATTTTACCTGGCTTAAAATATAATACGCGTATTTTATTGTATAGTGCAGCAGTTAACCTTCAATACCGATGTGTAGTTGTAGGTGTGATCTGTGGGTTTGATTTATTTCAGGAAAATACGTATGGATATGAGTGGGGCTGGTTGTGTTCCAAGTTACCCCCTTTGGAATGCCGTAATGCGTTGTCAAGCACTGAAATATGAGCAAGAAAATATGAGTGATTTAAGAAATGTACATATTTTGTTGAAACAATATGATGATGCAAATTTGCTTTACCCTAATGTAATGGCAGTATGGCAAATATCGCTTATAGGGAAAGTTTGAATGTTTTTGAGGCTAAATTTATAGATTTTCTTTCTGTTAGTAGGCTTCATGTTAAAAGGAAAATTGTCCAGCTCTTAAATGTAAATTCACTGAATCATGTGTGTAAGGAATGTGCCGATATTTTTGTTGACAAGTGTTTTAATATGATACAATGCTTTTAAATGAGACAAAAGAATTTCTTTTTGCTACTTGCTTTACGTCGCAGCGACACAGATAGGTCTTATGGCGACGATGGGATTTGCCTGGTGTGAAAATGGGAAACCACGAAAAACGATCTTCAGGGCTGCCGACAGTGGGGCTCGAACCCACGATCTCCCGGATAAAGAAAAATCTAGCCGTGAACGTTCAGGCAGGAATTCTAAAGCTAAAAAATAATGCATAAATGAATGATCAAGCCCTTTCACAGCAGACCATTTCACATCTTGATTATATGTTTAATTTCAGTCTTGAAATAATAACCTGTTATATAATTCTCCATTCATTTATCCAGAATTGCTTTAGCAACTTTGAAGTTAATATCTTAGTAACACTTTCTTTCTAGACGTAATTTATTTATCCATTTCCGTATATACATTCCCATTGATATTTGAATTTAGCGCGAATTTTCAGGTCAAGCAACTAGGAACGCCACTTGCGAATTTTCTCCCATTTTAACAAGGCTAAATCCGGAAGTGTCGCGTATTGTCTCTACTGTATTTGCTTTCACTTCCCGAAGTCCAGTCAATCAACTCATCCAGCCGCTGAGCGTAGACAGCTGGATATGAACACAGTGTCACTGGCTATACAACACACGACGACTGTTTGTTGGTTCGACTCCACTTCACACAGTCACATGAAGTGAACAACAATCAGCAACGAGTATCCAACAGCAGGACGATACTCACAACAGCGAATATTAACACACGTGCAATTATCCTCACACTCACGATAACTGCTTCAATCGCTGATTCACGGCGGTCCTCAATCCACATAAATACACACACACACACACACACACACACACACACACACACACACACACACACACACACACACACACTCACACACACACACACACACACTCTGTGCCATTATCATGGAGGTTATTTTACGAAGTGTAACGTAGAGTCTTTTAAAATAACCATCACTAACATAATCGAATTCTGGTTATAACATGATTGGAGAAGAGACCGGTCGCCGTCTACGATGGCGCTACACTGTGAACACCTCGAAACCACAACATCAGCTTCTAGTTCAGACCTCGGTGGGACACTAGTGACAGCCAACACATCTGTCGCCCTCAGCCCAGCCATCGAACCCCAACTCACTGAGTCACACTGGCTCCACCTCGGAGCCCAACTATCACTCACTCTAACACTGACTCCCACACGGAAATTAAATGAAATGGCGTGTGGCTTTTAGTCGTCTTCATCAACATTTCATCCTCATCACGACGCGCAGGTCGCCTACGGGAGTCAAATCGAAAGCCCTGCACCTGGCGATCCGAACATGTCCTCGGGCACTCTCGGCACTAAAAACCATAGGCCATTTCATTTACTCGTGGCCTTACGAATCCTCGATCGCTGGGCTGAGCGTTTCTGACGGAAGAGCGCTGGCCTTCTGAGCCTAACTTGCCATATTCCATCCTGGCACGTTAAAGAACTCCCGCGAGATAAAATTCTTGCACCTCAGCGTCTTCGAAAGCCGTCAAAATAGTTAGTGGGACGTGAAAACAATTGCATTATAATTACTGAATCATTGTTCTTCCTGTTATTATTATAAAAACTCCTGCTCTTATAATAACAGATGGAGAGGGAGTGGAACAACATATGCTTTACAAAAAATGTCAACCTAGAACGTGTTAAACGTGTCTGTAATTATACAGTTTGTATTAAATCCGGGCAATTACTTTCTTTCTTTCTTTCTTTCTTTCTTTCTTTCTTTCTTTCTTTCTTTCTTTCTTTCTTAATCGGTTTACATCCAGGGTAGGTTTTTCCCTCGGACTCAGCGAGGGATCCCACCTCTACCGCCTCAAATGCAGTGTCCTGGAGCTGCAGACTCTGGGTCGAGGGATACAACTGGGGAGGATGACAGTACCTCGCCCAGGCGGCCTTACCTGCTGTGCTGAAAAGGGGCCGTGCGATGGGGCGGGAAGTTTGGAAGGGATAGACAAGGAAGAGGGAAGGAAGCGGCTGTGGCCTTAAGTTAGGTACCATCCCAGCATTTGTCTGTAGGATAAGTTGGAAACCACGGAAAATCACTTACAGGATGGATGAGGTGGGAATCGAACCCACCTCTACTCAGTTGACCTCCCGAGGCTGAGTAGACCCCGTTCAAATTTCGTGGTAGAGCCGGGAATCGAACCCAGGCCTCCGGGGGTGGCAGTTAATTACACTAACCACTAAATCACAGAGGCGGACTCCGGGTAATTTCTAGTAATAAATCCGCACGAACAAAGGTAAGAAACAGATATATGAGATAAGAGAAAAAGTAAAAATGAGATGCCAGCGCACCTCGAACCCGAGACGCTTACGTGGCAGTGTTATGGCTAATAATAAATGAAACTATATTAAGAGTGATTAAGTTTTCCAGTCCCCTTCGCCATTATAACAGCATTGCAGTGTTTCAAGGAGATAAACAGAAGTTAACTACGTATTCTGTAATAATATACCACAATCAAACAGTGAGACCAACTTGACTCATTGGGTCTATTTCAATCGTTTGCTTATACAGTAGATCTTCTCTCACCATCATGAGAAACAGGCCATCGTGAAAGCGCGCTCAATAATATACTTTCATGGAAATGACGTGAAGTATGTACGATATGCTGCTTCCATTAAAGTTATCAATGTAACAAAGGAAAGCTTGTCACTGTCGATGAACTCCCATGATATGTATAATATTTTCTCATATCGAAGTTACTTTACTCCCGAATAGCCTCGGGCAACTTTCTTTCCCAGCAATCGCTGTGTGACACAGGAGGGACGATCTGTTCCTTCCATGATCTTTGGACGTATTGGTCATCTGGTGAATGCTGACGCGCAACTGTCATGGCCACCTGTTCGAGGGGAACACGACTATTTGTAGGCTCGCTGACTGGCCAGGTGTGAATAGCAAAGCACTTTGCTCAGCTGGGTTGCTGGTCCCATCCAGTACCATTCACTCGGCGCAGTACGTCGCAAGCTTCATTTCGCCTCACTGTGAACTTACGGGTTTTGCTGGAGTTATCAGAAGATATACATATACTTCGTCGTGTAACGTGAATTCTCAGACTACATCTTACAATTATTAGCAGGTTGATGGTTATACGGTGGCCAAACTTTCTAGAATGTGATTAGTTCTTCAAGGGACGAACTTTCGAGACAGGAGAGGGAACACGCGTGCATGCCCTGGCTAGCGGCTGGTAAAGTGGCATGCCAAAGTGACAGGTGATGGCATCGAATGGGAATAACAGAATGATAAGAGCGACTATGTTTTCTAGTCCTCTTCGTCATCATAACAACCTTGTTATGTTACAAGGTGGAAAATAAATTTAAGTACGTAAACTGTATAGGTTTATGAAACAGTGAGATCAACTTGATTCATTTTGCCTACTTCACCGTTTTGTTTACAACATTCGCTCGGCGTCATTGAATGGCCTTGTGAAAGTGTACTCAAATGCGTTGTTCTTGCTTTCCTGTGTTCTAGACAAAATAAGTTTCATTGTCTTGATATTTTTACGATGATACTTGCTATTATTTGTATCGTGTTGAGTCTTCGTAGAACATGACAAGTCACTTAAGTTACGAGACAGGGTAGAGAACACGTGTAGCAATTCGCAAGTGGCTGGTAATTAAATGGCACGGCAACGCAAATGACGGAGGAGTGGAGGATAAATGAAGATAAAGAGCGACAATTACTACCAATTCCTCTTCGGCCATTTACCTGTACTAACACTATCCAAATGCACAAGGGACCAATAACACAATTTAATTACTATATATACCACTCTCTTGTTGACAAGCAATTTGCAATTCTTTCAGCCTGAGAGACGGCTGATAGATCTTTGAGACAGGGCTCGCCAGTGTCCTGTCCTTGTTATAGCACCATAACACTTCGTGTATGATAGAGAAAATGATTTTTATTGTTAGTACAACCATTTGAATTATGCTAGATATTCACTGACTTGAACACTTGGACACATTGTTTCGAATTACACCGACATCTGCGGTGCTTTAAGTTAGCACCTTTAAGTGCGTTCAGTATCCAGTAATCGGGAGATAGTGGGTTCGAGCCCCCACTGTCGGCATCCCTGAAGATGGTTTTCCGTGGTTTCCCATTTTCACACCAGCCAAATGCCAAATGTCGCTTGCTTCCACTTCCTAGGCCTATCCCATAGTTAGCATCTTTCGCGTGTACCCAGCCCCGTGAGCATCTCGGAGGGATCAAGCCCCGAGAAACCGAGCCTGGAGCCCAGTTTACCTACTCGCCGCCCGCCAAGTAGGTCTACACTGTGATAGGTCGCGTGATGCATTCTGAGCAACCGACGCAGTACGTGCGTCATGATGCTATCTCGATGTCGTATAGTGACGTCAGGTGCATGAACTCTTTGTCTCGAGGCAGTGCTGGGAAACGTATCGAGAGCTCTCAATGCATTTCGAACAACTGATGCAGTTCATAGTCCGCCTCTGTGGTGTAGTGGTTAGTGTGATTAGCTGCCACCGCCGGAGGCCCGGATTCGATTCCCGGCTCTGCCACGAAATTTGTAAAGTGGTACGAGGGCTGGAACAGGGTTCGCTCAGCCTCGGAAGTCAACTGAGTAGAGGGGGGGTTCGATTCCCTCCTCAGCCATCCTGGAAGTAGTTTTCCGTGGTTTCCCACTTCTCCTCCAGGCAAAAGCCGGGATGCTACCTAAGGCCACGGCCACTTCCTTCCCTCTTCCTTGTCTTTCCCTTCCAATCTTCCCATCCCCCCGCAAGGACCCTGTTCAGCATAGCAGACGAGGCCGCCTGGGCGAGGTACTGGTCATCCTCCCCAGTTGTATCCCCCGACCGAGGGTCTGAAGCCCAGGACACTGCCCTTGAGGCGGTAGAGGTGGGATCCCTCGCTAAATCCGCGGGAAAATCCGACCCTGGAGGGTAAACAGATGATGATGATGATGATGCAGTCCATGACTCGTAATCCTATCTCGAAGTTTGTCCTTCGACTATACTCCGCCTGCTGATCAACTAATGACGATGCGCCCACTCCTTTATAATCTACTCGCAGTCGACTTACATACCGGTACTTCCTGCATTTTACTGCTGCACCGTCCGCTTCCACAGCGAAATGGTTAGCGTGCTGGCGTTTGGTCCAAGGGAGTAGGGTTGGGCACTATGTCCCTGTTTCGGGACTCTGTGCCGGTGCACAGTTATGTTCCGCTGTTCCGGAACACGGAGTGTCAATTGCTCCGAAACATTCTCAAGCGAGACCGAGATATTGACTTGCTATCCCGTCAGAAGCGCCACTACGCACTGCCCTTCCCCTTCGGCTACTAGCTGACTGTCGATACCGGCGGTGTGCACTTTGTTCTAGCGCCTGACACTCAGGAGCCGTCATCGGCTAAGTTAGCGTGCTGGCCTTTGGTCACAGGGGTCTCGGGTTCGATTCCCGGCAGGGTCGGGAATTTTAACCATCATTGGTTAATTTCTCTGGCACGGGGGCTGGGTGTATGTATTGTCTTCATCATCATTTCATCCTCATCACGACGCGCAAGTCGCCTACGGGAGTCAAATCAAAAGACCCGCACCTGGCGAGCCGAACCCGTCCTGAAATCTCCCGGCACTAAACGCCATACGCCATTTCATTTTTATCGGCTAAGTTCGTGCATGATCGTCGTAGCAGGATATTTAGCCACCACACTCTCCCTGTGCTTGAGCTTTTCAGAACTTATGATTTTCACTTTCCTCGAGTTCAGAGTGTATTGTGAACAGAATTACAGGCTCAGTGATATAATTGAACGCTCACAATGCTATCGCGTGCTCAATTTGTAATCGGTTCTAATGCTACATGATACACATTCATTATTTCTAACACCTTAAAGAGAAACTAAGTCGCTAATATTATTATGAAACACATCTACATGACTTGTAAATATCACTTCTTCACCTGAATTTTTCGTCTTAAAATGACGATTCAAGTTTCCCTATAATTAAAGGATGTAGAATATTCTGACATACTGAGCCCACCAAGTTATTCGCAACTACTTGAGAATTAAATAATACACTAGCTTAAGTAATAATTTCACTGAAAATTCTGAAAGAAAGAAACTCAAGTTCACGTTTTAACAAACTTCACCTCATTACCGCAAGCTACAGATTACTTATTGAAAGCATCTTTTCACGCGGGATCTTCGAGAATGCGTACACTATAAGAAAGAAAAGAAAGCCTTGTGTATAATAAAAGGAAGTACGGGTACAACATACTGGGCACACGAAGTTATTCTTGGCTATTTTACAATTAAATAATACACTAGTTTAATTGGTTTCACTTCAAGATTCGCAAGTAATCAAAGGTAAGCGGGACCTGTGACGACACGATGCGTTCGGTACCATGAGTCAAGTGACAGCGGATATAGCCGATGACGGCTCATGACGGCTCCTGAGTGTGAGGCGCCAGACGGAAGTGCAGTGTGCCCGTGCCGCCCGCGCCGCCAGTCCCGCCACGTGCTGCTCGTGTTGGAGTGTTCCGTGTTCTGTCATATCCTCTTTGTTCTGTGAGTTCCGTTGCAGCCTGCCACTGGCCTTCGGTAGTAAATCGGTACATGCGAATAACTTAATGTGTTCTGTTTTGTGTTTAACTGTTCTATAAGTGTGTTTTTATTGAAGTCTAGGAATATATACCGTACAAAAGACGGTAAAGTTTCCATGATGTCGCACAGAAGTCCTGTTTGGGACTTTTTTACTAGAATAAAACCCGACAGAGTGAAATGCAATGTTCCCGCTTTGGATGAACCGGGTTCGGGAGATGAACTTGAGAATGATCCGGACGATGAAGAACGTCGTATTAAAAATTTTTTATCGTCGACATCGTCCTGTAATTCGTCTGCTTTCCACAGATCTCTTTCATTTTTCTTTACTTCCTTCACGTAATTTGCCCAGTTGTCTTATGTTTTTATGGCATAAAAATGTTAGTTCAGCATTTGGAACAAAACCATGTTCATTATCCGCGTGGACTAAGGCAAATCACGGTCCTCGGCTTTTCGGTGGCCTAAGTCCCGAACTCACCCCTTCAATGGCGTCCTGCCGTGCACTTTTCACTGTCGTATCCTTTCATTCTTTTGTCACTGTCTGCCCAATATTTACCCACGATTCATCTGTGTAAATTATAACTTTATTTTGTGCCCTCAAACGTTTTATCTCCCTGAGATATCTGTGCCTCCAATTAATAATTTCATCGGTTTCAATGAAAGCTGCTTTATTACCCCGTCTTAAATAACGGAAGCCTATATCATGTAAGAAGCGATACAACGTAGTTTTGGAAAATCATGGCAAAGAATCTTCTCCATTTACCCGACTCAAAATCACGTTCAATGTCGGTGGTATGTTAGCAAATAAAAGAGAGTGAACCACCCGACGCACTTCACTTCGCAAAATTTCATCGTATTTAATTTTCCATGCATTTTTCTGCCGTCCTTCTGTTTTTTTGCTTTTTTTGTTGTTGTTGCGGGATAGACTATAAAAAATAATCCAGGACACTCATTAAAATATTGCGTTCTTTTCCCCTGAGTTTACCTACGGAACGTTTCTTTTTCATTTGGCGATCCATTGTACATCCTTCTGCACTTTTTCTTCGAACTAAGAACCCCCCCGCACGAGCACGAGCACGAACTGACAACTACACAGACTACACAAACACAATCCACTTGTCCTCAAGAACTATACATTTATCACTGATCTTGTCCGGTTCCATGGCTAAATGGTTAGCGTGCTGGCATTTGGTCCAGAGGGCCCCGGGTTCGATTCCCGGCCGGGTCGGGGATTTTAACCTTCATTGGTTAATTCCAATGGCTCGGGGGCTGGGTGTGTGTGCCGTCTTCAGCATTAGAATTCATCACAGGTAGGGCGCGATTCTTATAGACGCGCAGGTCGCCTATGCGGCGTCAACTCGAAAGACCTCCACTCGTCCTCTTCGGAGGCCACACGCCATTAAATATTATATATATATATATATATATATATCACTGACCTTTATTTAATCAATCTTATAATATTGATTAAATGAATACCACTGCACACGACTGTCAGTATATTTAAAAGCTCAGCCAGCCGAGTCACTCGTGAAACGTAAACAAACGAGACGTTCTCCCTGTCATAAATTAAGAGATAACGAGCTAAGGACTTGAGGTATGAATGGTATGATTTAATAATAACTTCCATATCCGACGACCGTTTGCTTTGCTTTAACCACGCCATGATCCTTCTGCACTTTTTCTTCGAAATTAGATCCTCACGCACGAGCACGAACTCACGAACTACACAAACGAAATACACTTTCCCTCAAGAATTGTACATATGTCACTGATATGTATTTAATCACTATTATACATACTACTGACGAAATGGGCACTGCACTGCATGCTGCTGTCTGGAAATGTTTAAAGCGCATGTTCGGGAGATCACTACCGGTACTTCAGCTAGACAGACAGACAGCCAGCTAGCCAGCCGAGTCACGCGCGGAACAAAAATTCAAGGCAGATATTTCTCCTGTCACAAATTAAGAACTAAGCAAGATAAGAACTTCGGGATTGTTTTAAAAATAACTTCCATATCTGAAGACCATTTGCCTCGCTTTGACCCCCCATGCAAATTCAATAGGAAAGACGCTGGCCAGCGACTGACTTTTTCGTGCCTGCACATAAAATTCCTTGAACATGACTGAAAATAAAAGCATATACTGCATTTTGTTATTATTTAAATTTAAAAATAAACTTATCTACATCGAGCTGAAATGTTTCTTTACCAGTAGTGAAAAAATTAGGAAAGTAATGAATATAAAATAGGAGTTATGACATGATAAGTTCTATGCAATGAAGATTTTGCATTTGGCGAAACTTTCCATTATATTACCATTTTCACACTAAAGTATTTTTTTACATTTTGTTTGTTAACGGCATCGAATGCGCCTTGAAATTCTATACATAACACGATATTTACCCATTTTATCCGATAACATTCTGATTTACGGATATTTGGCAAACCCGCTGCATTAGAGTAGGACAGCGCTATCCGCAAAACATGAGAGAAGGAAAGAGACGGAATTATCCCATTACTGCTATACTGCAATTTAAGGTTGGAACGCTCTATACTGCGCAGTTACAGCCCCGTGTCCCAAGTGCCCACTGCACACAGCCAAGGCCAACTAGCTTATCTAGTGCGGCCTTCAACACAGCACGTTCGGTACAGGCACATTCCAGCTGACGCGGAGGATGTCATGTTGCCTCTCTCTCTCTCTACTATGCAGTTAAAGTCCCGCGTCCCGTGTGGCGGCACTCTGTACCGAAACGCTCCGCCTCCAAGCTCCTAATGTTGCGGAACAACTGAATGTTCCGGTATGCCCAACCCTACAAGGGAGTCCGCGTTCGATTCTCGGCTATTTTAGCCTTCATTGATTAGTTCCTATGGTTCGGAGTCTGGGTATGTGAAATAAATAGTAATGAAGAGTGTGACGTATTTTTAAGATTTTATTGATTAGTTCCTATGGTTCGGAGTCTGGGTATGTGAAATAAATAGTAATGAAGAGTGTGACGTATTTTTAAGATTTTATTGAAACCATTTCCTTTACGACGCATCGAGTTGTGTAATAATTTGAACAGAAAGGAAAATATGTCGGTAATGGCATAAATATATTGGTATATGTGTGCATGTATCTGAAAAGGGACTCGTTCTCGGCTTAAGTCTCCTTTTTGACTATCGATACTTTTATATAAGTATGGAAACAAATAGATCGTTTTCATGAAAAGGATCATTCATATTCATATTTTCAGACCAGAAGGCACATATAGAGGATGAAGCTGAAGTCCATCGACAAACTTTCGGAAATTGTTCAGCGAAACTTTCTGTGTATATTGGTAGAAGGTACCCATGGTCTCCGGTGGCTCGTTATAGAGTAGAACTGGTAATTAAATTATAATTTATTCGGTTTTATTGCCGCAAAGAACATTATTTCTGTAAAAAAAACCTTCACAACAGAGAAAAATCCTGCAATATTCAATAACCAAAACGTACAACACGGTACACAGAGTAAGGCCCGATTTACACCTGCCGAGTACTCGGTCGAGTAACTTATTAAGGAGTAGATGTGATTGCACGAGGAAGAGACAGTGGACGAGTCAGTGCAGTGAAACGTTTAAAGGGTGCGGGAACATGGTTATGAGAAGCAGGAAAATGATGAAAATGAAGAGTGTTTATAAACAGTATTGGAACTTGGTCATACCTGCCATAATAGAGGAAATCGAAGATGACATTACCGTGCGAATTGGCTGTGCGGAGATAGTAGGTTCGAACCCCACTGTCGGCAGCCCTGAATATGCTTTTCCGTGATTTCCCATTTTCACATCAGGCAAATGCTGGGACTGTGCCTTAATTAAGGCTACGGCCGTTTCCTTCCTATTCCTAGGCCTTCCCTATCACATCGTCGCTATAAGACCTATCTGTGTCGGTGCGACGTAAAGCAAATAGAAAAAAAAGATGACATTACCAACAAGAGTTTTTAATTTCATTTTTTACATCTTGTACACCAAAGTCAGGTTAATTCATAGCTTGTACCAACTTGTGATAAGCAGCATCACGCATGTTTTTGTCTTTGTACATGGCAGATTTGAAGTCCCATAAACATTCGTGTGTTTTGTACTCTTGAATGAATTTTAACGTTGTTTCGCTACTACATTTAGTCATTGTCATGGAAGAAATAAAATCACAGCGCGGCAGACAACACAAGAACACTCCTTCACAATTGACTTAACTGATTACACTGACCGAGTGAAGAGCGAGTGAAGCGCCGAGGTGAGTGGGCAGGTCATGGAGGGTACTCATTCAGCCGAGCAGTTTGGCCACGTTTCTATCCACTGTCTCGCCCAAATCACTCGCTCGCTACTAGGCCGAGTCCTGACTGTACTTATCACAGTAGCCGAGTACTCGGTAGGTGTAATGCCGGCTTAATGCGATAACCCTCTCTCAAAACACGTACACATTAATCACAGTGTGTCACATTGTGCTTTATAAGTGGTCCCTTGGTCAGTAATACTATTATATACGATTTTTTTGTGTCTGATCCACTGTTTTTGTTTGTTTGTTTTTGTTTTTTGTAGGCAGGGGCGAAGCGTCAGGGGAGACAGGGTAGACAGTGTGTACCCTTAACATTTTGTGAACGAAATACTGTCTAGTTAATTCAGTTATTTTAGGACATTAGTTATTTTCACATTCATGATATTATTATAATCTCCGCTTTACTTATTTTCGTATCACTTCGGCAATGTTAGGGCTCGCGTCAGTTACACGAAGCACGTAGGCGAAAGTAGACGCTGTCCATTCTGTGTATTTTCCCTTTGATTTCAGATAGAGCAACACTAACGCTATCTGTAGGTGCTGACTGTGGAACTATGACTTTCCTATAGCAAGATTTCTCCGCCCAGTAGACAGACTTGCCAGCGTCTCTTCTTGCTCTCACTGGCTAGTATTTGGACCCCAGGTATAAGGGTGCTCTTATTGGCTATCATCTCAGACATGCTTTCAATGTAGTTAATTTGAATTTATTTTATTATAAGACAGTCTAAAAATAAAATAATCATATTCAAATACGAAATATAGCAAACTTACACCTAATAAATGAATGACAGCATGAAAACCCTTCAAGTACATGTACTTCCTTGCTCGCCATTATTAGTTAAGGTATTATAAACCCCTCAACTACTGGCTTACATTCTGAATAATGAACTCCAGTGTGTGCACACGGAAACAACAAAATTGCTTAACTAGATGCCGTATATTCCGTTAACGTCAGTTTCTAGTGAACGCGCTATTAATGCCTTGAAACTAATTAAAACCTATTTAAGGAATTCAGTGACCAACCAGAGACTTCAAGACGAGGGTAATAGATATATTTGCTGAAATGAAGGACAGGCGGATTTAACTCATTTACAAGAATATTGTTTAAGGTGACTTGTACGAAAATCTATTTATTTCTTATTTCTCTTATTAAATCTACATAGCAATATATGACAACTCCCACTGCCCATTTAGTCTATATTTAAAAATAAAACGAGTGCATGTAGGATTATAGGTTGTTATAGGATTTGTCTTAGTTTCAGTAATTAATATAATATTGAATGTAGATCTGTATGCGTCGAAAACAAAATTCCATATATACACTAATGTGATTAAAATAGTTTAATTTTTTTTAAAAAATCTGTCTCCCCCCTTACTTAGTTCACGCTTCGCCGCTGTTTGTAGGGTTCATGTCCATCCATTCATTCTTCATTACTTTTTTATTTTGGTCAGTGGATGAATTTGAATTTTTTGTTATTTCATTTCGTACCATTAGGGGCCAATGACCTCGATGTTAGGCCCCTTTAAACAACAAGCATCATCATCATCATCACCATCATCATCATCGTACCATTAGGGGCCAATGACCTCGATTTAGGCCCCTTTAAACAACAATCATCATCATCATCATCATCATCATCACAATGTGTTCAATATGTTCTTTCAGTGTACCTACTGTTTTAAAGGTAACAATTCCATGTGGTCAGAAATGATTCCATATTTCGAGAACACGTTTCTCTCTTTCCTAACATCTGGGAAACGATTTGTCGCACGGATTCACGGTTAATCTGCAGTTCACCCGCCTTCATGCGCACAGTTAATCGCCGAACGTTCGTGATTAATGTCCTCACCTTCTCGATGTTTTCGTCACTGACGGCGGTGGCCGGTCTTCCTCTACGGCGGTTGTCAGAAACACTTTCCCGGCCTCCTCGAAAACGGGTGAACCGCTCGTACACACACTTCAAGGACAGTACATGATCTTCATAAACGCGTACCAGCATCGCATGTGTTTCTTTCGGTGTCTTGCCAAGCTCAAAACAAAACTATACATTGATCTTTTGGTCGTTCATGTTCCTGTTCGCAGTTCATAACCAACGCACTAAACACGCACTGTGTCAAACAGGTCTTACACGGCACACATACGATGCTCAACTGAACAGCGTTGGGAGCAGGTGGTCAAAACCTGCTGCTACGCAGGTGCAGCGTTGCGTGTCGCCGGTGTAGCCGGATCGACCGTTCTGACTTCATTCAGCGAACTTTATTGTCACAGGTTTTATATTTCATCAGGCAATTAACACACAAGTTATTGGGTTCATATCAAACTTTAAATGACAGTATTAGGGTTGTAGGTGTGGAGCATTGTTGCTTTACGTCATGTGTTCTGTGTGACAGGGAAATGCTGTATTTACAGAACCCTGTTACAACTGTGACCGCTTCGATCACCTTTGACCAGCAACGGAACTACAGTATATTTTTGTTGCTGTAGGAAGAAAAATATTGATATTAATCGACCTAGAGGAAAGCAGAGCACAAAATACTTATTTTAAGTAATAGATTGTTTTATGTAAGTAATACATTACGAAATAGATTTTCTGTTATTAAACTACGTTTCCATTGTTTACATAATTATGTTGCAGTATTTACCTGGCTATGTACTATTATCCTTGTAATTCCCACGATGGTGACGTAATTGCCCTTCAGCCATTCTCACACTGATTTAATGTACTCCATTCAGGTGTTTTAGCATGGTGTTTGTACTTCTGTTTTAACTTAAAGTATTTTTACATATGTTGCACACAGCTTTCAGTGACATCAAAGTAGTCCCATACAGCCGATCTCTTCCTACTTGACATTGTTGATGTTTACAGCACTGCTTATATCCCGCAACTATTCTTCGACCTTCGCTCAACTTCTAAAAACTGGAATACAATCGGTTTTGTTCCTTTTCACAGTCATGTGTTGTAAGGATAAACGGCAAAACTGAGGGTGTATTTTGTTCACTGCGTTCCATCAGCTGTTTAGCTAGAACAGAATGACGTTCTGTCTGATGATTTGCTGCGTGTACACATTCTGGACGCCTAATATTAATACCCTATTTGCCGAAAGTATGATGTAGATATAAACTATTCACCTGTTCCCCGGACGATTGTAGTATTTGGCGCGGTTAGCAATAGGCTATGGTTACAATAAGTCTGTCATACTACCGATCATGTTAGCATATCTATGGCATAAAGGCTACCTGAGATCTAACTTTCCAGTAGGGAAGCAATACCATGTGAGCAAAATGACCATGTATAAAAATAACACGTGCTTAAAATACACTAAATACAACTTATACTGTATACCGTGACAGTGACTTTAAATAATAATATTTTTTTTTTTTTGCTAGGGGCTTTATGTCGCACCGACACAGATAGGTCTTATGGCGACGATGGGATAGGAATGGCCTAGGAGTTGGAAGGAAGCGGCCGTGGCCTTAATTAAGGTACAGCCCCAGCATTTGCCTGGTGTGAAAATGGGAAACCACGGAAAACCATTTTCAGGGCTGCCGATAGTGGGATTCGAACCTACTATCTCCCGGATGCTAGCTCACAGCCGCGCGCCTCTACGCGCACGGCCAACTCGCCCGGTAAATAATAATAATAATAATAATAATAATAATAATAATAATAATAATAATAATAATAATAATAATCATGTTATGGGTTTTACGTCCAACTACGTACATTTTTATGTTTTTCGGAGATGGCAAGGTACCGGAATTTAGTCCCCACGAGTTCTTTTACGTGCCAGTCATTCTAGCTACGCGAGGCTGACGTGTCTGAGCACCTTCAAATACACCGGACTAAACCAGTATCGAAACTGCCAAGTTGGACTCAGAAGGCCAGATAAGCTATATTATCAATATTAGAATAGATGGCATATTCAGTGGTGTGGGCGAGAGACGCCGTGAACGGATATTTTCATATTTTATTATGCGTATAATGTGTAGTATTATCGTTCTCAAGTCATCATCAAATTTAGATTACTTCTTTTGCTCGTTCATTAAGATATTTTATATTGTACCGCGCTATCCCAATCCCATAACACCTCAGCGACCACTAGTACGCATGCTTCATCCGACCAAGAGCGGGCGAAAGAGCGATCGTGTGACGTCATGCTGTCATCGAGTCTTCGCAAGCGAAACGAGTCCGAGCCTTGACTCGAAAGTGTCGAGTACCGCGATTCCAGGCATCACTCGTGCACATCACTAATGTGAGGAACACCGTGAGTCTAACGTTACTTGTGAATGGTAACGCTACATTAGAAATACCACGGTTCTACTTTACTAGTGATAAATACCATTATGCGGTGCCGTTGACCTGGATTTTGAACCCCTTTAGACAACAAGGATCATCGATTCAGCACAGTCCTTTGGAAGCAGTCCCTTGGTCAGTATATACCATTGTTTTAAGTTAATTTCTGGAAAGGTGGGGCATTGTTTGATTGTTGTAAGTTCATGATCATTGTTTATCGTCGTCTTTTTGAATTCTAGTCAGTGAGTTGATTTTTAGAATTATTTTTAATTTTTGAATATTCTGAGTTGTATCCGCTGATTATTTTACATTCATATTCATCGATTCATTCTTCATCAAGTTTTGAATTCTGGTCAGTGGATGAATTTTGGAATTTTTTATTGTCATTACCGTTCGTCTCATTCGTACAATTAGCGGAGGATGACCTAGATATTAGGCCCATTTAAACAAGCATCATCTATTTGAACCAGTGCACATATCACGATGCATTATCCCGTAGGCCGTTGAAGACCTTACCCCAACCCATATCCCACTAAGTGAAGGGCCCCTAACAATATGTTTATGTTACTCCAATCCGTAATATCTACATTCCACACTCTAGAAAGAATTATACCTCTTAGTAATATCAAACCAATTTTTTCTCACCCCTCTTACACCCCTTACTCGTCAGTCGAAGGATGGACAGGAAGAAGAACAAGAAGAAACATCGCCCCTTCCGGAACTTACCTCCACCAGTATTCAAAACTCCTCCCTTCCTCCCCCTACTTTCGATACAATCACCCCACCCACCCGTCAAGCTCAAACCCAAACCAAACTCAGCTAAACTAAGCCATCCAAAACCACCCAAACTGATCCCTTGGCCATTCACACCTCAACCTCACAGGCTACCAACACCAACGTACAACCAGCTGCACCACCACCAGTTCAGTCAACAACCTCACTAGTTCACAGAAGCACTCAAACCCATACTTCGCCAGGGTTCGAACCCAAACCATCTCTAGAAAGCCTCAAGCCCAGCAGTCTCTGAACATGCTATAACTGCCTCCAGCTCCACCACTCAGCTGCTGAGTGTCAGAACACTACCCGCTGCAACAGATGTGGTGCTAATCATGTTTAATTTTCACGCCCTTGGTGGCCCTGGTTTTTTCTTTGGCCATTACTCTCATATTTCAATAGAGGAAGAATTCCGAGTTGTACTTCCGCATAAAACAATCGCCATCGCCACCATCACCGTACCCGCTGGCAATCGTAAGAGCCGTCTGGTAGGGGTCCAGGTACTTTCAACTTCGGAGTGTGGTTGGCCACCACGTGGCCCGTAGTTGAGTCTTGGCATTGCTTCCACTTACTTGTCAGGCTCCTCACCTTCGTCTGTCGTATCCGACCTTCCTTGGTCAATTCTTGTTCGTTTTCGACCCCAAAGGTTTAACGTGTGGAGGCCTAGGAAGTCTTTTATTTTCACGCCCGGGCCGATGACCTTCGATGTTAGGCCCCTTTAAACAACAAGCATCATCATCATCATCATCATCATCATTTTCACGCCCTTGGTAGCCCTGCTCTTTCTTTGTCCAATGCCCTCATATTCCGTTGTGATGGACCCCTTCCATTTTCCCCTCTGATTACTGTTAATAATAGATGATTGCCGAGTTGTACTTCCTCATAAAACTATCACCTCCACCACCCTTACCGTATCCCTATATCCCTTGACAGTCGTAAGAGGCAACTAGAAGGGATTCAAGTGACTTTCAACTTGCTAGCACGGGTTGGCGACCACGGTCCCCTTAGCTGAGTCATGCATTATTTCCACTTACTTGTGCCAGGCTTCTCACTTGTACCTATCTTATCCGACCTCTCTTGGTCAATACTTGTTATTTTTGGACCCCGATGGCATTAGAGTATTGGAGACCTTGAGAGTGTTTCATTTTCACGCCCTTCGTGGCCCTTAACTTTGTTTGTTCGGTAGTTTCGTTTTTTCCGAAGAGTGGATCCCTTCCACCTGTGGGTGGGGGTGGTAGAATAAAACCCGCAGTAACCCTCTCTGTCATTAGAGGCGCTGGAAGGGAGTCAAGGGGCTTTCAACTTCGGGGCGTGGGTTGGTTACCACGGTACCCTTAGCTATTTGGCATTGTTTCCACTTGAGTTTGTCTCCTCACTTCTATGCGACAAACTTTGGTCAATTCTTCTTCCCTTCAACCCGAAAGTTTGCGAGGCCTAGGAAGTGTTTCATTTTCACGCCCTTCGTGCCCCTTAACTTTCCTTGCCCGATACCCTCGGTTTTTTCCAAGAGTGGGATCCCTTCCCCTGTGCATGAGGGTGGTAGGAAAACACCCACTGTACCCCCTGCCTGTCATAAAAGGCGACTGAAAGGGGATCCAAGTGCTCATAACTTGGGAGTGTGGGTTGGCGATCACGGAGTCCTTCGTTGAGTTCTGGCATACTTCCACTTGCCAGGCTTCTCACTTTCATCTATCCTATCCGACCTTCCTTGGTCAACTCTTGTTCTTTTCTGACACCGATGGTATTAGGGTTGTGAGGCCTAGGCAGTATTCATGTTCACGCCCTGCGTGACCTTTGTCTTCCTTTTAGCCGACACCTCCATTTTTTGAAATTTCGGACGTTTTCATTTTTCCTTTTCAATTATTGTTACTAAAGGTTGGTTGCCCAGTTTTACTTCCTCTTCAAGCTATTACCTCTAGCCTACTATCTGCTCCGATCCTGACGCTGTTAGGTTTGAGACGCCCTTCATGGACTTTTCTTTCTTTTGCCGACGCTTTTCTTACGTTTGAATGCATTCCCGACCCTCCCACTCAGACTCTCGTAAAATTTTCGAATTTTGCAGGCATCTTCGGGGTATCAGGTTGTCTGGTAAGAAAGTTTTACCGAGCCCGATAACTGCAGTCGCTTAAGTGCGGCCAGTATCCAGTAATCGGGAGATAGTGGGTTCGAGTCCCTCTGTCGGCAGCCCTGAAGATGGTTTTCTGTGGTTTCCCCATTTTCACACCAGGAAAATGCTGGGACTGTACCTTAATTAAGGCCACGGTCGCTTCCTTCCAATTCCTATTCCATCGTCGCCATAAGACATAGGGCCTATCTGTGTCGGTGCGACGTAAGACAAAAAAAAAGTTTAAGTTTCTAGGATACCTACATTCTGTCCCGCAGTCCATGGTTAACAAGCCTTTCTCTTACCTAGAGGCTCCAGGCTCTATTCAAGGCCAGATTCTATGATTAGTACCATTATGAGAAACACCATGGGTTTTGTGTTGCTTATGAGCGGCGCCATTATGTGAGAAACACCCTAGGTCTGCGTTACCTGTGCTACGTACTGTGCCCTTTAAAAGGCAACAACTGCGGTGATCTCTTCTTTCTTCCGTGCGCCGGCTGCTCCTGTAATAAATGACATGTAAAATCATACTCACCACTGCATGTAGACTCTTCTTTCTCAGTCGTGCCCGTCCGTTATCCCCGGAGAGGCCACCCGCTGATAAAGGAGTGAGGGAATGAAAAGAAGGGGGAAACTAACTAAAATGACGGTACCCAAGACTGAATTAAAATTTAAATAAAAGACTAATTTATTAAAATAAAATGCAAAGTGCGAAAATTGAACGTAAACTGAACTAGTGAAAAACGTAAACAAATGAAATAACAGTGACTAATAAAATATTAGAGAGTAAGGATCCACCTTACAAAGCAAATCATAAACTGCCTAAATAAACTGACTGAAGGTCAAAACACCTTCATTAAAATATACCAGACTATCTTGACACTGTCTTCAAGTTAAATAAAATGACTCAGTTTAAAACTTTGGTCAGAAAGACCACCTTCTTGAAATACAGGAATACATTACGGAGAAAAATATCTCCCAAAATAAATTTAAAATAGTTGACTCACAATAAAATAAATTAAATACTGTTATGCCACCAAACCACTGACTTATAGGATTTATTAAATGTTTAACACCTGTTGCTCATTTGGTAAAATACCCAAAATTTAAATAATCATGGACTGCACTAAGCGAGTGTATCACTTAAGGAATAATTCGAAGAAAACAGAACAGCCATGAACATCACACTTCATTTCCGACATAACTGTTGTCTTATACAAAACCTCATGATCAGACCAAATTAATTATTCAAACATCACTCTGAGCGTATCCAACCACTCATCTAAATTTTAAACTTCATTTGCATGTCTGTGATAGACTGGACTTCTTAAAATAAACATAAATTTAGGCCAAATGCCTGATGTTAACATTATCAAATGATAGCGATCCTTGTACATTAAAATTTCTATTGACTTTGCCGCTAACTGCATTTTATTATTAATTCATATTTGTGGTATCACCACTAGATGGAGGCAGATACCCTCTTATTTACCATTTATTGCGGCAGTTTTATACAATTGGTTTATTTAAAGATCGCTTCATTTCAAATAAAAATGTAGTGGATTTTAAAAGAAAGTTTGGTAATTACTTAGATGCCTGGTATGAGCATACCACTACCATTTCGACTGTGACATAATCGATGATCCAATAAACCTAACATCTGAAATGGTATTTACATCATTACATTAATTTAACGGAGAAACACAGCTCCGACAAAAAAAATATACAGAGATCAAAAAAAAACTAGCCTAGCTACACTTATCTATTTACATCACAACAAAATATAAATAATTCACATACGCTTGCGTCCTACAAATAAACGATAAAAGGTACAAACAGAAAGGAAAACAAATAAGCGAACTGGATCCCACCATCGCGGCCTACTGGAAATTAAAAGGATATAAATGCGCAAAACAAACTCAGAGTCACCAGAAAAACAATACCCCGCTGCGAGTAGCAAAATGAAATATTGCGAATTTGACGGCAATCTCAAATTTCAGACGATAAATGTCTGGACATGATATTATTTAACCTTGACGGACAAATTACTGTTACCTCACGTCATCCGTGACTCTACATAAATATTCAAAACACATTGATTCGTCGCTCTGTTCACATGTACACTGGCTAGCATCATTTGTCAAGCATCTACTTTCCCTGGAATTATTTAAACAAATACAGGCTCCTGCCTGTAGTATCATAACCCATGTCGTAACACATTTAACACACGTGGTTAAATTCTTCATTTCGCAATTCTATTTAGTCATTAATTCTCGACGTCATTATTATACATTATTCTCACAACACAGCCTCGCTCGTATCCGGCGGGCAAATATCCGTCGTGCACATTACGGCTTCTTACAACAATTCAAGACATGGTCCCAATATCATATTTCCATCATCAACGTAGATCATCAGGGATATTAATCATCTAGCTCGATCTCTCGATCATTCACTGTTAACACATCACAAAAATCACAGAGCTGACTCATCAATGGCGCTCACCGTTTCTATCAAAACAAAGAATGACGAGATTGCCTCTCAAAACACAAATGTTGAAACATGCGCAACCGCAACTACACAGAAATAAAATATTCGCGTCTACCAAAAATCGTCGCAAAAATACGCGGGATAAGTACAATCAAAACCGGACATCAGAAGGATGATTCCGCAACATAAAACAAGCTGAAATGCGCAAAAACAGCAAAATAAACATAGAAATCATCGCGGTGGCGTCCATAAGATCAAAAACTCCAACAAAATCGACTCAAAACCACCGATCTAAAATCATGATGAATAATAATAATAAACTGACATTACACTCGTAGATCAAATATCAAAGCTAACTGTCAAAGTGACATACTACAAAATCAGCCATAAAAAACACGCAAACAAACATCTCCTAAAACAAAGTGCACAAAATAAGCCTATCTGAAAGTGCAACATAAACACTATTATTATTATTACTACTATTATTATTATTATTATTATTATTATTATTATTATTATTATAAAACTGTGAATTATTTACAACCCTACCTAGTACTCTAAACTACATTGATCATCGATTTTTGCCACGGTCCTACATATTATTTTTACATTATAATGATGCTCATACCTTGATGGTGGAGGCAGGTCGGTTCACCCACCGGCCCCGGTCATCGTGGAAATTAGAATTCCATCTTCAAGCTGATGTGGTATTCCAGATTATTACACACGCAAATTTGACACATTCTTGCCATGCCGTGACACACGTTTATATTAGCATAAAACACTCGTATTTCTCTCACTCCAGTGAAAGTTAAAAAATGCCACTGCAGACTCCTGCCTGGTGTAGAAGGATGGTCGCCTCGCTCTCTACCTGCAAAATCACCTGGTGGCCTGCTCGCCGATCCCTCAGCTCTGTTTACACTACAGCTTACAGTACATTGACCCTACTGGGACATAACTGTCTCCTCAAGGTTGACTATTGCGGCCTCCATTGAAGAAAGTCAATCACCTTCCTGTCTGTCTTTACTGGTTTCTCCCCGTAAACATCTCGCTTGCCAAACAGTTTGTAGAATGGTAGAAACAAGCTAAAATACAGTTTATGTTGTGGAGAAAATTTTATACTGATCTCACATGTAACACTCCCCGCTGGTTAGAAATGTTTTTATGTAAATATGCTGAAAAACATGGACTTGTTTCCCTCGACTAGTAATGTGAGTTCATTCGAGTTGAAAGTGTAATTCTTGCCTACTCTCCCTGAATTTACAGTAAAAGTCTGTGAAAATGTTCATTTTCTGAAATGCGATTCTCCCAAGTAAATAATACAAGGCTCTCTAAAAATGCCTACAAGTGTCTGATCGCTTTCTTACCAGTCAAAATACAGCTGACTAAATGCATTTGCTGATACACACTGTCACATTGTCAAACGTAAATTCACTGAGAATACTGTAGTAACACTAAAAGGTACTCAAGACAATAACTGAGAAAGACTCAAAACACTGAAAATTCAGAACGACTGCAAAAACACTGAGACTGACTGAGAGTTCACAACGACTGACTTGACTGAGAATTCCAGAAACACTGAGTTGACTGAGAACTCAAAAACACTGAGCACTGCAAAAACACTGAGACTGACTGAGAATTCCAGAAAACACTGAGAGTTCGACCCTGTGGTCGCTGGGTTTTGTAGAAATTCCTCCCACCACCTGGAAAATAGTTCCGTGGAAGGGATGTGGCGTAATAATCCAGTCCTCGGGAGCGCTTTCTCGTACATCCGTAGGTTATGGTTTTCAAAATTTATATGCAAAACTTCCTAAATTTTGTCCGACTCACATGTGATATTGCGCCGCGGGAAATGATCATAGGATAATCCACACGACTGCGCGCGTCACTGGTGTTATTTTCTTCCGGTGGATGGCCTCATCCTGCCATGACAGCTCCTTCCTCTAGATCCTATTACTCCTCCGTGTGAAGTTGAATTTTAATAATTAGGCACTGATTAACCACAGATTGGTACTGATAATTCACCAAACATTATAAAGAAGTCAGGACACTGTTTTTCACTACCACATCGGGCTTCAGATCGCGAGATACTGATTGTAGATTTCCCGGTCTGACGGCTCATTCAAATTTAGAATTTTCTGATTGGCTGAGACTTTCGCGCCCTTCCAAACGTGGGTGCATCCGCTTCCTCCCAAGGATTGGCAGTTATAGTCGTTGGCCCCCTATTGTCCTAGCAAAGTAGGTCAGGCTTCAACGCGTGCTTTTCTGGTGAGAACGGACAGCAAGTCGCCACTCCCAGGCGGTGTCATAAAATTTATTGGAAGGGATCCTAAGGATGGTTTACAATTTGGTCGTGCCAAGAGAAGAGTTTCATGGATTCTCTCGCCGTCTGACTGGCGCCAGAAAGTTCCTTTGTGACTGCTAGTTTCACAGCCTCACTGTGGTATCTCATATGTGAAATATTCAATTTAATTGTGAATTAAATTAGGCCAAATTCGCTTATGGGTGCAGTACAATACTTAGGAAATGAAATGTCGTATGGCTTTTAGTGCCGGGATATCCCAGGAAGGGTTCGGCTCGCCAGGTGCAGGTCTTTCTATTTGACTCCCGTAGGCGACCTGCGCGTCGTAATGAGGATGAAATGATGATGAAGACAACACATACACCCAGCCCCCGTGCCGTAGGAATTAACCGATTAAGGTTAAAGTTCCCGACCCGGCCGGGAATCGAACCCGAGACCCTCCGAACCGAAGGCCAGCACGCTGACCGTTCAGCCAACGAGTCGGACAATACTTGGGAGTAGCACCATAACGTTTGAAACACCGTGAGTCTACGCTACTCTTGATTAGTACCGCAACTTGAGAAATACCATGCTTCCACTTCACTAGCGATAAGTACCATTATGAGGGGCCGTTGTCCAGGATTTTAGACCCCTTTGGACAACAAAAATCATTGATTTAGAATTGTGCTTTGTATGCAGTCCCTTCCTCAGTAATACCAATTTTTCAACATGGTTTCTTGGAAGGTGGGACATTGCGTTTCGGATCCATTGATTGTTTTCAGTTCATAATCGTTATTCATTGTCATATTTTTAAATTCTAGTCAGTGGATCGATTTTGTAATTATTTTTAACTTTCAGTATTGTGAGGTGGCTCCGCTGATTATTTTAAATTCATATTTATCCTTTCATTCTTCATGATTACGTTTTAAATTCTAGTCATTGGACGAAATTTGGACTTTGAAATTGTCATTAAATTTCGTCTCATTTTGTACCATTAGGAGCTTATGACCTAGATGTTAGGCCCCTTTAAACAACAAGCATCATAATCATCATCAAAGCCAGGTTAGGGATGTTTACTTGGATATGACGGATTTATGAAAAAATTGATCTAGCGGCCGGGATGATTTGTCTCACTGATCACGATTCACATCGTAATCTTCAGTCTTTCCGGCTGAGCAGCAGTCACTTGTTTTTTTTTTTTAACAAGTTGCTTTACGTCGCATCGACACAGTTAGATGAAGGAAGCGTCTGTGGTCTTAATTAAGGCACAGCCCTAGCTTATACCTGGTGTGAAAATGCGAAACCGCGGAAAAACCATCTTCAGAGCTGCCGACAATGGGGTTCGAACTCGCTATAACCCGAATGCAAGCTCATAGATGCGCGCCCCTAACCGCACGGACAACTCGGTCAGTCAGTCACTTGGCAGAAACTCATCAGCGGTGTAGTGGGATGTAGGGGGGGGAGATAATAAAATACCTCTTTAATTCAAGACTGTTTTAATTTTTATACCTACCTCAACACACCGCTATACTTTGATTTCCATTTTTTTATTATTATAGATAATGAACATTTATTTCTAGTTCTGAACGGTATACGGTACCCTTTTCTATATATTTGTCTGTGAAGTGCTCATCATGGTTCATTTTCTTCGCACTGGGATACTTATTACAAGTAATGAACTTCATTTCGGTTCCGTATTGAATTAAAATATCTAGGATAAAATTCTAAAAGGAGCTGAATTCTATTAAGTCCACCTATTCAATATAAATTATTGCCATTTAATAAATGGTCTGTCTAAAATGCTTCATAGTAGGACGTGTTTCGCACTTACCTAGAGGTCATCTTCAGTTAAGGTACATCCTGATATACTTAAGCAACACGCACGCAGGAGAATCTGCAGGAAACCCTGTATTACCGCGGTAAGCGGTCTTTCTCAGTTGCCTTCCTGCGGAGGTTTATTTCCTTTTCAGCAGCGTATCCTGGATGAGTCTGCCCTCTGAGGCGAACTTTTTCAACTGTGTTCTCCCAATATCAATGTGTTATCCACGAGTTGCACATCATAAAGAACACAACTTACTTCCGGGCAAGAACGACCTAAAGCCTAATACCCTCGCGCTGAAGCTTTAGCTCATCGCCTAATCGTCCTTTGCATGCAATAATATTGCTGTAGAAGGGATTTCTGGAGATTGTGAAACTAAACAGACCTCTCTGATGACACATTAGAACTATGATCTGATTTATTATCACCAGTCTTGAGTTTTTCCTTCACGGCTGGAGTGTGTTTACCGCGAGTTACACATTTATTATCGCACGCGTGTGTTCCGTAATACATGCACAATTCATTATTTTCTTCCAAACTGCAGACACAAGGGTTCTATTAGATTATTTTTCTTACATTTGTTCCGCTGAAATATCTAAAATGAATTACCGGCCCCCACCGTTAAAGAAAGATTATTTACGAGTCATGATAAACGAAATGTTGGACTTTAGTGGGGAGGATAGTGATCTTAGTGAAGTAAGGTCTACCTAAGGGGAATTCGTAAGTGCCAGGAATTTACCAATGCCTTTGCTGGCAAGATGTAGTGTTTACAGTGCACTGTGTCTTCTGGTATGGGCTATATCAAATTTGTTACTTTCATTGACCTGTCTCAGTCTCATCCTTGGCTTTGACAATATGAAAGTGACTGAGGTATGAGTGATGCTAGTAATACCATTCCTTATGCAGCCAGTCCCTGTTTTGAATGGTGTGAAAATATCACTGATAGGGTCGGTTGGTGCATGCATTTCAGTGGGCTTGGCAGACTGATATGTAATAGCAACGGCTGGCTCGGTGAGGAAAGCAACGGGAAACTACCTCACTCCTCATTTCCCTAGTACGCCTCTTCAGTGACGCCTAGGCTATTTATGACAGCTGTTGGTGGAGTTGCAGAGGATCAAACCAGCCTTCGGGCTGAATACCCAACATACAGGAATTTAGCTGGAACAAGCACTGCAGGCTCGAATGTACAGGGTTCGGGCCCAGCTGATGCGATTGTTCAGCAGTCGCGAAAGAGACAACAGATGTTCAATTCCAGTTCAAGTAGCGATCATGACAGTGGCAGTGGTGACGATAATACTGATAATATTACAACCAGTTCAAATTTTTCGTCAACCTGGACTGAAATTGGACAAAGAAGTTCCCGCTTTGATCTAAAATTCCATCATGATGCAAAGGGAGAGTTTTTAGGGAAAACAAAACCGAGCGAAATATTTGAATTATTTTGATGACGAGGTATGCCAGAACATAGTTGAACAGACAAAAGATGCCCAACAGAAAATCTCACATAAGACCCAGTTTAGAAAGATGAAACGAAGGAGCCGAGATCAAAGCCGAGTCCCGGACAAATAAGGACGAGATAAAGTTTCCTATGCGTTTACTGTTGCCTCAGGGGATTGTATAGAAACCTAGATTAGGACATTATATTTCTCGCAATCGCTTGTTGACTACACCTATTTTCAATAAATTGATGACGCAAGAGAGATTATTCCTTACCAGGCTGAGTGGCTCAGGCGGTTTGAGGCGCTGGCCGGCCTTCTGACCTCAACTTGGCATCTTCGAACCTGGCTCAGTCCGGTAAGTATTTGAAGGTGCTCAAATATGTCAGCCTCGTATCGGTAGATTTGTTGGCATGCAAAAGAAGTAGATATTCCTTCTCGTTACAGGTATTCCACATACGCCAGTATCAAAAAGGGAGAATAAATCCGAAGACGTGCAAAAGATATTCAAATTCAGAAATCCGCGAATAATTAAGCAGATATCTGCAGCAGTTGACAGAAGTTAGATACGTATCACGTGCACAATTTCTGGTTACGGCCGCTCCTGTATTTACTCAATTAATTTATATAGTTTTAGTTAGTAATTTAGTTACGCAAACTTATAAAATACTTGGATTTTTCCAGATTAAAATTTTTAAAAATCAGAGTAGTCAGTAGGCTACACCACAATTAATTTTTTTTGCTAGGGGTTTTACGTCGCACCGACACAGATAGGAAAGGCCTAGGAGTGGGAAGGAATCGGCCGTGGCCTTAATTAAGGTACAGCCCTAGCATTTACCTCGTGTGAAAATGGGAAACCACAGACAACCATCTTCAGGGCTGCCGACAGTGGTATTTGAACCCACTATCTCACGGATGCAAGCTCAAAGCCGCGCGCCTCTACGCGCACGGCCAACTCGCCCGGTCCACAAATTATTACAACTTGGTTTTAAAGAAAGAGAACTTAGTGAAGAAAGAAGCATATATAAGGAAGCAAAATACACTAGTAGCCATCCGCGGTGTAGGGGGCAACGTGTCCGTATGTCACCCGGCGGCCCCGGGTTCGATTCCAGACCGGGTCAGGCGTTTTTGATTGTAAATGAGTAATGTCCCTGGCCTGGGGACTGGGTGTTTGTGTCGTCCTTAACGTTCCTTTCCTCACGTTCAATACGTTATACTTTCGCCATTTACATAATACACGCAGGTTCCGCACATATGGTGCAAGTAGGGGTAAAAAATCTTCATAGGTCGACGGCCCGAACAAATAGCATTTATAAAAAAAACGATAGGAATGTCAGACGGAAGCTGAATCACGCACCATATGTCACACAACATGTCTAAAAAAACAGTGTCAGAGAGGTTCTGATCGCTAAGGTACAACTTTGACAACAACTAATGAAACATGGCAATGTCTTCTACAACAAAATATGCTGTTAATAGGGTGTATAGGTACCCCTAACGGCCACACATGCTTCGCAGCGACGTGGCATGCTCTCTGTCAGATGGTCCAAGAGCTCTTGTGACAGTCGATCCCATCCTTCCGAAAGGGCAATGCGAAGGTCTTGGAGGGTCCTCGGTGGAGGCTGATGGGGTGCAATTCGTCTCCCCAATGTACCCCAGGCATCCCTGCAGAGAAACACATTGGAAAAAGCCGGTGAATTTCTTAAAGACATTTCATACTGTGCTGAAAAGGAATCAGCTTTGAAATCTCAGAGTAACACGATTGAAGATACATTGAATGTTTTGGTTAGGATTCACTTACAAGATTCTGTCAGTATAACTAACAAGTTGAATACAGTACGTCATATTGTGCCTACCAAGGATGTCAAAGTCTGTCAAGATTCTTCAGAAGTTGTTGAATCCCAGAGAATAATGGACGGAATACTTACCCGTTTCAGAGTAATCAGAAAAACAGTTCATCCTTAAGCAAACTCATATTAACAAGCTGGAAAAGTTCTGTACCAAGGAAGTAATTGCCAGTGATGTTCAAGTTGCCCTAAATGTTAAGTCAGCCGTCCGAGAGGAACTACTCCTACGATATTCACAAAGGAAGAGCAGTTTGTTGCAGAAAGTACTGGAAGGAGGAGGAGATGATTTCTATACTCCTAGAATCCAAAAACAATTTACAGAAGAATTAATGGGACAAGCTAATAAGTGACTGTTAAAGAATAAAAATAGGAGAGAAACTCTTATTATTCCTCTGAACAATAAAATGGAGGGATTAAGTAAAATAAAACAATTGGGCTTACCTACAATGAGACAAGTTTGTAAAATTCAGTGGCATGGACCTCAACTGGCCTGGGTGGCATGGTAAACACGAGGACAAGTCACACCACCATTAATGTCAGAGCCTGACAATTACTGTATTTGTTGACAATGTCAATATCAAAAATGTATCCATGACTGATTAAGAAGATAAATTTACAACTATAAATATTATGGCTAACAATGATAGTCTTATATCCCAATGGCAGGAAATCCTGCCAGAGGATTTAAATGGTTCATTGTTGCCCTGTCAAGAATAATGAACAAAATTCCAGTAGCAACACAGTCTTCATGACTGTCTTGAGAACTTAAATACATAATACTACTTAAATCCAAGGTGAAGTAAAGGAATACTTACGATGTATGTCTGTTGCTGTATGCCATTTCATTCCACTCGATCTTTTGCTCAAACTAATACACCTGTGGTGATTAATAGCACAAAATGATGGCATGGATCTTTATAACTGGCTTCTCTATGAAGGTCAAGGAATATGCTAACGCAGTGAATAAACAAATTAACTTAATGCACTGCCATCTGGATAGAGAAAACTACACCGGTAGGAAATCCTGAAAGTGGGTTGAAATGGGTTAATAACTTGCTATGCGCTGTCTCAAAACATAAACACGAGATACAAGTGACTGTCGAAACGATCACTGTCGTCAGGATAAACTAAAGGAAAGTAACTATCGAAATTATCACTGCCTCCTGAATACCATGTCCAATTTCTTCCGAGGGGAATAATAGCGAGAAAAACAAGTGTCAAGAAACCGCGGTAACGAAACCAAACTATAGTAATGTTGCACAGCTTTTACGACAGAAAAGTTTTACCACGGTTTCGTAAAAGCTGGTAATTACCGAGCTTGGTGCACTCAGGATTGTGCTTTGGAAGCAGCCCCTTGGTCAATACATACCATTGTTTTAAGTTAATTTCTGCGAGGGTGGGGCATTACGGGTCGGATCCACTGATTGTTTTAAGTTCATAATCATTGTTCATCGTCGTATCTTTGAATTCTAGTCAGTGGATTTATTTATGAATTATTTTTAACTTTCAATGTTGTAAGTCGAATTCTCTGATTATTTAAAACCAATATTCATCTATTCATTCTTCATCATCAAAATTTTGAATTCTGGTCATTGGATGTATTCTGCAATTTTAAATTGTCATTGCATCTTGTCTCATTTCGTACCATTACAAATTTGTTATTCTTGATAATAATATTACATTAACCAACATAAAATTAGTTGTTAAGATGTTAAGCATAATCATCATCATCATTATCATCATTGAAAAATCCTACTTTCTGCCCCCTACCGTGTGACGTGTCACAGATGATGTAACTTGAATATTTGTCTACATTATATTACATTGTATTTACGATTACTCCATATCAACCAACGAAGAACTTGTCCGACTCGATGGCTGAATGGTCAGCGTACTGACCTTCTGTTCAGAGGGTCCCGGGTTCGATTCCCGGCCGGGTCGGGGATTTTAACCTTCATTGGTTAATTCCAATGGCCCGGGGGCTGGGTGTTTGTGCTGTCCCCAACATTCCTGCAACTCGCACACCACACATAACACTATCCTCCACCACAATGACATGCAGTTACCTACTCATGGCAGATGCCGCCCACCCTCATCGGAGGGTCTGCCTTACAAGGGCTGCACTCGGCTAGAAATAGCCACACGAAATTATTATAACGAAGAACTTGAACACTTAACACAATCACCTGGTTTTCATGAGATATGTTCTTTTTGTGTAATTTAAGATATTATTAATGTCTTCTGGCAATATACAAACTATATGTAATACTCACCTCTTCATCATACCCAACAGCAACCAACTTGGTTCTTCTTTAGATCGATACGGAAATGCTACACCAGACGCTAAAGGAGGAATACCGGCGGCTGAAACCCCAGTGAACGCGCTTGAAACACATTCCTCGCATGCCAAACAATGCTGTGCACCGATGATAATCCTGTCCTGATCTACGATTAACTCTTAGCAAATGAAATACTTCGTTACAAGAAGGGAATATCTTGAAGTACCACAATAAGAGTATGTCGTTCAGGGAGGAAGAGTTACCGAATAGTTTACATTCAGTCCTCGATCATCTGCCCTGTAGTTTTTTTAGCATTACTGTGTCATTCGGTGTAGTGCTGTGAGCGGAGCGGAGGTTTGGCGCGCTTTCAGTCGGAGCCTCCGATTCAATTGACGATTGGTATACAGCGCGGAAATTACAAACTGGACATATTCCTTCCTCCGCTCATTGCCCTCAATCTGGCTTGTTTTCGTTACGAATTCTGTGTTCGTAACACACGTCCCACTCCTGTGGGTGGGGGACGTAGATGAAGAATACACCCACGGTATCCCCTGCCTGTCGTAAGAGGTGAATGAAAGGGGCCTCAAGGGCTCTCAACTTGGGAGCGTGGGTTGGCCACCACGTGGGTCTTACCCGAGTTCCGGCATTGCTTCCAATTACTTGTGCCAAGCTTTTCACATTCATCTATCTTGTCTGACCTCCCTTGGTCAACTGTTGTTCTTTTCCGATCCCGATGGTATTAGAGCATTCTTTTATTTCCTCGCCCTTCGTGGCCATTGCCTTTCTTCGTCTGTTACTTCATTTTTAGAGGTAATGGATCCCTTCCTTTTTTTCCTTTTTTGTCTCTGTCTACACTTGTGTTGAGGGACGCAGAAGAAGAATACACCTACGGTATTCCCTGGCTGTCGTAAGAGGCGCTGACCAAGGGGTGATTGTATTAGAACCATGAAGCTACTTGTGAATAATACCATCAGGCGGGGAACATCATGGGTCGCTTTTATTTGCGAGTAGTGTCAATATGGTAGATACACAACGAGTTTGTGATTCGTAACAAGTGAATCTGCGTGGGTTTTCCAGTATCCGTGATTAGTACCATTGTGAGAAAAACCATGGGTCTGGATGTTGCCTGTAATTAGTACCCACCTTATGAGAAACACCGCGGGAATACCAGCGCCCGTGATTAGTACACCTAGATGAGGACCACCATGGGTGGCGTCATTATGTGAGAAACATCATAGGTCTGCGTTACCTATACGAGGTACAATACTTGTGAGTAGTATCATAATGTATGGGACACCGCGAGTCTACGCTATTTTTAATCAGTAGCGCAACATGACAAATCCCTTGGTTCTACTTTACTAGCGATAAGTACCATTATGAGGGGCCGTTGACCTGGATTTTGGACCCGTTTAGGCAACAGGTATTCTCGATTCAGGATTGTGATTTAGAAGCAGTCCCTTTGTCAGTAATACTACTGTTCATGATAGTTTCTGGGTAGGATCCACTGATTGTTTTAAATTCATATCCATCCATTGATTCATCATTATCATCACGTTTTTTTTGTTCTGGTCAGTGGAGGATTTTGGACTTTTAATTTGTCCCCCACTTCTCCTGCGAAGGGAAAATCATGCCCTCCATCTTGAGGGTATGAGTTTTCGCCAGTAGGTGCGCCTACTCCTAAACTGCGCGCTCCACTCGTAGAGGAACTTCCCACCCCCCGGAAAGCATCGATGTTCTGGGCGTCAACCCCGCCGTGTGTCGATGGCGGGATGGACGTCGAGCTGACATCTACATCTGCGGATATACAGTATATGTTGATATTGATAGTGTTTAGGTTCACGAGCATCTTGTTGCTCATAACCTGATACTCCTTTTATAGTCCACACTATGGCACTGTTACAGTGGAATTGTAACGGTTACGACAGGCATCTTGATGAGCTACGTCAGCTCATTAGTGAGTTCACGGCGATTATAGTCTGTATTCAGGAGACAAACATCAGACCGGTCGCCATACGTTCTTCAGAAATTTCAGACTATACTCGACAGAACGATATTATTCTCACCGGGCACCCGGTATGTTTGTTCGTTCTGATACTTATAGTGAAGAGGTTCCTTTAGGAACCCCACTGGAAGCAGTTATGGTGCGGGTACCGCTTTCTGTCATAGCAACAGTGTGTAATGTTTATTTTCCACTAGACCAGCCTCTTAACAAAAATGATGTCACTGATCTTATAGAACAGCTTCCAACTCCCTTTCTCTTATTGGGCGATTTTGACGTCCATCATCATATATGGACCTCTGAATAACCTTTCCCCAGGGGAAAGGAGTTGGAAACGTCAGCAACAGAGCTGGATCTATGTATTTTAAACACAGATGGACCAACTCATTTCAGTGTACGTTACGGCACATACTCTCGCATAGCCGAACGTTAGTTCCACTGTTTCGGTGGAATACACACGATGATCTCTCTGACAGTGAACATTTTCCCATATTTCTTACTTTGATGAAACAAAAATCCGTCGAAGCTCCTCCTCGACGGATCCCTAAGCATGCTGATTGGCCAAAGTTCACATCACTAGCTATCTTTAACGACGCGAACAGGCGCACAGTAGACGGTGAAATAACTTACATAACAGAAGTTATACTTGCTGCTCCTGAGGAGCCCATTCCGCCGTCCTTCTCAGGGACTCCTCGCCGAAACTAGTTCCTTGGTGGAACGACGAAATTTCAGCAGCTATCAAGGAACGCCGTCGTGCTCATGAACGCTATCGTAGGCAGCCTACTGTGACCAAATGGTAATATTTTTAAAATCTCCGCACTAAGTTACGAGTTCTTATTCGCCAAAGTAAGAAAGCTTCCTCTCAGAGATATGTGTCATCTATGACGTCACATACTCCACCATTTCCAGTGTGGACTAAACATCGACGTATTTCACGTATCCATGAATCATTTTCCGTACCAGAAATTTCCCTTGCAGGCAGTATCGTCATTGAACCATTCTCGATTGCTAACCATCTAGCCTGTCGTTTCGCGGATGTGTCTGGCTCCGGGATTTACCACCGTGATTTCCTCGCACTAAAGCGTGAGGCAGAAAGTCATCACCTTAGTTTTGAGACTCAAGCTTCAGAGGACTATAACGTGCCTTTTACGGAGTGGGAACTTCGCAGCGCCCTGGCGCTTTGCAAGGACACGTTTCCTGGACCAGAAAATGTCCATAACCGGATGTTAAAACACCTTAGTGAGGGTAGTCTTTTATATCTCCTTCGTATGTTCAATTGAATCTGGATAGAGGGTGAGTTTACATCTAATTGGCCAGAGGGCATAGTCATTCTTGTCCTCAAGCCTGACACAAAATCCCAAGTATGCAGGAAGCTACAGACTTATCTCTCCTACAGTTTGTGTAAGCTGTTTGAAAGGATGTTAAATCGTCGATTTGTGTGGTGGTTGGTTGGTTTTTCTGAGTACCAATGTGGTTTTCGAGCGGCTTGCTCGTCCACTGACTACCTGGTACGCCTGGAGATTTCCATCCAGGTTGCATTTATCAGAAAACATCATTTCGTGGCTGTTTCCTTCGACTTAGAAAAGGCTTATGACACCACATGGCGACATGGTATCCTTTCAGCCCTGCATCAGTGGAAATTACGAGGTCACTTTCCGGTATTTATTGTAAATTTTTTGTCCGTCCGCCTATTCCGTGTCCGAGTTTGGAGGACATATTCGAAATACCACGTTCAAGAAAATGGAGTCCCACAGGGATCGGTTCTTAGTGTCACACTGTTCGCGATTGCCATAAACGGCATTGCCGCTGCTGCTGGCTCAGCAGTAATACCTCGCTATATGGCAGTCGCAGAGCGACAATTACAGCAAGCTATTAGGAGAGTGGAACAGTGGACTTTAGAACATGGCTTTCCGTTTTCAACTGCAAAGACCTCTGCTGTCCACTTTTTTCGGATTCGCACTCTTCACTCGCATCCGAAGCTTTATTTAGGAAATGTCGCTCTTCCCGTAGTTGACACAAACCGATTTTTTGGGCTTCTTTGCCATAGCAAATAATCTTGGGAGCCACATGTTCGGCAGTTAAAAGTGCAATGAACCAAGAAGCTGAACATCTTGAAGTTTCTTAGCAGCACGAATAAGGGGGCATGGTGCTCCTACGATTTTATAGGGCATTTATTTTATCCAGGTTAGACTACGGCAGTGCAGTATATGACTCAACAAGGCAAAACGTCCTTGCGAAACAGAATATCACAGTGGGATTAGTTTGGCGATGGAGCTTTTCATACCAGCCCCATTGCTAGCCTGCTCGCTGAATCTGGTGTTCCGCATTTACGCCTGAGGCGCCCGCAAATGCTTCTGTCGTAAGCTGTAAATTTGCGACAGATACCACTTCACCCAATCTATCCTTGCGTATTCCACAATGGAAATCGTCGGCTGTACGCTGCTTATCCTCGAGCAACGCGGTCGGTTGGAATACGCTTGGATAACAGTCACAGATTGTTTGATGCACCTTCAGTTCCTTGCTTTGTCACACAACCAAGTGGGGTACCTCCGTAAATAATACGACGACCTGAATTAATACTGGATTTGCACACTGCCCCGAAGAATAAAACGGACCATTCCATTTATCGGAGGTTGGCCGGTATCCAGGTTCAGTCGTCCTTTACACGGATGGCTCGAGAACAGACACTAAAGTGAGCTGTACGTTCTTTGTCGACACTGACAGGTTTCCGTTTACTCTCCCGGAAACCTGTAGTGTGTACACAGCAGAGCTCTATGCTATCTGTGAAGCTCCGCGGTACGCACTGTCCTATGAGCGCCGACTCTTTCTTCTGTGTACTGACTCCTTGAGCTTGCTACAGTCTATTGATACCTGTTTCCCTCGGCACCCTCTGGTGCAGCGGGTCCAGGACCTGTTGGCCCGGTGTTTGGATTCCGGCACCAGAATAACGTTTGTGTGGCTCCCAAGCCACATGGGTTCAGAGGCAAACGAGTTCAGCAGATAAGGCTAACCAACCAGGCAGTTGCCTTACAAGCTTCCGGCAAGTGATAATCGCTCTCAGCCGAGACATTTGGTTATGTCTCATTGGGAGATGAATGGCAGGCACTCCACTTCCAAATAAGCTGAGAGCGATAAAAGATGCAGCTTCCGGTTACTCGGAGGGAAACAGTGGCATTATGTCGTCTTCGGATCGGCCACGGTATAGTAGCGCACTCCTATTTACAGAAAGGGAACCCCCTCCGATGTGTACTTGCGGCGATCATCTTACCGTGGTACACATCCTTACGGGGTACGTAGACCTGGTCGATCTGAACCGAAGTTTAAAACTCCCGAGTACCAGTGGTATTTTTCATCGTTGTAATAATGTCCTTTGTTTTAGTGTATTTGTTTTAACTGCGTTATTATCTCATTGACTCTTATTTTAGTTCGTGTTTGCCTATTTTAATGTGTTATTTTAACTTTTAACTTGAATTATATATATACTTCCAGGCAATGCCATATTCCATTGTCACATGTACTTTCTATAATTCTATTAGAAAATAAGGCTTTGCGAATTAGATCCACTGATTGCTTTAATCTCACTATCATTTTTCATCACCATTTATTGTAACGCTAGTCAGTGGATACATGTTAAAATTATAATTACCATTTCACGGCGTCCATCTCGTACCATTAGGGGCCGATGACCTTAGATGTTAGGCCCATTTAAACAACAAGCATGATCATCATCTTTTTGAACCTGACGGTTTTAGAGCATTCGAGGCCTAGGGAGTGTCTCATTTTCACGCCCTTCGTGGCCCTTGCCTTTCTTCGTCCGTTACTTCATTTTCCGAAGTGACGGATCCCTTCATTTTTCTTCTTTGTTCCTCTCTGTCCACCCCCTGTGGGTGGAGGATGCAGACGAAGAATACACCCGCGGTATTCTCTGCCTGTCGTAAAATTGATGATGATTGTATTAGAACCATGAACCTACTTGTGATTAGTACCATCACGGGGGAACACCATGGGTCGCTTCTACTTGCGAGTAGTACCACTATGTTAGGTACTCAATAATTTTGTGATTAGTAGAAATAGTGGATGGCTCACTATGTGTTTACAGTATCTGTGATTAGTACCACTATATGCGGAACACCAGGATCGAACCTGCCAAGTTGGGGCCAGAAGGCCAGCCACTCAGCCCGGCTCACTGTGGTTATTAGGGGCAACGAAACTCGTACCGCTACTGTTTCCAGCAGTGGCTCAGACGGTTGAGGCGCTGGCCTTCTGATCCATACTTGGCAGGTTCGATCCTGGCTCAGTCCGGTGGTATTTGAAGGTGCTCAAATACGTCAGCCTCCTGTCGGTAGTTTTACTGGCACGTAGAAGTACTCCTGCGGGACTAAAGTCCGGCACCTCGGGGTCTCCGAAAGTCGTGAAAGAGTAGTTAGTGGGACGTAAAGTCAATAAAATTAGCATAACTACAGTTTGAAATGTTTATTTCCCACCAAGTCATCTAATATATCAATGATGCAATTGATGTTATAGAACTTTTTTTCCACTCTCGTTTCCACTTATTGGGTGATTTTAACGCTAATCACCCATTATTGGGCTCTGAAATGCCTTGCCCCAGAGAAGACAGTTGTAAGAGTTGATAGGAGAGTTGGATGAATGCATTTTAAATACCGGGAAAGCAACACAATTCAGTGTAGCGCACGGTACCTCTTCTCGCACTGACGTTAGTCTATGCAGCCGTGCTGTCGTTCCCCTGCTTCCATGGGATCTACACCATGACGTTTGTGACAAGTAAAAATATCCCCATTGTTCTTCCTTCGTTGAAAAAGAAATCCATCGAGGCTCCTCCAAGATGGATTCTTAAACGAGCTTATTGGCCGAAGTTTACATCATTGTCTGTCTTTAGCGACGCGAATAGCTGGGATCAAGGACCTGCTGACCGGGTGTTGGAGAGCTAACACCATAATCACGTTCTTGTAGCTCAAAAACGACATGGGTGTCTAGAGGAAAGAAGTCCGATTACCATCTCCCTCATCCTACGAGATGAAGAGCAGGCAGCAGACCTCGTTATCCATTTTAAGAACGATAGTGGCCTGTTTTATCATATATAAATACATTACATCATACATGTTATTCTTGCTGCTGATGATGAGTCCATTCCATCCTTTTCTGGGACTCCTCGGCGAAAACTGTTTCATTGGACGAACGAAGCAGCTATAAAGGAACGATGTCGCACTCATAAACTTTATCGTAGGCACCTTAGCGCGAGTTCTTATTCGACAGAGCTTAATGGGACAGATACATGTCGTCCATGTCTTCAGACACACCATAATTTCATGTGTGGACTAAACTTAGACGCATTTCGGGTGTACAAAGATCATCCTTAGTACCGGGAATTTCCATTGCAGGCAGTATCGTCACTGATCCGCCCACCATCTAGCAAGTCATTTCGCAGATTTGTCTGGTTCCGGGAATTACCATCGCGATTTCCTGACTCTGAACTGCGAGGCAGAACCTCATAATCTCAGTTTTGCTACTAAAGCTTCAGAGGACTATAACGTGCCCTTTACGGAGTGGGATCAAGGACCTGCTGACCGGTTGTTGGAGAGCTAACACCATAATCACGTTCTTGTAGCTCAAAGACGACATGGGTGTCTAGAGGAAAGAAGTCCGATTACCATCTCCCTCATCCTACGAGATGAAGAGCAGGCAGCAGACCTCGTTATCCATTTTAAGAACGATAGTGGCCTGTTTTATCATGTATAAAATTGATTTTAATGTTTTATTTTAATTTTTATGTTTTGTTAACTACGTTTTATCTATTTACTTTGTTGTAGTTAACTTGTTTGTACTTTAATGAGCTTATAAACTTTCAATTTGAAAGATATATGTATGATTACACTTCAAGGCAATGCTTTATTGTATTTTAAAATATATTTTATGCTCGACGATGCCGAAATATAAATATTATATGCCAGGAAACTAAATCTTAATGAGGCTCATGATAGTTCAAGTTTCATTACGATACAGGTTCTCCACTACACAGAGTTCAGATTTTCATTATGATATACGTTCTCCACCAATCAAAGTTCGGATTTTCAATATGATATAACTGTTTGATCAATTAATGAAGGATAGCATCACACCTACGCTCAACGCACTAGCTTCGCAAAATCAAACATGTCGGAAACACATAGTAACATCAATGCATTTGTATTTGAAATAAAGCTAGGTTATGATAACCGTTTGTCAAAGCTTGTTACATAATGTGCTATTATATCATTTTACAAGAAAATAAGATATTGCGAGCGAGATTCACTGATCATTGTAGATTCATATTCATTTTTCATATTTAAAAAAAATTCTAATCAGTGGCTGCATTTTAAAATTTTAATTATTATTACATTTCGTTTCATCTCGTACCATTATGAGCCGATGACCTAGGTGTTAAATCCCTTTAACCAACAAGCATCATCACATCAGAAGTGCCTACTATCAGATTGGAATAGATAATTTTTCTAGGATGAATGACACCGATAGTAGAG
The DNA here is from genome assembly GCF_040414725.1 of Anabrus simplex. Lineage (NCBI taxonomy): Eukaryota > Metazoa > Arthropoda > Insecta > Orthoptera > Tettigoniidae > Anabrus > Anabrus simplex. The sequence continues at coordinate 43,073,181 of NC_090268.1, forward strand.
CGTGGCTTTATGAGCTCAAATTAGAGGTTTTAATCACGGCTCAGTAGATCTACCGGCAAGTTGATGAACACTGCTTCCGGCTCCTCAGACTCACCATTTCGAAAATGCATAAACGAGGGACTTGAAATCAATAACATTATTGTTTGTTTGTCCAAACTTTGTCCCGTTTCTCTACAGGGTCGGGTTTGAGGTGGGATGAACCTGTCGTGGAGGGTTTTTCTGACTGGATGCCCCTCCTCACGTCAACCTCATGAGATGAAATGAATGACGTCATATGATAGTAGGAAGGGAGAGGATGAAACCTGGTGCCGGCACATAGCCTACTCCTGTCGAATAGCACCAAGGGGTCTGCTCAAGGCTTAACGTCCCCATCCGATGGACGAATCACCATCAACAGCATCATATACCCTCACTCCATATGAGCACAGCGGAGAGGTTTAGAATTTAATCCAGTCTTTTTGCAGGCAACTAGTGATTAGAAATCATATACCACCACCTCCTCTACCCTGCTGGCCAATATTCTGATAGTGAATTTTTTATCCACCAACGGGACTTGAACCGGCTAACTACAGTGTCTGTTAATAGGGTCTTACAGACTGAACGCTCCGGTCTCAAAGGCGCAGATTGCTAGTCGTTCTCCTTCTATTAAGTTAGCAATTTCAATATTAGCTGAGGATGTTGAAATTTAGGGGAGTTAAAATTTAAGTAAGTTTGACGTACAAAGATGAAGGAGGAAACCCTGGTATAAGGAAATGGAAAATAGCTCACAATGTACTTTAAACCCTCGCTCTTTCTGCAGTTCTTTTCAGCAAAAGTAAGAATTTTGTATGGGACCGTCGTCATGCGTAGGAATCCTAATAATATCTCAAAGTACTTCCTTTATGGATCATCTGTTCCCCGCTGCATTGTGCTCTGAAAGTTATGTCCCTCCATGTTTCTTTTGCTAACATTATCCGTGCTATGTTGGGAGGGACGACAGGAATACTGATCATACAAGAAACAATTTCCCGACGCTATATTTGTATGCGAATCTCTGCCTAACGCGGGTGGTATTGCAGCAGGTCCATCCGCTGCCTGCAAGTAAGATTCATCTCATCTCATCTCATCTCACATCATGCCCGCAGCATTACGGAGATCAATACGTGGGTGGTGCGCGAGCAAGAAAAAGAGAGAAAGAACACATCACAATATAGCTGGAAGTAATACGTGCAATCTGCAACCAACATCCCTCCGATTACATCTCATACGGCTAACTATTTCTCCTTTAGCCGGCAAAATATTTCATTAGTATTGAAATTAATTTTCTTTACAGAGATTAGGCATGAACTCAATTATTCTTGAAAAAACTCCCATAATGTGCAATATAAAATGCAGTACCTCAGTAACTTCGATATTTCCTTCGGGGACAAACTGGCTTCGTAGTTTATTTGGCTAGAGATTCACCTCCTATTCGCGAGGTTTTAAGGTAAAACGTGGCACGTTCAGTTCGAATTTAATTTAAATATGAGGGTTGCGTCAGAGTATAATTGCTAGATTTTACTGATACATTTATGTGGCGAAATGTTGAGAGTTTGAGGTTTTATCACTGTATTATTTTTAAATCTAGCCGCGTGTTGCAGAGTCAGCGCGTATACATATTAACCTGGAGGCATAGGTTTCGATTGCTGAAATGTACTCTTCCCTTCTGACCTTTTTTAATAATTACCTGGCGTCAGAATTACGTATGGATTAAATCTGGATTACGGCCAGATACATTTTCCTATCACTCGTTTTTGTGGTAATTGGTAGGATGGTTACGTAATATTAAGAATAACATGACCCCCCCCCCACATTCTCGAGCCATAGGAATTAACTAGAGACAGCTAAAACCCTGCCCTCGGGCCGATGACCTCCTGTGGATGGCGGGCGCAGATGAAGAATACACCCACGGTATCCCCTGCATGTCGTAAGAGGCGACAAAAATAGTCGACCAACGGGTGATGGATCTTGAACCATGTGGTACTGTGATTAGTACCACAATATGAGGAACGCCACGGGTCTGAGTTACCTGTGATTAATACCACTATATGATTGACACCGTGGGTCTGCGTTACCTGTTATTAGTACCCGCTATGTGAGGAATATAACGATTATGAGCATCTCCTGTCATTAATGCCACAATGTGAGGAGCACCATAAGTCTCTGTAACCTGCGAGTAGTACATTACCTGTGATGAGTACCACTATGTAAAGAACACCGTGAGTCCACGTTACTTGTGATTAGTACAAAAGAGCACCGTGGGTCTGTGTTGCCTGTGGGTGGTACCATAATGTGTGATACTCCGTGGGTCTACAATGCCTATGATTATTACCACTATGTAAGTTGTTGGGTGTGTCCTCCGCGCTCAGCTCCGCGCCTACAAGCTCCGCAACCCGCCGCATCGCCGATGTTTCCAGAGCCTACGAGAGGTCTGCACTGCGCCTGGCATGCTCGTCGGTGACGTCAGCCAGCGCTATATAAGGAGCGACATTCCTCGCCTTACCGAGGACTACCCCAGTGTCCAACGGCCAGCCCACACCGCAACTCAAACACGGAGGCATTCCTCTTAAAAACGTGTCTTGAACAGGTGGACAGATTGCTGGTTGTGAGGTCTCACCTCAGGACTCTGCCTCATCTTCCCTGATTCCCGTAGCCACGTCGAGCCCCAAGTCAAGCATTCTGCTACACTCCCACGTCCTCACCAGTGCTTCGACGACTATCTTAGCATTCTGCGAATTAAGATATTGATGCAAGTTCCTTGCAAGTCTAAGTCCAATACTAGCATTATACTAACGCTACTCTCTCTACAAGTTACGCTTGTTATCCTACAACAGATAGTTTTCGACTATCTAAGGGCATTTCCCAGTGAAATAGACTATTTCCTCAAGATAGGTGTAAATGTGTATATAGGACTCTCTCTTTGTAAATATATATTTGTGCCACAGACTTTCAGTCTATCATTTAATTACAGCATTGACTGCGTGCATTCAATCAAGCTTCAAGACAAGTTTCATTATATTTCTTGTAAATACTGTATAAAACCATTGAAGAAATAAACTTTATGTTGTATTACTGTATACCAAGTTCCTTGTATACAACTTGTATACAACATAAGTGACACCATGAACATACGTGGCCAGTGATTAGTACCACTAAGTGACAACACCATGGGTCTGCGTTGCTTGTGAGTAGTGCTTTATGTGAGGAACGCTATGGGTATGTGTTACCTACAAGCGATGCCATTATGTGTGACATATCATGCGTCTACATCACCTGTGATTAGTGCTACTACAGGAGGAACATAACTTTATGAGGGGCCGGTGACCAGGATTTTGGAGCCGTTTGAACAACAAACATCATCTCAGAGAATAAAATATTGTAAATTGGATCCACTGATTGTTTTGGTTTCATGGTCATTTGTGCATCATCATTCGATTCATATTCTAGTCAGTGGATACATTTTGAAGTTTTAATGATCGTTTCTAGGGGTAGTGACCACGCTGTTAGGCCCCTTTACACAACACCATTAAAACCTGTTCCGACCGTGAATTGAACCAAGCACCCTCTAAATAAAAGACCGCTACGCCTGCAGTTCTGGCAAGTAGTGATTCCCGGTTCGTATAATTATTTTAATTCTGAATTTAGGAAAGGGATTAACTTGTAACACCACGAACCTACACCGCTGGCGTAGCAATGGGAGTGGTGATACTCCCAGGTGGCGGATAGGGGGTCCCAACCGGCTTGGCGGTGGACTTGAAAGAAATAAAACCGCTCTCGCGGGCCAAACTCACAACCCCTGTGGGTGGGAGACGCACACGAAGAATACACACACGGTATCCTCTTCTTGTCGTAAGAGACGACTAAAAGGGGCCTCAGGCTCTCTCAACTTGGAAGCGTGCGTTGGCGACCAAGGCGCAATTTTCTCTGAGTCCTGGAATTACTTCCACTTACTTGTGCCAGGCTCCTCACTTTCATCTATCTTGTCCGACGTCCCTTGGTCCGCTCTTGTTCTTTTCATATCCCGAAGGTATTAGAGCATTCGAGGCCTAGGGTGTCTTTCATTTTCGCGTCATTCGTGGACCGTGTTTTTCGTTGTCTGGTAGGCCTACTTCATTTTTCGAAGTTTCGGATCCCTCCTTCTCCCTTTTCCCCTCTATCTCTCTACCTCCTGTGGATTAGGGACTCAGACGCAGAATACATCCCTGCCTGTCGTAAGAGACAATTAAAAGGGAAGACCAAAGGATAATGACATTAGAACTATGAGATGACTTGTGATTAGTACCACTCTGTGCGGAACACTATGGGTCATGAGTGTTGCTTCTGAAAGAGGTCGTCATATGTATTCCACTGGTAGTTCCGCTGTGTTCAGTGTGGTCTGTGGTACCTATTAATAGTACCACATTATGTGCAACCCCATCGGTCTACGTTGCCTGCGGCTAGTACTACTGTGTGAGAAACTCCACGGGAATAGAGGCGCCCGTGGTTAGTACACCTAGGTGAGGAACACCATGGGATTGTGTTGCCAGTGTGCGTTACCATAATGTGTATGCAGCGTGAGTCTGCATTGCCTATGGTTGCTACCACTATGTGAGCGACCCCATGGGTATCCGTGGCCTGTAATTAGTTCCACCAAGTGAGGAACACCTTAGGCCTGCGTTGCTTGTGAGTGGTGCCCTTATGTGCGAAACACCATGGGTTTTTGTTACTTGCGAGTGGTGGCATTGTGTGTCACATACCATGGGTTTACATTACCTGTGATTAGTACCACTGTCGGAGGAACGCCATGGTTCTGTTTCCCTAGTGATTAGTACCACTGTGTATCGAAACGTGCTGCATGGTATATTAAGTTTTGATATGCCAGAGTAGATATTATGAATGGTTATTTTTTAAAGGTGATGTTTTGTTTAAATATGGCAAAAGCAACCTATCATCTTTGAAAAAATAATACCAGTTCGTACTCACCCATCACACGCTGGAATATTAGTTGCTGGAAGTAGTCTCAGAATTGCAGTGAACAACAAAGGTCATCTCCAAATTGTCCATCGCAATTGCATGCCAATTATCTCTAAAGAACGCCTTATACTGCGAAAACGATCGCTCCACATCACAGGAAGTCAGACGAGCATAGTTAAAGAGAGGAATGTCACCAACGATAACGCCATCAATTTCGCCAACATGAGCACCCTCTAATACACTAGAAATTTGGCACATTGTTTGAAATACTCTGCTTATCCTGAACAAATTTTGATATTTGACCTTTAACAGTCCCTGTACCTGCGAAGCCGGTAGTGAATCTAATTTATTTTCAACAGCGCGCACTTCCTTCACTGTTTCGGACAACAGGTTAGTGGATTTTTCAAGTATGTCTATAGTTTTACACAAGAAGCTTCGATTGGCAGATATAAACGCCAAATCATTTTTCAAAGAGCTGTCTTTTAGTATCTCTTGAAGAGTCTCAATTGACGACGCGTCGTTTTTATCTAGCACGATCACAACGGATGCAAAACTTACGAAATTGTCTGCGTAGTATACCACAGCGCTAAGCCAGGTACTCCACCGCGTAACAATAGGCAGAGGAGGAAGCGCAAGATCCGGGTTTTTCTCTTTAAAGAGATCGATTCTTGAGGGTGATTTTACGAAGACTTTTTTGCCATTAGACACTAATTTATCCACTTGAGGATACTGAGCCCGCACAGTTTCACATAACCTGTGTAGAGCATGAACAACGCAAGTTACGTGTATCATTTTCGGAAAGCTCACAGAAAGGCCTTTGGCTCCTTTTTCATGTAAGCTGCACTGTCAGTGAGGAAAAGCAATACATGGTCGTATTTTATACCTTTGGGCCAAAGTAAGTGCATGGCTTCATTGAATAACCTAGCTACAGTGACATTGTTTGCAGCAAGCTTTTCTTTACACGCTAACAAATAAGAATGTTCGTAAGCAGTTTTGTCATTCTTCAACACACTAACTACATCATTTCCTACTTTTCTGCCACTTGAATCAGTGGTTTCGTCAATGCTCACCCACAGTTTTTCGCTGTCATATACTGCCCGAATTCTCTGTAATGTTTCTTCGTAACATTTTGGGAGATAGTTTTTCCTTAATGTGGATTCGTCTGGAGGCTCAAAATAAATGTACTTTGTTAGGAAATTTCTCAGTCCCGGATTATTTATTTTACCAAGAGGAATGTCGGCGCAAACAAATGCTCTGCACACATCTAAATAATACTGGGAATATTTAGATGGGCCAGCATTTGAAGTAGCTGGTTCACCTATTAGTAACTGTCGCGAACGCACACGAGTAGTATAATAGGACGGTTCGGCGGCCTCCTCCTCCTCCCGCGGCGCGGGAAATTTGAATTCTGGCGGGAAATTTGAATTTTGGCGGGAGATTTGAATTTTGGCGGGAGATTTGAATTTGTAAACAAAGCCACGTGCTTTTTGACAGCTGTCATCGACAACAACGCATCGCTAACCTCACTGCTGCCATCTTGATGGGCCTAAACCTCAGTAGTGCCAACTTAACCTAACTAGCGTGAGGTAAACAAAGCCACGTGTTTTTTGACAGCCACGTGCTTTTTGACAGACAACAACGCATCGCTATCCTCAGTACTGCCATCTTGACGGGCCGAAACCTCAGTAGTGCCAACTTAACCTAACTAGCGCGAGGTAAACAAAGCCACGTGCTTTTTGACAGCCACGTGCTTCTTTGACAGCCGTCACTTAACCTAACTAGTGCGAGGTAAACAAAGCCACGTGTTTTTCGACAGCCACGTGCTTTTTGACAGACAACAACGCATCGCTAACCTCAGTACTGCCATCTTGACGGGCCTAAACCTTAGTGGTACCAACTTAACCTAACTAGCGCGTGGTAAACAAAGCCACGTGCTTTTTGACAGCCACGTGATTTTTTGACAGCTGTCATCCGCCATCTTTAAACACTGTGCTGCCCTCTTTAGATGTAAAATTCGTCACCTGTCATCGGCAGTGCTGCCATCTTGACGGGCCTAAACCTTAGTGCTACCAACTTAACCTCACTAGCGTGAGATAAACAAAGCCACGTGCAGCTGTCATCCGCCATCTTTAATCACAGTGCCGCTCTCTTTAGCTACTTACCTTTGAAATGTGGTGGCGGATAATTTGAAAAATGCTTTTTGACAGCAGCCATCTTTGAGCACCGTGCTGCCCTCTTTAGCTACTTACCTTTGAAATGTGGTGGCGGTAAATTCCACGTGCTTTACAAACCTATATGCTTTTCTGACAGCTGTCATCCGCCATCTTTAATCCAGAGAGAACAGTGCTGCAATCTTGAAAAAATGCTTTTTGACAGCAGCTATCTTTGAGCACCGTGCTACCCTCTATGTGGTGGCGGCAAATTCTACATGCTTTACAAACCCACGCGCTTTTTTTGACAGCCATCATCCGCCATCTTTAAGCAACAGAGTACAGTGCTGCCCTCTTTGTTGTGGCGGCAAATTCCACGTGCTCTTGTTTGGAAACAAAGCCACATGCTCTTTTGACAGCTGTCACCCGCCATCTTTAACCAACAGAGCACTATGCTGCTATCATGCGGGCAATTTCGTTAGCTGTCATCCGACATCTTTAATGAACAGAGCACCCTGCTGCCCTCATGCGGGGCAATTTCGTTAGCTGTCATCCACCATCTTTAATGAACAGAGCACCGTGCTGCTCTCTGTAGTAGCGGGTAATTTGAAAAGTTCTGTTAGCTGTCATCCGCCATCTTTGAGCACCGTGCTGCTATCTATGTGGTGGCGGCAAATTCCACGTGATTTACAAACTCACGCGCAGCTGTCATCCGCCATCGTACATCGCAAACCTCAGTGCTACACTCTTTAGTTGAAAAATGGTGGTGGATAATTTAAAAAGAAAAATTCTACAGCAGCCATCTCTCGACGCTAATTGCACAAGATGGTGGCTATACATGACTCCTTAAAGGTTCTTATGCAAGATGATCGCTATACATAGACTCCCTTGGGATGCTTACGCAAGATGGCGGTTATACAAGGCTCCTTATGAGACACCCTAGGGATGCTTGCGCGAGATGGTGGTTGCTCTTATGAGGCGGCTTAAGGATCCTTGGCTAGAGACTCCCTAAGGATGCTTGCGCAAGATGGCGGATGCAAGATGGCGGCTATACATAGCTCCTTATGAGACAGCCAGTACTCAATACAACATGTGATCAGAACATTGATTGATGTGTTCAGAACACAAAATAAGTAGAATCGAACACTGTACTCGATACAACATGTGATTAAAACATTGTCTGGTGTGTTCAGAACACTACATAAGTAGAATCGAACGCTGTACAACATGTTAAGGGATACCTTTGTTCTAAGAAGATCAGATTGAAACATAACAAGACTAGAATTGAACACTGCACTCGATGTCGTTACATGTGATCAGAACAATGATTGATGTGTTCAGATCACTAAACATGTAGAACCGAACACTGTACAACATGTTAGGGGATACCTTTGTTCTAAGAAGATCAGATTGAAACATAACAAGACTAGAACTGAACACAGCGCTCGATACAACATGTAATCAGAACATTGATTGATGTGTTCAGATCACTAAACAAGTAGAACCGAACACTGTACAACATGTTAGGGGATACCTTTGTTCTAAGAAGATCAGATTGAAACATAACAAGACTAGAATTGAACACTGCACTCGATACAACATGTAATCAGAACATTGATTGATGTGTTCAGATCACTAAACATGTAGAACCGAACACTGTACAACATGTTAGGGGATACCTTTGTTCTAAGAAAATTAGATTGAAACTAACAAGACTAGAATCGAACACTGCACTCGATGTCGTTAACCTTAACATGTGATCCGATACAACATGTTAGGGGATACCTTTGTCCTAAGAACCGAACACTGTAAAACATGTTAGGGGATACCTTTGTTCTAAGAAGATCAGATTGAAACAAGACTAGAATTGAACACTGCACTCGATACAACATGTAATCAGAACATTGATTGATGTGTTCAGATCACTAAACAAGTAGAACCGAACACTGTACAACATTTTAGGGGATACCTTTGTTCTAAGAAAATTAGATTGAAACTAACAAGACTAGAATCGAACAATGCACTCGATGTCGTTAACCTTAACATGTGATCCGATACAACATGTTAGGGGATACCTTTATCCTAAGAACCGAACACTGTACAACATGTTAGGGGATACCTTTGTTTAGATTGAAACTAACAAGACTAGAATCGAACACTGCACTCGATGTCGTTAACCTTAACATGTGATCCGATACAACATGTTAGGGGATACCTTTGTTCTAAGAAAATTAGATTGAAACATAGCAAGCCTAGAATCGAACACTGTAAGAACATTGTTTGATGTGTTCAGTACAACTTCAATGATTTACCTAGTGTAAAACACACACTGTGCACATATCGCATAGCTATCTCAAATCAAAAAAACACACTGTGCACATATCGCATAGCTAACACTTCAAATGGTTTGCTTAGTACGAAAATAAAAAAAATCTATACCGCGTAGCTAACTCGTTCATCGCACTGCTCAGACGCTTAGTAATTGCGAATACATTCATACGAAAATCAAGAAATCACACTGCGTAGCCAACTCGCTCGGCTCACTCGCTTAGTAATTGCAACACTGATACACACACGGATAAGAATGTTCCGAGATACTACGTACTTACATGTTTTTTAAGGGGGGTGTAAGATCATAAATTATATGTACACATGTTGTCTCCTCCAAGTTGTAAGATGAAATAGATGCAGCACTGCGAGTTTCCGCTCTAGCTGGCGAACGGAAGTAGCATGATATCTCAGCAAAAAAAATACGCGTGAGCTTGCAAGTCAGACACAATGATGGATACCGCGATTCAAATCCTGGCAACTTATGCCGTCGGGAAGGGCATCCGGCTAGATCATGTAATGACGATCGCGCAGGTCCCTCGCCTAGCATTTGCTATTTTGTTACGGCTTGCAGTTCGAACCCGCTATCTTCCGAAGTAGTGAGAATGATTGAAGAGTGTTTGAGGGTGATTCATTTGTTGGATGGAGGCGTTATGCTGTGAGCAGGCTTCTTCGGTAGGAGTAGGCTATGTACCGGTACCGGGATATCTAGTTATCGATTTAAAATCCTAGTCAGGAAGGGTAACCGGTCGTATAAAACTATGGTGTATGATCTAAGAGGCGGGGTGTGCAAAAAAGCCAGCATTAAGTAAGGGTTGTTGATGGGGGCGTTAAACCTTGTGCAGGCTCCTTCGAAAATGATTGTGAGAACAAGAGTGTTGAGGGTGATTCATCTGTCGGATGGAGACAATAAGCCTTGTGCAGGTTTCTTCGGTAGGAGTAGGCTATGTGCCGGTACCGTGATATCTAGTTATCGATTTAAAATCCTAGTCAGGAAGGGTAACCGGTCGTATAAAACTATGGTGTATGATCTAAGAGGCGGGGTGTGCAAAAAAGCCAGCATTAAGTAAGGGCTGTTTATAGGGGGCGATAAACCTTGTGCAGACTCCTTCGAAAATGATTTTTGAGTACAAGACGTTGATGGTGATTCATCTGTCTGATGGAGGTAATAAGCCTTGTGCAGGCTTCTTCGGTAGGAGTAGGCTAGAATCGAACTCGGACCTCCGGGGTAGCAGCTAATCACACTAACTACTACACCACAGAGGAGGACTATTTCAGTTTTACAGAACAGAATATTTTACAACCTTAATTGGCACTGTGTTTTAACATCTCCGTACAATCATAATATGTTAAGAGCTTACATGGGCTGAATGCTACTCAGCTAAGAAGACGTTCGTGAGTTACAAGTCGCTTATCAGCACACCGTGTCTTCGTTCAAGGTTACTACTACAGCCGGAAGATACGTGTACAATTTCAGCTAACACATGCATTCCGCGGCTCGCTCAGAATGACTTCGTCGATACAACTTCAAAGACTGTAGAACAAACCCATAGCCTACAGTTTAGTTTAGTGTGCATGCCTCTCACCCGGTAGTCTCGGGTTCGATTCTCTTGGGGTTAAAAATATGTTTTACAGATTTTAAATCGCAAGAATTTGTTGAGTCGTCCTTCCTGACGCAAAACTAGCAGTATCTAACCTCTTACATCATACACTATTGTTTTCGACCGGTTGCCCTTCCTGACGACAAAGAACTCGGATTAAGAATCTGTTTGACAACTTCTGACACGAGAATCGGGGATTTACAGCTAGATGCTCTTCTTAGATTTTAAATCGCTGTATCGTGAACTATTGTTTTGCAGCCGGATGCCCTTCCTGACGCAAAACTAAGATTTTAAATCAGAAGAATTTTTTTGAGTTGCCCTTCCTGACGCAAAACTGGCAGTATCTAGCCTCTTACATCATACACTATTGTTTTCGACCGGTTGCCCTTCCTGACGTCAAAGAACTCGGATTAAGAATCTGTTTGACAACACGAGAATCGGGGTTTTACAGCTAGATGCACTTCTTAGATTTTAAATCGCTGTATCACGAACTATTGTTTTACAGCCGGATGCCCTTCCTGACGCAAAACTAAGATTTTAAATCGCAAGAATTTGTTTTAAGACTCAAGTCTTGTTATGTTTCTTTCGTAATCCGCAAGTCTAAACATGCATATCGCTGCACACTCTTGCCTTCGCGATGCGTGTTCGATAATTGTTTTCGACCGGTTGCCCTTCCTGACGTCAAAGAACTCGGATTAAGAATCTGTTTTGTTTCAAGACTAGTTGCCCTTCCTGACGCAAAATTGGCAGTATCTAGCCTCTTACATCATACACTATTGTTTTCGACCGGTTGCCCTTCCTGACGTCAAAGAACTCGGATTAAGAATCTGTTTTTCAACTTCTAACACGAGAATCGGGGATTTACAGCTAGATGCTCTTCTTAGATTGTAAATCGCTGTATCACGAACTATTGTTTTACAGCCGGATGCCCTTCCTGACGCAAAACTAAGATTTTAAATCAGAAGAATTTGTTGAGTCGCCCTTCCTGACGCAAAATTGGTAGTATCTAGCCTCTTACATCATACACTATTGTTTACGACCGGTTGCCCTTCCTGACGTCAAAGAACTCGGATTAAGAATCTGTTTGACAACTTCTAACACGAGAATCGGGGTTTTACGGCTAGATGCTCTTCTTAGATTTTAAATCGCTGTATCGTGCACTATTGTTTTACAGCCGGATGCCCTTCCTGACGCACAACTAAGATTTTAAATCGCAAGAATTTGTTTTAAGACTAGTTGCCCTTCCTGACGCAAAATTGGCAGTATCTAGCCTCTTACATCATACACTATTGTTTTCAACCGGTTGCCCTTCCTGACGTCAAAGAACTCGGATTAAGAATCTGTTTGACAACTTCTAACACGAGAATCGGTGTTTTACGGCTAGATGCTCTTCTTAGATTTTAAATCGCTGTATCGTGAACTATTGTTTTGCAGCCGGATGCCCTTCCTGACGCAAAACTAAGATTTTAAATCGCAAGAATTTGTTTTAAGACTAGTTGCCCTTCCTGACGCAAAATTGGCAGTATCTAGCCTCTTACATCATACACTATTGTTTTCAACCGGTTGCCCTTCCTGACGTCAAAGAACTCGAATTAAGAATCTGTTTTTCAACTTCTAACACGAGAATCGGGGATTTACAGCTAGATGCTCTTCTTAGATTTTAAATCGCTGTATCACGAACTATTGTTTTACAGCCGGATGCCCTTCCTGACACAAAACTAAGATTTTAAATCAGAAGAATTTGTTGAGTCGCCCTTCCTGACGCAAAATTGGTAGTATCTAGCCTCTTACATCATACACTATTGTTTTCGACCGGTTGCCCTTCCTGACGTCAAAGAACTCGGATTAAGAATCTGTTTGACAACTTCTAACACGAGAATCGGTGTTTTACGGCTAGATGCTCTTCTTAGATTTTAAATCGCTGTATCGTGAACTATTGTTTTGCAGCCGGATGCCCTTCCTGACGCAAAACTAAGATTTTAAATCGCAAGAATTTGTTTTAAGACTAGTTGCCCTTCCTGACGCAAAATTGGCAGTATCTAGCCTCTTACATCATACACTATTGTTTTCAACCGGTTGCCCTTCCTGACGTCAAAGAACTCGAATTAAGAATCTGTTTTTCAACTTCTAACACGAGAATCGGGGATTTACAGCTAGATGCTCTTCTTAGATTTTAAATCGCTGTATCACGAACTATTGTTTTACAGCCGGATGCCCTTCCTGACACAAAACTAAGATTTTAAATCAGAAGAATTTGTTGAGTCGCCCTTCCTGACGCAAAATTGGTAGTATCTAGCCTCTTACATCATACACTATTGTTTACGACCGGTTGCCCTTCCTGACGTCAAAGAACTCGGATTAAGAATCTGTTTGACAACTTCTAACACGAGAATCGGGGTTTTACGGCTAGATGCTCTTCTTAGATTTTAAATCGCTGTATCGTGCACTATTGTTTTACAGCCGGATGCCCTTCCTGACGCACAACTAAGATTTTAAATCGCAAGAATTTGTTTTAAGACTAGTTGCCCTTCCTGACGCAAAATTGGCAGTATCTAGCCTCTTACATCATACACTATTGTTTTCAACCGGTTGCCCTTCCTGACGTCAAAGAACTCGGATTAAGAATCTGTTTTACAACTTGAGAATCGGGGATTTACAGCTAGATGCTCTTCTTAGATTTTAAATCGCTGTATCACGAACTATTGTTTTACAGCCGGATGCCCTTCCTGACGCAAAACTAAGATTTTAAATCGCAAGAATTTGTTTTAAGACTCAAGTCTTGTTATGTTTCTTTCATAATCCGCAAGTCTAAACATGCATATCGCTGCACACTCTTGCCTTCGCGATGCGTGTTCGATAATTGTTTTCGACCTGTTACTCTTCCTGACGTCAAAGAACTTGGATTAAGAATCTGTTTTACAACTTGAGAATCGGGGATTTACAGCTAGATGCTCTTCTTAGATTTTAAATCGCTGTATCACGAACTATTGTTTTACAGCCGGATGCCCTTCCTGACGCAAAACTAAGATTTTAAATCAGAAGAATTTGTTGAGTTGCCCTTCCTGACGCAAAACTGGCAGTATCTAGCCTCTTACATCATACACTATTGTTTTCGACCGGTTGCACTTCCTGACGTCAAAGAACTCGGATTAAGAATCTGTTTGACAACACGAGAATCGGGGTTTTACAGCTAGATGCACTTCTTAGATTTTAAATCGCTGTATCATGAACTATTGTTTTACAGCCGGATGCCCTTCCTGACGCAAAACTAAGATTTTAAATCGCAAGAATTTGTTGACTTGCCCTTCCTAACGCAAAACTAGCAGTATCTAGCCTCTTACATCATACACTATGGTTTTCAACCGGTTGCCCTTCCTGGCGTCAAAGAACTCGGATTAAGAATCTGTTTTACAACTTGAGAATCGGGGATTTACAGCTAGATGGTCTTTTTAGATTTTAAATCACTGTATCACGAACTATTGTTTTACAGCCGGATGCCCTTCCTGACGCAAAACTATTTTAAATCGCAAGAATTTGTTGAGTTGCCGTTCCTGACGCAAAACTGGCAGTATCTAGCCTCTTACATCATACACTATTGTTTTCGACCGGTTGCCCTTCCTGACGTCAAAGAACTCGCATTAAGAATCTGTTTTACAACTTCTAACATGAGAATCGGGGATTTACAGCTAGATGCTCGCCGGATGCCCTTCCCGACGGCATAAGTTGCCAGGATTTGAATCGCGGTATCCATCATTGTGTCTGACTTGCAAGCTCACGCGTATTTTTTTTTTTTTTTTTTTTTTTTTTTTTGCTGAGATATCATGCTACTTCCGTTCGCCAGCTACAGCGGAAACTCGCAGTACTGCGTCTATTTCATCTTACAACTTGGAGGAGACAACATGTGTACATATAATTTATGACCTTTCACCCCCCTTAAAAAACATGTAAGTATGTAGTATCTCGGAACATTCTTATCCGTGTGTGTATCAGTGTTGCAAATACTAAGCGAGTGAGCCGAGCGAGTTGGCTACGCAGAGTGCTTTCTTGATTTTCGTATGAGTGTATTCGCAATTACTAAGCGTCTGAGCAGTGCGATGAACGAGTTAGCTACGCGGTATAGATTTTTTTTAAATTTTCGTACTAAGCAAATCATTTGAAGTGTTAGCTATGCGATATGTGCACAGTGTGTTTTTTTGATTTGAGATAGCTATGCGATATGTGCACAGTGTGTGTTTTACACTAGGTAAATCATTGAAGTTGTACTGAACACATCAAACAATGTTCTTACAGTGTTCGATTCTAGGCTTGCTATGTTTCAATCTAATTTTCTTAGAACAAAGGTATCCCCTAACATGTTGTATCGGATCACATGTTAAGGTTAACGACATCGAGTGCAGTGTTCGATTCTAGTCTTGTTAGTTTCAATCTAAACGAAGGTATCCCCTAACATGTTGTACAGTGTTCGGTTCTTAGGATAAAGGTATCCCCTAACATGTTGTATCGGATCACATGTTAAGGTTAACGACATCGAGTGCATTGTTCGATTCTAGTCTTGTTAGTTTCAATCTAATTTTCTTAGAACAAAGGTATCCCCTAACATGTTGTACAGAGTTCGGTTCTACTTGTTTAGTGATCTGAACACATCAATCAATGTTCTGATTACATGTTGTATCGAGTGCAGTGTTCAATTCTAGTCTTGTTTCAATCTGATCTTCTTAGAACAAAGGTATCCCCTAACATGTTGTACAGTGTTCGGTTCTTACGACAAAGGTATCCCCTAACATGTTGTATCGGATCACATGTTAAGGTTAACGACATCGAGTGCAGTGTTCGATTCTAGTCTTGTTAGTTTCAATCTAATTTTCTTAGAACAAATGTATCCCCTAACATGTTGTACAGTGTTCGGTTCTACTTGTTTAGTGATCTGAACACATCAATCAATGTTCTGATTACATGTTGTATCGAGTGCAGTGTTCAATTCTAGTCTTGTTATGTTTCAATCTGATCTTCTTAGAACAAAGGTATCCCCTAACATGTTGCACAGTGTTCGGTTCTACTTGTTTAGTGATCTGAACACATCAATCAATGTTCTGATTACATGTTGTATCGAGTGCCGTGTTCAATTCTAGTCTTGTTATGTTTCAAACTGATCTTCTTAGAACAAAGGTATCCCCTAACATGTTGTACAGTGTTCGGTTCTACTTGTTTAGTGATCTGAACACTTCAATCATTGTTCTGATCACATGTAACGACATCGAGTGCAGTGTTCAATTCTAGTCTTGTTATGTTTCAATCTGATCTTCTTAGAACAAAGGTATCCCCTAACATGTTGTACACCGAGCTCGATAGCTGCAGTCGCTTAAGTGCGGCCAGTATCCAGTATTCGGGAGATAGTAGGTTCGAACCCCACTGTCGGCAGCCCTGAAAATGGTTTTCCGTGGTTTCCCATTTTCACACCAGGCAAAAGCCGGGGCTGTACATTAATTAAGGCCACGGCCGCTTCCTTCCCACTCCTAGCCCTTTCCTGTCCCATCGTCGCCGTAAGACCTATCTGTGTCGGTGCGACGTAAAACAGGTAGCAAAAAAACATGTTGTACAGCGTTCGATTCTACTTATGTAGTGTTCTGAACACACCAGACAATGTTTTAATCACATGTTGTATCGAGTACAGTGTTCGATTCTACTTATTTTGTGTTCTGAACACATCAATCAATGTTCTGATCACATGTTGTATTGAGTACTGGCTGTCTCATAAGGAGCTATGTATAGCCGCCATCTTGCATCCGCGATCTTGCGCAAGCATCCTTAGGGCGTCTCTAGCCAAGGATCCTTAAGCCGCCTCATAAGAGCAACCACCATCGCGCGCAAGCATCCCTAGGGTGTCTCATAAGGAGCCTTGTATAACCGCCATCTTGCGTAAGCATCCCAAGGGAGTCTATGTATAGCGATCATCTTGCATAAGAACCTTTAAGGAGTCATGTATAGCCACCATCTTGTGCAATTAGCGTCGAGAGATGGCTGCTGTAGAATTTTTCTTTTTAAATTATCCACCACCATTTTTCAACTAAAGAGTGTAGCACTGAGGTTTGCGATGTAAGATGGCGGATGACAGCTGCGCGTGAGTTTGTAAATCACGTGGAATTTGCCGCCACCTCATAGATAGCAGCACGGTGCTCAAAGATGGCGGATGACAGCTAACAGAACTTTTCAAATTACCCGCTACTACAGAGAGCAGCACGGTGCTCTGTTCATTAAAGATGGTGGATGACAGCTAACGAAATTGCCCCGCATGAGGGCAGCAGGGTGCTCTGTTCATTAAAGATGTCGGATGACAGCTAACGAAATTGCCCGCATGATAGCAGCATAGTGCTCTGTTGGTTAAAGATGGCGGGTGACAGCTGTCAAAAGAGCATGTGGCTTTGTTTCCAAACAAGAGCACGTGGAATTTGCCGCCACAACAAAGAGGGCAGCACTGTACTCTGTTGCTTAAAGATGGCGGATTATGGCTGTCAAAAAAAGCGCGTGGGTTTGTAAAGCATGTAGAATTTGCCGCCACCACATAGAGGGTAGCACGGTGCTCAAAGATAGCTGCTGTCAAAAAGCATTTTTTCAAATTATCCGCCGCCACATTTCAAAGGTATCTAGCTAAAGATGGCAGCACGGTGCTCAAAGATGGCAGATGATAGCTAACAGAACTTTTCAAATTGCCCGCTACTACGTGATTAAGGTAGTAGCCATAAAGAGGGCAGCACGGTGTTCTGTGGATTAAAGATGGCGGATGACAACTGACGAAATTGCCCGCAGCACGGTGCTCTGTTGATTAAAGATGGCAGATGACAGCTGCACATGGCTTTGTTTCCAAACAAGAGCACGTGGAATTTGCCGCCACCGGGCAGCACTGTTCTCTCTGGATTAAAGATGGCGGATGACAGCTGTCAGAAAAGCATATAGGTTTGTAAAGCACGTGGAATTTTACCGCCACCACATTTTAAAGGTAAGTAGCTAAAGAGGGCAGCACGGTGATTAAAGATGGCGGTTGACAGCTGTCAAAAAAAAGCATGTTGATTTGTTTCCAAACAAGAGCACGTGGAATTTGCCGCCACCACAAAGATTGCAGCACTGTTCTCTCTGGATTAAAGATGGCGGATGACAGCTGTCAGAAAAGCATATAGGTTTGTAAAGCACGTGGAATTTACCGCCACCACATTTCAAAGGTAAGTAGCTAAAGAGGGCAGCACGGTGCTCAAAGATGGCTGCTGTCAAAAAGCATTTTTCAAATTATCCGCCACCACATTTCAAAGGTAAGTAGCTAAAGAGAGCGGCACTGTGATTAAAGATGGCGGATGACAGCTGCACGTAGCTTTGTTTATCTCACGCTAGTGAGGTTAAGTTGGTAGCACTAAGGTTTAGGCCCGTCAAGATGGCAGCACTGCCGATGACAGGTGACGAATTTTACATCTAAAGAGGGCAGCACAGTGTTTAAAGATGGCTGATGACAGCTGTCAAAAAAGCACGTGGCTGTCAAAAAGCACGTGGCTTTGTTTACCACGCGCTAGTTAGGTTAAGTTGGTACCACTAAGGTTTAGGCCCGTCAAGATGGCAGTAATGAGGTTAGCGATGCGTTGTTGTCTGTCAAAAAGCACGTGGCTGTCGAAAAACACGTGGCTTTGTTTACCTCGCACTAGTTAGGTTAAGTGACAGCTGTCAAAAAAGCACGTGGCTGTCAAAAAGCACGTGGCTTTGTTTACCTCGCGCTAGTTAGGTTAAGTTGGCACTACTGAGGTTTAGGCCCGTCAAGATGGCAGTACTGAGGTTAGCGATGCGTTGTTGTCTGTCAAAAAGCACGTGGCTGTCAAAAAACACGTGGCTTTGTTTACCTCACGCTAGTTAGGTTAAGCTGGCACTACTGAGGTTTTGGGCCCGTCAAGATGGCAGCAGTGAGGTTAGCGATGCGTTGTTGTCGATGACAGCTGTCAAAAAGCACGTGGCTTTGTTTACAAATTCAAATCTCCCGCCAAAATTCAAATTTTCCGCCAGAATTCAAATTTCCCGCGCCGCGGGAGGAGGAGGAGGCGGCAGAAACCCCCTATTATACTACTCACACGCGAAGCAGCCGCAGTATGCTTATTTCCAGACGAATGTTGGATTACTTGAGAACGTTGATCTGCACGTACTGTTTTACCACACGGTTGGCAAAATAATACTTTTCCATCGTAGTGAAAATGCTTTTAAAATTCCACTACATATTGTTGTAGACGCGACCTTGTACTCGACTTCTCTTTTGGCATTATTTTGCAGGCTACGACACACGCATTTACGGTGAATCACTGTTTCAATAAAAAGAATAGCAGTGGACACTGAAGGAAATATTCCTTATAAATCCATACAAAATCACACGACCACGGGTATGATATATGGACCCGAACAGCTAACCTTACTCTTAGGAGTGATGAAATTCCACTACCTAATGGTGGGGCAATATTCGTCCGAGTTTCCCATGTCTTAACGAAATTACGTCACCTTATCTCTCCGCGATTGCCTTTCGCTGATATTCTATAAAAAAAAACCCGAGAGGGCTGACTCATAAAGAGTTGGAATGATATCATGCAAGGAAACATCTTGTGCAGCAAATCAAATCGCTGTCTAAATGTAACGACGTAGGCAGTGACCAGCAAATTTTAGAACTTACGGAGGGAAGTCCATAAATAGCCGAAACATTCAGATACATTATGTTAAATATACTGTTAAAAAAATACCGTAATCGTAAAATGAAAATATGAGCATTGTTTTATAACACAGAAGCAGTTTAAATTTTATTGATCAACAAATATTGCCGATTTATGTGCTTATTATAGATTTTCTTAAAATAAGTATTTACATTTAAAAATGTGAAAATATGTGTTTTTATGTAAAATAAGATTCAGTTTTTACACTTGGGGATGCACAATAGGGATAATGAACTTAGTAACTTGCGTTAAAACTTACGCAAAAAAATATGTAATTACATAAAACTCCGCTCCCTAGTAATCACTTATTATCTTATGTGCTTTGTATGGAAGATGTTTAATAATTTGGTAGGTGATAAAATGTTTATTTCAAGTTATATTTAAAACATTCCAGATGATTAATGGCGATAAAAGGAAAAGGAACATGCAGGAGTTTGTAACTCGATCGTGGGTCGTAGTTGGGAAGTTTTGATTGATATGGTAGATGTGCTGGGTGTTGAATACTAGGACAATAGATAAATTTAGGAATGTGTAACGGTAAAGTATAGTTCTCATATACTTTCTCCAACCACTATTGCCGAAATTATTCCCCCAACATGGTTGATTGAAGAGTAAACTATCAATTTACGCAAGGAACTTTGGTTCAAAACACCTAATGAACCAATTAGAACAGAGGTCATAATTGGTATTCTAATAAAAATGTTTAGTGTGACGAAGTTGTCGGAAATGGGCTCTATGGTATTCTGCATGTTGTGTGGGATAACAAAATAAGGTGTTAAACTACGATGGAATATGGTGATACGTTCTATGTGCATATCGACTGTTTCACTGACTCCTATTTTATGAGCTAATTTTTAATAGCAACCAATATGTCTTTTGTATTAGTGTTTCCATTGAGGGAGTTAATAAAAATTTTCAAAGCTTCGCGTCGTCTGATATTGAAAAATGTCCGAGATGTACAGTATACTTTTTGTATTTAACATCATTATCAAGCTTTAGATTTTAATTTAAAGTTTGTAGCAGGCTCCATCTCCTTTTCGCCATGGCCATGCATTGGTTATTCCACCAGTGGATTTTAATACGCCCTTGAGTATTCCTATAGATCCGTGTACGAAGAGGGTGGTATATATCAAGATAGGGGGATATATTCATATAGATTATATGCTAACGACGTATTGGATGGGAATTTAATGTATTCTAAGATATATGCCTGAAATATCCAGAATCAAAAACTTACGGAATTCTAGTACGACGATGAGTTGGAACGTTTTGTGTGAAACGGTTTGTGAACGTATTTCTATTAATAATGGAAAATGAACACTTAGATGGGTATTTTTATCCGTATACCATATTGACTTATGTGCTAAATCTCTGAGCAAATTGGTTAATCCACAGCACTATTACGGTGCCCAGGAGATGATAGACGTATAGGGGAGTCGAAATTTAGAATAACATTTTGACGATCTAATACTGCTTGAAGAATATTACGACGTTTTCTAGTTGTATTTACACAGCCCATTTCATGTGGTGTCCGTTGAAGTTACCAGCTATGAGTACACTTTCCTGGGAGGAGAATTGTTCGAAATACTGTTTCCATATAGTTGCGTTTCCCTGTATTGGCGGAGGACAATATATGTTTTACCAGTTTAAAATTATGTATCCTAACGGCTAAAGAATATGTATTAGGAATGATGTAACTCATGTCTATTGTTTCATATGGTATATTAGCATCCATTAGAGAGACCACTACAGTATACGTTCAGTGTTGTGATCATGAAACAGCTACTGAGGTAAGTGCTTCAGAAAATGAAGGCACAGAGGCTGAAGATAGTGACGTGGCAAGTGAAGAGCTTAACCCAAGGGAACAGTTTTTATATGATGGTAAGAATAGACTCAAGTGAGCTCAAGCTGAACCAACTAGAAATCCTGGGATGCCGTCGCATAATATTTTAAAACTGCCGACTATTCGAAGTTCAGCACGGCGTGAAAATCTAATCAGTCCAAAAGAAGCTTTTGACCTTATTTTTGATGAGCGTATGCTTACAATCCTTATGACAACGACAAATAGAAAGCTCCACCTGATGCCACAAACATTTCATAGTGACCATAAAGGTGATATGAGTAAGGTAGGACCTCTAACTTTGATAGAACTTAGGGCTTTTCTTAGTCTTCTAATTTTTAATTCTGCTTTCAAATGAAACCATGAAAGCATTCTATCCTTATTCGCCACGGATGGCACGGGCAGGGAGGTATTCAGAATTAGGTTATCGGCGAAGAGATTTTATTTACTGCTGTTGGTTTTGCGATTTGACGACTTTGAGACTCGTCACTTGCTTAAACATGCAGATCCGTGTTGTGCTCTCTCTAAAATGTTGAAGTTTAACGACAACTCTCAGAACCATTACTCTATAGGAGCAAATATCACAGTTGACGAAATGCTCATCGTCTTCCATAGACGCTGTAAATTCAAAATGTTTATACCCAATAAACCGGCCAAATACGGCTTGAAACTTCAGTGCCTAGCAGATGTTAAGACTCACTACATACAGAATGTCTCCTTGTACACGGGGAAGGGTTCTAATGGGATGACCCTTACTAATGATGAAAATAAATATTCTGCACCAACTCAAGCGGCTCTTCGATTATGCAATCCCATTTACAATTCAAGTCGAAATGTCACTTTGGACAATTGGTACTGTTCGATGGAGCTACTGGAGGTACTAAAATCTAAAGGATACACCAAAGCCAAACAGGAATGAAAAAGATGTCTCGCCTTGATTTTCTGAAGCATTTAGCTAGAGACTTATGCGAGCTACACTTGAAAGGGAGAATGTAAAACAAATTGCTGCCGATATAAACGCGCCTAATCATTGCCCGTAATCTAAAACTAAATCTAGATCCCGACAATGAGGTATCAAAGGAAAAAAAGGATCGCAACAAATATAAAGGTTGCTCAGTGTGTCCGGCGAAGGAGAGAACGAAACCGCTTACCTCTGATACATATGCAAGCTACCAATCTGCTTAGCGCACAGCAAGAAAGTTTGCAATGGCTGCATCAGTGAAAAGAATTACGATATACTAACACTTTGCAGGATTCTTTTCTTTGTGTCTAATATCTTTTTGAATTTTACTGTCGCTTAGATCATAAATTGTGTTAAAATGCATTACTTTAAGTTACCAAACATGAAAGATGGTATTTTTTATAAAGCAAAGACTGAAACCTCACAATTTTAGTAGTATTTTGATTTTTGTGCTATTAGCAGCTTGAATAATGTATAATTTGTAAAAAACTGGTTTTATATTGCAATAATATGGATGCATTTACATTGTTAATAAAATCAATAAAAAGAAAACAATATCGTTTTCGAAATACATATTTTATTTTTGTGATCCGTGGGACCACACGGGGTTACTAGTGTGAGAATTTTCCACGAAGTCAATCAAGGATTAATACCATCTACGGTATGTGATTTCCATAAAACAATGTCTCCTCAGAGCCATTGGGTGCCCATTTCCTACATTTTGATCGCAGCCTGATTCAACATATACAACGGAGAGTCCCCGATGTGTTTGATAATAGAATAACTGATTATCAACAATGTTCTAATTCGCAGTTAAATTGGAAGAGTGATTTCGTCACTGAAATCTTGATTGATACTTTCACCATTAGGTCCCTTTTGTACGATCCACTTCTTTCCACGCCACTCCACTCACACGACTACTCAGGCATTCTGTTTTTCCTTGCTGTCCACTTCCGTCAACTTGCCGACAACTTCTAGTCCCCATCACATCTTTTGCGTCTCGGTTTGACATTGGGCCACGGACGCGAACGCTATCCTTGGGAGTTATATTCTTACGAAAAGAAGATTGCGGAGTAAGAAGATTACTTGGGTTCATTGGGTCCATCCATTGAATTCTTATCGCCTAGGACGAGGGGCTCATAGTTTTCTTCTAGATTAACGTACCAGTGATCCAAAAATTTCTTTGATTACTTTCGTATGAGTGGGAATTCGTTTGATGAATTGTTGTCAATCCTTGAAGCAAGTTTGCAGCGTCAGGATACCAACATGAGAAAATGTATTTCACGGACATTTTGAGACAAAATCTTCGAACTTGTGACTCACACAATGTTGACCATCTGAACGACAGATTTTGAGAGGTACCAGTAAGGTTCATAATTTCTGTAAATAAAACTTTGGTAGTTCTACGAGTAAGAAAACGTTATATAATTTAATTTGAAACAATTGTTTTGAAATTAAGACTGCTAAAAACTTTCACTAATTATTTTAATGACATATAATATTGCAATATTGAATAAATAGTTAACATATAACACATACAGTATTATTGTACTTACAAATTTCTCTCTTTTTGGAGTCGTCCAGTTCGATAAAAATTTGGAATCACTCTCTGGAAAACTACAGTCCACATTTGAAGTTATTTTATTTGAATAGTCTGTCGCTCGTAAATGCCACAGACAAGGACGATTTTGTATTTCTATTATTAACTTTCCAGCATGTATGAATAAAATCGACATTTCGAAACAAAATCTTCGAACTTGTAGCGCACTCAGTGTTGACCGTCTGAACGAACTAATCTAATTTAGTGAGCTTCCGGCCGCCAAGAGTGGAAGACACTTCAGGCCGGTTGACAGCTGCCTGCTGTTGACGAGAGCGGAGGGTGGTTGCGCCACACGAAGTGTCTCGTTTAAATGCTACGGGCCCCTTTCTACACCTCTGGAGTGGAGTGGAGCGGAGTGGAGAGGAAAGTAGTTGGTCGTGTGAAAGGGACCTCAATAGACGATCGCACAGTTTCTTCGTGATCTATATTTTCAGAGGTGTCTATGTCTGGTGACCGATTTGTTCCTCTACCTCCTCTATCGAATGCTTCATACTACAAGCGTATGGCGTACACCTCTGTACACTAAGCACTACACGCACGACTAAACCTAGTCGAACTCTGACACAAAATTAAGTCACTTGTTATTAGTGATATTTTGACTTACGTTATTTGTGGAAAAGGACAAAATCAAATTATGCTATCACAAGCTGGCATTTAAGTTTAATCACCCAGTATATATTTAATATAATTAATAAAAGGACATGCCTTTTAATTTAAGAAGAACAGTCAGTTCTTCAATTTTGCAATACTGAATCTACAGTTTCTGAAGCAACCAGATGTTTCTTGATAATGCGTTGAACATTTATTTGAAAACTGTACTGTAAGGTACTGAACACAACACTAACACCAACGTTTATGTACTGCATTTATTCGTTGTTACTTTCTCTGGAAGAAGGTCATCATTAATTTGCTGATCTTTAAATATACAATTTTCCAATTTGGAATTCTTATCAGTCAATTTCTCTGTCTTTACTTCAGATCCTTTTTAACATTGGTGAGTGGCAGAGACAAAATCATTAAACACCGAAAGTATCTGCAAATATTCCTTACTTTTGGCAACATCCTGCACTAAATGTTATCTGCTTTCACTCAGACTGATTTCCCCCGAATCCTATTTATTTCCTACCATTTTGGCATTGAGCTCTCTTAGAGCTTCCAAAGACAACTCTTAGGAGATGATGTTAGTAGGTTTGTTGGTTTTCGAATATTTTCCCAGCGTTTCTTCACTATTCCCACCCGTGCTGCTTTGTCCCAATGTCTAATTGTTTTTTCCATTTTAGTATTTAACTTCTTTGTGTCTAGGAGAAGGATATTTTCTGCCTGTTTCTCTGCAGGAGAACAATTCAGTCAGTACCAACTAAATCAGAATTACAGGAAATACCATGAAAAGGGATTCCAGGAATGGCCACGAATATTAAATGCTACCAAATACTCATTGTGCGCTTCCCCTCTCTGATTATTTAATACTGCTATTCCACCTTCACGTGATAATATTCAGAAGAAGTATCAATCAAAAAATATTAAAAAATATCAAAATACAATGGAATACATATCTAAAGCATGAAACGTAAAGGAAAGAAATACGAATAAATACTCCAGCAAAATACTGAGAGTAAATGAGGCAAGGATATGGGTAGTACATATATCAAAACTAAACGAGCTGAAATTTCGCCAACTTAATTTTTGCTTTCTCTTACTAACACTACACATACTAGTTTGGCGTTGACGACATTGCGTAAAATGATGCTGCGCGTTTCACGACATCCAGTGAGTGCTAGTAAAAGTTTCATTTCCTAGAACAAGGTCTCAACAAGGTCTATTTTTATGTTCCTTAGTGAAAGTTAACTTGCTCCAAGTATTGCAATATTCTATAATAAATGTGGCAATTATGATTCAGGGAATATTCGTGGGGATATTGTGATTTGGATCCTATTATTATTTTAAATTCATGTTAATACATTCATTCATTAATTCATTCTTCATCATGTTTTGAATTCTGGTCAGTGCATGAATTTTGGGGTTTTAATTGTCATTACATTTCGGCTAATTTCGTAACATTAGGGGCGCATGACCTAGATGTTAGGCCCCTGTAAACAACGATCATCATCATTTTTCATCTCCCTCTTTCTCAGTTGCAATGCAACTTCCCGCTCGCTCGCTATCGATGTTAGTTCCGTTAGTTCCAGTGAATACCTTCCGTTATCTTTCAATGATGATCGACGCAGCATGACGTCAACCTATTGTATCAGGATATCAGTGGTGTTTGCGCGTGGCCGCCATCTTGTTCATTATCCCTTGCAACAGGACCGGCAATTTTACCCTACTCGTTACCGTGCGTATTTGATATTGCGGTGTGTTTCAGCTCAATTATTATACTTTCAGATGCTGTCTAGCTGAGACTGTAAAGGTGTGCTCTGTTCACACGGAAGGACGTGGATTCGATTTCGGTATAGAAAGTCGAAATATTTAGAAAATAATATTTCGCTTCTGGAGCAGCGCCTCACTCAGCGCGCGTAAGAAATGACTACGAGGTTAACTCGTGGGGTTAATAGTGACTAGGCGTTGAGCTAATCATTCTATCCCTCTGAGTTCCGAGAATATGGATAGAGGAAGCCTTTAAACCTAAAACTGCCAAACGTCGCACTTGCGACGCAATATAATGTCACCAGAATGCCAACGTCGCATTCGCATGCTTTGGCTTAATCAGCTATAATATAATTTATTTTTCACTTACGCTATTTTAAAAAGTAAGACATTGAAAACATGCTTCAAGTTTTTCATCGCATATTTCTCACCTAACCGCAAAAGACTCAGTCAAGGTCAGAGTAGGTATAAAGTCAAGTGCCTTTTTCTTCATCTCCCTCTGTCTCAGTTGCTATGCAACTTCCCGCTCGCTCGCTGTTGTTGTTAGTTCCTGTGAATAACTTTCGTTATCTTTCAACCGATTAGAAAGTTTATTTTAATTAATTAATTTATTTATTTATTCTTCTTTCATTCTTAATTTGCTTACCCTCCAGAGTTGGCATTTCCCCCGGACTCAGTGAGGGATCCTTCCTCTACCGCCTCAAGGGCAGTGTCCTGGAGCGTGAGACATTGGGTCGGGGGATACAACTACGGAGGATAACCAGTACCTCGCCCAGGCGGCCTCACCTGTTATGCTGAACAGGGGCCTGGGTGGATGATGGGAAGTTTGGAAGGGATAGACAAGGAAGAGGGAAGGAAGCAGCCGTGGCCTTAAGTTAGGTACCGTCCCGGCATTCGCCCGGAGGAGAAGTGGGAAACCACGGAAATACACTTCCAGGATGGCTGAGGTAGGAATCGGACCCACCTCTACTCAGTTGACCTCCCGAGGCTGAGTGGACCCCGTTCCAGCCCTCGTACCACTTTTCAAATTTCGTGGCAGAGCCGCGAATCGAATCCAGGCCTCCGGGGGTGACAGCTAATCACACTAACAACTACACCACAAAGGCGGACTTATTTACTCATTTGAAGTGTAATTGTGAGGTGCAACACTTTTGGAGTCCTGTGAGGCCAGGCAGGAAACGAAAACTCTCCGATAATGACTCCCGAGTAGTCCTCGTTTGACTGGCGGAATTGTGTGCACCTTGGAACTATTAATTTCTTTGTGTTTCTGTTCCTGTGTTTACATTTAAGAACTAAAATATTAGCTAGAAGAAATTTTGCATGATTTACAGTATATATAGTTATTTTGTAATAACTCTTTTTATTATTAATGGTCAACTTGAAAGTATCAAAAACAAACTTGTTTAGTTACCAAACTTTTAATCGCCTAATACTTATTAGATGAATAGGTAAATTATCTCATACTTATATTGAAATGTTAAGTGAACTTTTCTGAGTAATATGGTGTGCTGAATATCTATCTTGTCTCTATATAATCGTACATACATTTGTTTAAAGAATATATGTGCAATGCATAAGTAAATGGCCTGATACTTTTAGGATTAATTTCCACTCGTCCAAGGTTCTTCATGACATGTACGGAGATGGCTTTGCTTTCTTTACTTAATGCTTATAAATTTGCTTACCGAATCTAGAAATTCCACGGACTATATACATATGAGGCTATTGGTATCAAAAGGAGCAATCTCCACTTTCCTGCACTTTACAGTGGGAGTGATTTTTTATCTAATGCATTTCTATTCACTCTATCTGGGTGATTTTTGTCTTATTTCGGAGATTGCCCCGTTTGATACCAACTTTCAGATTTTCGTGGATATTGCTCTTTTTGGTACCAATATGTAAGGAGATTGCTCTTTTTCCTAATAACTTACAGAATTGTGATACCTATACTATTTTTCTTTACACTAGATTGAAAGGTCAATAATGTCACTATAATGTACTGTACATTTATTTAAGAGTTACAAAAGTGATGAATAATATTACCTAGACTGAAAAACGGAAGACCACCAGCACGAAACGCATCAGTTTAGATTTGCAAACAATCTTATTACCATTAAATTCAATATAGGGTACACTAAATTTAAAAATTAATATTATCATTCAGATCGTCAATAAAAAGAAGGAAGAGAAGGATAGCTTTTATAATAAAATAATAAAGAGGTTATGATCAGTTCATATGGATATTGACTATACAAGAGTATATAAGTCCATTTCCCAATTGAATTTCTCCGTGGTAAAAAAAAAATAGTTACTGACTGAATGTTTTTGCCACTTTTTTGCAACAACTGATTTTTATTTCCTATGATCGTGAGTCTATTTCTTCGCTTTTGTGGGTGACACAGGTGTCACGTTTTGCGATAGCATGTCCAACACAGAACACATTGAAGAAAGCTACAACAGATTGTTTTGGTAATGTAATATGATTGTACACGTTTATATACTTTCAAAACACTGAAAATACTTACAGTATAACTATAAACCGAAAAATAGGCATGCATAAGCAAGACAGTCTCAATTTATAACTCAATTGAACCAATATGGCAGCACTCACATGGCGTGTGCAGAAAGAGCTGATTGGTAGTTCTGGAGATTGTCCTTTTGATACCAACAGATGGCGGGAGATTGTTCTGTTTGAAAGTCACACTGTACTTTCGTGGTCTGAAACGATGGGATTTTGTTCTTTTTGAAAAAGACAAACAACATAGTTTTATAGACAGCTATTAATACAATACAACGGTATCAGTAACTCATTTCCAACGAAAAGTGGAGATTGCTCCTTTTGATACCAATAGCCTCATATAAGCTGCTAATGAGAAAGGTGAATGAGTTCACTTCTCTAAAATTATTATACATAATCCACCGCCAGTGCCACCACACGGAAAAGAGGATAAATCCCCTCTTGTTGGGCCAGTATTTACCCGGTTATATTAATCTCATTTTCGTTTGCCAGCTCATTAACCGTACTCAAAAGCACGAGCCTTAAATGGAAGCCTTGATGAAACGAGAGAAAACTAAACTTGTTTCATGTTGTGGAGTTGTACTATGAGATTATGGGATACATCCTGTAAGACATTATGCAAATATTTTAAAATATCGGAGAGTGAAGTTCTTCAAAGTACATTGAAGTTAAAAAGGAGCACCAAGCATGACAGCGCTTGGAAGACCCCGGAAAGGAGACATTATAAACCATTAGGAAGAATGGAAGACTGAAGCATCGAGCAAATGTTATCCAAGATGAAACTAAAAATTTCCCTCTCTTATTGTGCGCAAAAATACGAATGAATTCGAAAAACTTCAGTAAGAGAGGATTAATGTGTAATATTACATTGTTCCACAAGTGTTCTATTTCTGGGAAGAAAAGATATAATTCCAAAAGAATTTACATAGTGTAATTCAAATCTGAAATTAAAACAAGCTATCAGGGATATTTTTCCATTAATCTGAACACATATATCATACGTGGTATCACTGTTTGCGGAAAATATGGTACTTTTAATATAAATGTTATCAGTGGATTATCAGTGGAATACTGTTTAGGAGGGATATTGACAGGAAGGTGATTGGGGATTTAAATGAAACGATGGAAGTGGGTACGTGGGAAACTGGGAGTGAGATTTCTAGATCCTAATGGGTGGGTAGGAGATAGGGATCTGCGCTCAGATGGCCTTGACTTAAACCGCAGTGCTATATATAAGTAAACACATTTGTTTGGAAGTGTTATAGGGAGGTACATTCAGGGAGACGGGGTGGACTAGGGAGCGCTGATAAGGGAACAGGGAGCTGGAAGTCAAGTAGGGGTGACATAAAAATGTTAGTGTTCAAATGTAGAAGTATTGTAAAAAAGGAATAGAATTAAGTAATTTAATAGATATATACTTACCAGATATTGTAAGAGGAATTGAATCATGGCTGAGATATGATATAATGAATGCAGAAATTTTCTCACGGAACTGGAGTGTGTATCGTAGAGATAAAATAGGACTGGTAGGAAGGGGAGTATTCATTCTGGTGAAAGAAGAATTTTTAAGATACGAAGAAGTTAAAGATGACAAACATGAAATTCTATGTGTAAGGTTCATCTCTAAAGTTAATAGGCAACTTGATGTTTTTGGAGTGTACAGACCGGGAAAGGGTAGCGCTGAAGCTGATTCAGAATTATTTGATAAGATAATCAGCTATGTGGGAAACGATAAGAAAAGGAAAGTGATTGCAGCGGGTGATCTTAGTTTATCAAAAGTCAATTGGAAAGGTAATGCGAACGACAGGAAGCATGACAAACAAATGGCAAATAAGTTAATATGGGAAGGGCGTCTGATTCAGAAAGTGATGGAACTAACTAGAGGGGAAAATATTCTGGATGTGGTGCTGATAAAACCATATGAGCTCTATAGAGAAACCGAAGTAATAGATGGTATTAGTGATCACGATGCTGTTATTGTGGTGGTTAAAATTAATATGAAAGAAAGGAAAGTAATAAAATTAGGACTATTAAGCAGTACCATATGGCTGATAAAACTGACATGAGGGAGGTTTTAAAAAGTAACTATGATCGGTGGAAAACGGTAAATAAAAAATGTAAACAGACTCTGGAACGGGTTTAAAGCAATTGTTGAGGAATATGAAAATAGGATTGTCCCTTAAAAGTGGTAAGGAATGGTAAAGATCCACAGAGAAGTAAAGAAACTGAGAATGAGGTGCAGGGTGGTAAGAAATAGAGTTAGAAATGGCTGTGGAAGTAAGGAGAAATTGAAGGAAATTACTAGGAAATTGAATCTAGCAAAGAAGTCAGTTGAGGATAACATGATGGCAAGAATAATGGGCGGTCATACACATTTATTGAAAAAATTGAAGGTATGTATAGGTACTTTCAGGCAGAAACAGTTTCCAAGAAGGACAATCAAGGAATCATTAATGAACAAGGGGAGCATGTGTGCTAGGATCTTCAAAAGGCAGAAGTATTCAGTCAGCAGTATGTAAATATTGATAATGTCAAGATAGAGGAGGTGACTGATACTAAGGAAGTACTAAATTACCTATGACAACAATGACATTTACAGTAAGATACAAAAGTTGAAAACCAGAAAAGCAGCTGGAATTGATAAGGTTTCGGGGGTATACTAAAGACAATGGGTTGGGGTTTAGTGCCATATCTGAAATATTTATTTGATTATTGTATGCATGGAGGAACTATACCAAATGAATGGATAGTTGCTATAAGAGCCCCTGTGTATAAAGCAAAGGGTGATAGACATAAAGGTGAAAATTACAGGCCAGTCAGTTTGACAAGCATCGCACGTAAACTTTGGGAAAGCATTCTTTCTGATTATATTAGACGTGTTTACGAAATTAATAAATGGTTTGATCGAAGTCAGTTTGTGTTTAGGAAACGTTATTCCGCTGAAGCTCAACTTATAGGATTCCAGCAAGATATAGCAGGTATCCTGGATTCAGGACTACATCGCGATTGATCTATCTAAGGCATTTGATAAGGTAGATCATGGTGGACTACTGGAAAAAAATGAGTGCAGCTGGACTTGACAAAAGAGTGACTGAATGGGTGGCTATATTTCTTGAAAATAGATCTCAGAGAATTGGAGGAGGCGAAGCTTTCTTCCCTGTAATAATTAAGAGGGGAATTCCTCAATGTAGTATTATTACTTTTATGTTATGTATATCAATGATATGTGTAAAAGGTGGAATCGGAGATAAGGTTTTCGCGGACGATGTTATTCTGTACATAGTAATAAATAAGTTACAAGTTTGCAAGCAACTGCAAAATGACCTCGGTAATGTTGTGAGATGGACAGTAGGCAATGGTATGTTGATAAACGGGTTTAAAGTCAGGTTGTGAATTTTTCGCAAATAGGAAACGTCCTCTCAGTTTTAATTATTGCGTTGATGGGGTGGAAGTTACTTTTGAGGATCATTGTAAGTACCTAGGTGTTAATATAAGGAAAGATCTTAATTGGGGTAATCACATAAATATGATTGTAAAATAAAAGGTACAGATCTCTGCCACATGATTATAAAGGTATATAGGGGTTGTAGTCAGGATGTAAAATAGAGGCTATATAAATCTCTGGTAAGACCCCAACTAGGGTGTGGTTTCAGTATATGGGACTCTCACCAGGATTACTCGATTCAAGAACTGGACAAAATCCAAAGAAAAACAGCTCGAATTGTTCTGGGTGATTTCAGACTAAAGAGTAACGTTACAAAAATGTTGAAAAGTTTGTGATGGGAAGACTTGGAAGAAAGGAGACGAGCTGCTCGACTAAGTGGTATGTTCTGAACTGTCAGTGGAGAGATGGCATGGAATGAAATCAGTAGACGAAAAAGTTTGAGCGGTGTCCTTAAAAGTAGGAAAGTTCACAATATGAAGATAAAGTTGGAATTCAAGAGGACAAATTGGGGCAAATATTCGTTTATAGGAAAGGGAGTTAGGGATTGGAATAACTTACCAAGGGGGATGGCCAGTGCATTTCCAATTTCTTTGCAATCATTTAAGGAAAGGCAAGGAAAACAACAGATAGGGAATCTGCCACCTGGGCGACTGCCTAAATGCAGATCAGTATTGATTGATTGATTGATTGATTGATTGATTGATTGATTGATTGATTGATTGATTGATTGATTGATTGATTGATTTGAGCACTTCTACTATCACGCCCTGTTACTCTCCTAATGTTTATAGGCCCCTTAATTGAATTTCTATTCTTAGGTCTATGTCTCTAAATTAAGCCTCCGCGGCTCAGGCGACAGCGCGTCGGCCTCTCACCGCTGGGTTCCGTGGTTCAAATCCCGGTCACTCCATGAGATTTGTGCTGGATATAGCGGAGGCGGAAAAGGTTTTTCTCCGGGTACTCCGATTTTTCCCGTCACCTTTCATTCCAGCAACACTCCAATATAAATTCATTTCATCTTTGTACATTAATCATTGCCCCAGAGGAGTACGACAGGCTTCGGCAGCCGGCACATTTCATATCCTCGCCGCAAGATGGGGGCTTCGTTCATTCTATCCCTCACCCGGTCACTGACTGGAAAACAGGTTGTAAGTTTTTCATGAATATGACTCTAATTTAAAGTTTTATATATATAATAATATAATAATGTGAAAATATTAAAAGGAATTAAAAATCGCGTTACTCTAAATCTGTCCCTGATGTATGAAAACTAAAACCAGATTTGAATTCAGCGTTAAAATATCTATAAGAATCACACATTTCCCATCCAAAAATTGGACTTTCGTTTTTTGTAGAACAATGTTTTCACTGTGTATGTACACTGTGTGTGAATTAGGGATGGATTTTTTTTTAATACCGATATATTGATATTGCGATATATTGAAAACTTATTTTCGATAATCGATATTTATTGCACATAGAATATAACCTATTCATTTCTTAGGAATGGAGACTTTGTATGTGCAAATTGTCGGAAACATACTGATATGATTTCCTTAAGATTATAAAGAAGCTTCTGGATGCAACATATATTGAATAGCATTGCTCACAACAAGTACATCCATCTTGAATCTCATATGTTATGTCACTTGCCTACAGGTACCTCAAAAGTGGGAAATGTAAAATAAAAGAATATAAATTTTTTGATAATCAATACGTTTATTATCGAAGTTAATTCATAACTTATAATTTGCACAATTTTGTTTTCCATTGTAAATCATAGGACAAGTTTTCTTTCTCTATCCAATAAAAACGTTTCTTTTTACATGCGACGTCTCAATTCTTGGGTGACAATATATGTCATTGAAATACTGTAGGTCTATAAATGTACCAATCTCAGTGGTGCAGTTAATGAGTCATGGTTCTTCTATTCCCAGAATAGAAAGTTCAAGACCGGCTGGGGTCGATGATATTTCAGGAGATGAAAGGCAACAGCTTCGTGTCTTTCTCTTCTCGAACATTAAGAAGATATCTTTTGAAACCAAAGCGTCTCTTAATATACATAGCAAATAACAACAACGAATAATATTGTTATCTAGTAAATAATTATGTACTTGTATGGCATTAACATGTGTCACAATTCTGGACATTTGCTCTAAAAAGTGCTTTTGCGTATCATTAACGTTACACATACGCCTGACTGTCAACCAAGTGCGCCAGTATCAAATTCTGCAACAATTGTCGTTAGAGACGATAAATTTACAAAGTTCTCGTGGATTAGTTCGTAACATCTGATTGGAAGTTGGTGAGAAGTGATGGAATAGATGGAGAGAAAGATAGATACTCCACATTTAAAAACCACTTGGATGAACCTCTCATTAGCGACTTCAGATTTACTACATAAGCCCTTCGAATTGAACGTCAATTAATTAATTAATTAGTTAATTAGTTTAATTAGTTTCTCCTTTCAAAGTGAGATGTGACATGTTGTGAGGAATATGAGTAGTTGCAAATCTACAGAGGATCTTATGCAAGAGCGGCAGGAATAATTTCAGTGGTTTAACACTTATAGTTTGATAAATACTCAAACTTGAAATACGTAGTAATTATAGTAAGTGTTTATTTCTACTACAAGTGGATTACAACTGATGACAGCATAACGTGCACAGTACAAAAATTACACAATAATATGAAATGAATAAACTACAGTATACAGATTCTGAATGTCAAGCGAAGATAAAATTAAAATGGTGATGATCCCTTTATATGAAATTGATATTAAAGATACTTTAAATAGTAATTTTGCTAACGATAAATGTAAGAAAACATTAAAAACCTATTAACTTAGTAAATTCAGAATTAAATTAAACAACCGTATTTCCGTAATAATAATAATCGGGAGGAATCAACGTGAAATGCTTGGCTTTCGCTGATGATTTTGCGATACTTTTAGAAAACCTAGATGTGGCCATACAGATCATCATCATCATCATCTGTTTACCCTCCAGGTTCGGTTTTTCCCTCGGACTCAGCGAGGGATCCCACCTCTACCGCCTCAAGGGCAGTGTCCTGGAGCTTCAGACTCTTGTTCGGGGATATAACTGGGGAGAATGACCAGTACCTCACCCAGGCGGCCTCACCTGCTATGCTGAACAGGGGCCTTGTGGAGGGATGGGAAGATTGGAAGGGATAGGCAAGGAAGAGGGAAGGAAGCGGCCGTGGCCTTAAGTTAGGTACCATCCCGGCATTCGCCTGGAGGAGAAGTGGGAAACCACGGAAAACCACTTCGAGGATGGCTGAGGTGGGAATCGAACCCACCTCTACTCAGTTGACCTCCCGAGGCTGAGTGGACCCCGTTCCAGCCCTCGTACCACTTTTCAAATTTCGTGGCAGAGCCGGGAATCGAACCCGGGCCTCTGGGGGTGGCAGCTAATCACGCTAACCCTACACCACAGAGGCGGACGCCATACAGATCAACCTCCTAGAAAAGGTCGCCAGCATGACGGAACTTAGAATCTAGAAAGAGAAGACCGAGTTCATCAGGAATGACAAACAAGGACCACAGTTCGTTGAAACAAGAGATTGGACGGATTCAGAGGATTAAACTGTTCAAATACCTTGGTGAAATCATACAAGATAACGGACTAGAGAAAGCTGCTGTAAGTGATCCTATCCCAAAAATGAAGAAAGCATATAGAGCAGGGCCTCTCAAACGCCCAAAATCTCACGCGTGCAGATAGAGGCGCAAGAGCTCCGTGCACTGTGCATCGCTGCCGCTCGGCATGGCTTGGATCATCGCTTCGTCTCTGAGCTACTCGGCTGAACTCGCCTATACTCGGCTCAAGTCAGCCCAGATTTGGAGCGCTACGGCGCAAGTGGGGCAGAGGGAGACAGGCGGAGCGAGCGAGACAGGCGTGAGGAAAGAGAGAGTAAGCGCTATTGCTCCAAGTCGAGGAGAGGGGGGTCTGCACTCTGGTCAACCAAGCCAAGTCGTCTTTTGCACCGTGCACAGTGCATGCACCACGCGCATGCACCACGCGCATGCACCCTGAGAGGCCCTGATATAGAGTAACTAAAAATATCTGAAACAATAAATGCATCTCATGGAATGCCAAAATAAGTCATTACAACACTGTATTAAAATCAGAATGCCTGTATGGCAGCGAATGTCTCTTAGTGAATTACACGTCGCAGAAGCTTGAGATCCTACAAAGAAAAATAACACGGAAAATCGTGGGCCCAATCCAGACTGAAACCGGCTGGAAATTTCGGAACAACAATGAAGTCTACAAGAATGTGGAGAAAATTTCAGAGACTATGAAAAACAGGATGTTATCATTTCTCAAACATACGTACAGAATGGAGAAAACCAGATTAACCAAAATGTTATTCGTCTACTTGTGGAACAAGAAGACAACGACGGCATGGATTATGGAAGTTCGTAAAAATCTGGATAAGTCCAATATCCAGGAAGTTCAGATGTTGGACAGGAAAACATTTCGAACCATGGTTCAAAATTTTTAATGGCTTCAAGTCGAAAGAACAGCAAAGACGGGAA
Source organism: Anabrus simplex (assembly GCF_040414725.1). Taxonomy (NCBI): domain Eukaryota; kingdom Metazoa; phylum Arthropoda; class Insecta; order Orthoptera; family Tettigoniidae; genus Anabrus; species Anabrus simplex. The sequence continues at coordinate 43,110,243 of NC_090268.1, forward strand.
GAGCCTCGACGGATGAACGGAAGAAACAGCATAGCGCCCATATGAAGGAGTACTGGAGGAACAGGAAACTTAAAAAAAAGGCAATGTCATCTCCGTACAGGCAATGAAGGTCCTGGGAGTGGTGGAAGGTAAAGGCTTCCACTATTCGTAACCTCGGCATTTGATGGGTAGAGTGGTTAGTTCTACGCCCGGCCGCCTTTTCCCCCAGGAATTAACCTGGTACTCATTTCTGGTGTAGGCTGAGTGAACCTCAGGGCTATATGCACCTCTGGAAGTGGAAATCTCATATCTTAAATTTTACGACTTCCTGACGGGGATTCGAACCCACGTCCTTCCGGGCGAACCGAGTACGCCTTTACCGCCTCGCCCAGGCAGCCCTTACGAGGAAACTTTAGAGAAAGAAAAATGAAATTTACCGTGACCCTAAGTGGTCAATTAGCGAATATAATAAAAAATAATGGTACTAATAATAGGCCTAATAGTAACCTTAGAAATAAATATAAATTGTAATAATGAAGTATTAATAATAGTTATAAATATAACAGTAATAACACCAAAAACCTTAATAATAAATCATCATCATCGTCATCTGTTTACCCTCCAGGTTCGGTTTTCCCCTCGGACTTAGCGAGGGATCCCACCTCTGCCGCCTCAAGGGCAGTGTCCTGGAGCTTCAGACTCTTGGTCGGGGGATACAACTGGAGAGTATGACCAGTACCTCGCCCAGGCGGCCTCACCTGCTATGCTGAACAGGGGCCTTGTGGAGGGATGGGAAGATTGGAAGGGTTAGGCAAGGAAGAGGGAAGGAAGCGGCCGTGGCCTTAAGTTAGGTACCATCCCAGCATTCGCCTGGAGGAGAAGTGGGAAACCACGGAAATACACTTCCAGGATGGATGAGGTGGGAATCGAACCCACCTCTACTCAGTTGACATCCCGAGGCTGAGTGGACCCCGTTCCAGCCCTCGTACCACGTTTCAAATTTCGTGGCAGAGCCGGGAATCGAACCCGGAGCCTCCGGAGGTGGCAGCTAATCACGCTAACCACTACACCACAGAAGCTGACACCTTAATAATAAAATAAGTTAATATCAATAAAATAACTGTGAATTAAGTTGAGATAAAACTGTATATTTTCGATCGAATATGTCAGTGGTCTGTCTGGAGTATCAAAGCATGTAACTCCATGGTTACACAATTAAAATAAATATAATATAATATAATTTTATATCACGGCCTTTGCACAACAGGAACAGGTGAAAAACAGTCAGACATTGAAAAATGTGTAGGTGATCACAAAATTCCCGAACTAAATAAAATTCAACTTTGGTGAGAACGGATGTTTAGAGAGCGCTATAAATAACTATGATAGAGCTAAATCAAATGAGTTGCTTTCACTTGCGCGCCTCGGCCTCATCTTGGCTTTGAACAATAGGGAAGTAGCAGAACAACGAACGATGCCTGCAGCACTTTTTTCAGCCAGTGCCTGTGGTAAGTGGTAAATGAAATTGCCATTGGCAGGGTCACTGCAGAGAGCAACATGAGAAGAAAACATTTGAAAATCAGTAATAGATACGCAATAAGAAAGGAAATTCCAAACGAGAAATACATTCTAGAAATGAGCAGGCCAGGATACAATTCATTACCATGAAGAAATTCTTTGTAAGGTCAGGTCTCAGTCTGCTGCGACGAATCCGCATGATATGATTGTGAAATCTCGACCCTTGATCCAAGCACTGAAAAACGTATCTGTATCGCCGTCTCTTGCGCATATCTCGGATATTGAAAATTCAAATGTAGAGGTCCTTCATCGAATAAAAAAGCAAAGAGAAATCTTACTTATTATAAAACAAAGGAAAATACAATATTTAGGGCATGTTTTGAGGGACGAGCTGTATCAATTATTACAGCTAATTATTGAAGGAAAGATACAAGGGAAACTGTCCGTTGAGTAACGGACAAATTCATGGTTAAAGAACACTCGAAGATCGCAGAGATGTCCATCAGAAGAAGCTTTTAATGTTGCATTGTCAATATCAGGGCTGGCTATTAAAGGATAATAATACGGTGCAGTTCCTTTTCCGAACTTGTACGAAATTACCCCTGCTTTTGAGTTAAATACTGTAATTTATCTGAACACTGGTGTGGCACTGTGGCTGAAGGTTCATGAAGTCCCTTGTTGATGATATCCCCCTTATTATGTGATTAATCGGAAGAAGTAAAATGACTCTCCTGCTCCTCCTGTAATCGCACCTTGAAGTGTCCTGAAGTGATAATCACAAAGTGTCTCATAGGACTTGGACTAAAAGAAAATTTCTCATAAATATCTCCCTTGTTATAGATCGTTCGAAAAATACATGCATGGTATTAGTTACTGGATTTTCTACAACGTATTGTAATGTTTTTTCCGTTGAAAAATGAAATGGCGTATGGCTTTTAGTGCTGAGAGTGTCCGAGGATAAGTTTGACACGCCAGGTGCAGATCTTTTGATTTGACTCCCGTAGACGACCTGCGCGTCAAGACGAGGATGAAATAATGATGAAGACGACACATACACCCAGCCCCAGTGCCAGCAAAATTAATCAATGATGGTTAAAATTCCAGAGCCTGCCCGGAATGGGACCCGGAACCCCTGTGACCAAAGGCCAGCACGCTAACCATTTAGCCATGGAGCCGTTTTTTTCGTTAAATCTAAGACTAACGTTGATATTTAAAAAATCGATCTTCCTCTAAACCCCTTACACCATGCGACGATCCTGAAGTCACACATACCGCGCGAGTTGACCGTGCGGTTAGGAGCGCACGGCTGTGAGCTCGCATCCGGGAGATAGTTGGTTCGAACTCCACTGTCGGCAGCCCTGAAGATGGTTTTCCGTGGTTTCCCACTTTCACACCAGGCAAATGCTTGGGGTGTACCTTAATAAAGGCCACGGCTGCTTCCTTCCCATTCCTAGGCCTTCCCTGTCCCATCGTCGCCATAAGACATGTCTGTGTCGGTGCGACGTAAAACAACTAGCAAATAATAACGAAGTCACATACACTTGATGGCACAAACTCAGATGAGTAGATTCCAAATACGGAGTTTGATTGAAGTATGTTCAAAACAGAGGGGCAGAGTGACACGAAGGGTAAAAAATAAAAGATTTTCAAATGATTAAGAATGAAACAAATAATTATCTGGAAATGCTATTGAAATATTGAATGTACAGTCAAGCTGCCCTTTTGATTTTACTTTATATAGATTTTGAAAATAACATTCACACTACTTGTTTCTTCAATATATGAAATATTGCTTTTCCTTTACTGACAATAATAAACACAATTATTTGAAATCTGACGTAGCTCTCCGTACTATTCCTCTATTATGCTAGTAAAAGCGGAACTAAATTTGGTAACGTGATTTCCATATATCATGCCTTCTCGTCATTCCTATAGTTGCAAGAGTGTCTTGTGAGATAGATTGGCTAATGTGACCTCTGCAAGGATCGAACGTTTGCCATTCAAATGCTGCTCATTAGTATTCATAGCATCAGAATTAATTGAGATAAAGGTGAACAGTCTCCTCCTGCCTCTTCCCATCAGTAGTGTACCAGCTTGTGGTTCTGCGTCCATATAAACCCAGCTGCACAGCTCACATGGGAAGTGCTTCAAAGTGTGAGGCCTGCACTTCAAATACCGGCCGTTCGATGTCTACTGCACATTTCCCCACACACGTCAATTAAATACTCTGACCATGTAACTCCTTTATATAACCACAAATCTTGACCCCGGCTAGAAATACGTCGCACTGTGCATATACTATGCCATCTCCATAAAATCCTTCATCCTTCACAGCCATTTTACCTTACTTCATATTTCAAATACCTCTCATCCTATCACAGTCTTAACACTAGATCTACTAATAATTCCATCCTTGCTTTACGTACCCATAGAACTGCCATTTACGATAATGCATCCACAGTAATTGCCTGCCGTAAGTGGAACCTCCTTCCTGAAAATATCAGAGGGTTTAGCGATATTCCCACTTTCAAAGAAGCACTTTGGAGACATTTTATCCACCAATAAGGATTATACAGTATGTAATCGTGATGCTGCTACTCACAACCATTCTATTGTCATGGATGGATGCCTTGGTAGAACATTTGTTTAAAATTTTAATCATTTTATTTTTCAAGTATTATTAAATTTAATGCAATACCTCTTTTTGTCCGTGTAGGGTATTTAGTTTTAAGAATTTTTCCTTTTTTAAAATTTAATTGAATTTCATCACTCATCATTTTTGTATTATTATTAATTTAATTGGTATTTAATCTAATTATTGTAATGCAGGGCCTCTCAAACGCCCAAAATCTCACGCGTGCAGATCGAGGCGCAAGAGCTCCGTGCACTGTGCATCGGTGCCACTCGGTTCGACTCGGACCAACGCTTCGTCTCTGGGCTACTCGGCTAAGCTCGGCTCTACTCGGCTCAACTCAGCTCGGATTTGGAGCGCTACATAGCAAGCTGGGAATAGAGAGGGGGAGCGAGCAAGACAGGCGTGAGGAAAGAGAGAGTAAGCGCTATTGCTCCAAATCGAGCAGTGGGGGGTCTGCACTCTGGTCAACCAAGCGAAGTCGTCTTTTGCACCGTGCACAGTGCATGCACCACGCGCATGCACCCTGAGAGGCCCTGTTGTAATGTAATACAATATAACATACGTAGGCTTTATTTCAGTGCCTGGTTAGATGGAAGAGAAGGCCTGAAAGCCTTAATCTTGCCAGTTAAAAGAAAACATTAACTAAGTATGGAATGATGAACACATTCCGGTACATAATGTTCTCCTAGTTCGCAATGTTTAAAATATTGTTTTGTACCACCTCTTAACCTCGTGTTAGGTATAAAACTAAAAATCTGGGACATTTACAGCACGTTAAGGACTTTTCCTCTCCAAGATAGCTACTACTAGAGTGCAATGGGGTCGAAATGAGGACGTCCTCAATCGTATTTCTGTCTTTCTTGACGGGTCCGCTACCACGCACCTTATTGTAGCCTCACTCCAGGACTACAAACCTTCGAGCCGGATTGAGTACCCCTGCAGTGGAGCATTAGCCTTCTAAGCTCAACTTGCCTTCAATCCTCGTTCAGTCCCGTGGTATTTGAAGGTACTGCCTCGTATCGGTAGACGAACGGGAACGTAAAAGAACTCCTGTGGGAAAAAATTCCTGCACCTCTACATCTCCGAAAACCATAAATATGTCGTTATGGGTCGTAAAACAAGTAACATATTTATAGAAACCTGCGTCTTATGGGAATCAAATCTGGGTCCGCTAAGTTAGAAATAGACGCATTATCTCTACACCATGGGGCTGACGGAATAGGCATAAGGTGGTCAAAAATGTGGGTCATCTACATTCTTGTCAAGCTCTTTGTCCATTTTCATTTACCTGTTACATATTATATAATCGTGTTATTTTATTATTACTATTATTATTTCGGGGATACCGTGGTGGAAAGAGGTGAAAGAAGGTACGGGCATGAATGGGTGGATAGAGAATAGACCGAATTTTAATTAAAAACCTTAAAACTTAATTTAATTTCTTCCATTTCCTTTTTCTTCTTTTCTTTTCAAATTTTAAACTTTGCTGAGCAATAAAAAAATATTCAGAGATAAAAGTCTAGCTCGTGAGTTCGAGAAACAATGTTAGGAACTCCTGGAACAACACTAAATAACAACATGAGCTGAAGATCCCAAGTGACAAACTTTACAAGAGCACACTACTGCTCCCTTCAATCAATACTCAAGGAGACCGAGTTCCAGAATTTACAATAGAGCGTCCTTGCTCCACACAATTATATTCTAGGAGACTTTTCTCCAACGTTTACAAGTTCCAGGCTTATTAAAGGCTTAATAAAAACATACAATAGACACTGTCTTATTTTCTCAACAGTCGAAATTACATAGAAAAATAGAATTAAAATAGTGAACATTAACAGTGGTGAAATGAAATGGCGTATGGCTTTTAGTGCCGGGAGTGTCCGAGGACAAGTTTGGCTCGCCAGATGCAGGTCTTTTGATTTGACTCCCTTAGGCGACCTGCGCGTCATGATGAGGATGAAATGATGTTGATGACGACACGTACATCCAGCCCCGTGCCAGAGAAATTAAGCAATGATAGTTAAAATTCCCGACGCTGCCGGGAATCGAACCCGGGACCCCTGTGACCAAAGGCCAGCACGCTAACGATTTAGCCATGGAGCCGGACTTTAACAGGGGTAATAAGTGCCCATTCCACCTGGCCTTAGTTTAAAAAAAGGTTCAAGTTACTGGCAAACACTTGCACTCCTTTGGAATTCACCAGAACATCATTAAAACGCTATGTGGGCTTATGGCCCGAAGATACAGAGGCTAAGCCTGTACTGGAGAGGTGACTGGATAGAGAGAAAGTTTTAATTTACAAAATTAAGAGGTAGATTTTAAAGATTACAAACTTATAGCCAGCTGCCACCCCCGGAGGTCCGGGTTCGATTCCCGGCTCTCCCACGAAATTTGAAAAGTGGTACGAGGGCTGGAACGGGGTCCACTCAGCCTCGTGAGGTCAACTGAGTAGAGGTGGGTTCGATTCCCACCTCAGCCATCCTGGAAGTGGTTTTTCGTGGTTTCCCATTTCTCCTCCAGGCGAATGCCGGGATGGTACCTAACTTAAGGCTACGGCCGCTTCCTTCCCTCCTCCTTGCCTATCCCTTCCAATCTTCCCATCCCTCCACAAGGCCCCTGTTCAGCTTAGCAGGTGAGGCCGCCTGGGCGAGGTACTGGTCATTCTCCCCAGTTGTATCCCCCGACCAAGAGTCTGAAGCTCCAGGACACTGCCCTTGAGGTGGTAGAGGTGGGATCCCTCGGTGAGTCCGAGGGAAAAGCCGAACCTGGAGGGTAAACAGATGATGATGATGACAAACTTATAGTCTCTCAATATCAAGTTGAAAGGGAATACAAGAGGGTTCTTTATTCCCTAAGTTCGGTTAAGTTCTTTAGACTGGTTTGAAAGGTTACATTTTGAAACCAAAGGATATGCAGTTATAGGGAAACTGCAAAAACCAATGACAGAGCGCAAATGAGGCGTACTAGGCAAGATGAGGAGTGAGGTAGTTTGCCATTGCTTTCCTCACTGGACCAGAAGGTGCTACTTCAGCACGACTGATCCTATGAGTAACACCTTTCATAACACTCAGACACCAGTTGTGCTCCTCATGTCATTACTCAGCAACACTCATACTCCTGCAGCTTCCATATTGTTACAGATATGGATGAGATTAGGACTTCGGTGGAAGCTACACTTTGCTTTGGCCTGTGCCAAGAGACGGATACTAAAATACTGCATCCATCAAGAAATGACAACAGGCGGAATGAGCAATATATGGTACATTTATTAGATAAGAAGCAGTGTAGAAGCTGAGATACACTACGAAATTAATCTCACCTATTTGCTACAACAATCAAAATTAAGGTTTTTAGATATATATGTACGTTATTTAGACATTCCCTGCGATGTAGTAGACGGGTTCGTTCCTTTTCTTTCTCTGGACCTAAGGTTCTAAATATTCTAATACTACCCTGAATTGTTAATAATTCGTATTGTGAATGTGGACAATGTTAAAAATTAACTCTGTATGACATCGCGTGATGAATTGCATTCTAACTTAATCTAAATGATTGGTGTGGTTCTCTTTTTTTGGTTCCTGCTCCCTAGATTCCATCTATCGACTCCCTGTAGCTATAAAACATGGCTAAGAGGCGAATGATTCTTTCTGGCGTGAGGGATAAGGGAATATAGAATATCAAATTCTTCGTATTATATACCATCTATGTAGGATATTTAGGTAATGTGACTATATCTAGATCGTATTGAGAGAGGAGAGTCTCTAGTTCCTCGTGGAATATTTCGGCCAAAATCCTGCGATCGCGATGAAGTAGAGATGGCTGAAAAATAACGTAGCAGTTACTTTGTCACAGTTACATGCTTGTCACTGTTACAAATGTAACGAGGACAAAAATAACCGGTTATCGTGTAACGACAACAGAATAACGTACTAGTGAAAACAGTAAATGGGAAGTGGTAACTGTCACTAGTAGCAGCTTGGAGATACAGAATGTGACCTTCAGAGTTCAGATAGTACGCATGTCTTCCAAGTGAGAGCGCTTTCGTAGGAGATTGCTTTAAGTCAAATACACTACAATGTATAATATACTCTATAGTGTATTTGTTTAAGTTGCTGCTGTCATCTGGTAACTAAAGTGTAAACTGTTATAACACATTCAACTGTTCAGGAGTAAGGCCGGGCGCACATTGAGAAGCAGTTGGGCGCAGAGCAGGGTGGAGCAGAGCAGGACAGCGCGCGGCTGGCGAGATTGCGAAGTGCATGTGAGCGCACATTGCCACGCAGGGTCGCGTCGGTTTTTAGAAGGAATAAACATGTTTTCTTCAGACTGTGATATTGGGGCATGCAGCGTAAAGGGACTTCTTTTCTTATTCTTCAAGCATTCATGTTTTTTTTTCTCATTTACCTTGTGCTGATGACCACGCGACCAGGCGAGTTGGCCGTGCGGTTAGGGGTGCGCAGCTGTGAGCTTGCATCCGGGCGGACGCAAGCTTATAGCAAGGTGACCCTAACCGTACGGCCAACTTCCTCGGTAAATTCATTAATATCTATTTCCGTTATCATAGCTGGTACGATAAAACAGTATAACCCACCCCCTCCCCCCGCGGCACTACAGCTCTGAAGGGCCTTGGCCTACCAAGCGGCCGCTGCTCAGTCCGAAGGCCTGCAGATTACGAGGGGTCGTGTGGTCAGCACGACGATTCCTCTCGGCCGTTATTCTAGGCTTTCTAGACCGAGGCCGCTGTCTCACCGTCAGATAGCTCCTCCATTCTAATCACGTAGGCTGGGTGGAGCTCGAAAAATCCCTCAGATCTAGCTAAAAATCTCTGACCTAGTCGGTAATCGAACCCGAGGCCTCCGGGTAAGACGCAGGCACGATAAAACAGTAGAAGACATAAATGATCGGAAATTGTATTCTGTTGTAACTTTTGTATCGTAGTATTCATTAATAGGATCAGAGAGAGAGAGAGAGAGAGAGAGGGAGAAAGCATTTATTTACAAATGTACTGCTAGTTGCCACAAGACACGTCTACTAAAATAAATCAAGATTGACAATCTATTGTGAACACGTTTTTATTTGACAAGACATGGTAAATTATTTTCTTTCCTTATTTCTTCACATAAATGTGATGGTAGATGACGGCTACGGAGTCGGCGATGATGATCTCCATAATCAACATTAGATCTCGACGTGAAATACCCAATGTTACGAGAACTTGGGTCACGGATTGTTACATAGATATTGGAGAATTACATTTTAGGCCTTCTACTAAACTACCACTGTACCCAGCGTGAATAAAGTTCTTTATAGCCTAGACTGTAGTTCCTTATTCCCCGAATTTACATAACAGAAATTAAAATTAAAAACTGCATTGTAGTCCACATAGTACAAAACATGGTAAGACCGAACGGCTGTGGTAATTTTCACCTCCATTTCTCAACTAACTACGTGGCACGTGCGCAGGAAACTCTGTTTCGAAGACTGCGCGCGGTAGGCGGAAGTAGGTGCAGAACCGGCCTGCTCTGCTCTGTCCTGCCCTGTCTGTCAACTGGCGGTGGTGCAATGATTTGTGTGGATTACAAACATCTGCTCTGCGCTGCGCTGCTTTAGCTGCTTCGCCTGCGTCCCAATGTGCACCCGGCCTAATCGTTGACTCAGACATCGCCCAGGGCTGCCTACATTATAATATTATTATAAGTTTCACCCGTATAATTATTCTTGTACCGTAAATAAATTAGTACGCTAACCTTCCATATTGATATTATAGATAACATAACATTGCTTCATTTTACTTAATCGATCCTCTTGTACCGGTTTGTGTCGAGGTTTGGCAGACAGATCATCATGTTTTCTTGTCTTCTATCCTCGATTGGGACATTGTCAAACTCACTCCTCTAGATTTCGGAAAAGACGCTATGTTGTCTTTTCATTTCATCCGTTGCCTGTCTATCGTTAACTTTATAGCAAATAGGAATGCGTGTTTTGCTGCACCGACTTTCAACAGTGCAGTGATGCGTGCGCGCATGTGCGAGTGAATGAATGGGACTTCGCAACACAGCTGTAAGCAGACAAGCTTGAAGCCGTGACAAGGCTGTGACCAATAAAAGGTGAGTAACGTTGGGCACTATTTTTAACTGTTACTTTTCACAATTACTTTATTGTAGCAGTGAAGTAGTTACACAAAAATAACTGTTTGCCACACTTCTTCAATGAAGAAACCTCCCTCTTTCACTTCGAACACTGGCTGAAATTCCTAGTTATGGATGAGAAGTAGAAGCAAGTTTACAATTAACAGTTGGTAATGATCTTAATAATGATGCGTGTTTAATATCCTTTAAACTGCTATGGATTTAATACATGTTGGAACATCGTAATTAAGGTTTGTTTACAAACACTACATTAATGGCGGTCAAACAGGTGGTCGGTAAACTGCACTCATTTATTTTCGTGAAGTTGCGCCCAAATAGGTTGTAAATATGCATGAAACTGAACTCAGGACTGCTATGGACATCGGGAATTTAAAAAAATGTAGAAAGTCATGACATCTGTTGAAGAATTGAGGAAGTTACGTAATTAAATAAGATCATATCGAATATTCACTACAGCAGGGATCAAATTGTGAATATTCGACAGTTTCCAGTTCTAGGGTTAATAGTTAATTCTGTAATGGAAAATATAGCAGATAATGAGATTTCTTTCATGTTGAAGACGAAGAATAAATAGCACTTATTACACATTACAGATGTTCCATTGGCCTAACAGCAATCATGACTATATTTTGAAGTAAGAAACGATATACAGGATGTCAACATACCCCACCCGAACGATCCTTACAGGACTGAAACTCTTGGAATGGCTGGAATCCAAGGTCTAATATAGTGGGAAGAAACGCTATCCCACACCACAGAGCAAGCCATGAGTGATTTATACTGCATTTTATGGTCAGAATGTTGTATGGATATTATTATTTTGTACTCGCGTACGTATAATATTTATTATTTCTGTGATTACATGTTATTTTAAAATTGACTTCCAAACTAATGAACTTGTTAAAGCTGAAAGTGCAGTAGGTTGGTGTTTAATGTTCAGGATTTCAAAATACCACAAACGATCGTCGTTATTGCCTGTTATTTAATAACTTATTCCTTCCTTGCGATGTGAAATATAGTTTGTCGTTGTTGGTAGCCAGCCAGGATTATTTAAATTTCTGTATTTGTTATAGTGTCACACTGCCTTTGCGTCTTCGAGTCCGTCGTTGACTACATTCGACTATAGCTCATAGACAGTACGAATAGGTAACGTGCGAGTCATATTTTTGTATTTTAAATACTAAGTCGAAGTCTAAAAGTTCACTTATTGAAGAAGCAGAAGTAGAAGAATTTGAAATAATTTGAAAGAATAAAACTTCGTCTGATTCTGATTCCTTCTGAAATGCGGAAGAATTTGATGATATGATTCCAGTCAATGAGAAGTTTCATAATGATTAAAATGAAATTAATATTGTAATGAATTCAGAGTTTATTAAAACTTAAAACAATTTTGCAGTCGGGCTGAGTGGCTCAGACGGTAGTGGTCCTGGCCTTCTGACCCCAACTTGACAAGTTCGATCCTGGCTTAGTCCGGTGGTATTTGAAGGTGCTCAAATACGTTAGCCTCGTGTCGGTAGATTTACTGGCACGTAAAAGAACTCCTGCACCTTCGGCGTCTCCGAAAACCGTGAAAGTAGTTAGTGGGACGTAAAGGCAATAGCATTATTATATTTATTATTATTAACAGTCTTGCTATTGATTTTTTTGTCAATTTGCTTTACGTCGCACCGACACAGATAGGTCTTATGACGACGATGGGATAGGAAATGGCTAGGAGGAGTGGGAAGAAAGTGGCTGTGGCCTTAATTAAGGGACATCCCCACATTTTCCTGGTGTAGGAATGGGAAACAACGGGAAACTCTCTTCAGGGTTGCCGACAGTGGGATTCGAACCAACTACCTCCTGGATGCAAGTTCACAGCTGCGCGCCCCTAATCGCATGGCCAACTCGCCCGGGTTTTTGTATTTACCTGTACGATGCTTTCAAAACACATAAAGAGTGATTGGGTAAGTTTTATTGTATATGTTATTGTATGTAAACCACGAACCTACTATGTTGGTGTAATAGGGGTGGGGGGGGGGGAGGTGATACTCCCACATGGCGCGTTCCAGGTGGCGGATAGGGGATCCTAACCGGCTTCCCGGTGGACTTGAGGGAAATAAAATACCTCCCGCGGACCAAACACACAACTCCCTGTGTGGGGGGACGCAGGCAAAAAATACACCCACGGTATCCCGTGCCTGTCGTAAGAGCCGACTAAAAGGGACAACCAAGGAATGATCAAATTAGAACCATGAGACTACTTGCAATTAGTACTACCACGCAATGGGAACACCATGGGTTGCATTTACTTGCGCGTAGTACTACTATGTTAGGTACACAATTTGTTTGTGATAAGAAGCGACAGGGTGCGCTCAGGAAGCATTTTACTGTACCTGTAATTCGTACCACTGTATGAGCGACACCATGGGTGAGCGACACCATGGTTCTGCCTTGCCTGTGATTAGTACCCACTATGTGAGGAACAGCACGGGATAGTGCGAGTTCCTGTGGTTAGTCCACTTACGTGAAGAACACCATAGGATTGCGTTGCCTGTATATGTTTGCGTTGCCTGTAAATAGCGACACAGTGTGCGAAACACCATAGGTCTGTGTTGCATGTGCGCATTACATTACCTGTGAGTAGTACCATAATGTGTGGAATACCACGAATCTACGCTACTTTCGATTAATACCGCAACGTGACAAATACCATGGTTCTACTTTCCTAGCGATAAATACCATTATGAGGGGCCGAGGACCTGGATTTTGGACCCGTTTAGACTACAAGCATCATCGATTCAGTATTGTGCTTTAGAAGCAGTAATACTAATGTTTAACGCTAATTTTCCGGGAATGTGGGGCATCGCGGGTTGGATCCGCTGATTGTTTTAACTTCATATCCATCCATTCATTCTTCGTCCTCGCGTTTTCGAATTCTGGTTAATGGAGGATATTGTATTTTTAAATTGTCATAATATTTCGTCCCATTTCGTACCATTAGGGGCCGATGACCTAGATGTTAGGCCCCTTTAAACAACAAGCATCATCATCATCATCATCAGTGTGTCTAAAGTATTCATAAACTGGATATGTTTAGGCACATCATCTTCAAAGTAATTTTCTGTACAAGGTGTTTAAGGGGGTGCCTGGTAAAGGCGTCAGGAAGGCGAAAAATTTAAAGATTTCAACTTCCGCAGTTGCATATGGTCCTGAGATTCACTCAGCCTACACCTAAAATGAGTACCAGCTTAATTCCTGGAGGCAAAGCCGACCAGGCGTATAGCTAACCACTCATCCCCATCATGTACCGAGGTTACGGTTAGTGGAAGCCTTTAGCTTCCACTCCTCCAAGGGACTTCTTGGCCTGCACAAAGGTTTCTTAGCTCTACTGGGTGTTTAGAATCAAAATTCTTGGCTGAAGGCTGGAACGGATTTCACTCTGCCTCGTGCCTTTGAGTTGGTCTGGCTACAGGAGGCAAACTGACCCTGAAAACCAAGCAGTACGGTTGAGTGTATCTGCACTCTCGTCACAAAAGACGCTTGATAACTACTGGCTATCAGGCTCGTCTTTGGAGGCCAAGGGCTTTAATGGCGCCTATACTCCTAGGGTTTGTTTTAACTCATTTTCTCGCAAATGCATTTTAATTTCAGTACAGGAACTGTGTAGATACCATTTTCACGTCAGATTTTCTACTTTTCCCGTAGGGTAGGCAGGGCTATTCCGATCATTTCAAGTAAAAGAAAAAACATGTTCAGTGTTTTCTTATCACTTTATAATTATCCGACTCGTTGGCTGAATGGTTAGCAAAGTGGCCTTCGGTTCAGGGGGTCGCGGGTTCGATTCCCGGCTGGGTCGGGGATTTTAACCTTAATTGGTTGATTCCAATAGCACGGGGGCTGGGTGTATGTGTTGCCTTCATCATCATTTCATCCTCATCACGACGCGCAGGTCGCCTACGGGAGTCAAATAGAAAGACCTGCACCTGACGAGCCGAACCCATCCTGGGATATCCTGGCACTAACAGCCATATTATATTTCATACTTTATAATTTGCTGCAGGGGGAGATGAACTGTCATTTTCTACATTAGCATGCAGTATTTGGTTAAACAACTACAATTGTTTGCGCATATATATTATTATGCATGAAATGGCGTAATGTTTATTCAGACAAAAATGCGGGGCAGTTGCTATCAGGCATGTCACAATTTCGATCACATACAGTTTCCACACACGAGCTGCTTTCTACCGGCAGCTCTAACAATTATTTCATGAAACCCCACTTTTCACTTTTGACATTGGATACAATCACCTCTGCTGGCAGACTGGCTCCACTTAACTCCACAAAACCCACAAGGGACATTGTCTTCTTCTCCTTCTTCTTCTTCTTCTTCTTCCATTTCTTCATTTTTCTTTCCAGGATAAATGTCATTGTCAACCTCGCGCTTCTTCCAGCTTGTTCATTTCCAGGTAGGGCCTTTCCTTCAATCCATTTTGCACCCTCAATATCACCTTTTCAGCAATTTAAGAGAGATTACACTCTGAAGTGAGGTGACGGGCCTGCTGTTATCTGTTCGGCTTCCTGCGGTTACATGTTGATTTTTTGGGAGTCCATATCATTTCTATAAATACAGGTGATGGAATAGTTGCTACAGGTGATGGAGTAGTTGCTATGCGTAATGTAGTCATTTTAGGAGATATGCTTTATGCAGATCAGAAGGGCCAGACTTTGGAGGAGTCGATGGATTGGGAGCTACTTCTGAATGGACTGAAGAACAAGACGACTCGAATTGGAAGGCTGTTGATGATAGAAACTTGTGTGACGGTATGATAAACACCGGTACACTGAAACCTCGTTGCAGCATTTTCATGTGATGCAGCTTTGGTCCACGCTGCTGTAAACAGCTTTCTAAAATCAGTCTTAGTTATGGATGCGTTTGGATGGTTGTGAATGAATGCAGTCATATCTCGGTGATGAAATGTTTTCAGCGGTTTGAATATGGTACGATCTAATGGCTGAAGGACACGTGTTGTATGTGGAGGCAAACACAAGAGCAATTAAATTTTCCGAACAAAGCTTTAAGCATTTCACTGAGCAGTCTAAAATTTTCAGACATTTTCCTGGAGATCTGTGCTTCTGAAAATGTTCAAGTCATTTCAGGAATAGGTCCTCCTTGATGTACAGGGAATCTGATATTTCTGCTACAGCAATTGCAGGCAAATTCTCTTGGTAGGCTTCTCGGAATCGAACATTATTGAAGATCACGAATAACGGGATGTACGCTCCACTTGCACTAAAACAAGCAACGACTGTAAAAGTTTCACCACCTTCTACGCTGGTAAGTTTGACAACTTCGCGTTTCGCTTTTCACACACTATTAGGTGGTTTATTGTTCATCGGAAATCCTGTCCTTTCGGCATTGTATATTGTTTCCGGACACTGTTAAAATCCCAACTCATCACACAAATTAGCTTAATTGTTGTAAAAATTTCAACGTCTTTTTCATTCAATGCGGCAGCTCTAGCTTTAGATAAGCCATCGGACTTCCTCAGAGATATCTGCGGATTTCCCTTAATGAAATTTGTGAATCAGTCCTTTCAGGCCAATTTTTTTTATGTTCCTACTCCAAGGAACATTACTGCTTTTCCCGTCCACATAAAGATAGGCTGCACTTAGTACTTGCACGGGAGTCAGACCAAAACCTCGGTTAGGAAGACTCATCAGCCTGTCACAAAGTACCTTTTCTTCGTGTACACTGAAAGCGCAGGGTCGTCCCACTGATTTATAAACAGGCCTATTGTCATCAGCTGCTTGTGACTCCTGCCTAATCCGTGCATTTTGGAACCGATTCTGAAGGGTCGTATAGGACACACTGAAGATATCTACAACTGCTCGGATCCCTATATCTCCCCTCAGTACTCTTAATGGCCTGAGAAATAGTATATTCAGATCATTTGTCATGGGCGGTCTTTCTCTTGTACGTTTTTACCACCTGTAACATAAAAAGTAGATCTATTTGAATATGTACTAAAAATGTGTGCCTACACATAACGAAAAATTTCTATGTAGTAATTACATATATCATAAAAAGTTTATGTAAGAATTGAATTTCTGTTGTAACAGTCATTTATAGTAATGGCACAACTTTTCAAAATATAGATATATTGGTTTTTCGATACATCGGTATTAAAATATCGATGTCATTGAAATATCGGTCCTCAAAATATCGATATATCGCTGATATATCCGTTCATAAAATATTGGTGCTATTATCCTTTATTGTAAGTCTATTTTACATTTTACACAATGATTAAAGGATTTATTAGGTTTAATAAATCTTGGCACAGATTAGGAAACAGGCTTAAAACAATGACCAAGTAACAAGACTCTTTCAATGATATGACACATGATAAAAACATTTACAGACGAAGGATGTTATGATACGTAGAAAAAGATGTCTAGTAACGAACTAATAACTTACGCTGAAAAATCATATAAAAATTACAAGCGTATAATTTGTGTACGAAGTACATCTGATAATTATGAGAGCCCTATAAAATAATAAGAATATTTCTTCCCAACTATTTCCTCAGCACTGCAATTCCATTTGTTCGGGAAAAAAACATGGTGATGATCTTAGGTCAGTTTCCAATTCCTCTTAGGTATGTCATTTAGGAAAAAAACTGCTTGGATAACAGTTTGCCATTTAATCGGTTTCTCTTTTCCATGATGGTGTTACCGGCCTTTGAACTCCGCTGGGACAGAGGTCGCTATAGTGCTCAAGTATCGCCTAGCTACCGTGTAAAGCTGTGCACGATGAATGAGTTGTGATATTATCACTGTATTTACCGAAGGGAATTGAGAAACGAAAAATTCAAATTTCGTTACTGAAGCATGCGAATATTGAAAGGGTCTGAAAAAGAATTAAATCGTAGCCAAAAGTATGAAATTAGGCAGAAATATCGATATATTGGGCATAAAATATAGATATCGACAATATATCGGACCTCAAAATATCGATATTTCCGATATATCGATATTCGTTTGCCATCTCTATTTATGTGAGTAAAAGATTTGAGTAACATTTAGGGGAACTTATTTGATCTGTGTCTGAATTAAACATTGTGCTAACGACGCCTCAATAGAAAACACATTTTAAAATATTCATAATAATTCGTATTACCGGTTTTTATAGGCATGTAATCTAGTAGTCATCCCAAGTAGGAGTTACAGGGCTACGCTTCATTCCCTCGTGTCAGCCTACTTTATTTTTAGTGATCGTATTTACCCCAAAATTTTGGTCAGAATTGCCCCCCTACTTCTTGTTTTTTTTTTCGACTGACTGGAAGCGTGTTACACAAGTGCGGCTATCTCTGGGAGGAATGTGAACTAAAATCCTTAGACTACACGCGTGGAGTAAGGGTAGGTTGAAATGTTTGAGAACCACTACGCTAGACCTTATATGACTGGTACCTAATTCAGAAGCTATAATGAGCAGTGTGCTACTTACATTGCGAAAGATTACGTCCAGTTGGTGTCTAACAAATCGTAATTGAGATGCCGCTATCCAACGCACTGAACACTAAGAGGGCTGACTTTCGACTCAAGAAGAATGGTGACTGATACGCACGGTGCAGCTGAGTAGCAGCAGTATTCTTATTTCGCTCGGAATTGCCCGTGATCAGAATACTGCAGTTCCGCCCTACCCTGTAGATGTTGACTTTCTGGTATTCAAGGTGTGTGCATAAGTCTTTCCCGGTTTCACTAAGGCTGATGACACACGGAGCGGTTTTCGCCGAGTCGGCGCATGTTTCTATTGTATCGGATGGGATGAAACAGACAGAGCGGTGCTCGCCGACAGGCGGCAGATTTGCCGACTCGGCCTGTCGTGTAGCTGGTGGTGCAGCGAGCGTTTTGAAGACTTTGTGCGCGCTCTAGCGCCATAGATTTAATACATTCAGCTGAATCACGGCCGACTTGATGCTTCGCTCTAGTCGGGCGTGGCTGAATTTACGCGGCGATTGCATCATTGGTAGGTATTTTTGTATTAGATATCATGAAGTATCTTTGAAATTCAATAATATACACGTAGAAGGACATATAGAGTAAGTAAACTTTTGGAATAAGAATAAGAACAATCCTTTATTTTTCGGTAATTTTAGCTAGCTTCCTCACCTAACGTCACGCTCACTAATGTGTTTTGTCCACTGCCTGCTCGATACGCACCCGATGACTGCTTATAAGCAGTCATTTTAGATGCAGTTCGAGCAGGCAGTGGTTTCGTCACAGTCGGCAAAAACCGCTCTGTGTATCAATCACAGGCGCCGGCCGACGCGGCTGCCGACTCGGCAGAAACCGCTCCGTGTGTCATCAGCCTAAGAGATGGTGCCAACGAACAGTACGCAGCGTATGAATTTGACACATACGTCAGTTTGTTCGTCTGACATTAACCTACCAACACACACAAGTTGAGTCCGCCAAACACTAGCGTCTGTGTTGTATCGTTCAGTGATCGTGTCGACGTTTGTGCCTGAAAAAGAACACTTGCTGTGGAACGTTATCGTTTTTCTGGCAGAAACATATGATGAACGCGCTCCATGCTTCGTGTCTGGTGGGACCAGAGCGGTCCGGCGAAACGGTTAATGCACAACCCTATCGCCAACAAATTATTAATAATTTAAATCGCGCATTGATCGGAAGATGACCGGAATGGGCCAGCAGACATGGCAAAGTGATTTTGTTACACGACAATGCGCCGTCTCACACATCAAAACCAATGAAAGCCACCTTGAAATCGCTTGGATGGGACATCCTTTCGCACGCGCTCGCAGCGCTGCACTTCAGGAATTTCGAGGAAATTGGAACATGGTTCGACGAATGGTTTGCAGCAAAAGACAAGCAGTTTTTCTGGCATGGTATTCATAACTTACCTGAAAAATGGGCGAAGTGTGTAGAAGATGATGGCCAATATTTTGAACAACAGAAAATGAATTTTCCTTGAAAATTACGTGGTTTTTTTTTTTGCATAAAACGGCAATAACTTATGCATAAACCTGGTACAGCTTGTCTTGTGGGAGAACTCGGAGAAATAAATTTTCCATCATTTTGGAAATGATTTTCTGTGGTTTTCCATCTTCACGCCAGGAAAATGCTGAGGATGTACCTTAATTAAGGCCAAGACCACTTTCTCGGCGCTCCTTGCTCTTTTCTATTTCATTGCCACCGTAAGATGTGTCGGTATGACGTAAAGCAAAATGTAAAAGTAAATTGCGGAGTAAAGATGGAAGGTACAGATGACCATAAAATTTGGAAGATACTATTTTACTTGATCTAACTGTGAATGCCTTCCGTATTCTTGTTAGAAGTGTGACAAACTTCACCACCCTACTGTGGGTAAATGCCTCATTGTTCGTGATCACCTCTAAGCTATCGTATTTTTCGGTATGTTCAACATCTTCCGCGAATGGATCGGGAACACTGGACACCAGTTTCTACTCCACGTAATCGGTCATGAAGCATGCCATAGGGAATATTGTGTAGTCATGTATGTGCGTAAAATGGAACAAACATCATCATCATCATCATCATCATCATCATCATCATCATCATCATCCTCTTTTTTCCTATTTTTATTATTTTTATCACAATATTGTATTGTTCAGTTGTTGCAAGATGTTTCAATTGCAAGTATATTTATTTCAATTTTTCACATGTAGATACTGTATTTTCTGGTTAGATGGAAGAGAGGGCCTAATGGCCTTAATCTTGCCAGACAAAATAAATCCATTATATTATATTGTAAATATTGCAATAGCAAGGTGGCTATAATTAGGGCTTACTCTCTTCATGCTTGACTGATTCTTCTTCCGCCACTTTTTCCGCGCCCTGATGTGGTCACGAATGTGAAATATGTTGCATATGTGGATTTAGCCCTGTTTTACAGGCGGATGCCCTTCTCGCCTCCAACATTATGTAGAGGGACGTATTCACTATTACATGTTTCTGTGGTAATGGTTGGTGGTGTGGCATGTTGTGTCCATTGTGTTGTTGTTGTTTGAGTCATCATTCCATAGACTGGTTTAATGAAGCTCTCCATACCACCCTATTATGTGTTAACCTTTTCATTTCTACATAATTGATGCAACCTTTCATGTTCATACCTTGGTCTACCCCTACCGTTCTTACCGCCTACACATCCCTCAAAAACCAACTGACCCCCTGTGGGTGCGGGACGCAGACGAAGAATACACCCACGGTATCTCCTGCCTGTCGTAAGAGGTGACTGAAAGGGGCACCAGGGGCTCTCAATTTTGAAGAGTGGTTTGATGACCATGGGGACCTTAGCTGAGTCCTGGCATTGCTTCCACTTAGTTGTGTCAGGCTCCTCACTTTCATCTATCCTTTCCGACCTTCTTTGGTCAAGTCTTGTTCTTTTCCGACCCCGACGGTATTAGAGCATTCGAGGCCTAGGGAGTCTTTCATTGTCAAGCCCTTCGTCCGTTACTTCATTTATCGAAGTGATGGATTCCTTCTTTTTTCTCTTTGTCTACTCTGTGGGTGGGTGACGCAGACGAAGAATACACCCACGGTATCCCCTGCTTGTCGTAAGAGGCGACTAAAAAGGGGCGACCAAGGGATGATCGAATTAGAATCATGAGACTACTTGTAATTAGTACCATCACGTGGGGAACACCAGCATAAGTTGATTTTACTTGCGCGTAGTTCCACTGTGTTAGGTACAAAATAGGTTTGTGATTAGTAGTAAACAGAGTGCGCTGTCGGCTTTTACAGTACCTGTGGTTTGTACCACTATATGAGGAACATCCTGTGGTTAGTACACTTACGTGATGAACACATTGAGTTTGCGTTGCCTGAAAATGGCGTCGCAATGTGCGAAACACCATAGGTTTGTGTTACATGTGCAAATTTTATTACCTGTGGTTAGTACCATAATGTGTGGAATACCGCGAGTCTACGTTACTTTTGATTAGTACCGCAACATAACAAATGCCATGGTTTTACTTAGCGATGAGTACCATTATGAGGGGCCGATGACTTGGATTTTGGACTCCCTTTAGACTAGAAACATCTTCGGCTCAGTATTGTGATATAGAAGCAGTCCCTTGGTCAGTAATACTATTGTTTCACGTCAGTTTTTATGAATGTGAGGCACTGAGGGTCGGATCCACTGATTGTTTTATATTATCCATCCATTCATTCTTCGTCCTCACGTTTTGAATTCTGGTCATAGGACGATTTTGGACTTTTAATTTGTCATTACATTTAGTCTCATTTCGTACCATTTGGGGCCGATGATCTATATGTTAGGCCCCTTTAAACAACAAGCATCATCATCATCATTATCATCATCAAAAACCAACAGAACAAGTCCTTGGTATCTTAAAATGTGCCCCGTCGTTCTATCTCCTCTTCTTGTCAAATTTAGCCAATTCGATTCAGCATATCTTCATTTGTGATTCGATTTATCCATCTCACCTTCAGCGTTCTTTTATAACACCACACTTCAAAAGCTTCTATTTTATTTTTTTCAGAGCTATTTATCGTCCATGTTTCATTTCCATACATTACGACACTCCAGACGAAAGTCTTCGAAAACATCTTTCTAATTCATACATCAGTGTTCAAAGTGAGCAAATTTATTTTCTAAGAATGACCTTCCTTGATTGTGCTAGTCTGCATTTTATGTCCTCCTTACTTCTGCCATCATTCGTTATTATTTTTACTACCCAAGTAACAATATTCATTTACTTCCTTTAACACTTCATTTCCTAATCTAATATTGCCTGCGTCGTCTAACACCGTTCGACCGCACTCAATTACTTTTGTTTCGGACTTCTTATTTAAGACTCCGTCCATACCATTCGGAAGTTGTGTGTATAAGAAGTAGAATGTGTTGCATAAACACAAACACTATAACCCAGTCAAAGGATTTAACCAGATGCGGTTGAAATCGCCAATACTGCTAGGAATCAAACTCAGGTCCCTCTCCGTCGAAGGACTCAGCGCCGACCGTTCAGTTAATGACCAGGGCACTTGATTGCTCATTGAATGATCGAATTCGATCGGCCTGCCACTTGCGATTGATTCCAAATATTTTTTCTTGGGGATACCAAAAACTAAAGCCCCCGTGGCTCAGGCAGCAGCGCCCTGGCCCGCCACCACTGAGTTCCGTGGTTCAAAACCCGGTCACTCCGTCTGAGGTTTGTGCTGGACCAAGCGGAGGCGGGACAGGATTTTCTACGGGTACTCTGGTTTTCCCTGTCATCTTTCATTCCAGGAACACTTTCCAATATCATTTCATCTGTCAATCATTAATATTGTCCCAGAGAAGTGCGACAGGCTTCGGCAGCCGGCACAATTCTTGTCCTCGCTGCTAGATGGAGGCTTCATTCATTTCATTCCTAGTCCGTTCTAATGACTGGAAAAAGGTGTGGATTTTCGCTTTCGTACCAATAACTAACATTTCTTTTCTTATCTAACTTCTGTCCTTGCTGATCATCCGATTGTTTCCGGATCATTTTACAAAATATTTAATATATCATAGTTGTATTTTCAAAAGCCTCCGTGTTTCAGACGGCAGCGCGTAGGCGTCTCACCGCTGGATACCGTGGATCAAATCCCGGTCACTCCAAATGATATTTGTGCTGAACAAAGCGGAGGCGGGACAGGTTTTTCTCCGGGTACTCCGGTTTTTCCTGTCATCTCTCATTCCAGCAACACTCTCCATTATCATTTCACAGTCATTAATAAATCACCTTGGGAGAGGTGACCCCATTGTACCAATAGCCTATATATGGTTCATTCGTTACATCCCTGCGCCTGTCAAAGACTGGATAACAGGTTGTATATTTTCATTTTCAGTTGTATTTTTAAAAGTTATTTGAATGAAATTTTAATCTACAAGATGATACTACTACTACTACTACTACTACTACTACTACTACTACTACTACTCACCGAGCTCGATAGCTGCAGTCGCTTAAGTGCGGCCAGTATCGAGTATTCGGGAGATAGTGGGTTCGAACCCCACTGTCGGCAGCCCTGAAGATGGCTTTCCGTGGTTTCCCATTTTCACACCAGGCAAATGCTGGGGCTGTACCTTAATTAAGGCCACGGCCGCTTCCTTCCCGCTCCTAGCTCTTCCCTGTCCCATCGTCGTCATAAGACCTATCTGTGTCGGTGCGACGTAAAGCAACTAGCAAAAAAGAAACAACAACAACAAATACTACTACTACTACTACTACTACTACTACTACTACTACTACTACTACTAACCACACAGGTCTTCAAATATCTCTGGAACAAAAACTCTTCAACGACCTGGATTCAAGAGTTCAAGAAAGATTTGGGAAGAAACAACATAAGGGAAGAGGAACCAAGAGAAGGGGGGGGGGGGTTAGAAAGAAAAGGTTAAAAATGGAAGGATTCCAAGGACGGAAGGAAAAGAAAATAGGCTCAAAATGGTCCAAGAGAGGAGAAGAAGACATAGTGAGAAGATGAACCAGTGTTGGAGGAAACAGAAGGAACAACAAAGGATGAAGCACCCATTGAAATTGTCAAGTGGTCCCTAGAAGACCCTAACGGAGAAAGAGAGAAAAAAATAATATTAATATTTACATTGACGTAGTGGACAGTTGTTCCTTCCCCATGGTATATATCATAGAGGACTGATAATGAATATCACATTTAAAATAGTTTTAACCGTATAAGTCATCCTCAAACGAGCTGAATTCCGTACAAAACAATAGAAGTCAATTATTTATTTGAAATGAATGTGGACCAATTGTTATTATATTAAACGTAAACTCTCACTGAGCTACTGTCAATGAAGATTTATTGATATATGGATTATATTCGAAATTTACGCGGAGAATAGCGTTGTTTGTGTTAGATCTCGTTATGCTCTTTGAAGGTTTGTTCCTGCCTCCCTTTCCACGACACAAACAATGATATAAGCCTGGTGAACGTAAATTATTTCTGTTCTAATACACGGATTTATGGTACAACAACAAATCATGGATACATTCATCGCTCCAGCATTCATCGCCCAGAATATTTTATATTAATTTATATTGGTGGATGTGAAGTAGACAGCTGAAAGAATTATACAGCAGTTTTTAACAAAGAGCGGAATAATACTTCTGTCAGTACAGATGGCTGGGCCCTCGCCTTATGTGCTGAAAGTATTGGTATTAAACTGATAGATACAAATGTCGTCCGCCTCTGCGGTTTAGTGGTTAGTGTGATTAGCTGCTACTCCCGGAGACCCGGGTTCTATTTCCGGCTCTGCCACGAAATTTGAAAAGTGGTACGAGGTCTGGAACGGGGTCCACTCAGCCTCATGAGGTCAACTGAGTAGAGGTGGGTTTGATTCGCACCTTAGCCATCCTGGAAGTGGTTTTCCGTGGTTTCCCACTTCTCCTCCAGGCAAATGCCGGGATGGTAACTAACTTAATGCCAAAGCTGCTTCCTTCTCTCTTCCTTGTCTATCCCTTCCAATCTTCCCATCCCCACCCAAGGCCCTTATTCAGCATAGCATGTGTGGCCGCCTGGGCGAGGTACTGGTCATCCTCCCCAGTTGTATCCCCCACCCGGAGTCTGAAGCTCTCACTGCCCTTGAGGCGGTAGGGTTGGGATCCCTCGCTAAGTCCCAGGGAAAACCAACCCTCGAGGGTAAGCAGAGTAAGAAGAAACTAATGTCAGTTATTGCCACAGTAAAGGACCAGTTCAAACTCGTAAGGGCGGTAAAACCTCTAGGTTATTATTACTAATATTATTATATACATGAGCCTTTCATAAATATGTTACATCTGACCAGAGTTGTCCTATACACTTCGCAAATTAATGTGAAATTTCCATTCAGATTACTGTATTATTCGTATAGTTAGTAAGGCGCTGGCCTTCTAACCCCAACTTGGCAGGTTCGATCCTGGCTCAGTCCGGTGGTATTTGAAGGTGCTCAAATACGACAGCCCCGTGTCGGTAGATTTACTGGCACGTAAAAGAACTCCTGCGGGACTAAATTCCGGCACCTCGGCGTCTCCAAAGACCGTAAAAGTAGTTAGTGGGACGTAAAGCAAATAGCATTATTATTATTAGTAGTAGTAAATTTTCTCCGATTATTTGCAACTAGCATTTGTACCCGTTCTTTGCACGGAAATTTGCGATGGATTACACGTTTCCTTCATGAATTTATGCAAAGTTGCATGTCTCTCTTCACACGTTTAATTCTTTCTCCCAAAACAGTGGCAGGAACGTGAGGTACGACAAAGCTGAACAAAGTGGAGGTAGAATGTGGGTATTCCTTGTCTGTTATAAGAGGCGATTAAAAGGTGCGACTTGGGCGCGGAAATGGATTATGGTTTTCTGGTACCGTGTGTTGTACGCCCCATGGATGCGAGGGGCTGAATACATACACTGGTAATCCCTGACTGCTATAGAAGGCGACTTGAAGGGTGATGTGGCTGTCGGACCCCTCTTACCTGTTTCAATTTTCCTTAAGGTTACTTGTAGACCGAAACAAAATTTGACGGGCGTGCTGCTTGGAGTGGGGCTTCTTAAGTTTGCGATTATGCTCAAAAGCCGGACATTACACCCCAGTCCAGTCGGGTGGGAGCGCCATATACACAACAGTAGTATCCACCTGACAACGCAGATCCCCGCACAGGGCATGTTATTATTCATTATTTTTCTATCCTTTTAAATCTAAAATTACCACTCTGTACACGCCATGAGCTACATGATATTGCGGGTTATTTGACGAAGGGAGCCCTAGTGCTGAATTCCCTAGTCACGCCTTATTAGTCATCGTCCAACATCGGATTCCGGGCAGTATCTGCTACGACAAGGTGGGTATTGCCTTGGTTAGGGAGGCCCCTGTTCGGCGTGGGTGGCATTCAGGTAGGATGATTTCGGGCATGGCTGGGAACAAACCTTCTAAGTCTGTCCAGGGTGGGCCTCAACCAAAGTATTTTATTTTCAATTCCCTCAGGGGGACACCCCCTGGGAACAAGTGCATCATGAAAATTTGTAACTCATCTTCCCTAGGTTTCAGGTTCCTGATCACTACCAAAAATTGTGGGCAAGACCTAAAACTGGTTAAATGGATCCTGTTCAGGTGCATATGGCCGAGCAGGATCTAAAGAAAATGCGCAACGTTAGTTTGCTCCTCAAGACGAGCACTACACTCCAGGCAGAGAGGTTGCTCAAGTGTGACCATACTGACGACATTCCAGTAAATGTTAAAGAGCACAAAACATTGAATCTGGTTCGTGACGGCATCTTCTACCGCTACGTAATATTGAACACGGACGTTGAGCTAACTCAACACATGAAGAACCGTGGCGTGACACACGTTCGGCGGATTACGCGCAAAATCGACGGTGAAGACTTTGCCACCGGTGCCTTCATCATCTGCTTCAAAGTGCCAGTGTTACCAGAGATATTCAAGGTAACAACATGCGAGTATCATTGCGGTGTCAGGCTATACGTCCCATTTCCAATGCGCTGCTATCAATGTTCAAGTTTCGGACACATTGTTGTTCGAATCAATATATGTGCGGTACACGTGAAAAAAGGCCCATGGCGTGGAACGGTGCATACCTCCCAACAAGTTCATTAACTACCCTGGCCTTCATTCTCCTCGAGGAAGAAATTGTCCTGTATATCTCAGTGTGGAGAAGATCCGGGAGATCAAGGCGCTGGATGGTCTTTCCATGAATGCACTGGCCAAGATACTATATTTCAGCGTGATAGTACACAGCTTACAAGGAACGTCGTTTCTTCTAGCAACACTCCATGAGAAGATCTCTGTGACAAGGCAGAAGTAGCTCCTGTGAGCAAGCTGCAAAGCTTGAAGGCGGGGCATCGCAGCCTTCGACCGCAAACAAGCCTGCGCCGACTGTTAAACTTAGGTAGCACAGCAGGGGGGAGGGGGGGGGGGGCCGAGTCCCCCTCCCACAAGAGGTCGCCGAAAACCGCGCCGAAATCTGCGAAGGTGGCAACGTTAACTGGGGTTGTGAATACATCCCCCAGCTTTTGTAAACAAGAAAGAAAGAAGACGGCGTTGAAGGACGTCATTACCAGGTGTTCCTCCACACCTCCTGCAAACGGGGACACATGCCCTGAAAATCAGCTGGAAAATCTACGCTCTCACCTTGTAGGAGAAACCAGGCCCGGTGAAAGGTCGAAGAAGTTCAAGGCGTGTATAACCTCATCCGAGAAATCTAAATATTACTCACGGTAGCTGTCTTATCTCAAACTCGCTGTCTCCTCGCTGCTACTCCCTATGGGTGAGGGACACAAGCGAAGAATACACCCACGGTATCCCCTGCCTGTCGTAAGAGGCGACTAAAAGGACCGACCAAGGGATGATGGAATTGGAATCATGAAATTAATAATTAATAATGAATAATGAATAATTAAGTGAGAAACACCATGAGTCGAAATTACATGCGATCATATAAGTACCATTATTACGTGACGATGAGCATGGGTCTGGGCGTTGCCTGTGGTTAGTATCATGGTATGCATTCCACCTAGGCGGGCGAGCGGGCGAGTGGGCAAGCGGCTGCTCCACGGAGTGGCGTCCATGCGGGAGGAGCTGCCGTGCGCCACGCTGAATTGCGTTGGTTCCCCTGCACTCAGAACGGGTCTGCGTTACCTATGGGTAGTACCACTATATGAAGAGCTCCATGGGCCTGCGTTGCGAGAGAGTAGTGCCTTTATGTTAGGAACACTATGGGTCCGCATTACCTGTGAGTGGTGCCAATTATATGCGACATTTACCATGGGTCTACATTACCTGTGATTAGTACCACCATGCGAGGAACACCATGAGGCTTCGTTGCCTGTGATTAGTACCACTATAGGAGGAACACCATGGTTCTGTGTTTAGCAGGGTCTACGATCGTGTGTATTCCACCGAAGAGGGTGAGCGGGCATTCGGCTGCCCGAACTAATGTCAATGTGCCGTAACGCTGTGCTGGAATGTGTCGGTTCCCCTGGGTTCAGAATAGATTTGCGCTACCTATGAGTAGTACCATTTTACGAGAAAAACCACGGGTTTGGCTGGCGCCCGTGTTAAGTATCACTATGTGAAAAACCAAGGGTGTGCGTTACCTGAGAGTAGTTCCATTATGTGATGAATACCATCTGTTTGTGGTTCTGTATGAGTTGCGCCGAGTAAAATTTGCGCCGTGGAGATTCCCCGCTGGGAGTAGAAGTGGTTTGACAGCTATCTTAAGCATCTACTACCTGCGCTGCACCGCAGGGGGTTATTTCCATGTTCAAGGAATGTCTGTGAATATCTCTAGTACTGAGATTTTGAAATTAATATATTAAAAATATTATTCACTCTATCTTTTTTTCGCTAGTTGTTTTACGTCGCACCGACACAGATAGGTCTTACGGCGACGATGGGACAGGAAAGGGCTAGGAGTGGGAAGGAAGCGGCCGTGGTCTTAATTAAGGTACAGCCCCAGCATTTGCCTGGTGTGAAAATGGAAAACCATTTTCAGGGCTGCCGACAGTGGGGTTCGAACCTACTATCTCCCGAATACTGGATACTGGCCGCACTTAAGCGACTACAGCTATCGAGATCGGTATTCACTCTATCAATGTTGGTTTCTTGTACATTTAGAAAACCTGCATCGTATTTATATCTTTGGGTGAAATGTGTATAACTACGTAGTTTGACTTAATTTACAAACCAAGTGTGGAAACATGGAATCAGTCTTTCAGTCTTATGAAGAATATCCACAGCCTGTTTGTAGCTAACTGACAAGGTCAGGAAGAGAACGAATGAAGAATGAAATACCGCTAAAGGAAGAAAATACTGCCGAATGCGAGATATGACGTGCTTTTGCGGACAAAGATTAATGGATGGCAAATGAAATGTAGCGAATTTGTTGAATAAAGAATGACCAGTGAAAACAGAACAAAAAGTCTCACCCTACGTTTCCCCGACATGCACCCCTTATGAAGTGATAGGGCTCAAGAATGAACCATAGCTACTGCCAAAGAAAGGAAATTGTGTGCCCTGGCGAGGCCTGTCGCATTCGCCTGGGTATAAAAGATTAATAAATGACAAATGAAATTGTTTCAAACAGTGATGCTGATATAAATATGAAGAAATCAGAAATAATATTTTGAACGCCAGCTTTGGCCAGCATAAACGCTATCTAAAAGTGATCGTAGATTTAACCTCCGGAGCAGTGATGGGAAGCCTACGTTCCATCAGCGTCATGAAGAAGCTTTTTTAATCTTAACAATAACTGAAATTTACAGTTTTCCGTCGCAAATGTTCATTCTATCAGCGTTGTTTCATTCCCTGTGGAATTCCCAAACAAGACCTCTAGTTCCTAGAACGATTAACCACGGCGCAAGTTTTACTGATTTTAACACGGCGCAACTTTTACTCGACGCAACTCATACGACACCCTGTTTATATTACCTGTGGTTATTTCCATAACTGCTTTTTACACATTGCGCATTGATACTGTCTGAAGCATGATACGGCGGGTGGTATAACCCGAGAGGCAAACAAAGCTACTACCTATCTCACAAACATTTCGCTGAATTTAAAAAATAAAAGAAAAATCATTGTAGAGTGAGCTTTTAACCTTCTTATCTTCCCGGTTGTCATCACGTGGTATAGTGCAACTCGTTTCTAACATATCTTAATTATGTTGGCGATAGAGTGGTATTTCGGATGTAGTCTAACCGGGATAACTGGTAGACCACTACGGTGACTTGTCTTAGAAAGCAGGAACATAAATCAGCTCTTCTCCTCAGGATATAGGTCACATACCTTTGATTCTTATCTCGAGGGAATTGCTCGGCGCACTCCGAGGCTATAAAGTTCACGGTCTCCCGGGATTGTGAGTGTATGCAACAAGAGCCGGTATACATAAAAGGTGGATATCTTCCACTGTACTCAGAACTCGATTACTTACTATTTTTAAAGCAATATTCCGCATGGTAATATGTAGGTTTAGATTTGAGTATTGATTAACCGTAGTAGATTTACAGGGATGTCATTCTTTCGATAAAACCCAAACATAATGTTCACACAGCGAGATGATAATTTTAATTCCTGACGTAGTTGATTCATTTAAAACTGTGTTATGTGCTTAAGATTGACAAAATTTATAGTGGAAAGTAAATTATTGGAAGAGAGATGTTAACTCTCCGATATATAAGTCAAATATATTTCGACATATTTCAGACAGATATATTCAATATTGTGAGGGATTAATTGATTGATTATAGAATTAGGATATTTAAGGGATGGTAATGCACCCTTCACCCGATGATTTCGACGTCGATCTCTTAATCCTGGGTTCTGCCTCGGCTGCACTGAAATAAAAATACTCACCGCTGATGACTCTCTTCCTCAGGGGTGGTGACATTCGCTGGACTGTCCAGGTGCTCTCGCGATAGGGATATAAGGTTACTAGGCTAAACTATACTATTGAAATAATTAAACGACTGGCTCAGACTGAGGTTTAAAATACGTATATAATTTATTATAAAAGAGAAAAACTGGTGATTATAATTTTTATGACATAAATAAAAAATTAAGTCAAGTGCGTGTTTATGTGACCAGTGTAAGTGACAGAGAAACCAACCACAATCATAAACAAGGACGAGTGATTCCGTACCAGACGATTTCAAAGTAGGGTAAAGATGGCTAAATGACTTATCTCACTAATTAAATACACTCACAAGTAATTAATCAAATGCAAATATCCTCAATGTAATCACGACATTTACAAATGAATGACACACACCAATCGTCCCTGTGACTTTAACTCAATGACTAAACATTCATCTGAATCTTGTATGAAAACTCTTAGTGAAATTGCTCACTTAAGAACGACATTTTTCTTAACCATTTATTAAGTATTAATAGGGTTACACATACAATTCTATAACTCAGAACATTCTTAAATAATCCCGTCTACCAAACTCATCTAAAATAAAATTACATCAATATTTACATTTATTTACTGATCGCTGGTGGCTGAATGTCTCCATCTGATATTTCAAAGTCACTCAGAACTAAAATTGTCAATAAATGGTATATGTTAAGTTTACAATTTTAATGTTGATATCACTGTGTAAAATCACAGGGTGGGAGATCAATTACCTCAAGTTAAATTTGAGTATCTAATCAACTGAACAGCAATTGCATTTAAAACATTTCTACCTTACAAGCGTTGATCATATTCGGTCTCTCAGGGACCCAAATTTTAGCTTATCTAGACATGACAAAATATCTTTCACATGTTCACTATTTCTCGATCAACTCTATATACTTCAACACATAATCAAAGAGAATTATCAGAAGGTGCGCTGTTCAGCGATGTCTAAATTATTATGCTTGCCGTTTAATATTTAATCAAAAAGTGACTCTGAGATGTTTAGTTTTGTGGACGCGAGGTATCATTACCGTAACATCAAATTAAACACAGAGAAAATACTCCTCCATCTTAATCAAAGAAAAGCTGTCTACAACTCAAATCACAGTCAGTCACCACCTATGATAAATAAAAATCCAATAAAGAAATTACATTTAAAATAAAGGATAAGAATGTGCGAATATTCTACACTAATTTATATACACGCTGATTCACGCACATAGTCGAAACCAAGACAATATTTAAGTAGACATGGAATTTACATAATTCTACACCGCGTGTTGATTTCAGTGTCCATGGATGTCTTCACTGAAATCAGCGACGACCATGACCTATGTACATTTATGTTATTCATGGCTGTCAACTGCTCTATGAAAACTCTAATATCATCTCATGACAAAATGAAGGGTAATACTCAAATACAAACATAGTGCAAGAGAAATCGCTCGGATGACGTTAATATAACCCCAATTATAGTGGATCTCGGCCACATCCCAATCTTTTTAAAATTCCAAAAATGGAAACCATTTCATATTATTATAAAACATCACCTTATGTACGCTGCACGTGTCAGTGTGCCTTCTTTATCCATCACGCAATTAAATGTTCGGTAATTAATTGTGCTTGCCTGATCATTCAAACTTAAGCTTTTTACATCGTAGTATTGGGAATTTTTTTTTAACTTCCTAACTCTTCGCTTATTCTTATTTATCCTTAATCATATCGTCGAAGACATCAAATTATACTCATTACCTCGAGTACATTAAGATTGGCTCTATTTAATCATATTCAGAGCTCCGCCCATTTCTTATATCTTTATTCGTATTATCACTTATCTCACAGCTTAACCGCTGGCGTACAAATTATTTCCTTCTTTACTCCCATCTTATATCACATGCTTTCAAGCTGAACCGCTGACTTAGACATATCTCTTTGTCTCAGGATAAATTCACGAGGAGTGTTCATAATTCTTCCTCGTAACGGGCAAAATTAACGTTCAACCTTCCACAACCAATTCATCAACTTGGATGTAGCAACAGTAGCTTCTTTACTCTTATTCTTATTAAAAGGACAACAAACAATCTCAATTGGTTTCCATGCCTACCATTGTCAGTGAAGGTCGCGTAAAATATGCTAACATGAATATCACAATCGCAAGGAGCGGGATAGCACGCCACAAAATGTAAATCATAACATCAAAAAATATCTCCGTACGCGAAAGTAAAATTATCATTATCATTATTTACCTCATTACACCACGAGGATAAAAATTCCTAGAACTTACCATATTTTAATGAATCACGCAATGGAAAAATCACCATCATGAAATACACGTTACTCGTAGTAAAACATCTGAGTTAAATGCTGGTGTGGAAAAATATCTCCAGTACAATACACCCATCATTACACTTGTGCGTGAACGGTAAACAAAGCTATCTAAAATTTGACGACTGCGACGTAAATGCTACATGATTAACCTTAAGTGAAGATCTAAAATCTTAGACAACTCGCGTCCTAAACAAACTGTATTTACATAATTAAAATAAACATCATCTTAGATTGGTCTTTTCACTTACTGATTTTAGATTTGCCGGCCGTTTCTTCCATCGCCCCAGTGGCTATTTTAGCTTAAGCCATGGCTGTAGAGATGTAAGACGCTATTATAATCTTGCTGTATCCAGACATAATTGAGATGTACACTTATTTTTCACACACACAGCACTGGATCTAGGTGATTCTACACTAATTATAAAATTTATATCTTAGATTAACACTATAACTGACATTATTAGGCCTCACATACATTTCACTAATACACTGCCCATGAAGACATTACGAAAATATTCCGTCGCCCTTCTGCACAGCAAGACATATCCCCTGAAGTAACGGTATCTCAGCTTTACCTACCTCCTTCACGAGGTTCCTACTTGTTTGTTTATATTTCGAGGTCGGCCACTTCGCAATTCCGGGAATTCTGCTAGCCTGAATGAACTGTCTATAAATTACACATTCCTCTTCTGGCAGCTACCTGGGCCTGGCCAAACAATAATAGTAAGCAAGTCTCTCCTTCCGTATTTTGTTCTCGTCCGCCGGCTTAGTACTAAATCTGCCTTATATTTCTACAAGAGTACTTGCAACATGAAATGGTGTCGCATTCGTGAATGTTAAAGTTTGTGCGATGAAGCATGGTATTGAAAACCTGTCACAGTTATGTTTGTAATGTTCATTGTCCCACTAGAACTCCTATTCTGATTAAATAACTCCTCTCCTTTGAGCACTGTGCTCTAATATTCTTACGTTACTTCCCAGCCTAAAGCTTTAAAGTTGATGTTTCCATCACAGTCTAGGAGTTATTATAGCAAATTCGAAGTTTATGTTTATAGCACCGCCAAATTTAAAGTTTATAAGTAACTTACTCAACTGTGGAAAAGATTTAGAGTTGGCGAATCACAATGAGCTGACACAACACACTCTGCGTACTGAAGCAACACTGAGATTCTTGAACAACACTGAGGTTCTGAGAAAGAATGCGGTAGGCGGGTCTATTTTATTTGTTCTGGGCCATCACGGGGCTCGGCTTCTTGCCCTCAGGGTTTTTGCGTACTTGTATGCGTCCACATTTGCGCGTGGCTTTCTTCAGCAGAAAAAGTTTTATCATACACGTCGTACACCTATTTCTGAAGACTCAATATTACTGCAAACATTCTGACGGACGTTACATCAACCATCGAGTGGCACTATTTTCTCTTGACGATGCAATGTAGTTGGGCGTAAACTGACAACACGTGATTCAGAGCGCGGGATCTACTTTTCGACGACGCACTTTTCCAATTACATTTATTATACAAGTAATTAATTACAAAAATATCATGGAAGATCCTCTATTTTCTCCTGCTGTCGGGATAATCCTGCTTCTGTTTTTACATTGTCCAGATATCCAAGATTGACTAAATTATTTGAGGTGTTGGTTCCAAATGCGTATTTTCAAGCGTTTTCATTGGCTGAATATTTCTTGAAGGTATGTGACGTACTTCCAGATGGACTACACCACTAGTTGTCAAGGGGTATTTGATATCATTTTACCCTAGTTCCACACTATGCTTTGTCTCTCTCTTTCCCTGGCTCTTTGTTAGTGCGAGGGCGCGGTTTTATGACTACGGCCATCCTGGTTCCCACGAGAACGTGACAACAGAGGTATGCAGTTTGTCGGTGTCCTCAGGTCATTAGAAGGCTGTTACCAAGTGCAATTACTTTGCGTGTCCCAGAACGTGCCTTAAGACTCATGTTGGAGCTCAATTTTCGGTCACCAAAATTATATTGGACCTCACGTGCCGCCTGAGTGAAACCTACGCAGTACTAGCTGTCTTATCGACCAAATGCTGAATAAAATAATTCCGTATTTTTTACATTAATTCGGGATATGGGTGCAGTACACAGAAATTAAATATTAACTTACCAAGAGGTACAAAATTCTCAGGATCTCAAACAAGAAAATAAGCGGGTATCGTACCCACCAAACCTTGGGAAAAAAATCGTTAAACATTATTTGTAATAGGATTGTGATTTTGTAACGTAGAGCTAATGAAGTTGAACATCACTGTTTAAGTCAATGGTCAAGGATACTAATAATTTATTAATGTTATCCTCCCCATGAATCAGTGTCTCGTCCCAAACGATCACAATAATTCTCCCCTGAGATTTCACTTGGATTCACATTTTGAGACACGAATTCACTCCCAGCCGTCCAGGTAAAACAGTTCATTCCCATTTCAAACATACTAAGGATATCTATCCACTAGGTACAATTATTTTAAATTTATTTTCGTTGTAAACTCCACGGTATGATTTCCCTATCCTCCTGATCCACCTTCTTCTTATTTTTCATTCTGTCTCTCGGTTACCTAGGCTCAACACATTCCCCCTATATTTGTGTGATAAATTTTGTTTGTGATCGTAGTGGCGTCAAATGATGTCAATGTACAGGGTGGTCACAACGTCCCGTCATCCCCTCCCCCACGGTTAAATTTAAAATAAGTATTCAACCTTTAATTATAAATGAATGTGCGCACTTTTGATAGTGTTTTAGTCTGTCGTTCATGTTAAAATATCTAAAACATCGGTATAGGCACCATCATGCTCAGAACACAAAATAATCCGTCACCTCGTTCTGTGGGACATTCTTTTTAGCACTGTTGGAGTAATCTGTCTGAAAACAAGTCTCACAGCTTCTTTCAATTCATCAGTCGTATCATAACGTTGTGCTGAAAACAATGCTCTTGAAGAATACCCACAGAGCATTGTCACATGTCGTTAGGTCAGGGCATGGATGCGGCCAGTCAAGAGGAGCTGGCATTGAAGGCGATCTTCGGCCAATCAAGCGTTCTGGAAGCACTTTGGTAGGATATTCTCGAAATGAAACGGCAAAATATGGAGCTCCGTCTTACTGAAACCAACATGTCTCCTTGAGCCCTCGGGTTTCCAAAAGGGGTATGGACCATGTTCTTACATATCATGTCGGTCAACAGATCATTAAAAAGAATACGTACCGTAAATTTGTTTACTGTCCATACCGGCCCATATCATGACATGGGGAGCGTTATTCTTAATTGCATCATAAAAATGAGGGTTGTGCTTCGATCAAAAGATATTTCTTGATCACAATCCTCAATATATCGCAGATTCATCAGTGAGAGTCACTTTGCCACGCTCTGGGATATTGTCAAACATCTGACGAAGTGCGTCACACCCATTTTCCTTCCATTTCAATCATCGTCACTTAATTCTTGAACATATTAACGGTCTATATGGACGTAATTTTAAGTCAACTTTCATGTTGACCGGGGTATACGCATTCCGCGGAGTGTTTACCAGTTGACTTCATTGGTGATCTTCCAACTGAATCTGCGACGTCCTTGCATTGTTCCTCTCTTGCTGATGGCCTGCCAGTTGGTGGTTTATCCTTAACACTGCCGGTAGAAAACAGTTTATGTTCCCAGTGCAAAAGTGTTCGAAAAGCAGTCCCTTGGTCAGTCATACTATTGTTTTACGTCAGTTTCTGTGAATGTGAGGCATTGCGGGTCGGATCCACAGATTGTCTTAAATTCATATCCACCCATTCATTCATCGTACTCACGTTTTGAAATCTCGTCAGTGGAGGATTTTGGAATTTTAATTTGTCATTCCATTTCGTCTCATTTCGTACAATTAGGGGCGGATGACCTAGATGTTTGGTTCCTTTAAACATCATCAACATCATCATCAAAAGTGTTCGCTTTCGAGGTGGTTCTTTTCCGAATCGTAGCTGGAAATCCGTACGCACCTGTTCCAACGTTTTGCCTGTTAGTGGCGTCTCGTGAACCCGAATGCTTGTGACAATCCAATCTTTGACGATATAGTCACCTGTATCAGGCATTATTTATACCTGAAATAGAAAAAATCCGAAAAATTCCGCCAAATTTTGTTAATATATGGGGCGGAGAGGGGGGCGGTGACAGAACTTTGTGCCCATCCTGTAGGTACTAAATTCCCAGTGTACAGTCGTAATGGTCCACTCGCGCGGATACACGGTGGCTTTCTTTTCCACACAGTTTTGTCCAACTTACTTTTAGCACCGTTTTCATGATTGTGTTCTGTGAAACTGTTCAACACGTCCCTATTTTCTTTTACCTTCAAATAAAACCTACATTTTTCCTAAAAGGCCAATTTCCGTTCTCTAAACATTTATAGAATCTGAATTTGATGCCTGATATTACGTAAATATGTTTACCACGATCACAGAATTATACTGTACTTTCAACCACAACTGGGTTAATTTTTCTGTTGACACCACACGATGCTTTACTTGAAATAACTGCTGTATACTGAATTGTGGCATGACTCAACCCTGCCAACAACTTTCGGTTGGTAGTGAGTTCCTGTATATTCAAACAGATCAACAAGTTGCTCACGGAAGGTTGGGGGGGGGGGGCGGGGGGGAATTAATATACGTTTTTCCCCACTAACCAGTCCTCAGCGTGTCCTACATTCTTAAAATATAAGTATATAATGCAACATGCAAAATATGATTACTATCCCCGTGTTAATAATAATAATAATAATAATAATAATAATAATAATAATAATAATAATAATAATAATAATAATAATAATTCCGTGTGACTATTGCTAGTCTGATGCAGCAATTGAACGACAGATTCTCCGATGAGGGTGGGAGGCATCTACTATGTTTAGGATACTGCGTCCTATTATGGTGGATGGTGCTGTGTGTACAGTAGTGTATAAGTTGCAGGATGTTGGAGACACACAAACGTCCAGCCCCAAGCCAAGGGTATTAACCGTTTAAGATTAAAATCCCCAACGCGGGAGGGAATAGAATTGGGGCTTTCTGAAGCGAAGGCCACTACCATTCAGCCAGAAGCCGGACTTGCCATACATAGTTGAAGTGAATCAGCCTTACTCGTCTTGGCATCGAATCAAGTAATATTTCAATTGGTGTTTCGACGAATAGCCATCGACACACTTGTATCTAAAGTTAATCATCCTTTTATAACAATCGATTTTTGTTTTCTCTCCCCCACTCTTTATGTTAGTGGTTTAAACGTCGCACTATTACATCAATACCCTTGGCTCAGCGTGACCTCGAAAATGTTGTGAGATGGACAGCAGGCAATGGTATGTTGATAAACGGGGTTAAAAGATAGGTTGTGAGTTTCACAAATAGGAAAGTCCCCTCAGTTTTAATTACTGCGTTGATGGGGTGAAAGTTCCTTTTGGGGATCATTGTAAGTATCTAGGTGTTAATATAAGGAAAGAACTTCATTGGGGTAATCACATAAATGGGATTGTAAATAAAGGGTACAGATCTCTGCACATGGTTATGAGGGTGTTTAGGGGTTGTAGTAAGGATGTAAAGCAGAGGGCTTATTTGTCTCTGGTGAGACCCCAACTCGAGTATGGTTCCAGTGTATGGGACCCTTACCAGGATTACTCGATTCACAAACTGGAAAAAACCCAAAGAAAAGCAGCTCGATTTGTTCTGGGTGATTTCCGACAAAAGAGTAGCGTTACAAAAATGTTGCAAAGTTTGGGTTGGGAGGAAGTGAGAGAAAGAAGAAGAGCTGCTCGACTAAGTGGTATGTTCCGAGCTGTCAGCGGAGAGGTGACGTGGAATGACATGAGTAGACGAATAAGTTTTAGTGGCGTTTATAAAAGTAGGAAAGATCACAATATGAAGATAAAGTTGGAATTCAAGAGGACAAATTGGGACAAATATTCATTTATAGGAAGGGGAGTTAGGGATTGGAATAACTAACCAAGGAAGACGTTCAATACATTTCTAATTTCTTTGAAATCATTTAGGAAAAGGCTAGGAAAACAACAGATAGGGAATCTGTCACCTGGGCGACTGCCCTAAATGCAGACCAGTATTGATTGATATTGAACAAAGGGTTTCGATGACGCAAGGACGGAAAAGTTATAGGATTTGGAAGGTAGCGTCCCTGACCGTAATCAAGGTACAGTTCCAACAAAATAGTGTGAATATGGGGAAGTACGGAAAAATATAAAGGGCTGCCGACAGTGCTATTCGAAATCACCGTCTACCGACTGCAAACTCACAGTTACACGACTCTAACCGCGCGGCCAAATCACTCACTCGGTCAGTTGAGTGTAGTACTGCATGTCTGAAACATGGACAATTTATATATTCATTAATGTATCCACACCTCATACAATAGAAATATACCGGGCGAGTTGGCCGTGCGCGTAGAGGCACGCGGCTGTGAGCTTGCATCCGGGAGATAGTGGGTTCGAATCCAACTGTCGGCAATCCTGAAGATGGTTTTCCGTGGTGTCCCATTTTCACACCAGGCAAATGCTGGGGATGTACCTTAATTAAGGCCACGGCCGCTTCCTTTCAACTCCTAGGTCTATCCTATCCCATCGTCGCCATAAGACCTATCTGTCTCGGTGCGACGTAAAGCAAATAGCAAAAATAATAAGTTACAATAGTAATACTGAATATAAATCATTCTACCATGTTTCATAGATCTCGTGCGTCTGTAAAATTAGATGCGGTTGACTTTTGTTCTACTTGAAAAGAGGTCTTAAATAAAAGACCAGTGCAAATAGACAAATGAATTTATTACCAATTGTTAGATAACAATGTGGTTACTTTTCACCATAATTGCCATGAAGATTGAGACGTTTGTCATACCTGTGGACAAGGTCTTCGATCCCCTCTCTACAGTGTGTTGCCGCCAGTGAGTTATGATAGGCACGAAAGTTGGTTTGAAGACATTCATCCTCCTCGGACCTTCGCCCTCCCAATTACTTTTCCAGTCCCGGAATGAGGTGGAAGTCACTCGGTGTTAAATCGGGGTTGTACGGCGCGTAGTCAAAAACGTCGCATCTAAATTACTCAAGAAGTTATCATGAGTCAACAGGACCCCAGACGTCAGCATGCCTTTTCGTTTGTTCTGTGTGGCTCTCCGCAGTCGTCGTAATGTCTGGCAATAAACAGCTGCAGTGATCGTAGACGCCCGCTACATAAACTCAACAAGCAACACACCTTTTGGCCCTAAAACACTGTAACCATCATTTTTTTGTCGTTGAAGGTTTGCTTAAACTTTTTCGGTTTGTTTGGTGAGATTGTATGCATCCATTGGTGTGACTGTTGTTTCGTATTCGGGCGACATAACAAACCCAGGTCTCATCGCAGTAACAATTTCCTTCAGATCGCCACCTTCAGCCTCAAAACTGGGGAGGAACGTCAACGCTGCTGCCAGCCGGCGACTTCTGTGGTCATCAGACAACATCTTTAGAATCCATCGAGTGCACAATTTCCTGAAGTGCAGATGTTCTGTTAGGTTGTTGCAAACAAATGACCTTGAAATTGCAGGAAATTTCGCACACAACTCGCTTACGGTAAACCTTCGGTTCTTGTGAACCCCTTGGTCAATTTGTTGAACAATGTCATCTGTAGCGATAGAATTGCGTCCTTGCCCCCTTTCAACGTGAACATCAGTCTGGCCTACCTTAAACTTCCTGCACCATTCACCCACAACCCCATCTCTCATTCGTCGGTGAATGTCACCTGTACTATTCCCTTCTGTTAGAAGGAAACGCATCACACGGTGCAACTCACATTTAGCTGGAACGTCAGTAGTAGCGGCCATGTTTCCATGCCAATAACTCGGCTCTGTTGGCTGTGGCCGAGGGTGGAGTAGGGGACATGCGCAGTTGCCTTCCATGCGCAAACAGTTCCGACCGCTTGTGTGGTTGTTTACCTGCGCGATCAGGGAAAAAAAAAAAAAGCTCAACTCGTATTTAGGAGTTTCATTCTCCCATGATGGTAGTATAGTAAGTGAATTTGAATCAGGATGCAGCAAAGCGTATGCAGAGAACTCGCAGTGGCGATCAACGGTACTCTAGAAGAAGGAAGTCAGCTTGCGGAGAAACTTT
The DNA here is from genome assembly GCF_040414725.1 of Anabrus simplex. Taxonomy (NCBI): domain Eukaryota; kingdom Metazoa; phylum Arthropoda; class Insecta; order Orthoptera; family Tettigoniidae; genus Anabrus; species Anabrus simplex. The sequence continues at coordinate 43,151,411 of NC_090268.1, forward strand.
TACACCGGTGTGTATTCAGACAGGGCGTGAAAGTTAGATGGCCTCAGGATAGTTTATTCGTAAGTTGAAACAAAAGTAACAGACTTGAAAGCATCGAGGAGGATTGCTGCTGCAAGCTGATAAGAAAAATGGCAGAAGAGTACCCTGAATGACGAGATAAAAATAATGAAATCGATGGAAGATACCATTGAGGTGATTTGAGGAGGAATATTGGCAGAATATTGGACTCCACCATGAAGGGTAAGAGAAGTAGAGGGAGATGAAATGTGACGTTGGTTAGACATATTTTTAATTATTTGACTGTGGAGGAGTTTTGTTAAATTCTAGAGGCTTGCAAATAAATACTATAATGTTATTGTCATTATGTCCGAATAAATATTTTTGTGGTTTTAGGAGACGCCGATGTGTCAGAATTTAGTCCCGCAGGAGCTCTTTTACGTGTCACTATATCTACCGACACGATGCTGACGTATTTGAGCACCTTCTAATATCACCTGACTGAGCCAGGATCGAACCTACCAAGTTAGGGACAAAAGACCAGCACCTCAACCGTCTGAGCCACTCAACCCGACCAGAGGCTTGCAGACTCAACGCTGAAAGCCATAAACAATTTATAACAAAGAGAGATATATGCTTGTATACTCAGCCGCACAAAATTTGGCCGCTATATAAAAGAATCGAAGAATCCACCACAGAAGAGATCCACCAATCAGGGCAATCCTGCACAGTACTAGCTACGAAACAGAAGCACACATAGTAATTGGCTTGTAAAGATCACATAGATCCGATTTCTAGATCGACCCATAATACAAAAACAAGAAAACAGAGCAGAAAATTGCTTCTGGGAGGTAAAGTAGTAGAATGCATCTTTATTTCCTATAAATCCGTTAATAACATGACTCATCCCTAAGTGGAGGTTATGCGACATGTTCTGACAATGGGACTTACATAGTAGCTTAGCTGGTAAAGACGCTATACATGAACGATAGTGTATGAATTGCAGTCGTTTGAATCCACCGGTGCTCATCACACTTTTTTCTTTAAATCGCTGTGTAGAACAGCCCCTTAAGAACAGTCGCTTTTTGGAATACACTAACAGTAATAACGGGGAACAGTTATCGTAATTACCTTATTTCGTTTCATTTCTCTGTATAGCAGTACGTACAATAATATTTGGTTCATTATAATATTAGGTGAGTTGGTAAGTATTGAGAAGGGCATTTATTTTTAATTACAGTATAACTTCATCATCATCATCATCATCATCATCATCATCATCATCTGTTTACCCTCCAGGTTCGGCTTTTCCCTCGGACTCAGCGAGGGATCCCACCTCTACCGCCTCAAGGGCAGTGTCCTGGAGCTTCAGACTCTTGGTCGGGAGATACAACCGGGGAGAATGACCAGTACCTCGCCCAGGCGGCCTCACCTGCTATGCTGAACAGGGGCCTTGTGGAGGGATGGGAAGATTGGAAGCGATAGACAAGGAAGAGGGAAGGAAGCGGCCGTGGCCTTAAGTTAGGTACCATCCCGGCATTCGCCTGGAGCAGAAGTGGGAAACCACGGAAAACCACTTCGAGGATGGCTGAGGTGGGAATCGAACCCACCTCTACTCAGTTGACCTCCCGAGGCTGAATGGACCCCGTTCCAGCCCTCGTACCACTTTTCAAATTTTCGTGGCAGAGCCGAGAATCGAACCCGGACCTCCGGGGGTGGCAGCTAATCACGCTAATCACTACACCACAGAGGCGGACTACAGTATAACTTACTTGCATTTAATTAAAAACATTATTTTATCATTTGATGCACGAAACATTTTAGTTCATCGCTCGTTAAAATAAGCATAACACTATTGGTCTCGTCTTATATTCCTATGATTGAAGGCAATAGACTGATGCTGTAGATGAATAGAAGAACGTAGATTTATCTGTAGGCTGGCTAGCGAATTAATAGCTCAGCCTATAAAACGGTTGTACAGTGCCAGACGCCATAGTTGACAGTTAAGGTTCGAATCCAAGTCTCTACCTCTTTTACCCTTATGGGTGGGGGACGCAGACAAAGAATACACCTACGGTATCCCCTACCTGTCGTAAGAGGCGACTAAAAGGGGGTGACCTAGGGATGATGGATTTGGAACAATGATATAACTGTGAAGAGTACCATTACGCGAGGAAAACTATTGGTAGAATTTTGCGTGTGATTAGTACTACTATGTGAAGAACACCATGAGTATGCGTTAGATGTGAGTAGTATCACTCACTACATGAGGAACACCATGGGTCTACTTTATCAGTAATTAGTATCATTATGAGGAGCCACTGACCTTGATTTTTAGACCCCTTTAGACAACAAGCATCATCGATATAGGACTTTGTTTAGGGAGCAGTTCCTTCTTCAGTATATACCATTGTTTTAAGTTAGTTTTTGAAACGTTGGGGCATTGCTGGTCAGATCCACTGATTGTTTCAAGTTCATAATCATTTTTCATCGTCGCTTTTAGAATTTTGGTCAGTAGATGGATTTTTGAATTTTTATAACTCTATCATTGCATATCATTACGTACCATTAGGGGCCAATGGCATAGATGTTAGGCCCATTTATGCAACAGTTATCACCATCATCATCATTATCCTGTGATCAGCTTTGTTATTGTGTTTGGCATTAGTAGCCATCGCACGATGCCATGGGGAAGGTGCCTAACTGACACCTATGGGAATAAGAAAATTTCACCGTAGTGAGCGCACGACTGCTGACGATATTTATACAACGGAAGGGACTTGTATTTTCACGTGGAGTCCGAACCACCCCGCAAACTCTTCTATACTAGGCGGCACGAACGATGACGGGTGGTGGAGAGACAGACAGAAATAGAAGGATAATACAAACTACGGCGTTGCCGCGTTGAAGAGAAAGCAACAGCTATCAGTTATCGTTACATTGCGTTAGGTTTTGTTAAGTTTCATTGGTATACAGGGTGCGTGAAGCTGAACTACTCAGACAAACTTTCGGACGTTATTCACAATCAATCAATCAATCAATCAATCAATCAATCAATCAATCAATCAATCAATCAATCAATCAATCAATCAATCAATCAATCAATCAATCAATCATTGATCTGCATTTAGGACTGTTGCCCATGTGCCTGATAACCTATATATTGCTTACCTCTTATTTACATTTATTCACCCCCTGTGGTTGTGGGACGCAGATGAAGAACACACCCACGGTTTCCCCTACCTGTCGTAAGAGGCGAATAAAAGGGGTCCCAGGGGCTCTCAAATTTGGAACGTGGGTTGGCGACCACGGGGCGCTTAGCTGAGTCCTGTAATTGTTTCCACTTACTTGAGCCAGGCTCCTCGCGTTCATCTATCCTGTCCGACCTGTCTACGTCATCTCTTGTATTTTTGCGACCCCCGACGGTTTTAGAGAATTTGAGGCCTAGGGACACTTTCCTTTTCACGCCCTTCGTGGCCCTTGTCTTTCTTCGTTCGTTACTTCAGTTTTCGAAGTGACGGATCTCTCTCTCTCTTCCCCCTGTGGGTGGGGGTGGTAGAATAACACCCACGGTATACCCTGCCTGTCGTAAGAGGCGACTAAAAGGGGCTGCAGGGGCTCTGAACTTTGGAGCGTGGGTTGGCGACCACGGGTCCCTCAGCTGAGTCCTGACATTGCTTCCACTTACTTGTGCCAGGCTCCTCACTTTCATCTATCCTGTCCGACCTGTCTTCGTCAACTCTTGTAATTTTCCGACCCCGACGATATTACGTATGGAGGCCTTAGGGAGTCTTTAATTGTCACGCCCTGCGTGGCCCTTGTCTTCCTTTGGCCGATACCTGCATTTTTCTGAGTGTCGGAACCCTTCCTTGATTAGTGTTATATAGAGGATGGTTGCCTATCTCTTAAGACAATAATCACCACCATCACCACCATTTCTCTCTCTCTCTACCCCCTTTGGTTGGGGGACGCGGACGAAGAATACACCCACAGTATCCGCCGCCTATCGTAAAAGGCGACTAAAAAGGGCAACCAATGGATGATTGTATTAAAACCATGAAACTACTTGTGGTTAGTACCATCACGCATGGAACACCATGGTTCGCTTTTACTTGCGAGTAGCACCACTAAGTTAGGTACACAACAGCTTTGTGATTAGTAGCAGCCGAGGGTGGGCTCACTATGGGTGATTAGTGATTAGTACCCACTATGTGAGGAACCGTACGGGAATACCGGCGCCCGTGATTAGTACACCTAGGTGAGGAACACCATTGGTTTACGTAGCCTGTGCGACTTGTGAGTACTACCATAATGTGTGGAACACGGTGAGTCTACACTACTTTCGGATCCGACGATTACCAAGAATTGGCTTCTCAAAACTCGGCAGCTCGATCCTGGCTGAGTCCTGTGGTATTTGAAGGTGCTCAAATACATCCGCTTCCTATCGGTAGATTTACTGGCACGTTAACAAAATTCCTTACGTAAACGAAAGAATTCGATGACAAGCTTCCATGCAGTGACACCACGAGGCTCTCACCCGCCTCCACACCTCCACGTCAGCTCTCACAATTGCGACGGCATTCTAGATACGTTGTCGTAGAGTTGCTTCATACATGCGGGAAAAATTCCGACATCCCGCGTCTCCAATTGGACGTAAACGAATTTTATTGTTATCATTTTAATATAAAAGTCAACCTCCACATTCAAACCTCGCAGAACTGTCAGGTCACACTAAATAGAATACTTAACTGTCAACAAGTCCGAATTATTAAACTTATAATTAGACATGTCTCCGAAATTACTGCAAGATATACTTCAACATGCAAAGTTACTGTTCTATTCCTTCATAGGAAATGCTCGAAATGCCTCCCGTTAGTTCGACGACAAGATTCAATACGATTACACCACGAAGCTCTCACCCGCCTCCACACCTCCATGTCAGCTCTTAAGTTGTGACGGCATCCCAGATAAGTTGTTGTAGAGTCGGCAATTTCCACTTGGTACAACAAGTTTTTGAGGTGCCCACAGAAATAAAGTGTGGGGGATTTAAATTTGAGGACCTCGATGGTCTGCAGACAGGACGATACCGACCAACTCACCGATTACGAAAACGGCGATCTAGAAATCGACGAAAGTCCATACTGACGTGAGGAGGTGCTCCATCGTGCATTTGAACCACATCCGCTGACGTACCTGTAGTGGAACGTCGTCCAGAAACTCCGGCAGGGAAGACTGCAGAAAATGGAAGTAACCAGAGCCACTTAGTCGTGCTGGCAGCTCCAATGGTCCAAGAAGCTGATCTCCCGAAATCCCGGCCCAAAGATTTATAGAAGAACTATGGTGAAGGCGTGAGGGGTTTCTTCTGTTCATATATGGGCATTGTGAAAATTAATGACACTCTCCCGGGTAAAGGATGCCTCATCCGTAAGCAACATATCGTGCGGAAAGCCTGCATTACATTCACATTGTCGAAAGAACCAGGTACAGAATTCTGCTCTTGGTTGTTAATCCGCTTCTTGCAGATACTGAACTCTCTGGTAGAGGTATGGGTACAGTAGCTGTTCCCACAATGTACGGTGAACAGTCCAGTTAGATGTACCTACTTGCCTTGCCAAGCTCTTGGTGCTTATAGTCGATCTTTTCGACAAGTCGTAAAATTTCTTCTTCTCGCCGAAGCTTCGCAGGATCACAATGCGGTCCGCGACCCTCGATCCGAGGATGAAGTGAGTCTGTGTCCCGGAGCCTTTGGTGCACACCGACGAAAGTTTGGCTTTTTGGAATACGGCGGCTTAAAAATCGTTGTCTATGCAGCTACCTCGCTGCATGTGCACATTCCCCAGCTACTTCGTAAACGAGGTGAATATCAGCTAATTCAACAAAAGTAAATATTTCCACATGTGCTACTGGCTAGAGTGATGTTAGATCTACAGCTGTCCCACGACTGAGTGCCAGTGGAGCCTATATGCAATCCCACATTCACTTGCTTACGCGCCATCGCTGAGTGGTACGTCACTCGGATTGTTTGGGTAACAACTGCGTCTGTTAATATTGTGCCCTACAGGGCCCTGTGGTTCCGGCTAGGCAGATACCGGTCTCGAACCAAGAGCACTGCAGTGAACAAAACTCTCACAGACGTGAGCTTGTGCACATAGTCTTACCTGTAATACATATCCACAAACTGCAACACAGCAACTCAGTCACGCACATCTCAGGGGTACAGGGGAAAACATAGGGCGAAAAATACGACGGGATATGTGACATAGCAGGTAAGAATAATCTAAATTTAAAAAATTAAAAATACGAGAAACCAAGCTGCATTCATAAAATAACATGTTGAATTTATTACAAAAAAATTAAATCCAAAAGAATATACAAAGAGTTTGAACATCTGATATATTCCCAATATGATATCGCCGGGGACTTCCATGTCACAAAATCATCGGTCTGCCGGGCTGGAACAAGGGGGGAACAACGGAATAAGTCGAGATAGGAAGATGAGAGAACTACCTGGGCAAAAAAAAAAATCAAAAGCAATCTCCCATGCGTAAAAACGTTGCATCACAGGACCTCGAACCCTTACTTCCCCATAATCAAAGCTTTACTGTACAAGGCCTGGACTGGATGGAAGCTCACAGTCCAACATAAATAAGGTACACACACTTATCAATAAAAGCATAGATATCACCGCTCCATTAATACGTGGCAAAATGAGCATGTAGCGAGATTAAGAAGACAGAAAAAACTAAACAAACGAACTGCGATTCTAACAGGCAGCCACAGTCAAGTCCATACGCTAAGGGCGTCTCCCCCCTAAGACCACTTGAAACCAAAACAAACACTCAGACAGCGAGATAATTTCTCTTTGCCAGTGACGTCAAACTCGACTGCTTTGGCTTACACAAATCACATGGTGGAGTGTTCGCCGTGCTACCCTTTCTGATGCGCACAGCTGTTCAACTAACGGGGGTTCCTACTCCGTACATCAAGTTTCCGTCTACTCTCACATACATCTAACCTTTTAGTGCCGAAATTACATCATCACATCATATCTGCCTTCATAGGGCTTAGACACACATCTTATTCTCTCATATATTGCCTCTACAGGGCTTCACCATCATGACACCTGGGTTCAATTCCCTGGCACTACAATAATTATTCATTATTCAACAGCACTCAGCTACATACCGTACATATGTGCGATTAGCTATCTATTCAGTGCACCTGTTGCACTAGCACGATGTCTAACACCTCCAGTCATGCCAACCTGTGCAAGTCAAGGAATCAGTCTCCAGTTTGGAAAACTCACGTACAATAACCAATGAAATAAAAAAAATCCTCTGCTTCAGTTACTCCCGTGTCTGGCTAAAAAAGCCTAGCTTACGTAACCAAGGCGTAAAAGATGCCACGAAAAGGAACAAACTATATACATAGGGAAAATACAAAATGTACTAGTTATTCTACAGCCCTGAGTTCGAGGTCTGTGCATACCTATCCTATACAAATCTTTATTTACATTGGAGAGTAACTGTCGTGGCTGACGCCACCTTGAATTCAAATTTTAATCTAGCCCATGCTTATAATTAATTGGATCTGTCTGACCTGGGAGTACCGATGACATTGTGAGGCAGCTCTCTATGGAACCCTGAAGCTTAGCTCATGTTGACAGATGAGACTGCCAGCTGCAAAGTTATGTGGATTGCTGGATTCATGCTGGCTGGTGAATGATTCTTCGACAGCTTCCGGTATTGTGGTGCTTCGCCTTCCTGGGGTCCCCGCGTCGATGCTCGATTGTCTTGACAGCTGCTCCGTTGCTACAGCTTGCTGTTCTTCTCTCTCGTTCTCTGCGACGTTTCTCACGTTGTATCCGTGAAGGGAAACTGTAAAGAGACATAAGTTACCGAGAGTTCTGCTACAATGTCAGTCTCCACTCATGCCCCTTTCACACGTTTTAAAGCTCCCTTTAGAGCTAAGTCAACTACACCAATAATTCACATATTCCCATATGGTGCCGAGATTCAGTCTTTCTATCACAGAGATGTTTTTCCAAACTGCCAGAAATCATCTGAGCTATAATAAGATTACGAACCTCGTTCCTAATACTTGGCCCTCAAAGTAATTTGAATTTACAAGCGAGGCAGTGGAGTCATAGGCAGTACATTAGCATACTAGGCAGATAAACACATGTAGTCTGAAAAATTCAGCTTGATTATGCAGATTATTTACTTACTTCTATTCCCAAGTAGATAGTACTGGATGTTAACAGCTCGCAGCTCAGATCTGATTCACGATGTCTTCCTGGAGTCGTATCACGCCGTCGTACTAGCAAGACAGCCAAAGAGTGAGCTCCAGCGCTCAACCGCTGCATATTTAGAACACGTCTCGCGTGCCCACGCTTATGATTTCCCCGCGAGATTTTCCCTCCGGCGGACTCCTTGCAGGAGGCGCGCTAAGTACTATTCTCGCACATGCACTTATACTCAAGTCGCATATCAAAATTTTGCTCAATTTATGGAGGTTGCAATATTCTTCTCAGATTAAATGCATTTCTTCTGTGCTCTAAGATATAAATTAATTTTCCTTTCGCTCCAAATCTTAGTTGGCACGCTACATTTGTCGAGTGTTTAGCGTCCTGCTTCTAAATTAACGCGCTTGGCTTGGGGTAATAAATTTGTCTTATGAGATTCCAGAGATTTCCTAATTATTTAGCTGCTCCATTCCCACGAGCATTGCACACACTCCACCGCTCCCAGGCAATAAATTAGAATACAAGGACCTCCAAGATACTTCTACGGTGGTCTCAAATATACTTGATATCTCAGGCTCAAATAATGACTCTTGGAATATGACCAATATGGTTCAATATACAACAACTAAAATATTTTCATACCTCCCCAGAAGGGGGAGGCGGGTCACTTAGATGGTGACGCGAACTCTCAGGCCGAAGGATTTGTTAAGATGAGGGAGATGTGCGGAGAAGTTGAGGGGGTAGGCGGTAGTGGCCTATAATAGGTACTGTCCCGGCATTCGCCTTAGTGCAGTAGAATGGAAAACCACCGAAAACCATTCTCAGGACAGAAGACGGTGGGGAACAGTCCCTCTCCATTTCAAGAATGCAGAGGTGTAGAGCCACGGCAGAGCCGCGGCCACCCCTACTCTGCTCGGTTGGTCGGTCGGTGGGAAGGCGGGGCCGTCGAACCACGGACCAGCCGTGGCCACCTGTAGACCGGAGCTCACTCTCCAACTGCTGACGACCTGCATCAGTTCGTTTCTTCCTCTGATCGGTATACGGGTGCTATCTCTTACCATACGCTGTTCTCTATCCACTGACGTTTCTCTATCTCTTTGGGACCTATGTCTTTCACAATGTTCACATAATCGTTTCGTTCTAGGGAAGTTTCCCTATCTCCCCGCAAAGACTGGTTTGTCTTTTTAGTATCTAAACGTTCTTCTCTCTCATCATAACTTTCATTATTGCGTAGTACGCGTAGTGTTTTAGTATTTGCCGTGTTGTACCCTGTATTAGCACGTCGTCCAGGCATGATGAAAACCAACGACATTACCAAAACTCTGTCTAATTATTGCTCAACTTGACCATTCACTGTAAGAGACATAACTATACGACTTACTTGACATAAACGTGACTTTCAATCCAATATTAGCACCATAAAAAGGAAACAAAACCAACGACTTTAACACAATGTACATTATATTGCCCAGTGCGGTCATTCACTGCAAGATACAAAACTCTGACGAAGCGATATCATCTTATACGCAGCACCAGCGGACGATTTGCTTCAAATAAACCGTGATTTTCAGTCTTATAGGCAGCGTCTCCTGTCAATATAGGCAGCTTCAGCGGCAGTTAGTATCCTAAGCAACGCCATGCAGGTAAAGCACATTGCCCGTCTTAAAGATGGCTGACAGTAAGGCTCTGTGACCTAGGCAACGGCGTGAATAGCAAGCGGAGTGCACATCATCTTCGTGGTTTCCATAGTAATGACGGCAAAACAAACTGGGAGAATATATTAATGTATATAAATAAGAACTTAACGATCGTGTGTCTTTTACATTGACTATTTTAGCGAAATTTTCGTTCAGTTTTCCGTTTCAGGCGTAATAATTACCATCTGCATATATTTTGTCTTTGGTGACGGCCTGTTTGTCTGTTTGTTTGTCTGAGTACTTATAACTTGAAAACTACTGTATATATTTCTACAAAACTTCATATTTAGAATCCACCTGTCCTTGGGTATGTCTTAGAACCAATATTGTTTCTAAATCCCTGAAATGACTGGAGCTTTATACGAACGCGAAACCGTGAATATGCACTCCCACCAAATATACACACAAAATCTTAATGGAAATCTACCTGACTTAATAGAAAAGAATATCTAAAACGTTTTGCATGTGCATCATTTCGATACGAGGATTAATAAGGGACATTTCATTAACAGACGGTTTTTCAGTCTACGTTCGAGTGGACTTAGCCTAAAAGCGGATGCATGTAAAGCAGCATATTTGATATAACTGTGAAACTACTGGATATATTTTAACCAAACTTCAAATTTAGCATCCCACTGTCCAAAGGCCCATAGCATTTTAAATTCCCGGAGTGGTCGGGGAGTTTATAGGAAACAGTGGTTTTACTTTCCCACAAAATATACCAGAACAACCTTGATGTAAATTTATTTTTAAACCTTTTTTGTCATGTGTACTTTTTCGATAGGATGATTAATAAGGGAGATATTATTAACGGACGCTTTTACAGGCTAAGTCTAGTGGACGTAGCCCAAGAGGTGTTGTACGTGGAGCAGATTCCTTATCTATATAAATAAAATCGTAACGACCGAGTGTCTGCACATTCACTATTTTGGCGTAATTTTCGTTCAGTTACCCGTTTCAGGTAAAATAATGACCATCTGCATATGTTTTGTCTTTAGTGTCTGACTGTTTGTTTGTCTGAGTATTTATGACTTGAAAACTACTGGGTATACACTGACTGACAGTGACAATGCAACACCAAGGAGGAGTGGTTCGAAAGGGATGAAAGTTGGGGAAAAAACAGAGACGGCACGGATGAATAATTGATGTTTATTTCAAACCGATATGCAGGTTACACAATGCGCACAGCATCGACTCAGTAGGATGTAGGACCACCGCGAGCGGCAATGCACGCAGAAACACGTCTAGGTACAGAGTCAATAAGAGTGCGGATGGTGTCCTGAGGGATGGTTCTCCATTCTCTGTCAACCATTTGCCACAGTTGGTCGTCCGTACGAGGCTGGGGCAGAGTTTGCAAACGGCGTCCAATGAGATCCCACACGTGTTCGATTGGTGAGAGATCCGGAGAGTATGCTGGCCACGGAAGCATCTGTACACCTCGTAGAGCCTGTTGGGAGATGCGAGCAGTGTGTGGGCGGGCATTATCCTGCTGAAACAGAGCATTGGGCAGCCCCTGAAGGTACGGGAGTGCCACCGGCCGCAGCACATGCTGCACGTAGCGGTGGGCATTTAACGTGCCTTGAATACGCACTAGAGGTGACGTGGAATCATACGCAATAGCGCCCCAAACCATGATGCCGCGTTGTCTAGCGGTAGGGCGCTCCACAGTTACTGCCGGATTTGACCTTTCTCCACGCCGACGCCACACTCGTCTGCGGTGACTATCACTGACAGAACAGAAGCGTGACTCATCGGAGAACACGACGTTCCGCCATTCCCTCATCCAAGTCGCTCTAGCCCGGCACCATGCCAGGCGTGCACGTCTATGCTGTGGAGTCAATGGTAGTCTTCTGAGCGGACGCCGGGAGTGCAGGCCTCCTTCAACCAATCGACGGGAAATTGTTCTGGTCGATATTGGAACAGCCAGGGTGTCTTGCACATGCTGAAGAATGGCGGTTGACGTGGCGTGCGGGGCTGCCACCGCTTGGCGGCGGATGCGCCGATCCTCGCGTGCTGACGTCACTCGGGCTGCGCCTGGACCCCTCGCACGTGCCACATGTCCCTGCGCCAACCATCTTCGCCACAGGCGCTGCACCGTGGACACATCCCTATGGGTATCGGCTGCGATTTGACGAAGCGACCAACCTGCCCTTCTCAGCCCGATCACCATACCCCTCGTAAAGTCGTCTGTCTGCTGGAAATGCCTCCGTTGACGGCGGCCTGGCATTCTTAGCTATACACGTGTCCTGTGGCACACGACAACACGTTCTACAATGACTGTCGGCTGAGAAATCACGGTACGAAGTGGGCCATTCGCCAACGGCGTGTCCCATTTATCGTTCTCTACGTGCGCAGCACAGCGGCGCATTTCACATCATGAGCATACCTCAGTGACGTCAGTCTACCCTGCAATTGGCATAAAGTTCTGACCACTCCTTCTTGGTGTTGCATTTGCTCTGTCAGTCAGTGTATTTCTACACAACTTTAGATTTAGAATACACCTGTCCTTGGGTATATCTTAGGGCCAATTTTGTTTCTAAATACCTGAACTGACTGGAGGTTTATACGAAACCGAAACCGTGATTTTGCCCCCCCCACACACACACACAAAATATACATAACCAAACTTAATGGAATTCTACCTGCTGTCATGTCATTTCAGGGTGGATTAGGGGTATAAGAGAGGTTTTTGTCAACGATTGGTTTCATGAGTGTTCAGCCACAGAACCACTTCCGCTTTCAGATGAACAACAATATGTAACCAAGAAGTATGGAGAATTACGCAGACGGGAACTATACCATTCAAAAACACTGTGATCATCCTCATTCTGTCTCTTCTTTGTTCAGTTTTATCGTACTTCACGTTAGACTACTGACACTTGCTCTTGTAGAAGAATATCAGTTGAACATGCCCAAATTCATGAGGGAATCATGAAATATGTTACCAGTTTCCTTGCGACGAACGGGTAAATATGCTAGTTAATTAATATAATCCTATTTTCGTCCATTGACCTGGATTTTGGAAACCTTTCAGGCAACAAGCATCACTGATTGGGCATTTTGCTTTGGAAGCAGCCCCTTGGTCAGTATATATAATTCTCATAAATTAGTTTATGGGAAAATGGGGTATTGCAGGTCAGATCCACCGACTGTTTTAAGTTCATAATCATTGTCCATCGTCATCTTTATGAATTCTAGCCAGTGGATCGATTTTGGAGTTATTTTTAACTTTCAGTATTGCGAGTTGGCTCCCCTGATTATTTTAAATTCATACTTATCCTTTTATACTTCATTATCACGTATTAAATTCAAGTCAGTGGATGGATTTTGGACTTTTAAATTGTCATTGTAGGCCTATTTTGTCTCATTTCGTACCATTAGGGGCCGATGACCTAGATGTTAGGCCCCCTTAAACAACAAGCATCATCATCATCATTTTCATCTTTTTAAATTCTAGTCGGTGGAATGATTTTGAAATTATTTTTGACTTTCATTATTGCGATTTGGCTCCCCTGATTATTTTAAATTCATATTCATCCACACATTCTTCACCATCAAGTTTTGATTTCTGGTCAGTGGGTGAAATTTGGAATTTAAAATTGTCATTACATTTAGTACCCTTTGGGGTTGATGACCTAGATGTTAGGCCCCTTTAAACCACAAGCATCATCATCATCGTCATCATCATGAACTTCAAGCAACTGAACTACGCAAAAAAATAAAATGTTACTCAAATCACATACAGACGTCCAAGATGATATTATTTCAATAAATAATCCTTATGCGGTGTGATGTGGAAAGGAATTGTATTTCTCCTTGCTCGCCATCTCGTCCCTGTACACAGATAAGATAAGCATTTCCAGTGACTTTACGTATGTAGCGTTTACACCGAAGATTCAGTGAATGACATAAATTACCTGCTGGGATTCAATTGGAATCCATGCTCGCAGTTAAACCCAGTATACGGAGAGAATATACGTCAAGACAAATTGAAATACGATGTCTCCTCTTGGTATTCCTGCTTGCGAGAGGACTTGCAAGTTGGGACGGTGTTATCTCTGGGAGATTGACTTCTTGGATGATAGTTTTATCTGTGAGTTATGACTATGTCGACACTGTCAGGAGATATTCGTCCGTAACAAATATAAAATAACTGAGCAAGTTGGCCTAGCGGTTGGGGTTGTGCAGCTCTGAGCTTGCATGCGAGAGATAGTGGGTTAGAATCCTGCCTTCGGCAGTCCTGAAGATGGTTTTCCATGTTTTCTCGTTTTCAAACCAGGCAAATACTGGGGATGTAGCTTAGTTAAGGCCACGGCCACTCATCTCCCAATCCTAGCCCTTTTCCATCCTTCCGTAGCCGATGTGTTAGTGCGACGTTAAAAAATGTAGTAAAAAATATAAAATATGTGAATATCAGGGCTCAGAACTTGAAGACCAATTGCCTAAAAGAAACCTCAACAAAGACCAAAAATACTAAATACTAAAAGTATGTACAAATGCGATCCAAATTTATTCATAATTTTAGTTTTAATTAAGTATTTAACTAAGGAATACAATTTTTTAAAATGCAGCGTCCGTGACTCAGGCGGCAGCGCGTCGGCCCCTCACCGCTCAGTTCCATGATTCAAATCCCGGTCACTCCGTGTGAGATTTGTGCTGCACAAAGTGGCGGCGGGACAGGTTTGTCTCCGGGTACTCCGGTTTTCCCTGTCATCTTTCATTCCAGCAACACACTCCATTCTCATTTCATTTCATCTGTCAGTTATTAATCATTGCGCTAGAGGAGTACGACATGCACAATTCCTATCCTCGCCGCAAGACGGCGGCTTCATTCATTCCATCCCTGATCTGGTCACTGACTAGAAAACAGGTTGTAGGATTTTCAGTGTTTAAAAATGTAAAATTCTGGTTGTATGCCACGTACAGTGCAAAAAACGTATGAGTGAGAAACTTCTTCTTTCAGACAGTTTATATTTAAAGATAAACATTAAATTTCGTGTTTCTTTAAAATAGTACTTGCAGAATTTAGAATGAAATTAGTTTTTACTCCAAAAATGAATTTGGCGAACCCGCAATGGACATCCTGGAAAATAAATTGAAATTAGTATAACTGGAATCGTATTTGGCTTAACCACACTAGGGTTTAAGGGTTAGGGTTGCAATACATCGAGAAAATTTTCTCCGCGTGAAGCAAGGGAGATCTTCCTCTTCAAAAACACTTGCATCAAAATTTTCTCCTTTCAACATTTCACTTATCTTGTACATAATTTGATACCCCTGGTTTATTTCAAGCACTGGATTCAGGGGATGTTTATCTTGCCAGGAGTAGTACACACTACTTTCATAAAGTAAATAAATAAAAATGAAATAAATAAATACATTTGAAGCAAAATTCCTCAACTCGACACTAGACATGTTCACCACAATAATTGAAATCCTGGTCCGCCTCCGAGATGTAGTGGTTAGTGTGATTAGCTGCCACATCCAGAGGCCCGGGTTCGATTCCCGGTTCTGCCACGAAATTTGAAAAGTGGTACGAAGGCTGGAACGGGGTCCACTGAGCCTCGGGAGGTCAAATGAGAAGAGGTGGGTTCAGCCATCCTGCAAGTGGTCTTCCGTGGTTTCCCACTTCTCCTCCAGGCAAATGCCGGGCTGGTACCTAACTTAAGGCCACGGCAGCTTCCTTCCCTCTTTCTTGTCTATCCCTTCCAATCTCCCCATCCCCCCACTAGGTCACCGTTCAGCATGGCATGTGACGCCGCCTAAGCAAGTTACTATTCATTCTCCGCATTTGTATTCCCCGACCCAATGTCTCACGCCCCCAGGACACTGCCCTGGAGGAAGTAGAGGTGGGATCCATCGCTGATTCCGAGGGAAAAACCAACCTTGGAGAGTAAACAGATTAGAAGATTAGAAGAATAAATTAATTAATATCCTATGCCTCAGGTTCCATACATTTTAAGACTTATACTGTAGCACTTGATTTTATTATTCAGGTCCGGTCAACCATTTGCTGGTAAACTAGATGGCAGCTACGCGGAAGGTTAACTACCCGCGGGTGTTAACTAGCTGGCACTTCGGCATGCGTGCTACTACCTCCGCACTAGACACCGATATACGGTGTTGTTGACTTCTCGAACGACTGAGGTGCTATCTATCGTTAGATGTATGAAGCTCATTTCAATTGTCTTTCCTGCGCTTGCCTCTGCTGATTATCACCAACATGCCTAATAAATGGAGTCTGTAGAGTTATGGACATTGATTTATATCAAGCTTTCGTAAGGTTAATCTGTGAGGTTCAAAATCAATACTTAATTGGGCTTTTTGGGATTTTAATGTTTACATTTTCTTATGCCTGTTATAAAGCCCTTCAAGTAAGGCAGCGTTTCGGAACGTATTTCCGTAGTACGCGCTCGCTCCAGAACATCTCTCGTTGTTATTCGGCATCTCCAATTGCTCCAACTTCCCCTAGATTTTTGCTCGGCCGGGTGGCTCTTCAACTTTAACTACAGCTCCCGCCGACTGCAAGAAAGCGTATAGGCCGGCTCCGCACTGGCAGTTGGCCTCCCCAACTACAATCCTTTCCCATCACAATGATCATCACCACACCACCACTACAACCACGAGTTCCGCTTGCACCTCTCGTTTTGCATCTCTCACGACGCTCACGTCTTCCCATCCATCTCCGATCATGTCCTTCTTCCTCCTTACGACACCTACACGCGCCAGTCACAATCAGCGTCAGCCACTTCAAGCCACACCACAAGATACGACTGCCGACGTACCTCTACCATCGTCACCAACGCCAGCTCCGTCACGCCATGGAATGTATAGCTGTGTCATCCGAGGCGTCGACCCTACTCTATCTGTCTCAGCCATTCTCCGAGAACTCCACGCCGCAAGCGTTCCGGCAGCAGAGCTTTCCACATCAAGAACCTTACTGGCCCCACATTCTTGGTACACATTCATCTACTTACGGAAGCAGATGTCCGCCATTTCCTCACCAATGGCGTATATAGGCATCGACATAAAGTTGAACCCTCACCTTCCCCTCCTCGACCATTATTCAGACATCCTCCCCCACACTCACGACATCGCACCCGGCCAGCCCCTATTTCCTATCCACCTAGCGCTTCTGTCCGCCCACCTCCTGCCTCAACTCGTTCCTTCCTTCCAACACATCTGCAAGCAGCCCTTCTCCGACTATTCACTATTCCCTTAAGCCAGCTCGTCGCTACCCTCCTCCCCAGTCACCTCAAACATGGCGCTCTCGTATAACGCTCCATATCTGCGCATCATACCTCCATCACATCTTCCACGTAAATCTCCTCTCATTCTCAACACTGTAGCGTAGAGGCCTCATTTTCCTCCTTACTCAACTCATAACATCGCTATCTCCACCTTCCTCATCTCCACCCACCACACATTTTTCCTCACAGCTACAGCCCGGGAGTCGGGGTTACCGTTTAGTGGCCCGTCCCGCCCTAAGGGCGGGGAATGAAACACGTCGTCGTCGCTCCAGAATCGTCGATAGATGCAGAGCTGGTTTCGGCTCTTGGGTACTCTGGACGGCAGAGGAAAGGTGGTCACGGCTCTACCGTGGCTCTACGCCTCTGCATTCGTGAGACGGGACAGGGGAACAGGGCTGGACTTCACTCCTGGCCCCACCCATCGGCTGTCCTGAGAATGGTTTTCCATTCTCCTGCACTAAGGCGAACGCAGGGACAGTTCGTAGTATAGGCCACGGCCGCCGACCTACCCCCCCCCCTTACCTTCTTCGCACATCTCCATCAACGTAACAAATCTTCTGGCCTCAGAGACGGCGTAACCGTCTAAGAGGCCGGCCTCCCCCTTCAGGGGAGGAATGAAAACGTTTAGTAGTAGTAGCTCCAGAATGGAAGATACGCAGGTTCTCTTTGTCGTAAGAGGCGACTAAAACGGGCCTCAGGGACTCTAAACTAGGAAGCGTGGTTTGGCGACCACGGGACCCTTAACTGAGCCCTAGCATTGATTGCCCTTGCTTGTGCCAGGCTCCTCACTTTCATCTATCCTGTCTGGCCTCTTTTGGTCAACTCTTGTTCTTTTCCGACCGCGACGGTATTAGAGCATTCGAGGCGTAGGGAGTGATTTTCACGCTCTTCGTGGCCCTTGCCTTTCTTCGTCTGTTACTTCATTTTTCGAAGTGACGGGTTCCTTCTTTTTTCTTCCTTTTTATCTCACTCTACCCCCTGTGGGTGGGGAACGCAGACGAAGAATACACACACGGGATCCCCTGCTTCTCGTAAGTGGCGACTAAAAGGGGTGACCATGGGATGATTGTATTAGAACCATGTAACTCCTTGTGATTGGTACCATCACGCCGGGAACACCATGGGTCACCTTTACTTGCGAGTGGTACCAATATGTTAGGTACGCAATAGGTTTGTGATTAGTAGCAACAGAATGAGAGTCTGTATAGTTTTCCAGTACCCGTGATTAGTACCATTGTGGGAGACACCACGAGTCTGCGCGTTGCCTGTGATTAGTGCCCACTATATGAGGAACACTACGGGAACACCGGTGCCCGTGGTTAGTACACCTAGGTGAGGAACACCATGGGTTTGCGTTGCCTATGAGTGGCGCTATTATGTGAGAAACACCATAGGTCTGCGTTACCTGTGCGACGTACAATGCTTGTGAGTAGTACCGTAATGTGTGGAACACCGTGAGTACTTTTGATTAGTACCGCAACATGAAAAATACCATCGTTCTACTTTACTAGCGATAAGTAGGCCTACCATCACGAGGGGCCGTTGACCTGGGTTTTGGACTCCGTTAGAGAACAAGCATCCTCAATTCAGGATTATGCTTTAGAAGCAGCCCCTTGGTCAGGATTACTATTGTTTTTGATAGTTTCTAGGCCGGATCCACTGATTGTTTTGCATTCATATACATCCATTCATTCTTAATTATCGCGTTTTTCATTCTGGCCAATGGATGATTTTGAAGTTTTGAATTGTCATTACATTTCGTACCATTAGGGGCCGATGACCTAAATGTTAGGCCCCCTTTAAACAACAAGCATCATCATCATCATCATCATCATCATCATCATCATCATCATCAAAAATAAACATATTTGGCACAAAGAGGACTCGCACCTTAGTACCTCATATCACAAAGCGAGCATCTTAATCATCACGCTACGACAACACTTAGAGTGCCTCGGATACATATAATAATACTTGGTATCTGAAAAATGAAAATAAAATTGGAAAATGAGAGCTCTTTTGAGATGATTTCTGAGTAGGTTTTGATTATCCTTAAAGAGTTTCTTCGCGAAAGCTTTACATATAACATGTGTCCGCGAAGGTGTTACCGTTGCAACTGAAGGGAAGCGTTCAATGTTCAAAATCGTGCGGCACAGTACCTAGCACTGTTACGGTATTGTTTTTATCAACATACGAAGCTAATTTAAGCTCTATGTCACCAAAAATACAGCTTATAATGCTCAGATCTCAAAACTTGCCCGGCAGGTAAAATCTTATCGGACATTGGAAGTGGCCGATAAATTATGCGCGGGTAGCTACGATTTATGCTACCGGTAATGCTAGGCGGGAGTAGTAGAACGGAAATATCCTCTTACGCCAAAGCAAGTTACGCTCTACTTTACCCGTGGGTGGTAGAGCCGGCCCTCAATGAAAAGAACTCTGGTCTTTCAGCGATAAGGGTATTTTGAGTGAACTTTATGATTTATTTTTAGTAAAAATGCAGTTATCTGCTTCTTGCATTACAGTTGGTAGGTAGATAGGTAGGTAAATCCTGTTTTAGTAAGTTTATTCCGCATACTCCCGGGAATGTGACCTTTGAGTGACCTGGAAAAATATATCTTAGTGCAGTTGATGAGCCAGGTAATTTGATGTTCACATTTTTTGAGTAGCCAGCGCAAAATCATAAACGGCCCTTCAACAGTACACTAGACCCTTTCGTAGTATTTAACCCTCTACTGAGATTTACTCAGCCTTGAGGAATCAATTGATGTAATGTGTGACAATGGGAAGCAATGAACCCTATAATGAAAGCCAAAATATGGCTGAGAATGTCATTCCCGAACTTACTTTTCACTACAATACTTGCAGGATATCTGGTGGAAAGCAGTCATCCTCCCAGACGAATGCCTTTAATGCGTTTGTTTATTTGCTTGTTACACTGGACTTCAGCAGCGCATCCCAAGAAACTACTACGCTGGCGTAGCACGGGGAAAGGTGATACTCCCACAGGTCCTAACAGGGTTGCTCGCGGACTTGAGCGAAATAAAATAGCTCTCGCGGACCAAACACTCAACCCCCCCTATGTGTGGGACGCAGGCCAAGAAAACACCCACGGTATCCCCTGCCTGTCGTAAGGAGCGTTTAAAAGAGGCAACCAAGGGTTGATTATATTAGAGCCATGTAATTATTTGCGATTTGTACCATTACGTGAGGAACACCATTTGTCGATGATACATGCGACTAGTACCACCTTGCGAGGAAAACCATCAGTCTACGTTACATTGGAGCAATACCATTATGCGAGAAATACTACTACGTCTGGGCGTTGTTTGTGGTGTGTCATCGCGTGCATTCCAACGGTCGGTTCCACTGTGTTCAAAATGGGTCTGTGTTACCTATGAGTAATAATACTAGTCTGTATAAGGAACACCATGCGTCTACGTTGCCTGTGGTTGGAACGATTTTGTGAGAAAAACCATGGGTTTGACTGGCGCCCGTGGTAAGAAGCACTGTGATGAAAACCATGGGTCTGCGTCTGAGAGTAATACCATTATGTGAGAAATACCATGGGTTTGTGTTGCCTGTGGGCGTTGACATAATGTGTTATACGCCGTGGGTCTATATTGGCTATGATTAGTAGCACTATGAGAGCAACACCATGAGTATAAGCGGCGTGTGATTAGTTCCACTAAGCATGAGGAATAGAAGAACCAAGTGTGATGACTCATCGATTTCAAGTGCGCCCCGCCAGGCAGCGCTAGAGTGTGGTAGGTCCACAGTACCGATCAGCTGCTCTTAGGAATGGTGACACAGGAAACGTATTACTCCGTAACTGATGAAAATATACACTGTCTTTTCTTAAAATGAGAGATTACAATTAACATACCACGGCAGAGAACAATGGAAAAGTATCATACGCGGAAATAAGAGCTACGGCCTTCATCACATGTTGCGAAATGCACAAGTTACTCGAGTGTACAGATACATAAATAAAACATAAATCCCAGCATATTAAAACAAGCACCCATGAAGTATTTAAAGGTTACTGGAATTTCGAAAGCTTGCGTGAAGATTTGGCGGATGTTCGAGATTGTAAATCTCTCCGGATTTCTTTCACTCTGAAGAAAAATCGGCACTTCAGATAATGATAAACAAGTCTGGGGATTATATCCATAACATGTTGAAGACAACAGCCAGCACGCGAAGGATCAACTGAAATTTTGTCTATAGAATCGATACAATCAAAAAATATTTCGCCCCACATCGATTTTGTGTTCAGTTTTTCACGAATTACTTTCTCGGCTTGGAAAATAATGTCACATTTATTTTTCGAAAGGCGTGTTAAAAACACTTCATTATTGCTTGAACAGTAGTCTGTTATTTCGCTGTTGATGATGATGCTTGTTGTTTTAAGGGGCCTAACACCGCGGGTCATCGGCCCCACTCTGTTATTTCGGAGAGAACTGAAAATGTACTTTGATTATTGTCACGTAGAGAATGGGAACAGGGCGAACACTTAATAAGTTTAGAAGAGTGATTAACAACGTACCCATTCAAGGTCTGGAGAAATTGCTGGATGGTATGGACGGAGTCTTGGGTAAGGAGTACGAGATTTAAAAAAAGTCCATAACAAAAGTAATGGTGTGCAGTTGTGCCTAGTCAGGTGATGTAGATAATATGTGATGAGGATATGAAGCCTTAAAGGAAGTAGATGGATCTTGTTTCTTGGGTGGTAAAATAATAACTAACGATGGCAGAAGTAAGGACAAAATAACATGCAGACTAGCACGAGCAAGGAAGAGCTTTCTTAGGAAAAGAAATTTACTCACTCCGAACACTGATAGAGCTATTAGAAAGATGATGATTGTTGTTTAAAGGGGCCTAACAGCTAGGTCATCGGTCCCTAATGGCACGAGGTGCAACGAAATGCAAATTAAAATTAAAACTTCAAAATGTATCGACTAGAATCTAAAACGAATATTGATGAAAATGTCTTTTCGGCAAGACAAAGCACACTAGAATAATAACCCAAATTTTCATCAACATTAGACTGACCTTTTAATTCTCCATTCGCTGATGCACTCTCGTCTTCAACCTTCTTTCTTCTTTTCCTGGTGGTGTCTAGATTCTATTTCCTGTTGGGAGTTTCAAGGGACTTAATCTCACTTGAAAGGTATTTCGGCAAATTAGGGAAAATGAGAGACACTACTCCTGGACGTAATTTCCATCTCACACGAGACATAACCACTTTTTCACCATCCACTATAAAATTAGCTGATTTTAGTATGACATCATCAGAGAAATGAACTTGAAAAATTCTACTGTTACGCGTTAACACGGTATCCTTTCGTGGAATAGCTCTGGCCCATTTTTTCAAATTTATTTATATCCTTCGGTGGTGAAAAGAACCTTAATACCATTAACTACTCTACCATAGCCTGACTTACAGCCAGGCACAAAACAGTACGGCATGTTGAACTATTAATTTAATCAAGGCACATAACACACGTGCTTTAAGTGCACAACACAAAATGAACTGAGCTTAGGAACTGAAAGCAAAGATAATTCAACTTATTGACTTGACATATCTCGCACAATAACGTCTTCCGCACTTTCCTACACATGGCTTCCAGGCACTACTCGAGCACGTGTTGGACACCGTCGCTTGCAGTGGCGGGTCCACAAACTACCATGCTATAACCCACGGCCGACTTGATGCGTCGCTCTAGCTAGCTCCATAAAGGAGCACAGCGAGGGATCCAGTCGGCTGTGCTATAACGGCTGAGTTATCACACTTGTTATTCTATTCGTCATGCACTAAGTAAGGAACTCCACGGGAATACTGGCTCCCGCGATTAGTTCCACTATTTGAGGAACACCAAGGGTCTGCGTTGCTTGTGAGTAGTACCCTTATGTGCGAAACACCATAGGTTTGTCTTACCTGTGAGTGGTGCCTTTGTGTGTGACATGTGATGGTGTACATTACCTGTGATTAGTACCACTATAGGAGGAACACCACGGTTCTGCTTTACCAGTTATTAGTACTATTATGAGGGGATAGTGACCAGGATTTTGTACCCCTTTAGATAAGTATCATCCCAATAATTAAGGCATTGTGAATAGGATCCACTGATTGTTTTCGTTTCACGATCATATTTTTGTCGTCATTCATTTTAGACTCCGTGAATGGATACATTTTGAAGTTTGAAATTTCATTTTGTTCACCTTGTACTATTAGGGGACGATGAGCTAGCTGTTAGGCGCCTTTAACAAATAATAATAATAATAATAATAATAATAATAATAATAATAATAATAATAATAATAATAATAATAATAATAATCTTCTCCTACCGCTTTTCCCACACATGTGGGGTTGCGGGTGCGAACTGCGTCGCACATGTGGATTTGGCCCTGTTTTACGGCCAGATGCCCTTCCTGACGCCAACCCTATATGGAGGGATGTAATCACTATTGCGAGTTTTTGTGGTGATTGGTAGTGTAGTGTGTTGTGTGAATATGAAGAGGAGAGTGTTGAGACGGATACAAACACCCAGTCCCCGAGCCAGAAGAATTAATCAGAAGTGATTAAAATCCCCGACCCAGCCGGGAATCGAACCCGGGACCCTCTGAACCGAAGGCCAGTACGCTGGCCATTCAGCCAACGAGTCGGACAATAATAATAATAATAATAATAATAATAATAATAATAATAATAATAATAATAATAATAATAATAATAAACATCATCCTGCATTGCATCAAACTTTGTGGTCTTAGAGACCTAGACGATAAGTAATGTGGGAAGTCCATAGTATGCTAATTTTGATATCTATACATGCAATCTTTGACGTTTTTATTTCTTTTTATCTGTACATGAGTAAATGTTTAAGTTTTCAATTATTCACTTTATGAAATTATTAACAATTTCATTGTACATCCAGCCCAAGTGAAAACATCATTATTTTATCTGCTCAAAATGGGCTGTTATTAAAATCGTTAACCGACACGTAAAAAAACTGCGGTGCGGAACTCCGGAATCTCAAAAACCTGTGAAATTGGACAGTGGCGCGTGAAATTAATATCATAATACGTAATACCATAGGGTTTGATGCAATCATATATACATAATCTTCTCTTAATTTGCCATGTTCTATTAGTGCTTAATTTGTGTCTTAAATAGTCTCTGCTCTATTTTAGAATTTGAACAAATGTAGTCCAGTAAAGATGTATGGTATTTAAGTACAGTAATATATGTATCACACAGATTTTCACATTAAATCAAAATGGGTTCAAAAGGTAAGAGACTAAGCTATCATTCAAAATTACACCATTTACCTTTAATAATTAGTTGATCTTTTTAAGATATGAAATGGAGATTCGTAACCGATGCTTATACTTGCTCATCGTACAAACAAGTAGTCACCTTAGTGCACACGCCCAGACGGATCGTTAAGCCTGTACAGATGGAGTACCGAATGAGTCCCGTGCTCCACCGCACATGCACTGCCTCTATGTGAGCATAAGGCAGTAGCAAGCAGTGAGAAATTGATGTTCCAAGTGGACAGCGAACGTCAACATGTGTGGAGGTAAGGATGTGACAGAGTGGCAAAAATGGTCAATCGTGTTTGTTTGGTCGTGCCCATGGCCATACCGTGCGTGACGTTGCTGGATTTGTTTGCGTTTCGTAGTGGACTGTTCAACGTGTCTACAAGCAGTGGTGTACTACACGTGGCCAGGATTGTAGTCAGAAAAGGATCCTGACTGAGAGGGACTGGAGACGCATCAAGATCGCTTCCAAACCCGACAGGAATTGCTGTAGTCAGTGAATGAAGGTCCATCCCAACCTGTTAGCGAGAGAACATTGCGATTGGAACTGCATGCGATGAACTTGTGCTGTCGGTCACCTCGCAAGAGGCCATTGCTCACACAGGCATATAAAGCTGCGCCTCTTCAATGGGCTAGAAATAATCGAACGTGGAATGTAGCTGACTGCTGGAACGTAATGTGGTTTGATGAATCACGTTTTTGCCTGTATTGCAATGACGCATGTCGTCGAGTGCACCGAAGGCCAAATGAAGCATTTCATCCTGGATGTATGCAAGGTTGGGTTTTCGTATCGTGGATTGGGCCAGCTCAATGAGCATGATCAACATCTCAACATCTGTGTGATGAGTATGCTTTTGATATGCTGATTTTTCAAGATGTCAACAGCAAATTTCATCGGGCTGGACGCACATGTGACTGGTTTTACGAACACTCCCCTACACTTATACATCTCGATTGGCCTGCAAAATCACCTGACTTGAACCCCACTGAAAATCTGTGGGACGTGTAGGAACAGCGGGTAAAACGCCGACATAAGCACCCCCGCAGTTTGGTGGAATTGCGCGATGAAATTCTCAGCGAGTGGCTTAACCTGGATGCGACGTCCCTGTACAACCTTGTGGATTCACTTCCTAACCGAATACAGGCGTTTATCGAGTCCAGAGGCGGAGTTACACGATATTTAATGATGCTTGTAATGATTTACATGGGCGACTAATTTTTGTGAAGCCTCCGTGGCTCAGACGGCTCCTCACCGCTGGTTACCGTGGTTCAAATCCCGGTCACTCCATGTGAGATTTGTGCTGGACAAAGCGGAGGCGGGTCAGGTTTTTCTTCGGGTACTCCGGTTTTCCCTGTCATCTTTCATTCCAGCAAAACTCTCCATTCTCATTTCATAGCATATATCAGTCATTACTAAATCACTTCGGGAGAGGCGACCCCACCGTACTAATAGCCTATATATGATTCATTCATTACATCCCTGACCCGGTCAATGACTGGAAAACAAGTTGTAGGTTTTCACTAATTTTTACGTCAGACTCGTTGGCTGAATTGTCAGCGTACTGGCCTTCGGTTCAGAGGGTCCCGGGTTCGATTCCCGGCCGGGTCGGGGATTTTAACCTTGATTGGTTAATTCCAATGGCCCGGAGGCTGGGTGTTTGTGCTGTCCCCAACATCCCTGCAACTCACACACCACACATAACACTATTCTCCACCACAATAACACGCAGTTACCTACACATGGCAGATGCCGCCCACCCTCATCGGAGGGTCTGCCTTATAAGGGCTGCACTCGGCTAGAAATAGCCACACGAAATTATCATTATTACTAATTTTTCCGGTGAGCTTAATATAAAATTGTACGTGTTCTTAACGTCTCTTTAAGTTCCAGTAATATTTTGAACAACCGTCATGTAACATGTGAGAATTTGGCCGGATAATGCTGTTGGTTCGACAAAGTTCTTGCAAATCTACTGACACAGGTTTTCACATCCAGCAGCCCGAAATGCCAGCTGATTATGCCAAACCACCTTAAAAAGAGAACCTTAAGAATACAACAAAACTAAACATTGTTTCTGTTCTGTTCGCCTTAACTTTCCAAGATCATCTTGCTTCTGAACTTTCTCCAGGACAATACATGCTCAGAACACCGTGATTCACCATGAGATCATTTTGATTCCTAGTCTCCGGCGATTGACGTCTAATGCGTTTGCTTATAAATATCTGAAACAATTATGATATTAATTTCACGGGCTACTGTCCGGTTCCACAGGTTTTGGGTTTAGAAGGCGAGCGCTATACCGTCCAAGCCACTCAGCCCGATTTCCTCAGAACTTTCCCTAAGATGGAGAAGTACACCTCTAATTCTGGTTCTAATGCGCCTCATGAATTTTCATCCATATCTGAGAGATCAAGCAAGCTAGCTTTAATGTTTTGTTAATATCGTGATTATTGCCCACGAACCTACTACGCTGGCGTAGCAGGGGGAGAGGTGATACTCCCACGTGGCGCGTCCCAAGTGGCGGATAGGGGAATCCTAACCGCCTTGCCGGTGGACTTGAGGGAAATAGAATACCTCTTGCGGACCAAACACACAACCACCTGAGGGTTGGAGACGATGATGAAAAATACACCACGGTATCCCCTGCCTGTCGTAAGAGGTGACTAAAAGGGGTGACCAAGGGATGATAAAATTAGAACTATGATACTACTTGTAATTAGTATCATCACGCGGGGAACGCCACGGGTCGCTTCTGCTTGCGCGTAGTTAGGTACAAAATAGGCTTTGATTTGTAGTGACAGTGTGTGCTCAGGATGCATTTTACAGTACCTGTGATTCGTACCACTATATGAGCGTCACCATAGGTGAGCGACATCATGGTTCTGCCTTGCCTATGATTAGTACCCACTATGTGAGGAACACCACGGGGTAGTGCGAATCCAGTTATGTGAACAACACCATAGGTTTGCGTTGCCTGTGTGGGTTTGCGTTGCCTTTAAACAGCGACACAATGTGCGAAACACCATAGGTCTGTGTTACATGTGCGCATTACATTACCTGTGAGTAGTACCATAATCTGTGGAATACCCCGACTCTATGCTACTTTTGATTAGTACTGCAACATGACAAATACCATGGTTCTACTTTACTAAAGATAAATACCATTATAAGGGGCCGTTGACCTGGTTTTTTCACCCCCTCAGACAACAAGCATCTTCGATTCAGGATTGTGCTTTAGAAGCAGCCCCTTAGTCAGTAATACTATTGTTTATGATAGTTTCTGGGTAAGATCCACTGATTGTTGTAAATTCATATTCATCCATTCATTCTTCATCACATTTCTTATTCTGGTCGATGGATGATTTTAGACTTTTAATTTATCATTACATTTCTTACCATTAGGGGCCGACGACCTAGATGTGTGGCCCCTTCAAACAACAAGCATCATCATTTTTTTTGCTATTTGCTTTACGTCGCACCGACACAGATAGGTTTTATGACGACGATGGGACCGGAAAGGCCTAGGAATAGGAAGGAAGTGACCGTGGTCTTAATTAAAGTACAGCCCCAGCATTTGTCTGGTGTGAAAATGGGAAACCACGGAAAACCATCTTCAGGGCTGCCGAAAGTGGGATTCGAACACACTATCTCCCGGATGCGAGCTCACAGCTGCGCGCTCATAACCGCATGGCCAACTCACCCGGTAGCATCATCTTCATTATCATCAGCATAATAAGACTGTGAGGCACTATGGATTGTGAGAGCGCCAGTCCTTTACAAAAGACTTAAGAACACCTTCGAGCATAGACATTCAATTTCGGTTTTCAGTGTTTATAGAGGACATCTTACGCTCTCCATGTCCACCTCCGGGATATTTTTGTACCATCCAAGTAAATTACTGGTGGAGAGTAACTTTTAATCTCCATTCTCACGTGCAGAGACTCCATCTTCCGAGTATTAGCCCGGAGGTCTGTCTGCTCGTATCTTGCTGTGCCTGGCTTCTATAACGTGGGCTTAATGGAACACGTCTGCACCGTACGTAATGATACCATGGAAGACACACGGGGATTTCTTAAAACCTACTACGAGGAATTGTAATGCATTTCGAGAAGATACATCGGAATTTCACAGCGTTCAATTGCGAATCATAATGATAAATTATACTGTTTCAACTTGTGGGTGGGGGACCCAGATTAAGAATACACCCAGGGTATCCCCAGCCTGTCGTAAGAGGTGACTAAAAAGAGCCACCAAGGGATGATTGAATTAGAACTATGATACTACCTGATACTACATTACGGGAGGAACACAATGGGTCGACTTTACTTGCGAGTAGTACCACTATGTGAAGTACACAATAGGTCTGTGATTAGTAGCAACGTGGGTGGATCACCATGGATTTACATTACCCTGCCTAGTACCACTATATGCGAAACAACATAGGGTTATGCTTTCTGTGATTTGTACCGTTATGTGAGAAACACCACGGGTCTGGGCGTTGCCTGTGATTAGTACCACTATGTGACCAACACCGTGCGCGTGTGTTGTCTGTGCGTAGTACATTACCTGTGAATATTATACTTGAAGACAAAACATGACGACCTCAGTTCCTGGAAGCGAGCTTGAAGCCAGCAGTCAATCACTGCTGAGTTAACGAGTTCTAAGCGATCCTTGTTTGGTGTGGAGAGGTTGTCAAACCACTTTCTTCCTCACTATCTTCAGTCCTTGCCCTTTTATCGTGTCGAGTGCAGTAGACGATTTGGCAACTCCGGCTTCAGTAGACGTAGTAAATCCCATAAGCCGCTAATAGAAAGTGGGCTGCCGCTGGAGGGTAGCGGTGTGAGGCGAGGTCGTGATGTTTTGTCCCCAAGTATACCACAATGTGTGGAACACTGTGAGTCTACGATACTTGTGATTAGCACCGCAACGTGAGAAATACCATGGTTTTACTTGACTAGAGATAGAGATAAGTCGTATTATGAGGGGAAGTTGGCCTGGACTTTGGACCTCTTTAGACAATAAGTATTGTGCCCTACAATGCCCTGGTCGCTATCAAGCAAATGCTGAGAACCGACCAGGTACATTATAGTGGATAAACTTACTCACAAAACGATGAGTAACCTTGGCACATAGCTTACCTGAATCGTAAATCCTTTTCTGCAGTACAGCATAGCTCAGACGGAATAAGGTACGTGGGTAAAGTGGGTCAGCGAAATAAAAAAGTGAAGAGAAATTTGTTCGATCAGGTTATAAATTAACAAAAGCTAAAATAAGAAAATTGTGAGTTGCAAATTTTGGTTTTAGATTACAAAACGAGAGCTTGATTTCTCGTATTTAAATTAATAAAAAAATTATATACAAATAATCTTTCTTCAGTTAATAATGACATTACGAAATACAATCTTCAGTCGTCGTCAGAGTTACTGTTGGGAAAACCTTGCATCTCCATCCATAGATGCAGCGGCAATCGGGTTACCACCTTATTCGTTCGGTTCAGACAAATGCTAACCTCCAACAAAATGAAACAAAATGATGAATCAAGGGAAAGCAAGCTCGCATACACAAATTATATATAGATTTATATCTACTGATATTATGCTGCAGGACTTAAAGTTATAACACACGCACTTAACCCTAAAATATGCAACACCAAAAATACTTGACATGAAGTTTCAAACTCATGACTTCACCGAAAGACACGCAACATCTCTAATTATGACACAAATTGAAAAACAATTTATTAACAATGCGCAGACTGATAATGAATCTCTAGATACATGTACCAACGGTACAGGCGACCGTGTATATATTTCACGCTTTACAAAACTGTAAGAATCAGGTCAAAGCCCTTTTCGGTAGACAGAAACTTCATTGTTCAGACCAGACGTGTAGACAGTTTCCCTCTGCGAGTGACGTCAGAAACCTTTCCCTTTTTTTGCTATCCAGTAAGCTTGCCTCCGAATCGAGCGCCATCTTGGACCTGCCCTGATTTATGGATGGCTGACAGTTGGTAAACACAAAACTGGCGAGACTCTCATTCACAAACTAGCCCTAGTAAAGGTCTCTAATTACCATGCCGTCTTATTAACACAACTCACGTGTAAGTACACACGTATTCTTATTCCATACAGTGCGAATCACAGCCCTCTAATTTATTCATATTTTGAGCTCGTCGTGAGCTTTATCCCCTTTACGTTCCCGTGCATTTTTCTGCACACACAAATATGGCTTATATCTGCGCACATCGCGCAACTTAGAGCTCTTATCTAATATCTCTGGGCTTATCAAACACCTATCTCTCGCCTCTTATTTATTTCTGCGTGAATTCATGGCAAGCTCGACTTCGTGCAAGATTCCAGATGCATTAAGGGAAATATTGAAGATCTTATAGCATTGCGTCTGACAACAAACCTCTTATATCTAAACATGCCTCATGCATTTCTAGCTAGGCCCTAAGACTCCCGGTCTGCCTAGAAAAATCTTAGACTGCGCAAGTCTTTTAATTGATGAAATAATCACGACCCTTCCCTCATTGACTGAAAAGCTTATATACAACAAATTATGTCAGAACTGAAACCAAATTCGAGAAATATAACATGCCAAGATTAAACTATCCTAATCATACGTGTCCTGCGCATAATCTATATACAAGTACCTAAAGACACATTTACTATTTACATATTAGCCTGAAGACGTTAAGTTACATCTTTAATTTATTGAAACTACCCTATCTCTGCTCCATGCTGATAAGTTAGTATTTGCCTGACCTGCATCTGCGATTACACTTGAGCAGTTCCTCTGGCCGGACATGAGATTTAGCAATCCATGCTAATGCTGTTGACGGAAGGCAGCAGTCCGGAGTTCGTGACTGGTGACATTGCGAGAATCTGTGTTGTTCAACTGGAAACTCGTACGGATGAGTCGATCGCCGCCTCCTCGTTGTTCACGGTGCCTCGACTAGATGTGATGGCCACCGCCAGTGGGTCCTCGATTGTTACCTGTCTGCGATGAAGGATGTCCTCTTGTTTGGCTCGTACCACCGCTCCCAGCGTGAAATAATTGGCAGTGGCAGGTAAATTCTTGATGTTAGAGAACTGTAAGGAAAAGCCATGTTATTACATATTCTTATTTAGATGCCTAGGTTCCCCTCTTGCCTTCTGACTCACTCCCTTTAGCTATCTTGATTATCCTTTAAGTTTATATTTATAAAACAGTACACGCGATTCTCCAGTACAAATGAAACTTACAATTGACCGAGATTAATGTGAAATACTTGAAGCAGTACTGTCCTTCCGAGCATATATTAACTTGCAACACTAATTGAGAACACATTAGCATCAGACTGTAATATACAACTCTGCGTAGAGTAATTAATGGCAAAGAAATGCTTCTAAAGAAAATCAATTCAATCAATTGCTGTACAAAGTTCCTATTTACTCCTCACAAGATTGCTACTTACATGTCACTAGGACAATGCAGTCTCACAAATTGCGACGCGTGGAGATAAAGGCTGTCTTCTTGTCGATGAGTCGCCGTTACACATGTGCACCTTTCAATCAGCGATGCGCACAGAGAATGCTCCTCGCGTCCCACGCGTGCGGTATTTATGAAAGAGCGTTACCCACGCCCGCGAGGTTCCTGCTGTGTGGTACACTTGAATGAGCACTCACGGAATTGGAATTTCTCTCACGGTGCTCGAGATAATTATAAATGAATTCGTAGAGATTATTACTACCTTTATGTGGCATATCAAAATGTGCAGAAAATTACGCACCTTGTAGCTATCATTTCCAAATCTCGTTATTCCTCGTGTGGGCAGAAATATTCAATGAGTTTTGTTTCCCACCAAGCTGATTTCCCCGCGGTTCCTCATGAAGATGCTGGCATCAGACGCTATGAGTTAGGTGGTTGGCGTGGCTTCATAAATGTTATTGTTCATGTTGGGAACTCCACCTTGCTACTGACGCTCTGATCTCTTAAAAAGCGCGCAATGTTGCGTACTATTGCACAATAATATAAAATCTGATATCATCCCTATGTGGTCCCATCTGCATATTATATTTACCTTCAGTTCATCATTATTTGACCATGAACTGAACGATTCAGTATTGTGCTGTGGAAGGAGCCCCTTGGTCGGTTTATACCATTGTTTTAAGTTAGTTTCCAGGAAGGTGTGGCATTGCGGGTCGAATCCAAAGATTGTTTTCAGCTCATAATAATTATTCATCGTCGTGCTTTTGAATTCTAGTCAGTGGATTGATTCTGGAATTATTTTTAACTTTCAGTATTGCGAGTTGGATCCGCTGATTATTTTAAATTCATATTCATCCATTCATTCTTCATCATCACGTTTTGAATTCAGGTCAGTCGATGAGTTTTAGACTTTTAAACTGCCATTGCATTTTGTCTTATTTCGAATCATTAGGGGCCGATGACCTAGACGTTTGGCCAATTTAACAACAAACATCGTCGTCATCAATATAACCTGTTTAAAGTCCCCTCAATTGCCCGCATTAATACAAGAGATCACATGATTTAAGGTTGATGTTGGTGTTTAGGTTTGAAAGCGTCTCGCCACTTGTAACCTAAAACTCCCATGAGTTCCACACTATGGCACAGTTACAGTGGAATTGTAACGGTTATAAAAGGCATCCTACTTTGCTGCGCCAGCTAATGAATCAGTTCACGGCGAGTATAGTCTGCATTCAAGAAAATAATCTCAGACCAGCTCATCGTACGTTCCTGAGAAATTTAGTCTCTACCTAACAAAACGAAATTATGCTAACCGGGCTTCCAGTGGGGCTGGCAATTTTGTTCGCTCTGATACCCACAGTGAAGAGGTTCCACTAAGAAGCCAGCTGGAGGTAGTTGCGGTACGTATTTCGTTTCCTGTCATAACAACAGTTTGTGATAGCAATACTTAATTTGGCGATATTAGGTCGCGTAATGTTTATAATCTGCTGACGCGTTTCGATCCTGCGACCAGGATCGTCTTCAAAGCAAAAAAACACATAGTGTATATGGCAACTGTAAATCCATAGATCCAGACTCAAGACAGAGAGACACGGTTTGAAATATACTTCATTCCAGAGCCTCCATAGTCAAGAAGAAAGCTGTTAACGAGTTAACTATGGAGGGTAGCCATGATCTACTCAGTATAAAGTATGTCCATCACCGTTGTTAAAATTATTCGGGTGTTAAGCAATTTCTATCGCCTCACGAATGATTCCAATTATAACTATTTTCTCTTCATAATGAAATGTCGTATGGCTTTTAGTGTCGGCATATCCCAGGACGGGTTTGGCTCGCCAAGTACAGGTCTTTCAGTTTGACTCCCGTAGGCGACCTGCGCGTTGTGATGAGGATGAAATTATGATGAAGACAACACATAACCCAAGCTCCCGTGCCATTGGAATTAACCTCTTAAGGTTAGAATCCCCGACCCGGCCGGGAACCCAACCCGGGGCTCTCAGAACCGAAGGCCAATACGCTGACCGTTCAGCCAACGAGTCGGCCTTTTTCTTCATAAATGACAGAAATTGCATCAAAAATGATTTGAAGGTCATTATGTATGGCATTTTCTGCCAAAGCAGACTTCTCTTCAACTTGCTACTTTCCTACATGTTTGGCCAACATAAACCGATCAACAGGAGCAAGGAATCAAATACATTCCAGCACAGATTAAACCAACAGTATCTTTAACAGACTGCAAGACTGATGTTAGGCTTAAAAATGGTCTTGATAATGTGCCTTCTGAGAATATTGCCAATCCTTTCCGGGAAATATTGTACGTATGGCAAAAAATCGCGTGATAATCTATCTTTTGGTTTAGGATGTAGCACTTCGGCAATCTGTTGTCTTGAGTAGTCATTGCTCAGGTATGTTTTGGCTAGGAACTCAAGTTCACCGTTTAAGTTATCCTCCTCACAAACCTCCCTTGCTCGGCCGATAACGGTGTTAAGCACATCACGCTTTTGACAAGGATGGTGATGAGAGGACCCATGAAAATCACATGGGTAGGTTTACCATAAATCGAATGACCTAAAGGTCCATATGATTTCCTAGAAACCATACATCCGGGAACGGCAAACATCCCCCACGTTCAGTCTCAATGGTAAATACAATGTTTGGATGTATGCTGGTCAAGTGAACCAAAATATGGATAATTCGTGTTCATCATGGGGCCATATAACAAATGTCTCATAGACATATCTCAACCAGAGAAGTCAGCTGTGGCAGAACATGCCATACACATAATGGCCATCAAATAATTTTTCATGCAACTTCTGTCATTTATAAAGAGAAACATTTTATACCTAGAATCATTTGTGAGGCGAGAGAAATTGCTGAACACCCGAAGAATGTTACCAAAGACGACGGATATATATTGAGTAGATCAATGCTACCCTCCACAGTTAACTCGTCAACATCTTTCTCCTTGACTCTGAAGGCTCTGAAAAGAACTTCATTTCTAACCATGTCTCTCTATCTTGAGTCTGGTTACTGTGGAGTGACAGTTGCTATTGCTCTGAAGAGGATCCTGGTCGCAGGATCGAAACACGTCTGCAGATTATAAACATTGCGCTACCTAATATCCCCAAATTAAGTATTATAATGTCTAACAGTGGTTGTGAAAGTCTAAACATAAAGATAACAGTTTTTAATATTTATTTCCAACCAGGCCAGCCTCTTAATATCAATGATGCAATTTACATTATAGATTAGCTCCCATCTCGTCTCCCCTTTCTTGTTGATTTTAATGCCCATACTCATTATGGGGATCTCAAATGCCTTGCGCCAGAGAAAGAGAGTTGGAACAGTTAATAGAAGAGCAGGATTTATACATTTTAAATACGGGGGAACTCACACATTTCGGCGTGGTGCACGGTACTTTCTCGTGCATTGACTTTACTCTATGATGCCGTGCGTTCGTTCCCCTGTTTCGGTGGGATGTACAGGGTGATCTCCGTAACAATGACAACTTCCCCATTATCTTACTTTGTTGAAACAGAAATTCATCGAAGCTCCTCCCCAATGGATTTTTAAACGAGCTGATTGGCCAAAGTTTACATCACTAGCTGTCTTTAACGAGGCGAATAGCCAGAATGAAGACGATGATATACAATTTATATAATACAAGTTATTCTTACTGCTGCTGAGGAGTCCATTCCATCCTTTTTCTCGTTCCATGGTGGGAAGAAGAAACTGCAGCAGCTACAAAAGGAGGACGTCGAGCTCATAAGCGCTATCGTAGGCAGCATACTGTAGCCAACTCGGTAACCTTTAAACGACTCCGCCCTAAAGCGGGGTTCTTATTCGACAGAAGAAGAAAGTTCATGGGAGAGATATGTGTCGTCTATGACCTCACAATTCATAGTCATCTGACGTTTGTATTCAACTGTAGACGCGTTTCATGAACACATGGGCTGATTCACCCACGGTTGCTAAGTCATCTACCAGATCACTTCGCAGATGTGTGTGGTTCCAAGAATTACCATTCTGATTTCCTGGCTCTGAAGTGGGAGGCAGATCGCCATTGTCTTAGTTTTGCCATACACGCTTCAGAGGATTATAACGTGCACTTTACGGAGTGAGAACTCCGCAGCGCCTTGGCTCCCGGACCAGGTAATGTCCATAACCAGATATTGAACCACCTCGTCGAGGATAGCCTCTTATATCACTCTGGGGTGTTCAACCGAATCTGGATAGAGGGTGAGTTTGTTTCACAGTGGCGAGAAGGAATAGCAATTCCTCTCCTGAAGCCTGACAAAGATTCTAAGTATGCACGAAGTTGCAGACCTCTTCGCCTTACTAACCGTCTGTGTAAACCATTTCAGAGGATCGTGTATCGCAGACTTGCGTAGTGCTTGGAGAAAAGAGGACTTTTGTCAGAGTACCAATGTGATCTTCGAACTGCCGGCTCCACCATTGACCACTTGGCACGGCTGGAGACTTCTATCTAGGGCGCAATTATCCGAAAACAGCACTTAGTGGGTGTTTAGAAGAGGCCTACGACACTACATGGCGATATGGTATCCTTTCAGTCTTGCATCAATGGAGATTTCGAGGTAACTTGCCGGTTTTTATTGCGAATTGTTGTGCACCCTCCTATTTCATCTCCGGGTAGGGAGGACATATTTGCAATATCATGTTCAGTAAAATGGAGTCCCACAGGGATCGGTTCTCAGTGTCACTCTGATCGCGATTACCATAAACGGTATTGTAGCTGCTGCTGGTTCAGCAGTAATAACTTTGCTATACTCAGAAAGTATCGAAGACGCAAAGCGACCGTTACCGCACGCTATTACGAGAGTGGGACAATGAACCTTAGAACGTGACTTTTAGTTTTTAGAGCAAAGACCTCTGTTGTTCATTTCTGTCGGACACGCGCTTTTCACCCCAATCTTGCACTTTGTTTAGTGGGCGAAGGTCGCTCTTCCTGTAGCTGAGACGTACAGACGTACAGAGCCACACGTACTTCAGCTAAAAGCCAAATACGCTAAGAAGCTTCATATTTTCGAGTTCTTTGGAGGCACTACTGGGGGTGGGGTTAGGGAGCAGACCGCACGTTGCTACTACGGTTTTATAGGGCTCATATTTTATGGATCAGCAAGGCATAGCGTGCTTGCGAAACTGAATTGCATCCACAACAGCGGAGTTAGGTTGGCAACGGGAGCTTTTCGTACAAGCCCCATTGCTAACCTGCTCGCTGAATCTGGTGTGCCGCCTTTACACCTGAAGTGCCACCAAATATGTTTTTCTATGTTAAAAATTAGCGACAAATGCCACTTCACCCAAGCTATCCCAGCGTATTCCAAAACGAAAACCGTCGGCTGTACGCAGGTTATCCACGAGCAACACAGCCGGTTGGAATACGTTTGGATAACAGTCACAGTTTGTTTGATGTACCTTGTCATGTCAGACGACCAAGTGGGGTACCTGCGTGGATTATACGACGACCTGAAATAATCCTGGATCTCCACACTGGCCCGAAAGAGAACACAGACCCTTCTATTTTTCGGAGAAAGTAGGCTGTGTGCTCATTGTCGACAGTAACAGGATTTTTCCCCTCTCCCGGAGTTTGTAGTGTCTACATATGAACGCTCTATGCTACCTTTGAATCTCTGCGGTACGCGCTGTCCAATGGGTGCCGTCATTTTCTGCTGTGTAATGACTCATCGAGCTTGCTACAGTCTATTGATACATGTTTCCCTCGTCACTCTCTAGTGCAGCGGATCCAGGACCTGCTGGCCGGGTGTCGGGATGCTGGCATCAGAATCGTGTTCGTGTGGCTCCCAAGTCACATGTGTAGAGGGAAACGAATTAGCTGATAGGGCTGCCAACGAGGTGGTCACATTCCTCCCCCGTTGTTCTACAAACTCTTTCCAGTGGTATTCGTTCTCAGCTGAGACATTTGTTTATGTCCCGTTGGGAGATGGAGTGGCAGGCCACTCCTCCACCATATGCGCTGAGAGCAATAAAAGGAAGTAGGAAGGTATGGATGATATCCCTTCGGACTTCTAGGAAGGATGCGCCGGTATTATTGTATGTTCTCTCAGAATCAGTCACGGCATAGCAACGCACTTCTGCTTACTGACGGGAGAAGCCCCCCACTCCCCGGTGTGTACTTTCGGCTGTTATCTTACAGTGGTACATATCCTTACGGAGTGCGTGGACCTGGCCGATCTGCGCCATACTTAAAAACTTCTGAGTACCATCTCCCTCATCGTACGAGACGACGAGCAGTCAGCAGACCTTGTTACCCGCTTTAAGAGGGATAGTGGCCTTTTTTTATCGTGTATACGAGTGTATTTTCTATTCGTTTTTAATTTATCGTTAACTATGTTTTATTCTATTGATTCTGCTTCAGTTTGTGTATTCTAACGTGTAATTTAAATTTGATTGTCCGGCTGTATGGCTAAATGGTTAGCGTACTGACCTTTGGCCACAGAGGTCCCGGGTTCGATACCCCGCAGGGTCGGAAATTTTAACCATAATTGGTTAATTCCACTGGCACTGGGGCTGGGTGTATGTGTCGTCTTCATAATCATTTCATCCTCATTACGACGCGCAGGTTGCCTACGGGAGTCAAATTAAAAGACCTGCATCTGGCGAGGCGAACTTCTCCTCGGGCACACCCGACACGAAAAGCCATACGCCATTTCATTTCATTTTCTTTACTTCTAATTTGAATGATATATTCGACTACATTTTAAGGCAATTCTACAGTAATCGATATTTTCTATAATTGTACCAGAAAATAAGGCATTGTGAATTAGATCCACTGATTATCTTAAATTCATAATCATTTTCATAATAATTCATTTTTAAATATCCTAATCAGTGAATATATTCTAAAATTGTTACTATCAGTTCATGTCGTTCCACCTCGTACCATTAGGGGCCCATAATCAAGATTTTAGGCCCCTTTAAACAACAAGTATCATTATCATCATGAAACGGTTCTGAAAAATCGTTTCCATGTTGCTCTTGATGGAGGCAAACGTAATACGGACGGAACCTCTGACTGTGGAGAATACTACGTACTTGACTGTTACTATCCCTCGCGATAGTCCGGGAGCTAATGTGAAGACCTACAGCAACAGCTGCTGAGACATGAATTTCACCCTCACTTCCAGTTTCATTTAGTTGATTACAGAAAATCGCAAAACAGGCGTCGAGATACGAGTCATCTATCAGGCTGTAAGGCAGCGTACATATCGAACGAAACTGCGGCATTCCTTCTATACTGACCCCTGTGGGTGGGGAACGTAGACGAAGAATATATCCACAGTACCTCTATCCAGTCGTAACAGACGACACAAAGGGGCGAACAAGTGATTATGGACTTAGAACCATGAGACTACTTGTGATGAATACCATTATGTGAGGAACACCATGGGTTGACGTTACTTGCGTTTAGTACCACCATGTGAGGAACACCATGGGTCTGGGCGTTGCCTGTGATTAGTACAATCATGTGTATCCCACCGTGGCGAAAGACCGGGTGCTTGGCTTGTGTCTAGCGAGAGAACGTGCGCTCGAATGTGTTGGTTCCACTGTAGTCAGAATGGGGTCTGCGTTACTTATGAGTAGTACACGCATACACAGAAATGGTGTCCCGATATAAACAAAGAATGGTGTCCCCCCACTCCCTCGCTTCACGCATTGCTGCAGGTAGACAGTCCGGTACAAGACTGTTGTGGTTGAAATGGGCACATTGGTGGACGTACAGCAATACACATACTGTGCCTTCAGCACTACCCGTTCACACCCATCCCCTTATTTTCGGTACTGGAGTGGCATTCAACACTATCCCTTTACTCCCTCCCCTCCTTTTCACTCCTGGTGTGGGACAGTGTTGATTGTTTACATCGAAACACCATTTCTGTGCAAGCGTGTACCACTAGATGGGGAACACCATGAGTCTGAGATACCTATTATTAGTATTACTGTATGAGGAACACTATGGGTGTGTATTACCCGTGAGTGGTGCCATTATGTGTGACATATCATGGGTCCACGTTAACTGTGATTAGTACCTCTATGTGAGGAACACCATGGGTGTGTCTTACCCGTGAGTGGTGCCATTATGTGTGACATATCATGGGTCCACATTAACTGTGATTAGCACCACTATGTGAGGAACACCATGCGTCTGCATTACCTCTGATTAGTACCACTAAAGGAGAAAGACCATGGTTCTGCTTTACCAGTGATTAGTACTGTTATGAGGGGCCGGTGACCTGGAATTTGGACCCTTTGGACAACAAGGATCATCTCAGAAAGTAAGGCAATGTGAACTGAATCCACTGATTGTTTTGGATTCATCATTCGTTTTACATTCTAGACAATGGATATATTTTGAAGTTTTAAATTAAATTTATATTTCAGTCCGACTCGTTGGCTGAATGGCCAGCGTACTGGCCATCAGTTCAGAGGGTCCCGGCTTCGATTCCCGGCCGGGTCGGTGATTTTTATCACTTCTGATTAATACTTCTGGCTCGGGGACTGAGTGTTTGTGCCCGTCCCACCACTCTCCTCTTCATATTTAAACAACATACCACACTACTAACCACCACACAGAAACACGCAATAGTGATTACATCCTTCCATATAGGCTTGGCGTCAGGAAGGGCATCCGGCCGTAAAACAGGGCCAAATCCACATGTGCGACGCAGTTCGCACCCCCGACCCCACAGATGTGAGAAAAAGTGGTCGGAAGAGAATAAGAAAATTATCTTTATATTTCGCAGCACCTCGTACCATTAGGGGCCATGACCTAGATGTCATCCTTCTACACTCACCAAACACTGAGGTCATGTTGACTTTCTCCGCATTTGAAAATACCGTCGTCCGCCTCAGTTGTATAGTGGTTAGTGTGATTAGCTGCCACCCCCGGAGACCCGGTTCGATTTCCGGCTCTGCCACGAAATTTTAAAAGTGGTATGAGGGCTGGAACGAGGTCCACTCAGCCTCGGAAGGTCAACTGATTAGAGGTGGGTTCGATTCTCACCTCAACCAACCTGGAAATGGTTTTCTATGGTTTCTCACCTCTCCTCCAGGCAGATGCCGGGATTGTACCTAGCTTAAGGCCACGGCCGCTTCCTTCCCTCTTCCTTTCTCTCCCTTCCAATCTTCCCACCCCCCGCAAGGCCCCTGTTAGCATGGCAGGTGCGGTAGAGGTGGGATCCCTCGCTGACTCCGAGGGAAAAACTGACCCTGGAGCGTAAACCGATAAAGCAGCAGCAGCAGCAGCAGCAGCAACAGCAGATGATGATGATGATGAAGAAGAAGAAGAGGAAGAAGAAGAAGAAAATACCGTCGTCTCTAACCTATGCCGTACGATGGACTTGTATGCAATACCACATAGTAGTGACTAGGAAGTCGCAAATTATCCATTTTAGAGGACACAAACATAAACATTAACGTGTGGTAGACGCTGGTGCAGTTGACGGTCTCTAT
Source organism: Anabrus simplex (assembly GCF_040414725.1). Classification (NCBI taxonomy): domain Eukaryota; kingdom Metazoa; phylum Arthropoda; class Insecta; order Orthoptera; family Tettigoniidae; genus Anabrus; species Anabrus simplex. The sequence goes on from NC_090268.1 coordinate 43,192,895, forward strand.
AGCAGCTCAATTGGATCAGATTCCACTCTCAGATGGAAATGCTTTTATGAACTATTTGCAGTAATACCCTGCTACTAAGGCCATTGAGATTCTAATAGTCTGTACTCTAGGCATTGTTCCATTCAAAAACCTCAACTTAGTGCTCAAGAATGCCGGGATGAGTGGCTCAGGCGGTTTAGGCGCTAGCCTTCTGACCCCAACTTGGCGGGTTCGATCCTGGCTCAGTCTGGTGGTATTTGATGGTGCTCAAATACGTCAGCCTCGTGTCGGTAGCTTTACTGGCACCTAAAAGAAATCCTACAGGACAAAATTCCGGCACCTCGGCGTCTCCGAAAACCGTAAAAATAGTGCGACGTAAAGCAAATAAAATTATTATTCCTTTCCGGAATATGGACTACATATGTGAGCCACTGTGTGTACTTACAGTACATACTGTAAAAACACCGCATCAATTTCGTATCTCGTTTCAGAAGTATTGACGGGGGTAATTTTAGGTGAATCCCTGCTGTTTCTACGCGGTTTGGGCATCGTCACTGTCGGCTTGTATTCTGTTTCTCAAGAATTAGCGCAAATTATGTGATATAAATATATATTTTTTATATATAAATTATATCCCTATTAAGAAAACATTAACAAGTCTAAAATATGTACGTCTGCTTCTCATAGGTAAAGTACATAATCGAGAATTACTTCACCAAATACACTGACTGACAGAGCAAATGCAACACCAAGAAGGAGTGGTCAGAACTTTATGCCAATTGCAGGGTAGACTGACGTCACTGAGGTATGCTCATGATGTGAAATGCGCCGCTGTGCTGCGCACGTAGCGAACGATAAATGGGACACGGCGTTGGCGAATGGCCCACTTCGTACCGTGATTTCTCAGCCGACAGTCATTGTAGAACGTGTTGTCGTGTGCCACAGGACACGTGTATAGCTAAGAATGCCAGGCCGCCGTCAACGGAGGCATTTCCAGCAGACAGACGACTTTACGAGGGGTATGGTGATCGGGCTGAGAAGGGCAGGTTGGTCGCTTCGTCAAATCGCAGCCGATACCCATAGGGATGTGTCCACGGTGCAGCGCCTGTGGCGAAGATGGTTGGCGCAGGGACATGTGGCACGTGCGAGGGGTCCAGGCGCAGCCCGAGTGACGTCAGCACGCGAGGATCGGCGCATCCGCCGCCAAGCGGTGGCAGCCCCGCGCGCCACGTCAACCGCCATTCTTCAGCATGTGCAAGACACCCTGGCTGTTCCAATATCGACCAGAACAATTTCCCGTCGATTGGTTGAAGGAGGCCTGCACTCCCGGCGTCCGCTCAGAAGATTACAATTGACTCCACAGCATAGACGTGCACGCCTGGCATGGTGCCGGGCTAGAGCGACTTGGATGAGGGAATGGCGGAACGTCGTGTTCTCCGAGGAGTCACGCTTCTGTTCTGTCAGTGATAGTCACCGCAGACGAGTGTGGCGTCGGCGTGGAGAAAGGTCAAATCCGGCAGTAACTGTGGAGCGCCCTACCGCTAGACAACGCGGCATCATGGTTTGGGGCGCTATTGCGTATGATTCCACGTCACCTCTAGTGCGTATTCAAGGCACGTTAAATGCCCACCGCTCCGTGCAACATGTGCTGCGGCCGGTGGCACTCCCGTACCTTCAGGGGCTGCCCAATGCTCTGTTTCAGCAGGATAATGCCCGCCCACACACTGCTCGCATCTCCCAACAGGCTCTACGAGGTGTACAGATGCTTCCGTGGCCAGCGTACTCTCCGGATCTCTCACCAATCGAACACGTGTGGGATCTCATTGGACGCCGTTTGCAAACTCTGCCCCAGCCTCGTACGGACGACCAACTGTGGCAAATGGTTGACAGAGAATGGAGAACCATCCCTCAGGACACCATCCGCACTCTTATTGACTGTGTACCTCGACGTGTTTCTGCGTGCATCGCCGCTCGCGGTGGTCCTACATCCTACTGAGTCGATGCCGTGCGCATTGTGTAACCTGCATATCGGTTTGAAATAAACATCAATTATTCGTCCGTGCCGTCTCTGTTTTTTCCCCAACTTTCATCCCTTTCGAACCACTCCTTCTTGGTGTTGCATTTGCTCTGTCAGTCAGTGTATATGCCTCCTTTCCAGGTAACGGAAAATATATATTTAACGTTATTAGAAGACATCGATCACTCTCCGAATTCACCTATAAGTATATGTCAGCAAATCAATAAAATGCCAGTTGTGGACTTGAAGAGGATATTATCTTCTTACGGTCAGTCAGAAGGGAACTCGCAAGGAGCAGACGTAAATTAAATGTGTACTTATCCTTGAACTCTTCTAGAATATTCAAAGAGAATGTTCCGTAAGTGGGTAGACATGCCTCTTGAGAAAATATTGAATTAGTTAATTGGGATCGTTGCTATCTGAAGAATAAAATAATAGGATTAATTAAACTAACGTAGGTACTTGGTATAAGTTACACAGAAAGTATTTTTTGCCACAAACCACGTGTGTTTGAACTAATTTCTTTGTTGTCTTTCTTTAGCTTTACGTCGTATTGACACAGGTAGGTCTTATGGCGACGATGGGATAGGGAAGGGCTAGGAGTAGGAAAGAAGCGGCCGTCGCCTTAATTACGGTACAGCCCCGGCGTTTGCCTGGGGTGAAAGTGAGAAACCACGGAAAACCTCCTAAATGGTCACCGACGGTGGGGTTCGAACCCACTATCTCCCAAATATAAGCTCAGAGCTGCGCGCCTCTAACCGCACGGCCAAGTCGCTCGGTGTGTTGATACTTAACTGTTAGCTCAAATGTTAAGGAAAAATATATTGTATGTGCCATTTTATTTGAAAAAAGTGTGTGGGCGTGGTTCATCTGCTTATTGTCCGACTCGTTGGCTGAATGGTCAGCGTACTGGCCTTCGGTTCAGAGGGTCCCGGGTTCGATTCCCGGCCGGGTTGGTTAATTCCAATGGCCCGGGGGCTGGGTGTTTGTGATGTCCCCAACATCCCTGCAACTCACACACCACACATAACACTATCCTCCACCACAATAACACGCAGTTACCTATACATGGCAGATGCCGCCCACCCTCATCGGATGGTCTGCCTTACAAGGACTGCAATCGGCTAGTAATAGCCACACGAAATTATTTATCTGCTTATTAATAATATTATGTTGTTAAGTCCATTTCATTGATAATTGCATGTGTTTTCGAAATTTCTTCTGCAAACTCATTTCGTAACTGCATCGAGGCGGAATGGTACTACTAGTCTGAAATTGCCTCAAATCGGTGGTCGACAGGTGCGAGGTTGGATCCCTTATAATTGTTTAGCAGCGTTGACCTTTTCAAAGTAATTTACCTAACCAAACAGCACGCTGTACTGATTCCCCCAGGAGGAGTAAACACTTTCCCTCAGAACCATGACGCAGGGGAGAGGATGACGGAGGAACAGTAGTTCCAGTGACCTGATCCTAATAATTGCCATTCTCTGTGTGAACGAACGAGGCTGCGAGGTGTAATGAATTACGCGAGTTACGGCCTTGAACTAGTGTGCTGCACAATGAGTAGCTGTGGTGCGGGGGATGCCGCAGGACTATCGATCCTTCCGCCGCAGCATCGCACTCTCCCACCACCTGCAGCGCGCGAGAAGCGTGTGGTGAAAGGCCACACACACACACGCACAGCGTACTTCCTCGCGGACAACACTGCATTTGTCTAATGTAGACAGAAACAAATGCGCTGCTTAGTATTAGTGGGGGTTGTTGATGCCTCAGGAAAGGCATAGTGACGTCTTGGTAAAGAACACCCGTGTTATACATCTTATGGCCCTGGTAGACTACGTTGTGTTCTCAGCCCAAATAGTCGTCAATTGTTCCATCATCGGCCTTAAGAATGAGTTGGCTACGTCGTTCGCGTAGTGTAACAATGAGGTTCGACAAGTGGCTCTAAAAATAATTTTTCATACTTTCCTATAACTGCCTCTGTGGATCAGTCGTACAGTGTCGACCTCCAGACCCCAAGATAGCGAGTGCAGATCCGAAAGAGGTAGTCAGAATTTTGAAGGGCGGGAAAAAAATCCATTCGACACTCCATGTCGTACGATGTTGGCATGTAAAAGACCTCTGTGACACAGACGCCCAAGAGAGTTTCGGTTTACTCGGTCTGCCACCTAGTGGGCCTAGAGTAAAACGGAACGTCGAAATTCACGATCAGACAGACAGATGGCGTCAAATGGAAATGTCTGCACACGGTAGCTGAGGTCATATGGTTATTTTTTATTGTTATCATTATTATTGATTTTTCTTGCTAGTAGTGGCTTTACGTCGCACGGACACATATAGGTCTTTTGGCGACGGTGGGATAGAAAACGCCTAGGAATGGGAAGGAAGCGGCCGTGGCCTTAATTAAGGTACAACCCCAGCATTTGTCCGGTGTGAAAATGGGAAACCACGGAAAACCATCTTCACGGATGCTGACAGTGGCATTCGAACCCACTATCTCCCGGATGCAAGCTCACAGCCGCGCGCCCCTAACCACCACATGGCCAACTCGCCCGGTTCTTAAACTAGTGAGGGTGTAATCTATACCTTTAATAATCGAATAACCTCCTCCCGATTATTTAAATAATCAAATAAAATAATCTAATGGAAACTAAAGTCGAATAATCGAAAAGATAACCGAATGGAAAAATTAATCGATTGAAATTAAATAATCAAATAAGCGATTTTGTATTCGATTATCTCATCACTGCGTTAAACCTTATTCAAGATCACGGCCACTTTCAGTTTTAAGAGACGTGTGGGTATCGGACTTTTCACAGTCACAAGTTCCTTGACACCGACTTCAGCCTGGACAAAACCCTCTATTTTCGGAACAGAAATAGTCCATAAGTTAACGATTGGCCGATTACGCTACTGAGGTCGGCTCTAGCCCGTACCAGAAGATAGATATAGCAGTGATTTCTTTTCTATACGTTCTTTCTTTCTTTCTTAATCTATTTACCCTCCAGGGTTGGCTTTTCCCTCGGACTCTACGAGGGATCCCACCTGTACCGCCTCAAGGGTAGTGTCCTGGAGCTTCAGACTCTGGGTCGGGCATACAACTGGGGAGGTTGGGCAGTGCCTCGCGCAGGCGGCCTCACCTGCTATGTTGAAGGGCCTTGTGGGGGCTGGGAAGATTGGAAGGAATAGACAAGGAAGAGGGAAGGAAGCGGCCGTGGCCTTAAGTTAGGTACCATCCCGGCATTTGCCTGGAGGAGAAGTGGGAAACCACGGAAAACCACTTCCAGGATGACTGAGGTGGGAATCGAACGCACCTCTACTCAGTTGACCTCCCGAGGCTGAGTGGACCCCGTTCCAGCCCTAGTACCACTTTTCAAATTTCGTGGCAGAGCCGAGAATCGAACCCGGGCCTCCGGGGGTGGCAGCTAATCACACTAACCACTACACCACAGAGGCGGACTCTTTCATTCTTTTTTTTTCTTAACCCGTTTACCCTCCAGGGGCTTTCCCTCGAACTAAGCGAGGGATCCCACCTATACCGCATGAGGCCAGTGTCCTGGAGCGTGAGACTTTGGCTCGGGGATACAATTGGTAAGGAGGACCAGTACCTCGCCCTGGCGGCCTCGTCTGCTGTGCTGCTCAGTGGCTTGTGGGCGGGGGGTGGGGTTTGGGAAGATTGTAAGGGAAAGACAAGGAAGAGGGAAGGAATAGGCCGTGGCCTTAAGTTAGGTATCTAATAAGGTTATTTGCTCTACGTCCCGGTAACTACTTTTACGGCTTTCGGAGGTGCCGATGTGCCGGAATTAAGTCACGCAGGAGTTCTTTTACGTGTCAATAAATCTACCGACACGAGGCTGACGTATTTGAGCACCTTCATATTCCACCGGACTGAACCAGTTTCGAACCTGCCAAGTTGGGGTCAGAAGGCCAGCGCCTCAATCGTCTGAGCCACTCAGCCTGGCTAAGTTAGGTACCATCCCAACATTTGCCTGGAGGAGAAGTGGGAAACCACAGAAAAGCATTTCGAGGTTGGCTGAGGTGGAATCAAATCTCCCTGTACTCAGTTGACCTCCCGAGGCCCGTTCCAGCCCTCGTACCACTTTTCAGATTTCGTGGCAGATCCAGGAATCGAACCCGGACCTTCGGGAGTGGCAGTTAATCACACTAACAACTACACCACAGAAGGGGACTATATCAGTGTTTTATTGCGAGCAAAACTGGGAAGACAAATGGCTGAGAGGCACAGCTAGGCTCCACGCTGATAGTCACTTGAAAGTGAATGCTGGAGTGACCTGTCTTATTTTAATTCACTTCGCTTCACAGTTGTCTCACCTGCAGCTGAAAGCTCCTTGCCCCTATGTCTCAAATGTATGATGATCACCTTAGTGGTGTCCACCTCCATAACGTAACCGTTAGTGTTGTTAGCTACCATCCTCGGGGGCACGGGTTCGATTCCCGGTACTGCCAGAAATTTAAGAACGGCAGGAGAGCTGGTATGTGACTGAAACAGTACATGGAGCTCACCTACAGTGGGGGGTGTGCATGAAAAGAGCTGCACCACCTCGTAATCAGGACACGAGTTTACTTTTTACCGCCGTAGTTTTTTATAATTCCTGTTTGGTCTAGTTGCGTTTTTGCCTCTGTCTTATATTTTAGACAAGATTTAGGAACTCGCATTCACCTCCAGTTTGTCAAATTTGAACGAATATTACGATTAAAGTCCCTCTTGCAGCCATTTTAAAAGAATACCTTCTAGGTCTCATATTCATTCCATTATTATTATTATTATTATTGTCATCGAAAACGGGGTTGGGAAGAGAAGCATACAGTATATCGCATGTGCGTAGTGTTCCATCTACAGAGTTAGTTGGATTTCAAACTGATATGTTTGGTAATACGACAGATAGTCCGCTCGTGTGTGTAGTGATTAATGTGATTAGCTGCCATTCTCGGAGGCCCGGATTCGCTCCCGGCTGTAGCACGAAATTTGAAAAGTGGTACGAATACTGGAACAGGATCGTTTCCCACTTCTTCTCTAGGTAAATGGTACCTAACTTAAGGCCACGACCGCTTCCTTCCCTCTTCCTTGTCTATCCCTCCCAATCTTTCCATCCCCCCACAGATCCTCTGTTCATCATAGCAGATGAGGCTGCCTGGGTGAGGTACTGGTCCTCCTCTCCAGTTTTATCTCCAATACAAAGTCTCACGCTCCAGGACACTGTTCTTGAGGCGGTAGAGGTGGGATCCCTCGCTGAGTCCGAGGGAAAATCAACCCTGGAGGGTAAACGGATTAAAAATGAAAGAAAGAAAGAAAGAAAGAAAGAAAGAAAGAAAGAATGCGATAGATATAAACATTCTGGTTTAAAATTCAAATTAATAAAGAACAGGCTGGGAAGCTGTATACATTATTTCAAATTCTGAGTCCCTGCATGGTTATGATCTTTCACATTTTCTTTTTGTGTTGGCTATTATGATGTATGATGTATTCCCTATGTGAGTGTTTCTTAGTGTTTGAAAATACAAAACAAAACTGATTGCCTTTAGATTCCTGAGAGCCGGAACATTGTCTAGGATGAGTTTTATTGATTGCTCGTAAACGTCCGACGTGATTGTTCTGAACTGATCCAGTCGTAAATGCCAATCGACTGTACTGGATCGATGCTACAACAGTGACCCCAAAAACGATGTCTTAAGCAACTGTCTCATTCGACCGCACAGTATCTAGTATTCACTGTCGGATAGCACAGATCAAATGACACAATTCAATGATATTAAATGACGATCTCGAAGTCTGACTCCGTTTTATTTATTTATTTATTCGTATCAGAAGCATAATTTTACATAGCATAATGGTACTTAATGACATACATATCAAATAGTGTCTGCCCAGAATTTTGCCAAATCACGGGCATTAGGTGTCGCAGCCATCAAGTCCTCTACTGCGCAACTTAAAGGACATTTATTACAGTTCGTGAAATGGGCTGTGGTTTGGTCTTCACCACATTCACATTGTCTGGATGTGCCAGGAAAGCCCCACTTTACCATATTGGTTCTTGATCTACCAACCCCAGTGCGAAGCCAGTTAAGCGATTTCCACGTAGACCAATGTTCCTCGTGTCCTGGGGGGAGATGTTCAATTGGTAGCATCCAACCAGCAAGTTGAGGATTTCTAGTTCTCCATAATCTCAACCTTGTGGATTGAGCAGATTCGTTTAAATCTTCGGTTGTATTCAGGAAACTCCTCCTAGACCTCAATCTTCGGTGGGCAGGTTCATATCCATTCAATGGGTGTGCACATGAGGCAAGTGCTTTAGTTCTCTCATTCATGAATGCAACTTCTCTTCTTATACCTGGTGGGGCGATTCCAGCCAAACAGTAGATTCTATCTCGTGGAGTTGGTCTCAAGCAGCCAGTAATGAGTCGACATGTTTCATTTAAAGAAATGTCATCTTGTTTAGCATGACTTGATCTGTACCAAACAGGGCAAGCGTACTCTGCAGCGGAGTAACACAGAGCCAGGGCTAGTTCTCAACGTGTATGGATGTGTACCCCAATTGGTTCCAGACAACTTGCGAAGGATGTTATTTCTAGCCGACACTTCCTGCTTGATGTTCAAGCAGTGTTGTTTGTAGGTGAGAGCACGATCCAATGTTACACCTAGATATTTAGGTGTTAGGCAGTGATCTAGTTGAGTATATTCCCATACTACCTGCAATTTCCTTGACGCCTGTCTGTTCTTTAAATGGAAGGCACATACGTGAGTTTTAGATGGGTTAGGCTTCAATTGGTTTCCTCTGTAGTAGTAGGATAGTTCAGAAAAAGCCTCTGATAACTTTTCTTCTACAACCTCAAAGCAGTTTGCTTGAGTAGTAATAGCTCGATCATCCGCATATATGAAACTTCTGGTGCCAACTGGAAGAGGTTGTCATTCGTATAGATATTAAAGAGCATAGGGGCGAGAACACTGCCTTGTGGCAAACCATTCTTTTGTTTCATCCATCGACTTTTCTGATCCTGAAATTCAACGAAGAACCTACGATTTTGGAGAAGATTGCAAATTACTTGAGTCATCTTGTAATCTTTTGTTATGTTGTATAATTTTCGCAACAGTATACGATGATTAACTGTATCATATGCAACAGATAAGTCGATAAAAGCCACCCCTGTGATTTTATGATTTTCATATCCATCTTCGATATACTGTGTCAGATGGAGGACCTCTGAAGTACAACTTTTTCCTTTACGGAATCCTGCTTGCTCTGGAATAAGAAGTGGTTCAGTGATCACAGTAAGTCATTCCAAGATAATCCGTTCTAAGATCTTGTACAGATGACACAACAGTGAGATAGGTCTGTAATTTTGCGGATCATTTGGGTCTTTTCCTGGTTTGAGAATTGCGATTACTCTGGCTTTCCTCCACACACGTGGTAATTTGCAGGTGTTTATACAATTGTTGTACAGTTCTAGTAACCATTGTTTAGCAACAGGTCCAAATTGCTTAATTTGCTCAACACATATTTCATCTAGGCCGGCAGCCTTACCATTCTTACAATGATTTATTGCTCTGTTCAGCTCAGATAAAGTAAAAGGTTTAGTGAGTGTATCTGTCTCCTGTTCATAATCCCTCTCAATTCCTTTATTCTGAAGCCGACATGGATTTGATGGTTGTCCATTTCGTAGAAGTTGATGTGCTATTTGGTTTGCTGTGACACTGGAATGTGTTGAAGTTTTATTAGGATCACTACTGAGTCGTCTAAGTAATCGCCAAGCTTTTTGACTACTTCTAACCATGTCACTCTCTTCCATCAACCTTAACCACTGTGCCCGTTTTACTTCACAAATAGAAGAGATTACTTGTTGTCCCATTGTGATGGTATCATTGCTGAAAGGGTTTTCTTCGAAGAGTTTATGATACTCTGTTAAGAGGGCAGAGGTTTCTTGAGTTAGACATTGAATGTAGTTTGTTCCACATCCTCTAAGGATTTTAGCTCTAGAACACTCCCTGGTGATATTATTAAACTGTTCATATGCTTCTGGAATTGGATTGAGTGGTTTGATCTTCTCATCCAGTAAGTTGGTGAATCTTTCCCAGGTAGCTTTCTTAAAATTATATCTCCTTTTAAAGTAGACCTCTTGACGTCTAATGGCATATACCATTTGACACATTATTGGGCGATGCTGTGTATTCGGAATAGGAGCACATACAGATTTAACACACTGATGTGCTATCTTTTCGCTCACATAATATATTAAGTCTGGATTATAACCCCGCTTCCATCTACCACTGTTAAAAGAAGAAGGGAGCTTGCTATCATGGATAAGAGACAGATGGTGTTCCTCAGCCCATTCTAAAACATTCTCACCACTCTCGTTGTCTTGTTCGTAACCCCAAATACTGCTGTGGCTGTTGAAGTCACCAATGAAGAAAGATACCTTCCAATCATCGAGATTGTTAGGTGGCATGAATGAGAATGTTACATTAGGAGGTTTATAGATGGAAACTATAACCGAATTGCTCAATTCCACTGCGATCAATTCTATATCATTTTCTTCTGTAGTTGATGTGGAGAGTATCTGGAGATCTGGCTTGACGAAGACTGCACTACCATATCGTCCATGCGGTCTCTCTGCTGCCAATTTCATATCTGGTATTCTAGGACGTGGTTGGTGTACATCCCTGTGAGTTTCTTGTACACATATTACATCACAGTTTGTTGTTTGTGAATGTTCTTGTAAGAGCGGTTGTTTACAAGTTGACATACCTTCTATGTTTTTACACTATAAGGAATGTGTCCTGCAAATGGTTCAAACATTTATGTTACACCCTGTATGAGTTGGTGCAGTTACAGCATGACTTGCCAGATTGAAGTAATTATGTGTTATATCGGTGGAACTAATCAGCCCGCCTGGTGGCCATGATCGTTAAGGCGCTGAAGTCTAAACGGTCTGACACCGAGGTTAGCCGGTTCGAGTCCCGTTGGTCGAAAAAATTTTCACCATCAGAATGTTGGTCGGCAGGGCAGGGGAGGTGGTGGTGTACAATTTCTAATTCCGTGTCAAAAGCCTGGATTAAATTCCAAACCTCTCCGCAGTGCTCATATGGAGTGAAGGCATATGATGCTGTTGATGGTGATTCGTCCGTCCGACGTTAAGCCTTGAGCAGACCCCTTGGTGCTATTCGACAGGAGTAGGCTATTTGCCGGCACCGGGTTTCACCCTCTCCCTACTATCATATATCACTTCATTCCTTTCATTTCATTAAATCCTCTGATGAGGTTGACGTCAGGAAGGGCATCCCGCCACGACATTCATCTCACCTCATACCCGACCCCGTAGGGAAACAGGACAAGGGTTGGACAAACAAACAAACAAACAAACAAACAAACGAACGAACAAACTGGTGGAACTAATCGCAATACTCGTACATACGAGTAATTAGGTAACATTCCACTGATAAAACGCTTTTATCACTGAACTTCTTTTCCATACTCTCATAGCGATTTGTACGCATAACCAAGCAAATGGATACCTCTAGTTTTAAAATATAGATAAAAGGTATACCTATTTACGGAACACTACATAGGCTTGGATGTCATAATTTGAACCATATAATTATAAATGACAGCTATCAGTTTACCCTTAATGCCATTTAATTGTGGATAAACAGTGTCTTACGGAGTCAGACGGGGGATACGGAAAGAGCCTCCCCGAAGAGTGTATGATTTACATTCGGGCGTTCCCTGGGCAACGGTGAGGTGTTAACACCGGCTGATCTTTCCAATCCAGAAGTAACATCAACTATTATATAATGAATGACATTCATAAGTCGGGAAAGGTTCTTTTCAGAACCGAAAATGACCATCATATCTACACTGACTGACAGAGCAAATGCAACACCAAGAGGGAGTGGTTCGAAAGGGATGAAAGTTGGGGAAAAAACAGAGACGGCACGGACGAATAATTGATGTTTATTTCAAACCGATATGCAGGTTACACAATGCGCACGGCATCGACTCAGTAGGATGTAGGACCACCGCGAGCGGCGATGCACGCAGAAACACGTCGAGGTACAGAGTCAATAAGAGTGCGGATGGTGTCCTGAGGGATGGTTCTCCATTCTCTGTCAACCATTTGCCACAGTTGGTCGTCCGTACGAGGCTGGGGCAGAGTTTGCAAACGGCGTCCAATGAGATCCCACACGTGTTCGATTGGTGAGAGATCCGGAGAGTACGCTGGCCACGGAAGCATCTGTACACCTCGTAGAGCCTGTTGGGAGATGCGAGCAGTGTGTGGGCGGGCATTATCCTGCTGAAACAGAGCATTGGGCAGCCCCTGAAGGTACTGGAGTGCCACCGGCCGCAGTACATGCTGCACGTAGCGGTGGGCATTTAACGTGCCTTGAATACGCACTAGAGGTGACGTGCAATCATACGCAATAGCGCCCCAAACCATGATGCCGCGTTGTCTAGCGGTAGGGCGCTCCACAGTTACTGCCGGATTTGACCTTTCTCCACGCCGACGCCACACTCGTCTGCGGTGACTATCACTGACAGAACCGAAGCGTGACTCATCGGAGAACACGACGTTCCGCCATTCCCTCATCCAAGTCGCTCTAGCCCGGCACCATGCCAGGCGTGCACGTCTATGCTGTGGAGTCAATGGTAGTCTTCTGAGCGGACGCCGGGAGTGCAGGCCTCCTTCAACCAATCGACGGGAAATTGTTCTGGTCGATATTGGAACAGCCAGGGTGTCTTGCACATGCTGAAGAATGGCGGTTGACGTGGCGTGCGGGGCTGCCACCACTTGGCGGCGGATGCGCCGATCCTCGCGTGCTGATGTCACTCGGGCTGCGCCTGGACCCCTCGCACGTGCCACATGTCCCTGCGCCAACCATCTTCGCCACAGGCGCTGCACCGTGGACACATCCCTATGGGTATCGGCTGCGATTTGACGAAGCGACCAACCTGCCCTTCTCAGCCCGATCACCATACCCCTCGTAAAGTCGTCTGTCTGCTGGAAATGCCTCCGTTGACGGCGGCCTGGCATTCTTAGCTATACACGTGTCCTGTGGCACACGACAACACGTTCTACAATGACTGTCGGCTGAGAAATCACGGTACGAAGTGGGCCATTCGCCAACGCCGTGTCCCATTTATCGTTCGCTACGTGCGCAGCACAGCGGCGCATTTCACATCATGAGCATACCTCAGTGACGTCAGTCTACCCTGCAATTGGCATAAAGTTCTGACCACTCCTTCTTGGTGTTGCATTTGCTCTGTCAGTCAGTGTACATAGCTGAAGTAATTATGTTAAATGAACAAGGGTCCGGAAACGCTTTGTTCCCATGTTACACCTAATTTTCTTCAACTCATCAATCATTGGTTGGTTTTTCCCTCGGACTCGGCGAGGGATGCCATCTCTACCGCCTCAAGGGCAGTATTAGGAAGCATGAGACTTTGTATCAGGACGGATACAACTGGAAAGGAGGACCAGTACCTCGCCCATTGGCGTTATGGGGGATGAAAAGTTTGGAAGGGGCAGGCAAGGAAGAGGGAAGGAAGCTTTTTTGCTATTTGCTTTACGTCGCAGGGCTGCCGACAGTGGGGCTCGAACCACTATCTCCCGATTACTGGATACTGGCCGCACTTAAGCGACTGCAGCTATTGAGATCGGTAGGGAGGAAGCGGCCGTGGCCTTAAGTTAGATACCATACCCGCATTTACCTGGAGAAGAATTGGGAAAACCATGGAAAGCCACTTTGAAGATGGCTTAGGTGGGAATCGAACACCCTCCCCCTCTACTCAGTTCTCCTCCCGAGGCTGAGTGGACCCCGTTCCAGCCTCGTATCACTTTTCAACTTTCGTGGCAGAGCCGGGAATCGAACCCCCACTTCCAGGGGTGGCAGCTAATCATGCCTAATCACTACACCACAGAGGCTGACCGCTTACAGCTTATGCTTTAAATATATTGAGCGCCAGCCACTGCGTTCTAGTTCTTGAGTTATGGAATGCTCTTCCCATGTCTAGCGCAGGATTTCTGCTGTTAATAGGCATACGAACTGTAATTGTGGTCAAACTTTCAAAGATAGATATAGGGACCTCAGGACTATGCATATAGTTTGCAGGGGTAGTGCGTGGTATTGTTGCAGTGTTGCAAAACCCCCAATAATTTTACACTTCATTTATCGTCTCTTCTTCTAATTATATAGTTTAATAAACCTAGCATATGTTCTAAAATATGGTCGATTGATGTACTAATGCTTCGCAATGAGCCAATAAGCGCTGTCGGCTTCGAATCAAACTCATTAGGCTTCCTTTTGTAAGGCAACTCCCAAGCGGTAAGCCTAAGCCTGTACGAAGCAGCAGGTAGCACGCTCGCCAGTATCGGTCTTTGGGTGTTGTACGAGTCCAGCAAACCCCATTCAAGAAACAACTCCGCGGAGATGATTTTATGCTGCTTTTTCTCCTCTCGAAACTATAATTTCTTTTTCAAGCCAATAAGGTACGCCATACTGGTCCACCCACAATATTACCAACATTTTTCTTCAATGAAAATCAGGAGGGCAAATTTTCAATTCAAGTGAGGTAAGACTAACCGTAGTTATACTGTAAAATCAGCCTCTTATTTCCTGTGTTTTAATTGCCGGATATATTGGTGTTTTACTCGTAATAGGAATGTAGTTGATTACTTAACAATAATAGAGTTTCTTGTTATTTCAGTAAGTTTTTTCTCTTATAAAAATGTAACATTGAAAATTTTGATGCAACATACGGCTTCAGATACCACCAGCCACCACTGATAGTTTGTAGATCTATTGTAATGGTTTAAGGAGCATGGGGAGAGACATTTTGCCTTTGATGCTTTCGTGGCCCGTACTTGTAGACGTGACACTGTATATTCTTTTGGGCTTATGCCGTGCCAAGAAAAAATGGTGAAATTCTTTACGTTTCGCCGAGAACTTTGCTCTGCGTCATCAGAAGAAATCTAGACTGTCCACGAGAAAGGCTTCCTGAACAATGAGCATTCGAAATTTAGACGTTACAATAGAAGTGGAAATGGTACGTTCATTCGTCACCAGATGGCTGACAGGACGTGGCGCAGCGCTAGCGTTCGAAGCGGAAGCTGACCGAGCCATCAGAATCAGTCTAAGAGGGTCACATAACATGTGTACGTAACATATGACATTGAAAGGTGTATAACATTGACACAAGCCTGGAATGAAACATCTGGCGATGAAGAACGTACGAATTTGGAAAACACCGAGACGAAATAACAATAGTGAAGGGACAGGGGAGGGAACTACCTACTTAAATCCTTAATGGCTGGCAACCAGGTATTACTTAATTGATAGCCATTTTGTTTTGTTTTGTGCGATCACTTTCATCCATTTCTTTCACATGAACCATTACTGCTCGGCAAACTTTCATCACAGTTCAGTGTTTAATACGTTACCCGAAGACCATTGTTGGGAGATCTTCAAGGCAACAGTGAAAAGCACATATAAATATGTTCAGCAGTTCTCGAGTTAGGCTACGTCATAGGAAGCATTTCGCCGGGCTTCACGAATGTTCCTTCCGTACCTAGCTCAGTGTTTCTTGGTGAAAGCAGAATTCTATATCAAGATTGTGTGTTAAATATGATACAATGATCGGATCGGGGGTGTTCCCACCGGAGTCGGTCTTTAGGCGTCGCATTAAAGGGAGATACGTGACACAGATACGGACAGTGTGGGCGGAGCGTTTACCCGATCAGCTCTCCGTATCATGGCCTCGTGTCCTGCGCATGCTCAGAGCCCCGCTACTCTTTCCTTCACACCTGCCCTATTCGCTGTCGTTCCGACTTCCTTTGGTTTTGAATGAACCTTTGTTTGTTGATCTTCCGATATGGAGAAAAATTGATTCGGAGTTGTCCATGGAAAAAAGTTCAACGTTTGGTAAGTTATTATCAACAGAAGACCGTTTTGTGATATCCAAAGAATCTGCACCATTGTAATCGGAATCACGCATGGGAGGAAATGGCGAGTGACGTTGAGAGTCCTATGGAACCGTGTAAAAAGAACATGGAGTATCTGTTCGCGGCTCTTAGAAGAGCTGGAAGCAGCCAACAGCAGCTGGAAAGCCAACACCCAACAGATGATACAAGACCGATGTGTGGAAATCTAACAGATATGCATATATGATACAGATCGGACAGCCTTGTCAAAAGACGGTTGTATCATGATCGCGTATCAATCCTTGAAGCAGATATGCTGATCTGATACCAGTGTGGATCCGGCTTTAGAGGCGCAGAGACCTGTGCATTAACACGTAAAGACATAATTTGCTGATGAAACATTACAGCTACAGAGAAGTTACTCTTGACCCTCTTTGTAGATAACGGAATAAGTTTACATTTTTTCTGGGTGATAGCATTAACCATTTGTCTATAAATTAAAAGTGTTTACTAAAAACAGCTTTGTCAAAACCGTCCGTCCGTTCTACTGGACCGATTTTCTTCATTTCTGTTTTATTCTTTCCGAAATTACCTGCCGTTGAATCATGAGACATTGATAGGTCTCTAGTTCAGCCAACTTTCAGTAATCATAAAATCAAATCATTAAATGAACACTCCAATAATTGCAGGCGATGGCTTACCCTAACCCGAACTACATTATATACTTAGCAGAATGGTAAGCGACTGGTGTGCGGAAAAGTGCGAACACCGACATTTACGAACACTTCATTAAAGCGGAAATTTGCGCACACCGGGGATTATTACTACCTGACTAGGGTTTCCAGGGTCTTGGTAAATATTTCGTTGCCGGAAATTTGCGAACACTATCCTCGGAAAAAGAAACAAGACATGTGAAATGTAAGCAACCCCTGTAAATAAAACAATCTTTAATCTATAAAGCTTATTGAAACTGATTCTCATCACACTTTACACAGGCTTTGTACTGCCAAAATGATAATTACCACCTGATCAGTTTGGAGTGTTTAAAATCAGCCTTACCGGGGGAGTTAGCCGTGCGGTTAGGGGCGCGGAGGTGTGAGCTCACATCCGGGAGATAGTGGGATCGAACTCCACTGTCGGCAGCCCTGAAGATGTTTTCCCGTTGTTTCACATTTCAACCAAGCAAATGCTGGGGCTGTACGTAAATTAAGGCCACGGCCGCTTCCTTCCCATTCCTAAGCCTTTCCTGTCCCATCGTCGCCATTAGACCTATCTGTGTCGGTGACACGTAAAGCAAATAACAAAAAAAAAAAAACAGCCTTAATAAGCTGCGTCATTTTTTCATATATATGTCGTTTTAAATCGGCTTTTATAGCCTTCGTCATTTCTACATACGTATATATTTACACTAATTACCGTAATTTAGTCCAATTTCTGAATATGAGAAATGGCTTTTAAGCAGGACCTATTGTCTCTTGTCTCTTCATATACTTTTATGGTTTTCTCAATCCTGTCGTTCAGTTTCAAGAATTTCCTCTCTCTTCTTCCCTTCAAGCTGTATTTCTAACCTCATGTACATGCAATCTGTGTGTTCCTTTTCCTTCTTCAAACATTGCACCACCGAGCTCGATAGCTTCATTGCTTAAGTGCGGTTAGTATCCAGTATTCGGGAGATAGTAAGTTCGAACCCCACTGTCGGCAGCCCTGAAGATGGTTTTCCGTGGTTTCCGATTTTCACACCTGGCAAATGCTGGGGCTGTACCTTAATTAAGGACACGGCCGCTTCCTTCCCACTCCTAACCCTTCGCTGTCCCATCGTCGCCATAAGACCTATCTGTGTCGGTGCGACGTAAAGCAAATAGCTAGCAAACATTCCACCAGCATGTTGACTCTGAGGTAGGGGTTTCTAACGATAGTATTTAATTTGTTATGCCATCCTTTTTACAGCATTCATGGTTCTGTGCCTCTTACCGTAGGAACTCCATGTTTCGATGGGGATCTCTTCATTTTATAGCCATGTATCCACAAAGTAGTCGAAAAACTCGAAGAGTTTTTGGTTGTCGGGAGTTTCTCCATGAATCTGAAGCAATCCGTCATCTACGTCCTCCGGTTTCAAAAATGCCGGTCCGCACATATGGTGACGTGAAGCCTTAACTCTTCATTCTGACGGTATTCCTGTTGTAGGCATTGACTTTACTGACACACCACTGTGGAACTACTTCTTTAACAAGAAGGAACAGGCGAATGTAGGTTTCTTTTTTATTTTTTTTATTCGGGAGTAGGCCAAATACTACAGGAAACACTTTAGTTTCGTAAGGCCGGTCTCCTAGGTCTGCGTGAACAGTGTAGACTTGTGCAAACTGCTTGCTGCAGGACCTAAATGTACCAACCATAAAAAATGTGTAGATATTTTTAAACTTTCTTCTCCTTTGTCTCCACTGAAAACTAGGATTCTTTCTTCTAGTCCGTCGTCTACAAGGAGAAAACTGCTACCATCAGCCATTTTCATGATTTCTTCATTGAGAATAACGTCACCACATTCTTTTGGCTCTTGTTGATTTCCACGCTCGTTACTCCGCTGATTTCGCAGGGTCCTCTTCAACGATTCTGCGTGGGGCATTTTTGTCGCAAAGTCATAACCTGAAACAACCATACTGATTAATTAAGAAGTCTTAAGAATATTATTAAAGTATATATTTAAAAAATCTAAGTATATTGTCTTATTCTTATTTTTCTCATTTCTGACCTTACGATGCATTTTTAAAAAGCATAATAACCAATTTTGTAGAGCTTATTACGCTCTATAATTTTTATTCAGTCAAAATTTGCATTTAAGTACAATCTAAAGGTAAAATTCACAAAATAACACACTTTTCGTCAAAAGAGTAGAAGAGCTCCAACAGTTTTTTCCGGATTTACAGGCTATGCCTAATAATAGTACACTATATTAGTAGTAAATATATGATTTTTCGTAAATATATATTACGTATTGTTATTTATTGACCTATAATATAATTTGTAATACAAAATTCATTCTCGCCTTATTTTATCATATGGCACATGTACATATATATGACATATGTACATAGACATTACGTATTGTTATTTATTGACCGATATTATAATTTGTAATACAAAATTCCTTCTTGCTTTATTTTACCATATGGAACATGTACTTTATAGTTTCCTATTTCATCGGTGTGTATCTCCCATAACTGTGTAGTTTCTTCTCGAGCCCTCTTGTTGGCATTACACACTTGCTCCTTCACTTCTAGAGCGGCGTCATCAAGCGGTTCACACAAATGTTGGGACACATAAAGTACTTATTCTTTCTCTGACCGCATCAATCTCTTACAATAACACGACTTTTGGCATAAATATAGCCGCGAAACAACGCCTGCGTTTGTTTCTCTATACTTACGGTATCCGTAACCATTATAATGAGCGGAGGGCCTACCCCTGATCGTGGTAACAATTTCCATACTCAGTATTGCTATGAAGGTTGAAAGTAAAGTGAACAAAAGTACGGGTATGCGCCTCGAACCGGCGTTAGAAACGGCCGCAGCGGAAATCCGCAATATTGTTCGCATTAGTTACAAAACTACCTGGTAGATGTTTGTGATATGGTATGGGAGGTTGCAAATACAACGTCAATGTTAAAATCGGAAAGATAATCCATGGTGGATTGGATTCTCAGGATAGTGTTCGCATATTTCTGGCAACGAAATATTTACCAAGATCTGGAAACCCTAGTCTGGAAGCAATAATCCCTAGTGTGCGCGAATTTCCGCATTAATGATGAGTTCACAAATTTCCGTGTTCGCACTTTTCCGGCATCCCATAGAAAATATTGACCGAGCTCGATAGCTGCAGTCGCTTAAGTGCGGCCAGTATCCAGTAATCGGAAGATCGTGGGTTCGAGCCCCACTGTCGGCAGCCCTGAAGACGGTTTTCCGTGGTTTCCCATTTTCACACCAGGCAAATGCCGGGGCTGTACCTTAATTAAGGCCATGGCCGCTTCCTTCCACTTCCTAGGCCTTTCCCATCCCATCGTATCGGTGCGACGTAAAGCCAAAAAAAAATATACATCGACGTGCGCACAGACGGGAAGGTGGACCAGCCTTCTGTATAACCTTTACCAGTAATAAAGCGCAGGGACAACCTCTTGAAAAAGTGGGTGTCTACTTACCCGAACCAGTATTCAGCCACGGTCAATTGTATGTTGCACTATCTCGGGCATGATCGTTGTAAAGGTTAAGATCCTGATACGGGCGAATGGTCAAAGTACAGTGAATGCTGTAGGCCTAAGGAGAGAAGTATTATAAACTAAATTACGAATGTCTAATTAATTATGTGCCGGTGTTAAATGT
The DNA here is from genome assembly GCF_040414725.1 of Anabrus simplex. Lineage (NCBI taxonomy): Eukaryota > Metazoa > Arthropoda > Insecta > Orthoptera > Tettigoniidae > Anabrus > Anabrus simplex. The sequence goes on from NC_090268.1 coordinate 43,213,193, forward strand.
TCATAAGACTATTGGGAAGGGCAGAAAAAACAATACGACTGCGACAGGTATATCAAGACGAATTATCTAACCTGCTTCTAAAGCATGCTGAGGAGCAACACGCGTCCACTAGTTATTAATAAAAATCATTCATTACTGCAGTGAAAACTATCGGATACCTATGTCCGAATGAGCTTCATTCCTTTGTTTCTGAGCAATAAAACAGGGATTCCTACTTAATGACTTACTCTCGTATGCATGAAATCCGTAACAGTACACAAGTTTTCCCCCTTCATTTAATGAATTTTCCTCTTACTTTCATTTTAGTACGGATGTGTGCAAAATCTGGACTCAATGTCAATGATGTTAAAATAATACTATTATGAAAAGTTAAAAATGAAATTAAGGAATGGACCACTAAATTTCAGCTGTTCTAATTTCATAGACAGTAAATGTACCGCACATACATTTCTCTAATAATAATAATAATAATAATAATAATAATAATAATAATAATAATAATAATAATAATAATAATAATAATAATAATAATAATCATAATCACATGGCCTCAGTTGCTGTGTGCAGACATTTCTAATTTGACATCATCTGGCTGTCTGCTCGTCAATTTCAACGTTCCGTTTTACTCTAGGCATACTAGATGGCAGAAATAGTCAATCGAATCTCTCTTGGGCGTCTTTGAGATTTCATGAATTTTTTCGGGTAAAACCAAATGTGTCACCAGAGACATCGTACGACACGTAGTGTCGAATTGACATTTTTCCGCCTTTCAAAAAATCCGACTACCTCTGCCGGATTTGAACCTGCTATCTTGGTATCCGGAGGATGACACTCTACCATTGAAGCACAGAGGAAGCTAATCTCTCTATTGATGCAAGTTTATCAGTCCTTCATCAAATATATTGCTTGAAATTCACAATTATTATATAAAACAGTTCAAGTTAAAAATGTTGAGCGTTCTAGTATTTAATATTTTGGAAATGAAACTCTCAGAAATTTAGTAGTTCAGTTTATTGCTTTTCCCAGGATATCATTTCATAAGACACACAACATCTTCAATAAATCTCCACTCACCAGTTCATATTGCGATTCCGAATTCCATGCTCCTCCAACTTCCTTGACGAGAGCACTCTATGATATTATTTCCAATAAAACAACTCCACAACTTTACATTGTATATCGTTTGCTTGCCATTCCTCTGTATGCTCTATTCAGCAGTGTACTTCGCTTTTATGATCGCAGAATGTTATATAGTACAACGATAAATGGTTTTATGTTTAGACACGTTAGGGTGTCCGAGTTCTGTCTCTAAGTTCGTTAACTTGCCGGAACCTAACGGCATTGAGCCGCCGTATTTTAACGTCTTCAAATGTCATTGACCTCAGATAGGATCGAACCTGTTGAGATAGCGATAATACAGCAACTTTGTATTCTTAAATGGACTGCACTGTTTTCTACACCTGGTATTAGGGATAAGAGTACTGAAAATTTCAGAGTGTGATTGTTTTCAAAATGCAGTAATTACAACTTCAGAAAATGAAATGTTGTAAAACACCATTCACCGGGCGAACTCTCCGTGCGATTAGGGGCGCGCAGCTGTGAGCTTGCATCCGGGAGATAGTGGGTTCGAACCCCACTGTCGGCAGCCTGAATATGGTCTTCCGTGGTTTCCCATTTTACACCAGGAAAATGCTGAGATTGTACCTTAATTAAGGCCACGACCACTTCGTTCCCACTCCTAGGCCTTTCCTATTCCATCGTCGCCATAAGACCTATCTGTGTCGGTGTGACGTAAAGCAAATTGTATATATATATATATATATATATCCCTATATATATTACCCTGTTTGAATGAATCACTAAGGCTAGGGCCACACTTGCGTGATTTCACGCTGCATTACTGCGTGAAATCTCGCTTCAGAATTGCACAACACTAATTTGGACGGGACCGGCCACACACAACGTGATTTCCCGCCGCGGGACATGCGACAAGGCGCGTCATCAAGGTCACCTGCGTGAGAATGAGCCGAGGTCCATTTTTTTCTCGCGTGCTTTCTCGTTCATTGTCTGGCCACACTTACGGGAGGAAGACGCTACGGTATTGTGCTCTAGTGTGAATATTATGCGTCGTCCATCTGAGTCCCTTTTGTACTTTCACTTTGCAAAATGGAATTAGGCAGTGAATTTATTACAAAAGTACCCGTGCCTTTACGATAAAAAGCATTCGAAAACAGAGACATGAAGAGAGGTGCGCGGTTATCAGTAACGAGCGCTGTGTTGGGGAGACGTGTTTGCTTTGCTCACAGCGTTTTTCAACAAACAGAAAAGCATTTCAAATGAGTTGTAAGACGAAATGGACGCAGTACTTTGAGTTTCTGCTATGGCTGGCGAACGGAAGTGGCATGTTAATCTCAGCAAAAGAAAAAAAACGCGTGACCTTGTCCTTGCATACACGCAAGTCAGACACAATGATGGATACCGCGATTCAAATCGTGGCATCTTATGCCGTTAGGAAGGGCATCCGACAAGATCCTTACACACGTTGTCAGGAAGACTGACGATCGTGCAGGACATTCTGTAATACTTATACATTTCTCTTGGTTGTCTTTTAGTTTATTGTGTTGAAGCACAAAATTGTCCACTCTATGACCTGTCACTTATTATAGGATGGGTACAATAGTTTCTTTGACGACGACGAACAATCAACGCACATAACGCAACAATGGTGTTATTATTTAATGGAATTCTTTCCAAAAGCAGGACAATAGCGATGCTTTGCCACTTTTCATTGTATAGCACACCAACAAAATCAGGCCATGCAAACAGGCAAATGTAAACACGCGCCTTGTTGTCCAGCTGCGTGAAAAACACGCAGAAATCCAGCGTGTCAAAAGGCAAGTGTGGCAACCTACCTCGCAGGTCGTCCAGCTGCGTGAAAGAAAAAACGCAGTAACGCAGCTTGAAATCACGCAAGTCTACCAGGCAGCCAACGTGTGCAGTATGTACAAATTTCCTTTACCATCTTCTGAAAGCTGAGTGTTCATTCCACTGTGCCCGTAAGTAAATTGTGATGATGTTCTATTATTTAAAACGGTTAATATCTCCGTAGGAAACAGGTAAAGGAGAAAAGCTTTAAGCGACGACTTTGTCGAACAGTGTAGTTCCGTTTAGGAATACAAAATTAGTTCCGTTAGTTCAGCAGATATTGACAACGTGTAAAAGTACTACAAGTTCGATCATAATCCCCTTGAGAACATTACTGAAGATAAAAAGTTGTTTTCGGTACTTTGGCGGTTTACGAGTCACCATTGATGCTTTCACAGCGGGTACTTATAGATATGATACAGGCTTTTGGGCTTATCCCGTGTCAAGAAAATAAGAGGATATTCTTTACGTTTCGCAGAGAACTTTGCTCTGAATCTTCAGAAGATAATCTCGACTGTTCATGAGGAAGACTTCTCCAGGAATGAAAGTTTGAATTTGGACGTTACTAATAGAAATGTAAGTGGTAGGTTCATTCGTCACCAGATGGCTCTCCGTAAGCGCTACAGCGCTAGCACTCGAAGCGGAAGCTGACGGCACCATCAGAATCACACTGAGAGGGGCTCATATAACAGGTATACACACATTATGAAATTATGACACTGACACAAGCATGGAATGAAACATCTGCTGATGAGGAACATACGAATGTGGAAAACGCCGAAACAAGATAACAATAGTGAAGGGACAGAGAAGGATTTACGAGTTATTTAAGATTACTAACCCTGTATCTAAAAGTCTTTGTTATTTGGGGTGTTTTATCTGTATATAATGCACGCATATAGGTAATTTGAAATTCTTTGTTACAGAAAAGTGTATAAATATATGTACCGAGCAAGTGGTTGTGCGGTCTGGGTAACGCCAGCTTGCATTTGGGAGATAGTGGATTCATACCTCACTGTCGGCAGCCCTGAAGAACTTTTTCCATGGTTTCCCCTTTTCTCACGAAGCAAATGCTGGGGATGTAACTTAATTAAAACCACGGTCGCTTCGTTCCCACTCCTAGGCCTTTTCTATCCCATCGTCGCAATAAGATGTATTTGTGTCGGTGCGAGGTAGAGCAGATTGTAAAAAAAAACAATAACAATAGTGTAGGCTGATCTTGGTTACTTGCGAGCTTAGCAAGAAGTAGCATCACTTGGAATAAGTGGTATTTCTGATGAAAAATTAAGGTCCTTCGTAAGGGTGATGTGCACCGTCAGAAATCGATGGAATTAATTGAACGCAGATTCCAATTTATTCGAGACTACGCCTGCAGGTAACGTAGATGGGCTGCAGATACCTTTATACGTAGGATAATATGCACAAAACGTATATGTACAGTACCTATACAGCATACTAATATGCTCTATGGAGTATATTCCTAAATCAACAACAACAACATACCGGTACTGTTATACTCACAGGGCGTGAGAAATGTTGTTACACCGTGTCCAAAACATGTTCTCCAGAAGAGAAATATGGCGATCCTACAGGTCTGGAAAATTATATGTCATATACAAGTACTTCGGTGGCATGCAGGTGAGCGCTATTCTTACTCTAGCGTACGTCATCTACTTGCTGTGTGAATAATAATTTCCACATACCTAGAAACGTAGCATTTTAATTCAATTAATTAATGAAGCCACGGATATTAATTGAATCGTAAAATGTCTGTATGAATATAAAAATTAAGTTACAAGTGCCAGTTTACATAAGATTGTGACTAAGAAACAAAATATAAATACGTATGACTGACATTTCACGTTTTTTAAATATGACTTTCCTAGGGCTCTGTTAGATCTCTGTCTCCTCACAATAAATTATGAAATAATATTTTTCAATGGAACTGCGTACGTTAGAATAAAGTTTATAGATTTCTTGATTTGATTATATGAGTATTTAGGAGTTATAATGAGGATGAGAAGAGCCTCCGTGGCTCAGACGGCAGCGTGTCGGCCTCTCACCGTGGTTCAAATCCCGGTCACTCCATGTGAGATCTTTGCTGGACAAAGCGGAGGCGGGACAGGTTTTTCTCCAGGTACTCCGGTTTCCCTGTCATCTTTAATTCCAGCAACACTCTCCATTCTCATTTCATAGCATCTCTCACTCATTAATAAATCACTTTGCGAGTGGCGACCCGATCGTACTAAGAGCCTATATATGATTCATTCATTACATCCCTGACCCGGTCAATGACTGGAAAACAGGTTGCAGGTTTTCATTTTCAGTGAGGATGAGAAGGAGAGGGCGTATACGTCTTTGGTAGGAACATAATTAAAGTATGATTCCAGCGTGTGGGACAATAACCAAGATTAAATGATTCAGTAACTGGAAACGATCCAAATGAATGCAGCACAATTGGTTCTGGCTGATTTACGACAAAAGACTAGTGTTTCGAAAATGTTACAAACTTTGGGGTGGGACAATTTGTGAGTAAGTAGACGAGATGCTCGACTAAGCGGTATGTTCCGAGCTGCCAGTGGAGAGGTGGCGTGGAATGTCATTAATAGAGGAATACGCCGGAATGGACTTTCAAAAGTAGGAAAGATAAAATTATAAAGATAAAGTTGGAACTTAAAGAATAAAATTTGGGTAAAAATTCCTTTATAGGAAGAGGAAATGTTCGATAAATGCTTATTCTTAAATCATTTAATGAAAGCCTAGTTATAAAATTGATAAGGAAATCTGCCACCTGGGCGACAAACCTAAATAGAGATCAGTGGTGATTAATATCGGGTGCTACTTTACTTTCTTACTATGTTTTTAGTATTTTCTTCTTCCTGACTCATTGTCGGTTATGACAGAATGTTGCTCTTTCACTTTTAATGTTACAGGTCACTGAAATAATTTTTTGCTAGTTGCTTTACGTCGCACCGACACAGATAGGTCTTATGGAGACGATGAGACAGGAAAGAGCTAGGAGTGGGAAGGAAGTGGCCGTGGCCTTAATTAAGGTACAGCCCCAGCATTTGCCTCTTGTGAAAATGGGAAACCACGGAAAACCATCTTCAGGGCTGCCGATAGTGGGGTTCGAACCTACTATCTCCCGAATACTGGATACTGGCCGCACATAAGCGACTGCAGCTATCGAGCTCGGTACTGAAAGAATTCACTATGTAAAGTTCCTATCCAACTGAAACATATCTTAATACATTCTTTATATCAAGAATGTTCTTCTCATCAACTGCAATTAGCCCGTTTATGGTGGACGCAGAGGAATTATACACCCACGGTATCCCGTTCCTGTCGTAAGAGGCGACTAAAAGGGGCGTCCAAGGGACAATGGACGTAGAATCACGACACTGCTTGTGATTACGTAAGGAACACCATGGGTCGATGTTACTTGCGATTAATACCACCATGTGAGGGTCTATGTTACACAGGAGCAGTACTGCACAGACTAGTGTCCAGCGTGAGAAGGTGCCGAGCGCTGTGCTCGAATGTGCTGGCTCCATTGTGTTCAAAGTGGGTCTGCGTTACCTAAAAGTAGTACAACTGTATGAGCAACACCAAGGATCTACATTTCCTGTAATTAGTACCAATATGTGAGGAACACCTCGGGTCTGTGTTGCCTGTCCCAGTGGGGACACGTTTTAAGCCTCTCCCTTCAACATTTTAGACCTGGGCAATTCGCAATTGAAATGTGTATCACTTTGGAATCTTATTCCTACTCTGTTTTAATTTTTTCTTTCTTTTTTTCGGTACTACTTAGGTCGCTAATTGTAACTGCCATCGTTTACATATGATGTGTTCTACTATTTATTTTCTGATCCCATGACTCTGGAGTAATGGTCTAATGGCGCGCCAACTAGAGAGCGAGCCTGTATGGTCCGCTGGCTATCCTATTCTTTGTTGCGGTACGTTGCCTTACTGGCGTAAGTACCATTCGATTGTCGAGCTTCAAGATGGCTGGGAGGGTAGCGCATGGGCTCTCTAAAAGAGCTTCTTTTCATCGGAACAAACCTGGACAAAATGCGAAGGATGTGGTGCTAAGGCCCAGAAGAGTTTGATGTTTTAAGATTTTCTTAATTCTACTACCTTGTGTGGACGCCTGTTCCTTAACTTTACTTAATTCGAGCTCTCCAAGTCTGTAAGTAATGGACAGGACAAACTGACGCCTACTGATGCTGAAAAAGTAAGTCTATTTACAAGATATTTATATTTGGTTTTCCTACGGGAGTTGGATTTCATCGTCTCAAAAAAAAAAAAAAAAAAAAACTTTTCTAAACTAGTGGATCTGTTCTACGATTTCCATGTATTTGCTATTACCGATCTTGGTGGTTTCTGGTTGACCTTCATCTGAAATGAACTTGAAAAATTTAATCAACATGGAAGAACTTACGGTCTCATTTTAACACGTTGTCTTCTTATGTACAATTATTTCTGAAGAGAGAATTTTGTTTAAATTATTCATCATCATCATCATCATCATCATCATCATCATCATCATCTGTTTACCCTTCAGGTTCGGTTTTTCCCTCGGACTAAGCGAGGGATTCCACCTCTACCGCCTCAAGGGCAGTGTTCTGGAGCTTCAGACTCTTGGTCGTGGGATACAATTGGGGAGAATGACCAGTACCTCGCCCAGGCGGCCTCACCTGCTATGCTGAACAGGGGCCTTGTGGAGTGATGGGAAGATCGGATGGGATAGGCAAGGAAGAGGGAAGGAAGCGGCCGTGGCCCTAAGTTAGGTACCATACCGGCATTCGCCTGGAGGAGAAGTGGGAAACCACGGAAAACCACTTCGAGGATGGCTGAGGTGGGAATCGAACCCACCTCTACTCAGTTGACCTCCAGAGGCTGAGTGGATTCCGTTCCAGCCCTCGTACCACTTTTTCAAATTTCGTGGCAGAGCCGGGAATCGAACCCGGACCTCCGGGGGTGGCAGCTAATCACGCTAACCACTACACCACAGAGGCGGACTTAAATTATTCATATCCAAGCAAATCTTTATAAGCCTGTGGTAACTACTCGGACTCATCTGGGGAGCAGTAAAATTTAATTCATGGACTTTAATCCAAATAAGTATTTGTAAGTGACCTGGTTCAAGTTAATCTTTAATTTATTTTCTTAGTTAAGAGGGCGTCCCTCTTTTTAAGGTATCTTTGTTATCAATTAAATTTCATTTAATTGTGTTATTAGTTGTGTTAATTCAAAGTTTATGTTTTTAATCAATCTAACCTTATGGGTTTCGTGTAGGTGCACCTGCCTATTTTATCGTTTGTTTTCACTGTAATATGTAAAATCCCCTTAATCAAGGTAATTAAATTATTTAGTTGTTTTTTAAAAAGAAATTAAGCAGTGTTTTTATTTCATTCTTCTACTATTTACCACCGTGAGAATCTCTTGGTTACGATCCGTGTTCACTCTGTTTAATGGGCCGTTGGTGTATTTTGGTAAGTATTGGGCTTTCACTTTAATGTTTTTCTTTGATTTTTGTCTATCTCATTTCCTTGTGTACTTGTGCCAGTAAATGCCGGTACGACTGGTATAGTAATTGTTTTTTTGATTAGTAGCTCCATGTGAGGAACACTAGAGCCTACGTTGCCTGTGATTAGTACCATTATAGGAGGAACACCATGGTTCTGCTGTACCAGTGATTATTGTTATCATGAGGGTCCGGTGACCTGGTTTCTGGACGCCTTTGGGACAACGTGTATCGTCTCAGAAAATAACTGGCTGATTGTTTTGGATTCATGGCCATTTTTTCATCATCTTTCGTTTTAGATTCTAGTCAGTGAATACATTTTGAAGTTTTATCGTTTTATTTCGTTGTACCTCGTACCTTCAGGGGCCTATGACCTAGTAGTTAGGCCCTTTTTTATAATAATAATAATAATAATAATAATAATAATAATAATAATCAAGTGGATTTTTCCCATCGTATGGATGATGTCTTGAACACTGTACTTACGGAACGTGAAGATGTGCTCTTCGAGACTATCAGCAAAAGACTTCGCTGTCATGTTCCCCCTTACATCTTTGTTAAAAAATATGATAAAATGTATTAATTTAGAATTATCCATTTTTACTTCTTGGGAACCGTCCTTAATAAGGCCTATATAGAAGAGAGTTTCTTCTGTAGTATATTCCCCAACAAGTCTTAGAGTTCACATATGTTACTGTGACTCTGTCAGAAGTTGATGAATTTGGCAGAATTTTTATACTGTTCAACGGTTATGTACATGTTTCATACTGTGCGTAAAGGTGAGATTTGCTGCACATTCTCCATTTTTGCATCTTGCAAATAATTCTTGACTACTGATTCATTCATATACAGTGACACTGTTAGCATCAGGAATTGAAACTCGGGTCTGAAAACTGTGAGGTTTCATAACCGTAACTTTTCACGAAGATGCTTCAAGGGTTTGTGTAACAGAAAGACAAAGACAAAGTGAGAGAAAACTAATTGAGTTGGAAGTAGAGAGAATTAGCTTTCCATGTAAAATGAGTGAAGGAGCTAATTATATAAATGACAGAAAGTTTGGCAAATGTATTATTTCCCAAACCACTAGTTGTGAGTGGGAGAAAATTGAATGGTGAAATTTTAGTTCTTGTCTGCGTAACTTGAAGCTTCATCTTGAAAGGAAAATAATCGACTTCAACTGCCACTTCAAAGAACAACATTTAATAACAAGTTTATTTTATTCATTTACAAGGAAGAAGCCTGGAAGCCTATACAAGAGAAAATGGAATCGAGGACACAAACTGTTCATTTAAACTTCTCACAAAGTGCTTTATTATGTGGAGTTAAATATCGACTGCAGTGGAAATGCAGGATATAAGCAGTATCTATTAAGGTTATATTGTACTCTATAAGTTCATCTGCAAGTCTCCTTCTAATGAAGCTGGTGTGGACTCTACCACTTATCGCTACTATCCTGCAGTGGGCTGTTCCTCACGCTCTACGTAGAACTCTTAATCGCTGAATAGAATGCCACTAATCGACACAGTCGACACTAATCGAAACAGCCCTATTTCCGATGTTATCAAGTCCGTCTCTGTGGTGTAGTGGTTAATGCAATTTGCTTCCACCCCCCGGAGGCCGGGGTTCGATTCCCGGCTCTACCACGAAATTTGAAAAGTGGTACGAGGGCTGGAATGGTGTCCACTCAGCCGCGGGAGTTCAACTGATTAGAGGGGGGTTCGATTCCCACCTCAGCCATCCTCCAAGTGGTTTTTCCGAGGTTTCCCATTTCTCCTCGCCGCAAATGCGGGGATGGTACCTAACTTAAAAACACGTCCGATTCCCCCCTCTTCCTTGTCTATCCCTTCCAATTTTCCCATTCCCAACAAGGCCCTTGTTCTGCATAGACAGTGAGGGAGCCTGGGCGAGGTACTGGTTCTCCTCCCCAGTTGTATTCCCCCGACCCAAAAGTCGCACGTTCCAGGACACTGCCCTTGAGGTGGCAGAGGTGGGATCCCTCGCTGAGTCCGAGGGAAACCCAACCCTGGAGGGTAGGGATTAATAATAATAATAATAATAATAATAATAATAATAATAATAATAATAATAATAATAATAATAATAATAATAATAATAATAATTTGAAGGAAATGAAAAAGATACAAAGAATCTTAAATATATAACACTGCTAATTAATTCTGTAATCATTTGGACGTTTTATGTCGATATTTACCTCATTTCCGTTGCCGCCAATGCAGTCGTATTGCTTATGCAAAAGGAAAATCATTCAGAATATCATATTGCTCCCTTACACATTGTACGAGGAATTTGGTGAATACTCAAAGGGAAATGCTGATGTAAGTACAGGAACTTGGCAGTGCTATAGCTTACTGGTATCTTCATAGGCTTCTCATTGGCTGCGGTTCGAGATCCGCGTGTGTGATTTTGGAAATAAAATGTCACGTTTCCGTGATTCAAGTTGCACGTAACACTAGCGCTCTTCCGTCTGACTACGTTAACAGTTACGTTATACAACAAACCTACTAGCATTGCTTTAATGATCGGAGCTACACTTCAGGACTTTTATGAGACGTTTAAGATATTTTAAATTTTACAAGGAACTTTTACTCATGAACCTATCAAAGGAAGGATCTGGTTGGATGGCTAACTGGTTAGCATGTTGACCTTTGATACAAGGGATCGCGGGTTCGATTTTCAGCAGGATCAGGGATTTTAATTTCCATTAGTTGAATACTCTGGTTTTGTGACTAGGTGTGTGTGTGTGTGTTTGTCATATTCAACGTTCCATTTGTGACAAATATTACAGTGATATTCGTGGATCAAATATCATTCACATAACCGGCTTAGCCTCTGTTATCATTGGGCCATACGTCCAATTAGGGTTTTAAGTACTGTGCAAGTGTTTCGCCTCCTATGTACTTTGTTTATGGCCGGTTATAACCAACCTTTTCTCTTTACATAAAATCCATTTAGTATGGGCCCTCTTGCACCGGTAAATTGATTGAGGAGTGTAGAATTGTTTTTGGAGTGAAGTTCCCTGGAGGAACAAGAAATTACTGTTGAACAATAGATGAGCTCATCTCGGGGATACCTTGTGTAAACTCGTTAATTAAAAGCAACTTATAGGTTGTAAGCGTTCAATTAGAAACTGATGCCTCTTCGAGGATGGGCTAGGGTATATTTAGAACGCAGACTCTCCTGTAGTGTAAAGGATAGGAGAAAATCGTGCTCTTGTAAATTTAGCTCCTGCCAAGAGTAATTCAGCTATTTTCTGTGTATATTAACATTTGCAATTCTCTCAAGTATTGTACCTGATTTTTGGACTTCAAGTTATTGTTGTTGTTGTTGTTGTTGTCGGAGCCGACTTGCTCAAATTGTTATTGTTCTTTCAGAATTTCTATTTATCAATTTGTAATTATAAACAAAAAGGAAATAAATAAAATTTGAAAAGTTGTTGTGTTATGTTCGGGTTAATTCCTTGTCCTCCCGTTCAACCCTAACGCTTCTTACAACTCTGCGATCCACGATATTTCCTTAACAATTATTATTATTATTATTATTGAAAACAGCTGTTACAGTATACTTAGGTTGTAGAGTAATTGGCTTTCGGTGATTACTGTTTAGATACATTAGTATGGGCACTGATTCGGTATATCATGATCTGGAATGTTTGTATTTATTTGGAACTGTTGCTTATAAATCTCAGCTCTAATTCAGATTCCATATTTGAGCATCTTCCTAACTGAATGAATTATGACACAATCCCTATTAACCCTAGAGCTCTGGAAGTTATAGTATTTTAGTTTGTCACGCCAAGACGTATTCTCAACCTCGTTTCACTTCCTCTTGTATTGAGCGAAGTCCTTACATTTTCTCTTGTAGCCAGTCACAGTCCTTCGTGCTCAGATCCTCAATACCACCGACTCTTCTCTAGTGTAAACACTTCTTTATCTGCCTCCACAGGCTGTAAAGTGGGGTTCAAACGCTGCCTAGATGCTTGAAGCGAATCATTGGAATACTTGTGAATATACAGAGTGACGCGAAATTCGCGCACTCGGGCGTCGCAGCGCGACTCCTCACATGCCAGCAATAAAAAAAAAAATGTCTCTCACAAAAGTTCGTCCTGCGAGTATATCCGGCAGAAAAAGAACGTTGAAGAGTGGCAATTTGGCAACACTGTAACCACATGTAGGATAACTACCTCTGTCAGCACATACCAGTTGTGCTGTACAGTTGATGAAGTGGATAGAGTTTTGGGTTAGCATTCAGGAGGTCGAGGGTTCGATCCTAGGTTGAGGCGCACTTTTTTATTTGCTAAATTCCATCGGACATTACATTCTGTAATACAGTAAGACACCGTTTCTTGGGCAACTGCGTGATATGTTGTCAGCCTAGGTTTACGATACAGTTAAAGGATTATCGCGTCAATGTTATTTTATATGAAACATATTACCAGTATGGTTCAGTATCCACCTACAAATCAATATATCTGGATAGAAGAAATTAAGTATAATGCAAGGATTCCTCTGATACAGAACCCAGTCATCAGGAAGGCTGGTATACAGAGACGCCACAAGTTGACCAACAGAGGCTAAGCAGAAAGCAAATTCAGCCAAATCTATAGCCAGAACATTTCCAACATTTCAGCCATAGCGAGACATTCTGTTGTAAAATACTGATTTTTTTATACATTCGATTTGCTCACATGTTCTCCATAAACCTAGTACGCTAGCGTAGCAGGGGAAGAGGAGATATTCCAACGTGGCGCGTCCCAGGTGGCGGATAGAGGGGTCCTAACCGGCTTGCCAGCGGACTTGAGCGAAATAAAATAGCTGTCGCGGATCAACCACACATCACCCTGTGAGTGGGGGACGCAGCCGAAGAATACACTCACGGTATCCCTTGCGTGTCGTAAGAGGCGACTGAAAGGTACGACCAAGGGATGATCGAATTACAACCGTGAGACTACTTGTAATTAGTACCACCACGCGGGATACACTATGGGTCGCTTTTACTTGCCCATAGTACTACCATGTTAGGCACGCAATAGGTTTGTGATGAGTAGCGACAGTATATGAATCAGAGTGAGTTTTACAGTACCTTTGACTAGTACCACTCTATGAGCGACACCATGGGTCTGCCTTGCCTATGATTAGTACCCACTATTGAGGAACACCACGTGATAGTACGAGGCTCTGTGATTAGTACACCTATGTGACGAACATCATAGGTTTGCGTTGCCTGTAAATGGCGCCGCAATGTGACAAATGCCACGGTTCTACTTTCCTAGCGATAAGTACCATTATGAAGGGCCGATGACCTGGATTTTGGACCCATTTAGACTACAAGCATCGTCGATTCAGGATTGTGCTTTCTTGGAATGTCGGACATTATGGGTCGGATCCACTGATTGTTTTAAATTCATACCCATCCATTCATTCTTCGTCATAACGTTTTGAATTCTGGTCAGTGGAGGATTTTGAACCTTTAAATTGTAATTCCATTTTATCTCATTTCGTACCATTAGGGACCGATGACCTAGAGGTTAGGCCCCTTTAAAGAACCAAGTATTTTCATCATCATCAGCTACATGGTCTACTAAATGGCCGACACTGAATGAGTATTTGGTTCCTTTTGAAGGCGAGTCCATTGACTATGGTCAGACTTGGCCCTCTTCTGTTAATGACAAGTGCATTGACCAGTTAGTACATAATACTCAGTAGTACAGGTAATCATGTTAATAGGATACAAGGAAGCTTAGCCTAAAGAAAAATAGCTTCAGTCTCTATGCGTAACTTCCTCCTTTTTTTAACTGGGCGAGTTCTCCGTGCGGTTAGGGGCGCTCAGCTGTGAGCTTGCATCCGGGACATAGTGAATTCGAACCCCACTGTCGGCAGCTCTGAAGATGGTTTTCCGTGGATTCCTATTTTCACACCTTAACTAATCCATGGCCAATTCCTTCCCACTCCTAGTCCTTTCTTATCCTATCGTCGTCGTAAGATTTATGTCGGTGCGATGTTAAATAAATTGAAAATCATATTTTTTTATTCCTGTTCCGATGCTTTTCCTACACCCTTATGGAATCGTCTCTGAGGACTGGAGAACGCACATAAATTCGATTTTACGTTTGAATTGCCTTCCTGAAAGAACACCTTTTGACGAGATGTCTTCACTATCGAGTGTTTTTATGGCGGTTGGTACTGCACTGCGTTGTGTGTAAATAACGAGGTGTGTACTGGGGCAAACAGAAATAAACAGTCCTCGAATAAAATTAGTCAGCATGGTGGTGGCGCCAGATTGCTTGAGATCGAAATGAAGAGACGACGTTTTATGCTCTGGATGGGTACGGAACCACCGAGCTCCAATCAGGTGGAGGAACAATCAACAAGGTTAAGTTAGATGTTCTCTGATTCGTAATGTCTCTGAAGCCCGTGATGAGGATGCTAAATGGCAGCAGTCCCCAGGCGAAGGTGCAGGGCTCCTGGAATATGGAGCCGCCGTACGGGATCCATACAAAAAAGGATTCATTAAGGAACTTGAGGTGGTTTAGCGATGGGCTGCCAAATTTGTGCTTAACGATTTTGATCCTAGAAGTATGATAGAAAGGGTGCCGGGCGGTACACCTCCACGCCGCGAATTCAAATATTGCGCCAGTTGAAATCCCTCTACAGGAGGAAGCCTGAACTTTAAACAAACTGTATTAACTCAACGGTTTCTCGGAAGATGTCTCTACTGTAAATTTTGAAGTGTTCTGAACTATGTCTATTTCGATTTGTATTTGTTTGCTCTGTAGCAAGAAGTGTGGACATTCTCTTCTAGATGGCACTACTTAAGAACTATAATTATGCACCCTAGTGCGAAGTGAAGGAACTGTTTTTGAAGAAATTTGGTATTCATAAGTTTGTTCTTTGTTAAATTTCTTTCATTCATTTTTTGGGTTGGCAGTATAGCCCTTCTCTTTCCGCCAGTTTTGAATTTAACCAATCAGTAATTTCTGTAATTAATTTTCCACCAATCCTAGATTTCTTCTTCAGTTTTGACTTGTAATCTTTAGCCGACCAATAAACGTTTGTGGGCGGGTTGTTATTATTCTTGAAAGGTCTCGAATGTTCCACTAGGGTATATAAACTGCTGATTTTCTGGTCTCGGGGCCACTTCAGTAACATCTTTCTCAGTGTGGGAATATATAGCAGGGGGCGGGAAGCGCCTCTCTCTCCAAGCAGCAGTTCATCTACAAGGTAATGGCCTGTTAACATCTTCATTTCTTGCTAGCTCAGCCGTTTAACTCTCGGGGAGGGTTCGAAACCTTTAGTATGTAAACTACCCTTTTAAAATGTAAATTCTTTTCTGTCTATCTATAAATTACAAATCTGTAAAGCGGGGATAGAGAGTGCTTCACCCTCTCGAACTCCCCTTCATTTTGAATTTGAGGTGACTATGTTTTCGTAACCTTCTTAAAGTCTTAAACGTATTTGCCAACTAGTCACCTCCCTAGTATGGGATTAGCCCCTGTATAACTGGCCGAGTTCCACCTAGGTTTTAAGAAGTTTCATGTAGGAGTGCAAGCTACGCCTCCAGTCAATTTGGTTTTTTGGGCCATTTAATTAACCCAGAGTTTGTTTTCTTCATGTGAAGGCCCTGTAGGTTGGGTACAAGATACCCCTGTTTCACTGTATGTGTGCCTTAAGGGCAGTTAGGAATGAAGTTTGTTGTAGCCTTTGATAGGCTTGTAAAATTGAGAGCGGGTCTGCTCTTTTCCTCTTAACATTGTAATTAGGAGCAAGTGCTCCTTGTACTTAGGGGTTTTCTGCCCTGTAGCTATTGTGGTGGTGAGCTGAGAGCTCAGAAATTAATCTTGGGGCTCGAAGCCCAAATTTTGTAACAATTGTAATTTCTTAACTTGTTTTCCTGCTACTTGGTCCCTGTTACTCTGTTGTTGTTATCTGTTGATTTTGAAAAGAAAATATAACCTTTGTTAAAGTTTTAAATTAACTTGACTTTGTAGTTGAGACCTATTCCAGCCCGCACCTTCTTTCACCTCTAACTACCACGGATAACTCCGTAACAGAAAGTATGATAGAAAAGCTTGGGTGGAAGGTACTGAGGACTAGAAAGAAACGAACACAGTTATGTGCCATGTATAATGCTTCCACGAATAAGCCAGCTAGGGGAGTGTTGAGCAGTCGACTAGAAAAGCTATGTTATATAAGCCGGACAAATCGTCCACATAAAGTAAAAAATAGATTCCAGAAAAATAACAGTTGTAAATCGTGGAATTGATGACTGGAATGCATTACCTACGGCTGTTTTAGAGCCTTTCCTCAAGAATGCGGGATGCTTCAAGAATAGACTGAAACATTTCTGTAAACCGTGTGTTAATTTCTATGTGATGGTGTTAATTGTAGTATGATGGCATCTGAATTATTTAAGTTATAGGCGAATTTGTATGTGAACGTATGTAGTAACTGGACCGCTCGACCTACTGTAAGTTATGGCGTAAAATCTTGAAATACTTATGGTGCGTGTTAATTTGAATTTGTACACGACGGTGTTGTAATGTTTGCTAGTTGTTTTACGTCGCACCGACACAGATAGGTCTTACGGCGACGATGGGACAGGAAAGGGCTAGGAGTGGGAAGGAAGCGGCCGTGGCCTTAATTAAAGGTACAGCCCCAGCATTTGCCTGGTGTGAAAATGGGAAACCACGGAAAACCATTTTCAGGGCTGCCAACAGTGGGGTTCGAACCTACTATCTCCCGAATACTGGATACTGGCCGCACTTAAGCGACTGCAGCTATCGAGCTCGGTGTGTTGTCATGTTAAGCTAGTAGTAAGCTCAACTTATAGTATTGTAAGGCGTAGTGTTAAGCACTAGAAATACTTCAGTTGTGTGTGAAAGTGTATATGATAATGCTGGATTTAGAATGTTAAAATACCGGGCGAGTTGGCCGTGCGCGTAGAGGCGCGCGGCTGTGAGCTTGCATCCGCGAGATAGTAGGTTCGAATTCCGCTATCGGCAGCCCAGAAGATGGTTTTCCGTGGTTTCCCATTTTCACACCAGGCAAATGCTTGGGCTGTACCTTAATTAAGGCCACGGCCGCTTCCTTCGAACTCCTAGGCCTTTCCTATCCCATCGTCGCCATAAGACCTATCTGTGTCGGTGCGACGTAAAACCCCTAGCAAAAAAAAAAGGAATGTTAAAATAGTATTATTTCTTGTAATATTTTCTTTCCATGGAATTGCTTGTTGCAGTCTTGCTGTAGTTGTTGTTGGTTGATTATGTTTTGAATTTACTTTATAATCATACTACTGTAAGTGATTATTGCAACAGAGATATTTCCCAATTGCGCTGTGTTTGTTTGTTAACAGTAATATCTGTGTTTACATTACTCTGAAAGCCGTGTTGAAACACCGGATCCCGTGAGATCTCCGAAGTTAAGCAACATTGGGCGTGGTCAGGAGTTGGATGGGTTGCCACGCCCTGTTGGTGGGTGGGTAAGGGAATGGAGGAGCGGAAAGGAACTGCTCATCCTACCGCACGTAAACACCTCTGCGGAAGTTCGGACCTGCCTTCGGGCAGAATAACCCTTACCTTACCTTACATCACTCTGAAGCTGAGTATAATCAATCATAGAAGATTTGTAATAAAACTGTGGGAAATGCATCGCAGTTCGTTAAGAATGACCATGAAGCTTGCGTAGTTTTACGTTTTATCTCGACGAATTTTGGAATATTTTGTTATCTGAAGAGATACTATAGTTTCTCTAGTACGAACTTTCATTTTCCTAGGGTGTCCGGAACTACGATTCGATACAATACGATACGATGAAGTTGTAGGCCTTCCCCCAAACTACCATATCTCTCAGTGTCAATAAAATCATTTATGGCCTAGATTGTAGCGTCTTATTTCCAGACTTTGCATAACGATTTTCATTAAGAATGGCCTGCTACTGAAAACCTACAGCCTGTTTTCCAGTCAATGACCGGGTCAGGGATGGAATGAATGAAGCCCCTTCTTGCGACGAGGATGGGAATTGTGCAGGCTGCCGAAGCCTGTCGCACTCCTCTGGGGCCATGATTAATGAGTAAATAATGACTGACGGATGAAATGAAATGATAGTGGAGAGTGTTGCTGGAATGAAATATGACAATGAAAACCGGAGTACCCGGAGAAAATCCTGTCCCGCCTCCGCTTTGTCCAGCACAAATCTCACATGGATTGACCGGGATTTGAACCAGGGAACCCAGCGGTGAGAGGCCGACGCGCTGCCGTTTGAGCCAAGGAGGCTAAGATAGGGCCACTAATAACATAAGTGTTTGGGAATTCAATTCTAGGCCTTCCCCTAAAAGACCATATTTCTCTCTGTGAATACAGTTATTTATAACCCAGAGTGTAGCGACTTATTCCCCGACTTTGAGTACCAATTTTCATTAAAATACGACCAATTGTATGTAACATAAATATTTGAACATTTACTTTTAGCCCTTCCCTTAAACTACCATTTCACTCAGCGTGAACACAATTATTTATAGCCTAGATTAAAGCAACTTATTCCCCGACTTTGCATATCGATTTTCATTAACATACGACCACTAATAACATAAATATTTGAGAATAAAATGTTAGGCCTTCTCCTAAACTACAATTTCACCCAGCGTGAATAAAATTATTTATGGCCTACATTGTAGCGACTCATTTCTCGACTTCGCATACCGATTTTCATTAACATACGACCACTAATAACATAAATATTTGAGAATAAAATGTTAGGCCTTCTCCTAAACTACAATTTCACCCAGACTGAATAAAATTATTTATGGCCTACATTGTAGCGACTTATTTCTCGACTTCGCATGCCGATTTTCATTAAACTCTATTCTGCCGTTTCCTCGTGATGCGTGTACAGACAGACAGACAGACAGACAGACATTACGGAAAATTAAAAACTGTATTTCCTTGTTGCAGTAGACACGACTGGAACAGAAATGCCATGCTTTTTAAATTCTGAGCAATGTACATATGTTTTCAAAATATCAGCAAAAGGCCACTCCACCCCCACCCCAACCCACGCTCCCCCTCTTAAAACCCCTCCTCCTTTGAATCTCGTACTCTGAATTAGGCCAAAATATAAGGTAAAGTAATTCGTGAAATATACACACACTTTCATAACAGTATGTCTGCCGTTTTCTCTCCACACTCGAACAGTCACCTACGGACGGACAGAAATTTCATCAGTCGTCTCTCAGCTCTTTATTTTTATTATATATAACACGGAGAGCTCATTTTCATAAAGTAAAGACAAAACACCGGCTCTCTGGTGTAATGGTTAGTGTGATTAGGTGCAACCGCCGGCGGCCCGGGTTCGATTCCCTGCTCTGTCACGAAATTTGGAAAGTTGTACGAGGGTTGGAAAGAGGTCTACTCAGCCTCGGAGGTCAACTGAGTAGAGTGGGGGTTCTATTTCCTCCTCACCATCCTCGAAGTGGTTTTCTGTGGTTTCCCACTCCTCCTCCAGGCGAATCGCGGAATGGTACCTAACTTAAGGCCACGGTCGCTTTCTTCTCTCTTACCTGTCTATCCCTTCCTATCTTCCCATTTCCCACAAAGCCCCTGTACAGCATAGCAAGTGAGGCCGCCTGTTATATATACTGGTCCTTCTTCCCAGTTGTATCTCCCGATCCAAGGTCTCGCGCTCATGGACACTGTCCTAGAGGCGGAATAGGTGTGATCCCTCGCTGAGTCCCAGGGCGAAAACAACCCTGGAGTGTAAACGGATTAAGAAAGGAACAGAGTAAGAAAGAAAGCCAAAATATTTTATAGTCAGTAGTGAAAGAATGTAATTATAAATTAATGTAAGATATTGTTAAATATCATCAGAGTTTAAGTATAGCTTTGATGAGAATATTTAAGACGATACGAAGCTATTTAGAACGTAATAGCCCTGATGATCTTGAGAGAGAGTAAGAGAGCCGCTAAGTGCCAGGAGACGACAAGATTGCCTTGTTACTCGCCCACTCCCCGTCGCGTCGCATCGTATTAGCGCGTTGCTCCCGGGGGTTCCCCCTCAGTCGAAGTTCAAGGAGTTATTGCTTACAAGTACTTTAACTACACTGTAACTTTTTTTGTTGATAATAATAAATGAAATCATGAATAAAAATATATAAATAAAATCACTCAAAAACTTAATAAAATTAATAAGCATAATTAACCGAAATGTCCGTAGTATGGGCGCCAGAGTTCACCAGAATGATCCCTCGAATTTAGATAAGAGCATGATAAACTTTATATCCCAGGGCGTGTACATAATGCTGCGTACTGGTACATCTGCTGCAGGCCTTACCTAACCTCCTGAAAACGACTAATTAGGTAGGAACTGCACCTAGGTTCATCAATAACACTGATTCTAAAATAGCTAACTATATTCTAAACAAATTCCGTGCATGAGCACCTCATCAACATACAACATTATACATATAATACACACATAAAATATTGCTGGAAGACTCCATATTTACAACAACAACAATAATGAAAACCGTGGGAAAACGAAAGTGAGAACTAAGCTACCATTTGTAGATGGTCCGATGAACAGTGTACATGTATGAAGATAAACACCCTTCACTGTCTCTATATCAATTCGATTTACCGATTCTCATAATCGGCAGTTATCACATCACACAGATACTGTACCTTGTACTACTGTGTTCACATATTTTAACACTTGTTGTAAAGATATATACACACGTCTGTCGATCCTCAACATATAAATTTATGGAAAGTCTGAGATAGCTTTCACCAACATATAATGCTAGGCCGCCACAAGTGCTACAATACTTAATGCGGAAGCACTCTCCACAATAATCCACTTTCCACAAACATAACAAGACTACGCTCCACGAACGTTTGAAGTCCAGTCCATTGCAGCCGTGTCACTCCAGTACCGTGTATCAGCACCACTTCCTTCCCGTACAGTGCGTCAGTTGTAGTTGTAGTTATCTTCCTTCTCGTTCCTTTACAATCACCTTTACAATGTCCCTTACAATGTCTCCTTACAATGTCTCCTACAATGTTCCCTGGTTGCTGCCGTATGATCAACCTTTATAGACATCAACATCCCCCTCCTCTCAGATGAGATGTCTTGATTGGTGCTTGCCCACCAATCATGAGTGAACCTCTTGTCAAGACCAAGCCCTGAACTACTTCTTCCTCCCAAGACAATAACAAACTCTCGGGAGTTTTACATGAATCACCAAATTTCCCTGGTACAACAACAAGCTCATCTCATCAGGCTGGGATATATACATGACTCATGAATTTCCCGACACAAGTACATCACAGACACTGGGGTAGCCATATGACTCATTCAAATTACCAGAGTTATTAAAGCAAGGTTTTCCCACTCGTGCAAAAAAATTACTCATACCTACATATGTGGATATCTTCCAGCTTACCAATATAAATGGCAAAATGTATAAATGAAATACTACTACTACTACTACTACTACTACTACTACTACTACTACTACTAATAATAATAATAATAATAATAATAATAATAATAATAATAATAATAAATCGAATACTGACAATAACATCTCTAACTTCTACATATAATTCGGGGGTGTGATATATGTACTATCACATAACGCCCCCTTGGTGAATCGATGATATCACATATTATGATTCACCATAAAACGGAACTTCATACATAACCTTATAATGGCATAACTGAACACATAATTTACTGTAATAATGATATATACATTGCGTCTACTGCATTGCATTCGCACACACGAAATACAATTTGTCCAAACAATAATAATAATAATAATAATAATAATAATAATAATAATAATAATAATAATAATAATAATAATAATAATAATAATAATAATAATAATAATATGGCTATATACACACAACTCTGATTGTTTCATATACCATTGAACACAATCCCTTCTTGCTACTGTACACATTCATTAAAATTGATAAAATATATATCCGAGGTGCAGATCCTATCTCTTATATCTGCGAAGGCTATAGATATTAAATGTCCCAAGGACCTTTTTTCAGCGGTTAGGAGCCTATAAGCACACTTGCCTATTCTACTGTCCACAGAATACGGACCCTGATATAATGAAAAAACTGTACATAAACTTAACATCAGCATCGATAGACGAGGAATGCGTACCGCAATACAATCTAACTACGTCTAGAATCCACACTATTTTACACACAAACATTCATCCCATCGAGTCACACAAGAATTATACAGACTTTCATTCGGAACATTCATAAAAAGGAAATCCCTATTTCTGAAATGCGCGGGAATCTCACTACGTTTACTCTTCCACAAAACCATAATTAATGCAAGCAAACAGATCACATACTTTTTCACCCATTCCACATCGCTATCATTCAACACGTCATTCAAATCATTCACACAACTCCCAGCATTAAATAAAATATTACGCACTCGCTTTAACAGGCTTTCTTTCATCTCACGCACAGTTCCATTCTCACACACGCTCACTCTATTACTGAAATTCTTACCATAATACACTTTGAAATTGCTGTCATTACTAGCACAAAGTAAGACATCCGACACATCATTCTTACTTTCATCACACCCCCTATTCTCAAAATCTCCCTGAACACAAAACACAGGGTCATACAATAATTCCTCTTTCACGTTTACCTCGTAACTTACCTGTTTCATCACGTGAATAGGAATTTCGGTATCGGACTGCCTATCTGACCCAACTAAGAAGTCCGATTCCGGTTTAAATTACTTGACATGGACTGTTCACTATTATCATGTCTCGGCACTTGATCTGGAGGTCTTTGATCCGTACGCCCCCTACTTTCTGATTCCCCTCGATTAGGTCTTCTGCCATAATATTCCTGGTGATTACCTCCTTGGTTAGACTGTCTGTTTCCCCTTCCGGAATTACCACCCTGATTCCCTTGCCTAGAATGACTGAAATTCTGATTATTCCTATCTCCCCCTAGCTGATTACCTTGTCTCCCATTATCCCCGTAATTCCTACCTTCACTTTGCCTAGTCCTCCCCTGCCCTTCCAAAGCATCAAACCTCTCTAACAGCTGCTCTAATTCCTTAATCGTAACAATATTCTGCATACATGCAGCTAATCCGACCTTCTCAGGAAAATGCCTCAACATCTGGCGGACTGTATCTCTCTCCGATGCTAGACCTTCAATATTCTGGCTGATCAGAACATGCGCCAAGAAATATTCCGTCACAGACACACCTTCCTGAGGTCTATATTTGCCAAATAGCACGCGATCTCTTTCCCTTCCCTGAATAGCATCACTCCAAAATTTAGAACTAAATTTCTCCCTAAATTCCTCCAAACTCGAAATACCCTGTCTATAAACTTGAAACCAGGATCTCGCTTCTCCAACAAATGCAATATCCAACATCTCATCAACCATACTCCATTCGATCAAACCATCGTCAAGATTCTTGGAAAACCGTTTCTCCACCGTTTTCAAGAATTCCATCGGATTAAACTGCCGACCATTAAACTTGGGTAATTCAGAGTCCTTCGTACAAGATACGTACCTATTACATATGCTGCTACCTACTTGGATTTGACTGATCTCCTGCCTTAACTTTACATGACATGCTTTAATTCCTTCTTCAACTACCATTCTGGCATTTCCTTCTACTGACTTGAGGTCTTTCTCCAATTTCTCAGTCTTTTCATCTATTCGCTTCACTAAAACATTCTGGCTGGTTTTAATTCTATCTATTTCTTCGATTTTATCTTCCACTATTTTTATTCTCTTGTCGCATTCCTTGCTGTTTTCAACAAATTCCTTCCTAACTACATTAAATCGGCATTCGATTTTCTCGGTCAGTTCCAAGCGTTGAGATTCAACCTTATTATTGACTTCCTGAATTTCCCTGCTTTGATGGTCAAACTTCTGGTTCAATTCATCTATTCTACCATTCACAGCACTGCTTAAACTATCAATTTTACTAGACAAATCAACACTCACTGAATTTAATTCCTTACTCTGATTCTCAATCTTACTAGACAGTTCCGTACTAACTGAATTTAATTCACTATTAATACTGTATATTTCATTACTTAAAAAACTCAATTCACTCTTCAACTCTTTACTCTGACTATCAATCTTATTGGACAATTCAACATTATTATTGTCGATTTTACTGGACAGTTCAACATTATTATTACCGATTTTACTGGACAATGCATCACTTTTACTGTTAACAACATTTAATTCAACACTCACCGAATTTAATTCCTTACTCTGACTATCAATTTTACTAGACAATTCAACCTTCAACTCTTCATTCTTACTATCAATCTTACTGGATATTTCATTAAATAGCGATTTAATCATACTAAAAGTTAAAGCCTCCCCTTGAACCGTTTCCTTAACAACCCCTACGTGCTGAGTTTGAGACGGGTTACTCGGTTCCTCAGCGATCGTTGCAAATTGATCTTTCCTACTATCAGCCATTTCGCTATTCTCACTTAAATTAGCTAAACTCAATGTGGTGGAATTCTTTTGACTTCTCTTTTCCTGATTCTTAGTACCAGCAACTTTAATAACCTCTCTACTTCTCAGTTTTATAATACTCGACTCGCTACAACATTTCTTCATACTCCAACATACATATCACATACATATAAAACACTTCACTGATATAGTTTGTAGAATTCCATCCACACCTGACAAGTGCACCTACGCTTATAAGCCTAACAGATGTACCAATCATTCAGCCCCACGTTGGGCGCCAATTGTAACTTTTTTGTTGATAATAATAAATGAAATCATGAATAAAAATATATAAATAAAATCACTAAAAAACTTAATAAAATTAATAAGCATAATTAACCGAAATGTCCGTAGTATGGGCGCCAGAGTTCACCAGAATGGATCCCTCGAATTTAGATAAGAGCATGATAAACTTTATATCCCAGGGCGTGTACATAATGCTGCGTACTGGTACATCTGCTGCAGGCCTTACCTAACCTCCTGAAAACGACTAATTAGGTAGGAACTGCACCTAGGTTCATCAATAACACTGATTCCAGAATAGCTAACTATATTCTGAACAAATTCCGTGCATGAGCACCTCATCAACATACAACATTATACATATAATACACACATAAAATATTGCTGGAAGACTCCATATTTACAACAACAACAATAATGAAAACCGTGGGAAAACGAAAGTGAGAACTAAGCTACCATTTGTAGATGGTCCGATGAACAATGTACATGTATGAAGATAAACACCCTTCACTGTCTCTATATCAATTCGATTTACCGATTCTCATAATCGGCAGTTATCACATCACACAGATACTGTACCTTGTACTACTGTGTTTACATATTTTAACACTTGTTGTAAAGATATATACACACGTCTGTCGATCCTCAACATATAAATTTATGGAAAGTCTGAGATAGCTTTCACCAACATATAATGCTAGGCCGCCACAAGTGCTACAATACTTAATGCGTAAGCACTCTCCACAATCAGCCACTTTCCACAAACATAACAAGACTACGCTCCACGAACGTTTGAAGTCCAGTCCATTGCAGCCGTGTCACTCCAGTACCGTGTATCAGCACCACTTCCTTCCCGTACAGTGCGTCAGTTGTAGTTATCTTCCTTCTCGTTCCTTTACAATCACCTTTACAATGTCCCTTATAATGTCTCCTTACAATGTCTCCTACAATGTTCCCTGGTTGCTGCCGTATGATCAACCTTTATAGACATCAACATCCCCCTCCTCTCAGATGAGATGTCTTGATTGGTGCTTGCCCACCAATCATGAGTGAACCTCTTGTCAAGACCAAGCCCTGAACTACTTCTTCCTCCCAAGACAATAACAAACTCTCGGGAGTTTTACATGAATCACCAAATTTCCCTGGTACAACAACAAGCTCATCTCATCAGGCTGGGATATATGCATGACTCATGAATTTCCCGACACAAGTACATCACAGACACTGGGGTAGCCATATGACTCATTCAAATTACCAGAGTTATTAAAGCAAGGTTTTCCCACTCGTGCAAAACAAATTACTCATACCTACATATGTGGGTATCTTCCAGCTTACCAATATAAATGGCAAAATGTATAAATGAAATACTACTACTACTACTACTACTACTACTACTACTACTACTACTACTACTACTACTACTACTACTACTAATAATAATAATAATAATAATAATAAATCGAATACTGACAATAATATCTCTAACTTCTGCATATAATTCGGGGGTGTGATATATGTACTATCACAACACACATACATTACAACTCCAGAGTGGAGTAAATACACAATGATATCTTATTGTACATCACTGTTATATACAGATTAGAGACTGGGTTATATTATTATTATTATTATTATTATTATTATTATTATTATTTGAACCAATAGGTGAAGCCGCTTATTTGAGGTATTTGAATGCTTAGGATACATAATTTCAGTTCTTCTTACTTCATTTATCCTTGCTATATTGTACGATCACTAATTCAATATGAATACACGGAGATTTCATACTTATACAGCTGATTAAATCATTGTTTATCATGAGTAAATTTCACTCCAGCTTACGTCATTATTATAAGCTCACCATCGAAATATTTTTTTTTTACAAGTTCTTTTACGACGCACCGACTCACATAGGTCTTACGGCGACAGTGGGAGAGGAAAGAGCCAAGAGAGGGAAGGAAGCGGCCATGGCCCTAATTAAGGTACAGCCACAGAATTTGCCTAGTGTGAAAATGGGAAAGCACTGAAATCCATTTTCAGGGCTGCCGACAGTGGAGTTCGAACCCACTAACTCCCGGGTGCATGGTTACAGCTGCGCGCCCCTAACCGCACGGCCAACTCGCCCGGTCATTGACATGTTCTCCATCAATTTGTTTATACAAAAGCTGTTATTATTATCAGCCTGCTTTAATTACGTGTGTGAAGGGCTGCCCCGCTCAGGGAGTAGAGGTGTCCTCGGAATGACGTGGATTCTGTTTCTCACTAGAACGTCTGAAATTTAGAATTGAGGTTTGTATGCAAGAGGCACATGACGCTGTGTCAAAACAAGAGTACCCGATGAATTCCTGTGGGTAAAGTCAGCTGAGTAGAGCATTTTATTTCTCATAGTCCAGGGTTTGCTTAGAGTGGAAACGTTTACCTTCGATTACTCCGAATGTTTATTTGTCCTGCACCGGGCGAGTTGGCCGTGCGCGTAGAGGCGCGCGGCTGTGAGCTTGCATCCGGGAGATAGTAGGTTCGAATCCCACTATCGGCAGCCCTGAAAATGGTTTTCCGTGGTTTCGCATTTTCACACCAGGCAAATGCTGGGGCTGTACCTTAACTAAGGCCACGGCCGCTTCCTTCCAACTCCTAGGCCTTTCCTATCCCACCGTCGCCATAAGACCTATCTGTGTCGGTGCGACGTAAAGCCCCTAGCAAAAAAAAAAAATTTGTCCTGCGCGATTGTCTTGGCTTTGCCTGTTATGCTGAACATATTTCACATACTACAACTTCAGTTGTATCGTTTGAATTTCTAGATCTAATTGCTGGGCTAAGTGGCTCAAACGGCAAATCTCTGGCTTTCTGAGCGTAAGTTGGTGGAATCGATTCTGGCTCAATACGATGGTATTTTAAAGGGTTGAAATACGCCATCGTGGTGTTGGTAGATTCGTTAGCACGTAACTAAACTTTGGTTGGACAAAATTCCATGGAGTCTCTGAAAACTGTATAAGTAGTTATAGAGATATCATAGGGAATTGTCGGTTAAACCGACAATGTAGAAATAAACCTTTTTTCTAGTAATTTACCGTACTATATATTAAGATATTTTGCCAAGTTAAAAAAAAATATCGAAACATATTACGCTTAATTTATTTGTTCCATTACAGTAAACAACAGTAGTAGATAAATATTTCTTCCCCTTCTTTTATCTGTTTACCCTCCAGGGTCGACTTTTCCCTCGGACTCAGCGGGGGATCCCACCTCTACCACCTCAAGGGCAGTGTCCTGGAGCTTCAGACACTCGGTCGGGGGATACAACTGGAAAGATGACCAGTACCTCACCCAGGCATCCTCACCTGCTATGCTGAACAGGGACCTTGCGGGGGAAGGGAAGATTGGAAGGGATAGGGAAGCTAAAGGGAAGGAAGCGGACGTGGCATTAATTTACGTACCATCCCGGCATTTGCTTGGAGGAGAAGTGGGGAACCACAGAAAACTACTTCCAGGATGGCTGAGGTGCGAATCGAACCCACCTTTACTCAATTGACCTCCCGAGGCTGAGTGGACCCCGTTCCAGCCCTCATAGGCGCTACCAGTTTTCATATTTCGTGGCAGAGCCGGGAATCGACCCCGGGTCTCCGGGGGTGGGAGCTAATCACACTAACCACTACACCACAGAGGCAAATACATATTTATATATGAAAATATAATAAAGAATAAGGTAAATTCATACCAACATCATTGGCACGATAAGAAATCCTAGTTTTGTGGTCCAACAGCTGCATTTTCACTTTAAAATATTAAACAATCTTTCTTCGGAATGACCCGTTTATTTTCGTTCATGCTGGAAATGCCCAGGCTCATTTTGGTTTTGGCCGCTCTTTTAAGGCTGGGTGCTCTTCCTGACGCTACGTGAGTTTTGAGGAGAAACTCAATCTTCGAATCCAGTCAGCCAATCACGCCACCACTTCCTTTCATTTTAAAACACTATTACGTATTAATAGAGCCGGGAAGATCAATGTTTTATTTTTACTAAAATAGGCAGTCAAATAAGCAATTAACATTTAGAAAATAGGCACCAAAGTAATTAAAATAGGTATTAATTACCTCGTCCGCCTCTGTGGTGTAGTGGTTAGTGTGATTAGCTGCCACCCCCGGAGGCCCGGGTTCGATTCCCGGCTCTGCCACGAAATTTGAAAAGTGGTATGAGGGCTGGAACGGGGTCCACTCAGCCTCGGGAGGTCAACTGAGTAGAGGTGGGTTCGATTCCCACCTCAGCCATCCTGGAAGTGGTTTTCCGTGGTTTCCCACTTCTCCTCCAGACGAATGCCGGGATGGTACCTAACATAAGGCCACGGCCGCTTCCTTCCCTCTTCCTTGGCTATCCCTTCCAATGTTCCCATCCCTCCACAAGGCCCCTGTTCAGCATAGCAGGTGAGGCCGCCTGGGCGAGGTCCTGGTCATTCTCCCCAGTTGTATCCCCGACCACGAGTCTGAAGCTCCAGGACACTGCCCTTGAGGCGGTAGAGGTGGGATCCCTCGCTGTGTCCGAGGGAAAAGCCGACCCTGGAGGGTAAACAGATGATGATGATGATGATGATTAATTACCTCAGAAATTGAGCACTGAAATTAAAAGATGCTTTAGCATAAACTATGTAACACAAATATGCATCAAATTTTAGTACTTAATTTTACATCCCTCTATGGGCGTTGATGATAAAATAAAGTCTACGGTCTGTCATAAGAGGAGGCGACTAAAAAGGGGAAATTTACCGAGCTCGATAGCTGCAGTCGCTTAAGTGCGGCCAGTATCCAATATTCGGGAGATAGTAGGTCCGAACCGCACTGTCGGCAGCCCTGAAAATGGTTTTCCGTGGTTTCCCATGTTCACACCAGGCAAATGCTGGGGCTGTACCTTAATTAAGTCTACGACCGCTTTCTTCCCACTCCTAGCCCTTCCCTGTCCCATCGTCGACATAAGACCTATCTGTGTCGGTGCGACGTAAAACAAGTAGCAAAAAAAGGCGAGGGGGAACCAGGCCCCCTCAAGTTGGGAGTGTGGGTTGGCGACCACGGTTCCCCTAGCTGAATCTGTCGTTGCTTCCACTTACTTGTTTACTCGCTCCTACCTTTCCTGTCTGACTTCCCAGGTCATTTCTTGTTCTTTTCCTATCCCAACGATATTAGATTTGCAAGATCTAGACATTATTCCATTGTCGCCTCTTCGCGGTGCTTCCCTATCTTTGGCCGTTACCTTCACTTTTTGAAGTATCGGACTTCTTCCATTTTCCTTCTGATTAGTGCTGGTAGAGGATGGTTACCAAGTTGTTCTTCGCCTTAAAACAATAATCACCACCAGCACTTAATTTTACGTAGCAAGGACGTGACCTGGCCACCCTCATTATCATTTATGTAATGTTACTTTTTCATCTATTAAGCTAAAATTACTTTTATTATTAATACACTACCGGTACATTGGAATTATATAGTTTTTCTTTCCAATGATTAACTTGAATACATACGTAACAGCAGAAAATATCCACAACAATTTGAAAAAGGCAAAACTAGGCATTAAGCAATCAAATAACTACGGAAGCTAAAATAGGCAAAGAAAACTAAATAAAAACTGGTTCTACCGTTCCCAAACGTTCAAAAACATGTTTGTCTCTATGTTACACTTCGATATATCCATCTAGATAAAAATAGTCATTTTGTCTAACTTCCGAGCTCTACTTATTAACTAAGGTAAACTTCTGAAAATATAGTTAAGTACTCGCGTGACACAAAGGCACAAAAACACAGGCGTCGGGTCTTTTTGACATACAGTTGGAAATCCTTTAAATAAAGTTGTAGGGGGTCCGCTGTCTGTAATTCCTTTTGTTTTGCAAAATTTTCAAATATTTATCCGTTTTAGGTCAACTCAAGACCGAATCGGTGGTTTTTACATTTCGTGTCTGTTTGCTTGTCTGTTTGTCTGTTCCACCTTCACGTCGAAACGGCTGGATAGATCTCAACCAAACTTCGTATTTAGAGTATACTCATCCCGGGGAAGGTTTCGATATGCATAACATTTTAAAATCTTTGAAAAGACGGGGGTTTTATAGGAAAAACACAACAGTTTTCCTCCATTTTCTCTTATACTATTGATTTTCTGTAAACTCTGTGGACCGTATTGTAACAGTAAATTTGGTACTTTGGTAGAGATGAGACGCAGGGCGTGTACCAGTCGCTGAAGTGCATACAGAGGGAGAGGGTTTTGTTTAAAAGAAATCCTAAAAACTTTGTTTCAGAGTTTATTAAAAGATTGAAATTAATATCACCTCTGTACAGCGTATACAGTCGAAAATTTTCCTCGTCTTATGGCTGGCGATGTCCTTAGATTCCGGCAGCTCCATTTTCCATAGCAGCGAACCACCATTCGTCACCCGATGGAAGTTCTAGAAGATCTATTCGGTGTTTTGAAGATCCATGGCGTCGAGGTAGTCCTTGTAAATGGTGAACATGAATGAACATCGTTCAGCTCTGGGCGAGTTAGTGCAAAGGCTGCTTCTGCACAGATGATAGAGTGTTTATAAATGCTTTTAACAAAGTCCAAACACAAATGTCTCGGTGAAATGTCACTTAATTTTGTCACGTGTCAAGTGAAAGAAATATTCATAAAATAAAGTCCACTCGGAACTGATTGTCAAGTTTAAAGTTACTGAAAGTTTGTTGCACCTATTACAACGTGAAGTAATGTCACATTACTTAGTTCATTGAAGCACTGTTCAATTTAAATGAAATAAAGATGTTCCGCTCGTGAATCAAACTCGTTCACGTGTTGAAACCAAAAGACGAAATTAACTGAGTACTGACAGTCCTTGGTTTGACTGTCCATAAACTAAATGTACACTGTTCATTAGAATGGAAATGCACTGTTCATTAAAATAGAGATGCGCTGTTCACACCTGCACAGTTCACAGTTCATGACCACAGCTTGCGGATTGGTAAATTAAATTTGGATTAAACACAGTTTATAACTTAAAGTATCGAGTCCTCGGCAAGGAGCAATCAGATTCAAGTCCATAAAATTTCAATTTCGAACACTCGAAAATGTTTGCGGGTCTCGGACACTCGTATAGAGTAACAGTCAATAAATAATGTCCAGACGATACACAATTCACCTCACGTCCTATCGGAGTAAAAGGTTGTCACAATATAAGGAAATTTGAATAAGTCCACATTCAACGTGACTATATTAAAGTCCACGAACTTGAAACTTAGCAGCGGCTTCACGCTCGATTACCACACCCGCGAACTGACGGTGCGAATACTACAGTCTAATGTGCTTATAGAAATCCCGGCCACAAACTGGTATCACATTCTGCAGCGCACTGCTGCTCACTATAACATGCTGCAACACACACTCACATTCCCTTTCACTGATCTGCTGAGCGAAGCAGCACGTATTTATATTTGATCCGAAACTCGTAGAACATTCTCCATCAATCCAGGTTTCGTAGTGCAGCGAGGCATGCTGTGACGTCACCCGCTCACTACGTCACCCGCGCGCAGCTGTCGCTCGCTGTCGAGTTAGTTCTTCGTAAGCGTTCCGGAGCATAACACGTAAGTTTAAGATTTTCATAACGGGGACTTAGTCTGTACCGCCGTTACCGGTACAGTATGTGAAAGGTCTCTTCATAATAAACAACTTTCGTTATGTTCATAATTTACCTTACTCTTCAAATGACGGAGAAATTTGCTATTTTCTGCCGATACCATACTTTGCATTGAGTGACTGACAGACCGACAACGAATATATGGATTACCATGGCAACGTCTCTGACTGCTTGCTAGCAGGGAAGTAATGTATTGCCATTTTCCTCATCATTCCTTTAAATTCGTGGTTGTTCCTTGGGTAGAAGGCAAGAGAGTCGTCAATCGGCCATTCTGCGGGATATTGGCGGAATATCATTGGAGGTTATAACCGTCCTCGAATAGTTTCAGTAATAACACAAATATTCATCTTCTTATCTGATTACCTAAGAATCCCTGCGCCTAAATTTCTCTCCGATTACCGCTTTCTTATATCCATAACTCACACCGGCACAATTTATTGAGGAGCGTTTCATTTTCCAATACATTCACTTGGTATTTACATATTTGTCGTCATCCGGATGTCCTCAGTTATAATCCATTTTCTATTATTTTCATCTTACTAAACTGCATTATATTCTTCCTTAATGACCATGTATGTATGCGAGTGCTAATCCCGAATGCTGGACACTCTTTTCTTTGAGGAAATATTCTAAGCTATGCAAATGTATAACTTTTGCCCCAGGAAAATTCCGAAATATGGATGCAATTTTAACGACGGTGCAGACCTTCGTTTCGGGGTAATTGGTGGCTAATCTGTAGTCGTATCACAAGTCAGAAAGCAAATGGCGTTTCATTTTGGAGAGATCTACAACTTCGGTCCTGTAACTTTTCGTCGTATTTCTATCCCTAATACGTTAAATACAGCTGTATTTATCGATTTCAAGTTGGTTTTGTACTTTTAAACGTATATGTTATCATTTGGCACACTTATAGGAAAGGTAGAATCATGACATTCGGCACGCACATTGACATGGTATAGCCAAATTTTATGATTCTAGCTGTCACATGAGTATCAAAACTGTATGTATGAGTATGAAAACTGTACAAAATGTTTACCCCATTCACTGACTAACTCAATCAAACCCATAAATATAGGAGATACGAGAAGATGTCATTGGACCAACCATGTAGAGCACTGAAAGGGGCGTCTGATGGTGAAGTCCGTTTGTAGATACGTCGTAGTTTCAAAGCAGTAACTATCGAAATAAAGGTCTGCACTTCTAGAGTGTGTCTGTACATTGACAATTTTGGCGAAATTTCTGTACAGTTATCCGTTTCAGGTGTAATAATGACCATCTGCATATATTCAGTTTTGGTGTCTGTCTGTCTGTCTGTCTGTCTGTTTGTCTGTTTTATCTATAACTTGGAAACTACTGGATATATTTCCACCAAACTTGATATTTAGAATCCACCTGTCCTCTGGTAGGTTTTAGGGCAAATATTGTTTCTAAATCGCTGAATTGACTGGGGGATTATACGAAACCGAAACCGTGATTTTGCATTCCCACAAAATGTACACAACCAAACTTAATGTAAATTTACTTGCCTTAATGGAAATTAATTTCTAAGCCTTTTTCCTCATGTGCATCATTTCAGTACGAGGATTAATAAGGGAGATATCATTAACGGACCGTTTTCCGGTACAAGTCCCACCGGACTTAACTCAAGAGCGGGTGCGTGTAAAGCGTATTTTTTACAACCTGAAAACTACTGAAGATATTTGAGTCAAACTTTATATTAACAACCACCTGTCCAACGGTGGGTGTTAATATTGTTAATCATGTTCCCGGAATGGACTGGCGGTGTATAGGAAACCGAAATGGTGATTTTACTCTTCCACAATATATACAGTACAAGACCAACCTGACTGGAAATCGACCAAACGTGATGGAATTCTATCTCTAAAACTTCTTTTCATGTGCATTTTTGCGACAGGAGGATTAATAAGGGAGATATCATAAACGGTCCGTTTTTCAGATAAGTCCAGCGGATATAGCCCAAAAGGTGTTGTACGTGGAGCAGGTTCCTTATCTATCTATGTAAATAAAATCGTAACGACTGTGTGCCTGTACATTGACTATTTTGGCAAAATTTTCCTACAGCTACACGTTTAAGGGGTAATAATGACCATCTGCATATTTTTGGTTTAGTTTCTTGAAAGTCCTAATTTTTACACTCCTTACCGAAGACCCAGATTGCGGCATAATCTGCCAGTCGAAGAAGGATATTGAAATTTGGCAAAATTATACGTTTTAGCCTGTAACGGACGGAAAACTTCCAAGATCTTTAAATTTTTCCATTTTTATCCCGAAGAATATCTATCGAAATATGGAGGCAATTTTAATGATGGTGCAGACCTACGGGAAGTATTATCACATTACGGATGGCACAATCCCCGTTCAATTTGGAGTGATCTACAACCTTGGTCTTACGACTTTTTGTCGTATTTCTATCCCTTTTACTTTTGATTTTTCTCTATTTCTCGATGTTAAGTAAATTTGGACTTTTCACATACATGATTCATACCTTCCATCATTTATAGGAAAGATAGAATCATCAAACTCTACATGAAAATTGGTCCACCCAGTAGCCGTATGTGAGCCATATGTAGCTGTCACTTAATTATCCGAAAAGCAATGCAATGTGAGATAATCTTACACAAATTTTACCCTATTCCACGTTTCTAACTCAATCTGGCCCATGAATAGACGAGATATCAGAAGACCAGCAATTTAGGCCGCTAAATCCAGCGTCTTATGGTACAATCCTTCCTCGATATGATGTACCGTTTAGCAGCAGTTAATCTGTAAATGAAGGTCTGCAATATTGTAAACAAGCACATACATTCGTATGTCGAACTATATATATTCACTGATGTGGATTTTGTAGCGATCGAGAAAGGGCGTGTCTGCTATTGTAATCAGTACTCCCCACTCCGACTTTGACTGGCAGTAGGAATGGGGTCCTTCTCCAATTCCTGTGTAAATGGCATTAATAAGGCAGGCCTACCATTGTAATGAATAATTCACTTCTGGATTTGACTTGCAGAAGGCAAGGTAGCATGCATTGTTGTTTAAAACTCCCCTTAGCCGATTGTGTTTGGCTGTAGGCAAGCGTTCCCGCAGTTATAAACAGATGTACCCATCTAAAATGTGACTGGCATTAGGCATACTGGCCTGCTATTTTGATGGTAACTCACCAACTTCGTGTGACTGGCAGTAAGCTGGCTGACAGTAGGAAAAGGGGCCTGTCATTATAATGATAACTGCACAACTCAATTTTGACTGGTTGTAGGGAAGTTTCCTGCCATTATAATAAAAACTCCTCAATTTGTAATATGTCTGGAAGTAGGAAAGGGGGCTGTATTGTAACGGAAACTCCCCAGATCGATTGTGACCCCGCAGTAGGCAATGGGGCCTGCAATTATAATGTAAACTTCCCAACTCGATTGTGAATGGCAGTAGGCAAGTGAACCTGTCGTTATCATCACAAATCCGTAACAAGCACTTTACATTAGGAACAACGTATGGGGACCTCTCCATGCTGTTTCTCGGATAACGCTAAGAGACATGCTATTTTAAAACAATCTTCTATACTGCATGTACAGTATTTACTTCAATATTCGTATACAATGCAGAATACCGTAGCGAAGCACGGGTACATTTGCTAGTTAAAAATATATACGTCTATACATTGTGTAATATGAGGGTAATTATTAATTCTTGTACACAATATGAAGTCCTGATCCATTTCTGAATGATCAGCTTAGTGGCCTTCTGTTCCATGGGCCCTGGGTTCGTTTCTTGGCTGGGCCCAAGATGTTAATTTGGTTGGTTGACCCCATCCGATCGGGGACTGGATGTTTGTGTACGTCATAATACACATGCTACACACTACACTGCCGACGATTACAGAACGTATACACACTGGTCGGCCAGAACTTTACGACCACCTACTTACTATCGATATAAACCCGTGTAGGCGATAACATCGTCACCTGCTAGTCTGACACACGCACGGTGCATGTGGTATCAGTGAGCGTGCTGTCCGTGTGTAGAATGCGGAAGGCGCGCGATCTATCTGAGTTTGACCGAGGGAAGATCGCGATGGCCGGGAGGCTCGGCACGAGCATTTTTGAAACGACTTGTCGGGTGCTCGAGGAATGCTGTGGTGAGTGTCTTCAAAAAAGTTGCGAAACCAGGGTGAAACCACGTCCAAACGTCGAGGGGTTGTGTGGCCACTCCTCATTACAGATGTAGGACATCGTAGGTTGGGCAGACTGGTAAAGCAAGTCAGGTGGCGAACTGTGCTGGAACTAACATCAGACTTTAATGCTGGACAGAGTACAAGTGTGTCTGAACACACAGTGCACCGAACACTCGTAAGCATGAACCTCCGCAGCTGACGACTCATGCATGTGCTAATGTTAACACGGTGACATCGGCAATTACGACTGAAATGGGCACGTGACCATTGTCAGCGGACATTGGCGCAATGGTAGAGCGTTGCATGGTCTGATGAATCCCGATAACTTTTTCATGATGCCGATGGCAGGGTGCGAATTCGTCGTCTTCCAGGGGAACAGCTCCTTGACAGCTGTACTGCGGGACGGAGACAAGCTGGCGGCGCATTAATTATGCTCTGGTGAACATTCACGTGGGCATCCATGGGTCCAGTGGAGTTCGCGCAAGGCACCATGACGGCCGAGAAGTATCGCACACTGGTTGCAGACCACGTACACCCCATCATGACGATCATGTTTCCGAAAGGCAGTGGCATTTTTCAAAGGATAATGCGCCATGTCACAAGGGCAGGAGTGTGAAGGAGTGGTTCAAGGGACACAGTGGCGAGTTGTAATTGATGCTCTGGCTCCCCAACTCGCCAGTTCGTAACCCGATCGAACACACCTGGGATATGATTGAACGTGACGTAAGAACTCATCGCACCCTCCCCGGAGTTTACGGGAACTAGGTGACTTGTGTGTGCAGATGCGGTGCCAACTCCATCCAGCGACTTACCAAGGCCTCATTGCTTCCATGCCAAGGCGCATCGCCGCTGTTATCCGTGCCCAAGGTGGACATACCGGCTATTAGGTAGGTGGTCATAATGCTCTGCCTGATCAGTGTATATTTTAACGGCGATGGCGTGTGGTCTTCGGGGAGACCTGCTGCAGGTATTTCGAGTTGACTCCCATGGGAGACCTCCCCACTTATGCTCGTGATGCAATACATGCGATGAAATCTAATGGTGAAGGGAACACAAACATCCAGTCCCGAGATGGAGAAAATAACCATGAAGGTCAAAATCCTCGACCTAGCCCGAAATCGAACCCGAGAACCATTGGACTAAAGGCCAGCATGTAAACAAGTTAAACCATGGAACCAAACCATAACGTAACACTTACACATAAAATAATTTTGCTTGACCACTCACTAATTTTCTAGTAATTTCTTCGCATATATCTAGCAGAACACAGACACTCGCATGGGGTAAAATCTCAAAACAGCAGCAGATGCGCAAGAAATTGTTGTCAGCAATGATCCCTACTGCTCTATGACAAGTAAATCAAAAACAGATGAAATTACATTCCGCTGGTGATAGTTTATATTGAACCCTTGAATTATGGGTTTAATATTGCCATCTTTTTCTTCTTCTACTACCGCTTCTCCCACATCTGTGGAGTTGCGGGTGCGAACTGCGTCGCACCTGTGGATTTGGCCCTGTTTTAAGACCGGATGGCCTTCCTGACGCCAACCCTATATGGGAGATATAATCACTGTTGCGTGTTTCTGTCGTGATTTGTAGTGTAGTGCGTTGTCTGAATATAAAGATGAAAGTGTTGGGACAAACAAAAATACCGAGTCCCCGAGCCAGAAGAATTAATCCCATACGACTAAAATCCCCGACCCGGCCAGGAAACGAAACCGGGATTACCTGCTCACATACTCATTAGTGATGGAGAGGCACACATTTCCACATAACTGAAATTGACATTCTTTTAGATCATGTCATATAGATGCTGAAGTAAAACAGGCTCATTGAAAACACCGTAATCTTGGGACTAATAATGCCGGTTAGAATACTATCCAGCGCCTCTATGAGTGTTTCGTTGATCAAAACTCATGAAAGTCGTTCGTCGCCGATCCCCTGTGGGTAGGGGACGCAGACGAACAATACATCCACGATATCTACTGCCTGTCTTAAAAGGCGACTAAAAGGGGCGACCAAGCGTTGATGACATTAGAATCATGAGACTGCTTGTGATTAGTACCATTACGTGCGGTCGACGTTGCTTGCGACTACTACCACAGTGCGAGGAGAACCTTGGGTGTATGTTACGTAGGAGCAGTACCATTACGGGAGGAACACTACGGGTCTGGGAGTTGCGTGTGATAAGTACCATTACGGGAGGAACACTACGGGTCTGAGAGTTGCGTGTGATAAGTACCATTACGGGAGGAACACTACGGGTCTGAGAGTTGCGTGTGATAAGTACCATTACGGGAGGAACACTACGGGTCTGAGAGTTGCGTGTGATAAGTACCATTACGGGAGGAACACTACGGGTCTGGGAGTTGCGTGTGATACTGTAAGTACCATTACGGGAGGAACACTACGGGTCTGGGAGTTGCGTATGATAAGTACCATTACGGGAGGAACACTACGGGTCTGGGAGTTGCGTGTGATAAGTACCATTACGGGAGGAACACTACGGGTCTGAGAGTTGCGTGTGATAAGTACCATTACGGGAGGAACACTACGGGTCTGGGAGTTGCGTGTGATAAGTGTCATCGCATTCATTCTAACGGTCGGTTCCACTGTGTTGAGAAAGGTTTTTCGTAACCTATGAGTATTACCATTTTGAGATACACCATGGGCCTAGGTTGCCTGTGATTAGAACCATTACGTGAGAAACACCACGGGTTTGGCTGGTGCCCGTGATTAGTACCACTATGTGAGCGGCACCGTGAGTATACGTGGCCTGTGATTAGTACCACCATGTGCGAAACACCACGGGTTTTGCTACCAGAGAATGGTGCCATTGTGTGTACACACCATGGGTCTACGTTACGTGTGAATAGTACCGCTATAGAAGGAACACTATGGTTCTGCTTTACCAGTGATTATTATTGTGAAGGGCTGATGACCTAGAATTTGGACCCCTTTGGACAAGAAGTATCCTCTCTGAAGGTAAGGAACTGTGAGTTGGATCCACTGTCTTTTTTTCATAGTCATTTTTTCATCATTCGTTTCAGATTCTAGTCAGTGGATATATTTTAAAATTTTAGTTATTATGTCATTTGGTTGTATCTCGCAGTAGCAGCGGTTGAGGGAGGTACGAGGGTGGGCAGTTGCCACCCCACTTTGTGCGGAAAAGGATATTCTGTTTTAGCCACCTGATTTTCCTAAAGTGTCAGCAAAGTGAAGAACTTAACAATTATTTTAAAAATAGCATGTAACTACGAATTATATATATAAAAAAAAGCAATTTGTACAGTTTGTCTTTTTCAGCTAATTCCTTCCGTTAATTTCCTTAATTATTAAGAAAAATACTTGGCGGAAATGCACAAATTATCGTTTGTTGCGGCTAACAGATTCGTACAGCGCCACAGCAAGTAGTGGAGGCTCGCGCAGCAGCGTGTAGTACTGTATGTGCTATGAGGAATGGTAGCAGGGTATACTTTTGCCAAGGTCATGGACACGGGTATGATTCACCCGCTTGACGCGCGCATTCGTCAATCTGGCTGTCTCACTCAGTAAATGTATATGTTACTTTGTTAATAATAATAATAATAATAATAATAATAATAATAATAATAATAATAATAATAATAATAATAATAATAATAATAATAATGTTATTTGCTTACGTCCCACTAATTACTTTTACGGTCTTCGGAGACACCGAGGTGCCGGAATTTAGTCCCGCTGGAGTTCTTTTATGTGCTAGTAAATCTACCGACACGAGGCTGTCGTATTTGAGCACCTTCAAATACCACCGGACTGAGCCAGGATCGAACCTGCCAAGTTGGGGTTAGAAGGCCAGCGCCTCAACCGTCTTAGCCACTCAGCCCGGCACTTTATTAGTTTGTAGCCAAATAGTAAATGATTTTTTACTTGTATGATCACGTCAACTACTATTTTATTGTAATACATGTGTAGTTATTGTTCCTTTGACGAAAGCTTTATTGTATAGCACTATTATTACCGTACTACAGCTGGTAGACTCAATATTTACGTCTCTATTGAAATTTGTTCAGAGAGCATAAAAATCTTACCATTTTGTAGATTTTGCAATTCCTCCCCCACACACACACACTTCTAATTCTCGATTGCTGCTACTGGTATATAGTACCAACTTCGCCTGGTTTCAGTTTACCTAGAAAGGCATGGACATCTTTAAACAGAATTAGGATAAGCCACGGAAGATACAATATACACAATTCCACCGATGATGTTGTGAACTGGTTGTGGATATTACACTTTAATTTACCTGATCTGTGAATACTGTATATAACTTAAGTGTAATGTGTACATTTCCAACGTATCCTTATTTTCCTATATGAAATAATAATAATAATAATAATAATAATAATAATAATAATAATAATAATCGTCATCGTCATCATATATGCCGAGTGTTATTTCAGAGATCGCCATAGTGCGTTTGCTATGCGTCTTTTAAGAAAGCTGGAAAGCTACTGTAAATCCTCATGTCCCATATGCTATGTGTAATTTAATGGAGCTATCATGACATTTTTCTGACAATTCAGCCCTAATGACCTTATGAATGTCGGCGGTAAGAAAACTCACCAAAAAAGTTTTACACCACCCTTGTATGTCATTGGTCTGCGTTTCTGTCTTGGGTTGTCGTACGCAAAGCGATAAAACGACCCTTAGCATGTTTGTGAACAAGATCACAACTCCACGTACCCCAACCCACATGCTGAATTTCGGTTGAAACTGTAGCTCTAGTGGGGAAATATTACGTGTGTGTTGTAAGCAGCGTAGCAAGCGCCTATGTTGGCACGACGTGCAATAATCAAAATTATGTAAAGAAAGATGCTCACCAAGGGCAGTTGATGGATGGTTCGTGATCGAATATGGAAGGGGTACACGGAGACAGGAACTGGTGATGACTCGCCTCGCACAGGTCTTACAATGGGTTTGTCTGTAGTCGATGACCGTTAGTTCGAATTCCAGCTCGGAGGAACCCTGAACGCAATGCCAACATGCTAAGTAATGATCTTCGGCCGCGGTTCAACTTCAACTGTGAGAAACTGGGCTTTGTTCCACGAACGAACTTAGCAGCTTTTCAACTTTGCACTTCTCAATTTTCAATTCTTGCAAAGAGCAGTCTTTCTGTTCCACCATGATCTATGTTTTACTTTTCAATTTCTTCGCAAAGTGAAAAGTCTTTGCGAATGAGTGATACGATCAAGTTTATTCCAAGGGCAAACTGTATAATACTTCATGATTTTAATACTTTATTTTTCGTGGCGAATTTGACAGTATAATTGTGGTACCGGTAGTTTTAATGTTTTGATCATGGGAACGAAAGAATATTACAAGAAGCTGACTGTGCTAGAAGTTGTCAAGAAGAAAGGGGACATCCTTTTAGGCAACTTTAAAAATAACCTGCTAAATGATGACAAACACATCAATATACAGAAGGAAACTCACCATTCATTAGAAATTTCGTCGGTATATTATGTGGATTATCAGGTCAACGTACTATGTTAGGAGATATTACATTTATTACAACATCTACAACTTTGGTAACAGTTCTCGAAATAATTGATTTTGATGTCCCATGCATTGCTGCTACACCGTGCAGCTGGGCACCATTTCCTAGCCAATGTAAGCATATAAGTATTTTTCCTTTTC
The DNA here is from genome assembly GCF_040414725.1 of Anabrus simplex. Classification (NCBI taxonomy): domain Eukaryota; kingdom Metazoa; phylum Arthropoda; class Insecta; order Orthoptera; family Tettigoniidae; genus Anabrus; species Anabrus simplex. The sequence continues at coordinate 43,255,954 of NC_090268.1, forward strand.
GGAAAGGGTTTGACTTCTTTTTGTGGCATGTTTCAATAAATGACCAATCATTTTAAGAATATATTCAGCCTTTGTTGGGGTAATACGAAAACATTCGCGAAATTCCGACGAAGTGAGGTTATGAAAAATAATCCTGTCTTTGCACGTTCTCTTGTTGGATTCTTCATCATTATCTTCACTTGATGATGACAAAAGCTCTCGTCGTAATATGTTTATATAACTAAACCAAATTCTACGCCGAGAAACTAGTGTGCATACTTGTTAATTAACAGATGAAAAGGGAATTATCTCTTTGCAAGATTTATGAAAACTTTTCACTTCATTTCTTTGCACTTCGCATTTATGTACCAATTGAGGAACATAACAGGCTTGAAAAGTGAAAAGATTCCTAAATTTTCACTTTTCACGTTGCAAGCTAACTCTGAAAAGTGATGATAGAACAAAATCTGAACTAAAAATTACAAAGTTCAAAGTGAAAACTTGCAAAGTTCGTTCGTGGATGAGGCCCCAGGTTGCACGAGGCACAACTTAATTCTCGACGCCCATGACGAGGACCTGCTCTCAGACCTAGACATCATGAGGTACGGTAGAAACTGAGCCAACATCATGCTAAATGGTCTCTCCAGAATTGTCATAAAGTTATTTTCACCAATGAGTGTCATATAGGTAAGTCTTGTTCCTGATGATCGCGGCAAAGTGTTAGGAGGCTTCACGTCTCATACTGTCCAGCACATGCAACAAGGTGGTGGTTCCCTGATGCTTTCGACTGGCATTACGTGGAGACACCGTACGCCACAGGTACAGATGTGCGGTACAGGGACGACATCCTCCGACATGTATCGCCAGGATTTTGAGGCAGAATTTACCTTAACGGACGATAAAGCACGCATCCATCGTGCGATTCTCATTAATGACTTATTTTGTGATCACGATACCACACGACAAGAGTGGTATAGTCTATAGATTTTGCAGAAAATCATCAGCATATGACAACACATAAAATAAATATCTGGGTTTATCTATGAACCCTCAGTCTGTCAAGTGATTTTGAAATCATAAAAATATCAAAACCTGCTCCTGGACGAGTAGATTCCAAATATGGAATTTAGCAATAATGCATTCAGCATTTCTCCGTGATGATCGAGCAGACAAACGAAGAGACATGGAAGCTAAAGACCATTAACAGGGTCCTAAATTGACCTAAAACTGCTAGATATCTCAAAATTGCAAAATGAACGAATGTACTGTACTCTCAACTGCACAAACGTTGGCAGGTAGGTTGATACATTTTTGAAACCCGAGGATATTCGCAAACTGTGGATAACAGGTGACCGAAGAGATGATACGTGGGATCCTACTAACTGTACAATATGTTCATCCTATCCTAAAGATAGTCATTGTCTGCAAAAGCCCATTTTTATGTACGGCAGTGTAGCGCCTATTTATATTGCTTATTAATATTTGTGATTTTGAGTTTCGCAATATGATTATTAATCTTTATTAAATTGATATGGTGTGTCTATGGGCAATTTTATGTATAAACAAGCAGCTTCACGTTGCAAATTGATGATTTTTTTCTTGTTTCAGGTAAGTGGATGATCCTGGGGAGAAGGCAAGTTATCCTGCATTTCAGGGAATGAGTGGCAGCTTACTTTGAAGAGCTGCCAAGATTGTTCCTGCATCAGTTCTACACCTGTGACTAAGTTTGAAGATAAAGTTTACTTAAACAACTGTGAGTTGTTAACAAATTTATAATTTCAATAGTTTCTGTCTCCATTTGGAATTGTATCCTACCCAAATAAACAGCGGATGACTGGAGGATAGTTTTACATTAAGTGCTTTTCTGGATGTAGTATTAATGTTTCGAAGGAATTAGTATTAAAAATAGCAACAAAGCTCAAGACGGTGATGCCTTAATGAACTTTTGCCTAAGGAACGTACTAATATTAGTGATCACAAGGTTCATCAGGAAAAATAGCCAAACAACTTACCAGGTATGAATTCGGACATAAGGGGAGAAAAACTTGATTGACCGAGTCAGTGGCTCCGGGATTTGAATCATGTGGCTGTCAGCTTGCATTCGGGAGATATTGGTTCGCTCCCCGCTATCGGCAGCCGTGAAGATGATTTTCCATGATTTCCCATTTTATCACCAGGCAAATGTTTGATCTGTGCCTTAAATAAAGCCACAACTGCCAATTAACTCTCCACTCCCAGCCCTTCCCTTTCCCATGGTCGCCGTAAGGACCTGTTTGTGTCCATGCGACGTACAGCAAATTGAAAAAATAATCCTGATTGACTATACATTACTGGAGAAAAGGACATTTCAAAGATCTTACCGCTGTTACAACTATGCCCTGAGGTAGCTTTTGAGGCTGACTATAGAACAGTGACAGCAACGTTGGCAGTAGCCAAGATCACTAAACTGAAATAGAAAACGATAAGAAAGAGGAGACTGAAGGAAAATGATGCCCAAAATCAGTCTAGGAAAGAATTACAGAAACTGGCACTAAGGATGGATATTAGCTATCTTGAAGAGACTTAGAATTATTTTAATAATGTATTTGTAAGCTGTGCGGAGAGAACGTGGCAGAACGTCGGGAAAGTGAGAGAAAAGCAGGCACCGTGGTGGAGTGGTAGAGTGGAAGGTAAAATGAAAATTTAAAAGAGGACTCGGGCAGAATTGAAAACACAATGGACTAAAGAGAGCAGATGGCGCATGCACATAATTCCTGAAGAAACTTTGCGAAGTACTCATGCAGAAAATAAAGGACGATTTACACCTGGAAAATAAATTGCTATATGAGATTTCTTGTTTTGTGAAGAAAAGAGAAGATAATACTGACAAAATCGAACGAGATAAAAAAATGACATTTGAAGCACGGCTTGTACGGCTGTATGTTACGAAAGTTGCTACTCATAGGGCTTGTCGTGCTGCAATAGCACTTTCTGGCCTAGTTAGGAAAGCAATGGCAAACTACCACACTCCTTAACATGCTCAATACACCTCATTTTAGCGCCACCATGGGTTTTTATGTATTTATTTATTTACTTATACGGGCAAACAAAACAGCAAGAATCCGATTTACAGAGTTCCGAAATGAAAAAAATATTTATAATTGAGTAGCACAATAAAAACTTTAAAATTAAAGAGCAATGAAGAACAATCATCTGATGACAAAAGTACTGGAAGAAATTTAAAAACTAACAAAATAGCTGTACATACACAACAATTAACAATAAAACATAAAGGCAAATGAAAAGAACGAGGGAAATTACTTAAAGTAAAACGAAGAAAAGTTAAGGCACAGTTAAGATAAATACAGATTTGACACTTAAGTAACGGTATACTACCGTTAAAAAAAGAAATTTACATCATGTACAGTGGAGGGGACATCAATGAGAAGAGAAGAAAAGGAATATGAGGGAAATGAGCTAGGTTGGGTTAAGGAAGAATCGATTAAAAGTGGCATACGAAGAAGAAATGTCTAAGCTCCTCTCTGAAGAATTAAAGAGGGTTGTAATGCGGATAAATAAATTTCTTTGAACAAGAGAGAGGCGGGAATACGGAATGTGAAGTGGTGGATTTACTTTTGCGAGTTGTGAAATGTATGGACAGGTTCAAATAAACCGCCAACAGCGTCATTTCGGAATCTAAGGTCGGCTACTTTCCTGCGAGTAGATAACGGGCGAAGGTTTAACTTATCCAGCACCTGATTGCTGTTCAAGTTTCGACAATCAATTAATCTTGCTCTAATTATATCTTCTCTGTGACCATATAACCTTCGGTGGTGCTGTTTGGGGATTCAACAAGCCTCCGGGCTGATGATCTAATGGATTATACGTCATCAATATAAGCCCGAATTTGATACTGAGTATATCTGTAGTTAACTGCAAGACTGTATTTCAATATTCACTATTACTTATTTTTTGCTACGTGTTTAACGTCGCTCTAACACAGCGAAGTTTTTCGACGATGGAAGATGAGAAAGGGCTGGGATTGAGAAGATAGTGTCCGTGGCCCGATGTGAAAACGGGAAACCACGGAAAACGCTCTTCAGTAGTAACTGCTGGGCTGTGTGGCTCAGACGTTTAAGGCACTGGCTTACTGCGGCCAAGTTGAGAGGTTCTGTCCTGTCTGAGTCTGTTCTCGTTTGAGGGTGCTCAGATACGACATCCTCGTGTCGATAGATTTACTGGCACGTAAAAGAATTGCTACGAGACAAAATTCCGGCACCTCGACGTCTCCGAAAATCTTCCATATAGGTAATAGGACGTAAAACCCAAAACATTATTACTATTATTAGAACTAATCTTTCCTCAAATTCAGTATCTCATTAGCAGGAATTATCATCGCTTAACCAGGAATAGCACCGAAGTTTTACATTATTTTACAAAATCTATCAAGTGGGAGGTGGTGGTGTTGGTGAATATTGTATCAAGAGGAGGTACAACTAGGCAACCATCCTCTATATACACTGATCAGAGAGAAAATATGGAAGGGATCCGACACTTCGAATAAATGAAGGTATCGGTCAAAGAAAGACAAATGCCACCAAGGGCGTCAAAATGCATGATTATTTAGGCCTCCATACGTAATTCCGTCGGGGTCGGAAAAGAACAAGTGTTGACCAAGGGAAGTCAGATGTGAAAGATCAAAGTGAGGAGCCTGGTACAGTTAAGAGGAAGCAACGCCAGGACTGAATTAAGGGCCTCAGGTTGCCAACAGACGCTTCCAAGTATAAACCCCTGCGGATCCTTTTAGTCACCTCTTACGACAGGCAGGGGATACCGTGGGTGTTTTCCAACCGCCCCCACCCCCAGGAGGATGCCAAGTAGGAGCTATGATTGCTCTTCAGTTTTCGTTCTAGTTCGTTTCTTGCCAATTTTCATGACAAAATGTAAATAACAAGCAGCTAGCCGCGTTCTCCATCCGCAAATTATCACGTTCATTTTACAAGGTTTCGAGGGTAATGGAATAATACGCATGATCGCTTGTGGTAATGTAATACTACATCAACAAACACTTGAGAATATATCAAAATGAAATTGGAATTACATTTATTTCCCTGCAGTTTGGTAATTTTTCGAACGTGCTGCGAATTGTTATTATTATTATTGGCGTATGGCAGCAATTTAGATACATACAAGTACACAATATGTACAAATATAAGAACATGTTTCTTGGGAGCAAAATTTAGTTATAATAGAATATCCATTTGGATGATCTACTGTACCCTATAGGGCATAAACAACACTGCAATGTCGAACTTACCTTCTTACCTGCTATTTGATGAATGCGCCAGCCCACTGCAGTCGGCAGGACAGGGTCGTTTACAGGGTTCTTGTGAACGAGAGTAGGGAGATAAAAAAAATAATTTGTTCTGTACGTATGCCTACGAAATGAGGAACACAAACGCACCTACTGACATTTTGAGCAAAAGTTGTGTATTCTTAAATCAACATCTTTTCTTTTGTATTACAATTGACTGCACTAATAGTGCTAAAGTGGATGCCCAAAAGGCTCATATCCTAAATAAGATAAACATCAAAAAAATTATACATTATCTGTTTGATTTGTCGTGCGGAGGATCGATACGTGAACGCAAGAAACAAGTGTGTCCTTACTCGGAACAGCCACGCTGTACCTGCACATAAAGTATATGATGCTAGGGTGAGAAATTGTCCTGCAGAAATAACGCCACTAAAAGATCCCCACATATATTTGGGAAAGTGCACACAACAAAGATAATAAGTTTGAACCTATAACTACAGGCATAACCTTTCTAATCTCGCATGAAACATACCTTCCTTTTATGGATATGAACCAAGGTCCATTCAAACAAACATTATATTTACAAATTTTACTGATTAAGCAAGTTTTCTTAGTGCCCAGTTTCTACTTAACGCATCGCCATTTACCCCAAATAAGAGAGAGTAAGAGAAACAGAAGGGATGAATGAATGAAACCATCGTCACATGCTTGTCTCGCCTGCGAGAAGGAATTCCACCCCTCGTCTTGTATTTTAAAAATGGCTGCGAGACTCCCTGCTGTGCAGGCAAGGGAAACGACCTTCACGTCTTGGGGCTTGAAACGCACCCTCGCACCAAAACAAAAATAAAAACATAACCTAGTTTCCAAGCATGCGGAACACTGCTCTCGCCTCGACCTTGTCTCAACACATGACTAAAATCGCCACAATAATGAGCGAGGAATCACATACATTTCAGTATCTGTCCAATGCCCGTGACAGACCGCCCTGGGTCTTGATTATACAATCTGGAGTATCATACAATGTTATGCATATCCATCTCGCCGTCAGCCTCATGCGACGTGTCCAATTAACCCTCAAGTCTAGGGTTCAATCCCTTACTTGGCATATTACCTAGGGTCGCAAATATACGTGACATAGCCTACGGCTTATTTTCATTACACTCACAGTCACTCCAACACAATATAAACATGGAGTAAACAATTAGATCCTGGCCGCATGCGTGCACTACATTATGCAGACAGATTCCCTTCCCAACATAAGGGTACTCTATCATGATTAACCTATAAATACAAGTAGATATCGTCTGATGCCGGGCACTAAGAAACATTGATTTAATCTCGTACATAAGATTCCCTACGCCTATGTGTACATTCACACATTCATAGACTACCTTAATCCTTGCTTTCATATAGACAATAAAATAAAAATGTGTATGCCTTAATCTAAATTATATAAAGGAAATACCTTCATAAATGGCCTAATGGGCCGTAATCCTACTCCTAACTATATTTACAAATTAATCACCGTATTTCTGCATAACAACCCCCCAACCCTACACATATATATTAATTATTGTTCACTTATCTATCATCTTGGAGACCTCTTTCTCTCTCCGTCAGGGTTAAGCAGTGCCTGCTCAGCCCATCATGGTAGCGATGTGGTCCTGGGTCAATCCTCTGCGTCCAGTCTCTATGGGTTGCTCGTTCATGAAGCCGTCTTCTTGAGGGATGGCTCGTTCATGAGGCCTTCTTCTTGAGGTTGTGGTCGGCAGGTCACGTCTCACACGTCTCTCGAAACACAGCACGAGACTTCACTGGAATGAAATGCCTAATTTATTAACAGCACAGCATTCCCGGTACTTTTATTTAATTTTCGATGCAAAAATCAGTACTGGCGATCTGCGACGTTAAAGTCATTGTTCCCCTTTAACTGCTTAACCGCACACGAATGTATACAGGCAATATCTACTATCTGAAATCAGCACCTAATCGGTCGAACAAATTGTCGTTATCTCATGCTCGACTGATTCATACCCATAAGCATAGCAGGAATAACACAGATGACTTTAGTTTATACTTGCACTTCTTCCGCACTTCACGCTATATTTACGTGGTTACCCGTACCTCTTCATGATGATGTCTACCCGTACGGCATTGTCTACAGTCGGTTAATTAGGCACTTGCGACCTCACTGTAAAGCGTCTAAATACACTCGTACGATTGAATAATTACTGGAAAGTTTACGGATCACCGATTCATTGAATGAACATTAGCGCAACTGCATTAAAGTAATCACCGTCTTTGTCATAAACAAAGGTTTCTGGCGCGAGTATCAGCAGAGCGCGACATACACGGACAGCGGTCTTATCATGGACTGATCACCTCCTTCCACCTTTCTCTGCTCTTATAGCATCCAGGAACCCACGCGACTCGCTGGGAAGTCCCGGGAAACAACTTGAGATTGGCATGTGGCCTCGAAACATTTTCTCACGGCAGTCGGCCTCCCACGTAGTTATTTATTCAATTATATATTAATACACTTTGAGGCATCTATGGCTTCGGAAAATTCTGGCACTGATTCCCATCCTATTACTTTCCTGTAAGACCTTCAAATATAGGAATTATGACTCAATTTCCATATCGTGGTGAGCCTGTCTGTTCCCGCTGAAAATCTCTGTTAAGGTGGCAGGTCTCTCCCCCAGACAAATCCCATCTCTCTTTCTTTCTTCCTCACATATTCCTTCTTCATCGCACATGACCACGCCTTGCCTCGGGAATCCCCTTCTCGATTCCCGCTCTCCGTATAGCATCACGCCCTCACAGTTAGCGTCCTGTTGCGCATTATTTTATCAGCGTTAAATATCCATTCTTATAACTAACAGAATGGTACATTTGCTTCCCCACAAACTAAAGAAAAATATGAAAAATCTTATTTTTTTGTATTTTTCTTTGTATCTGATATTTAACGCTCGCGTGGCTTTTTCTTTCATTTCGAGCCATCCTGTGGCGTTTTCGGAACTTGCTCCAATAGTTCCTCACGCTCCTTTCGAATTCTGTAGTATGTATCCAGTAAAGCCAAGAATTTTCTATTGTTCCCCGAACATTCCGTGCACTCCACTTCAGCCCTTCCTATTATTGCGTTACTTTGCGGCGAAACGTCTTCGACCCTTCCTACATTTAGGGATACTTCGTTCGGATTGTGGTCAAGGGTTTCACTTTCATTGTCGTGCGTCCCCGGTATTTCGTCTGCGCCTACCACGTCTTCTTCTTCTTCTTCTTCTTCTTCATCTTCTACTCCATCATCCTCTTCTCCCTCCATCTCTTCACTCTCGATGTTGTCCTCAATTGGCACTTGTCCTCTGGGAACATAAATTTTAAGATTGGCTGCACTGAATACCTTCTCAGTCCTACCGTCCAAGCTTCGTACCCTGTATGCATTGTTATCGTAACACTGAACTATACGATAAGGTCCCACATATAGTTCGGCAAACTTATGATAAAATCTAGCTGACGGTTGACTGGGAGCAGGGCGACGAATGAGCACTAATTCATTCACTCGTAATGGGCGGTGAAAACGCCTCTTTCTAGTTCGCCTCATTCTACGTTCCGCCTGTGCCTTCAGCTGTTCGGCCGCCCTCCTCACACATATCTCTTGTGACATTCTTGTGTCGGTGGGGCACGGAATAACATTTTGCCATGGGCGACAGGGGTAGACGTTGTGATGTAAAACTGAAGGAATTTGTGCCGTGGATTCGTGTCGTGTTGAATTGATGGACTCGGTGATGATAGGTATCACACTTAACCATTTATAATGTTCTCGTGGACAGTAGATACGACAGTACTTAGCAATCTCTCGCATTATTCTTTCACTTGGGTTTGCTTCAGGATGTCGTATGCTGGATAGCACGTGTTTGATTCCCAGGCGTTCTAACTCCCTTTTAAAAGTCTCAGAAGTGAACTGCGCACCGTGGTCCGATAGCAAATTCTCAGGTTTCCCCATGGAAGGAATTATCTTGTTTTTCAGCTGATTTAGCGCCGTCCGGGTATTCGCCTTCCGTACTGGACATAGTGTTACGTACTTACTGAAAACATCCATGCATACTAATATGTATTTCAAGCCTCTACTCGCTGTAGGAATTGGCCCATACCAATCTATTGCGAAAAGTTTTCTTGGCTCCGTAGGGAGTAACGGTTTCGGTTTTTGCTTTAATAGGTAGGGGTTTGGTTTCACCCGCTGGCATATATCGCAGGTCTTAAGTAACCGCTGAGCTGTAATTCTCAACTTAGGCCAAACGAAGGTTTCTTGTAGCGTCGCAGTAACCTTATCAATACCGGCATGTCCTGTGGCATGATGTGTAAGCCAGATTAATCCTGTCTGTAAATTAGAAGGTACCACTATCTGTAACCGGGTGTGTTCTTCGTCCACAAATTTGTGTAACATGCCATTGAGGAAATGGTAGGATGCAGCCTTCTTCTCTGCTTCAATGTATTCTGGGGTTCCTTGTTGCAGTTCTTTCTTGAAATACTTCACCATGAGACTAGTGGCAGGGTCTTCTAATTGCTCATGTCCTATGTTTCGCAGCTGGTCTAAGACTTCCTGATCTTCCTGTCCCAGTGTTGTCAAGTTTATTGAAACTTCTTCCGGATTCGGATTACGGCTCAACGCATCTGCCAGTACATTGATTTTCCCCGGGCAGTGCTCAAAAGTTAGGTCAAATTGCTGGACATATAACGCCCATCTAGTAACACGCCCACTCGCTAAATTTGTCTTTAATACAAAAGTCAGAGCCTTATGGTCTGTTCGGATTATGATAGGAAAACCATACACATATTTCCTCCAATAATTTAGAGCAGTGACTATTGACAACATCTCTAACTCTGTCGTGGTGTACTTTATTTCATGAGACCGTAATTTTCGGCTCATGAAGGAGAGGTACGTTATTGGGTTTTCTTTCTCGGGTGTTTCTTGATATAGTACCGCACCTATTCCCACTTCTGATGCATCTGTCTGTATCACGAACTTAAGAGCGTAATCGGGATATCCTAACTTCACAGATTTTGCCAACAGTCGTTTAGTATTCTGAAATGCTTGTTCATGTCTCTTTTCCCATTTCCAACGATTATTTACTTTCAATAAGTCTTGTAGTGGAGCGACCGTTTCCGTGTAACCTGGACAATGGTTCGCGAAAAAGAGACATAAACCCAGGAACTGTCTAATATGCTTCACACGACTAGGTGTGGGAAAATTCTGTATCGCGGCTATCTTCGTAGGGTTAGGCCTTACACCTGTTCCATCCACTACATGGCCCAAGAATAAAACGCTTCTCTGACAAAAATGAGACTTCTCGAAGTTTATCTTAAAGTTGCTCTTATTGAGGTCTTCCAGTAACATGTCTACCTTCTTTAAGTGCTCATCCAGGGTCTTTGAACCTATTATTAAATCATCCACATATTTGAGAGTAAACGCCTTTACTTCCGGGCTTAGGTTCGCTTCCAGAGCACGGATAAGAGCGGAATTTGAGGTTTTCACACCGATGGGAAGACGGTTAAAGCGATACGTCTGATTATCGAACATGAAGCCTGTCAGCATGCTTGTTGCAGGGTCTAATACAATATGGAAGAACGAAGAAGTCAAATCGAACGTACTAAAGTATTCCATATCACCGAATTTTGTCAATAAGTCCTTTATGGCCGGGGCACACTCATATTCGGGCACTAAGCAGCCATTTAATACTCGCGCATCCAAACACAAACGGATCGAACCGTTGGCCTTAGGAACCGTACATATGGGGTTCAGGAACGGCGTGGCCGCCTTTGATATTATGCCGTTTCTCTCCATGTCCTCTATTATACTTTTGACTTGGGAAAAGAATTTTTCCGGTATGGGATATGGTTTCTGCTTATATGGTTCCCAATTTGTTACGTTCAAACGGTATTGAAAGTTAGGAATTTTTCCTGGCTTTGAACCAAAAACTGTCGCATTCCGCTCCAAGATATCTTGTAATCTCTTCTTGTCTTCCTCCCCAATTTTAGCTTCCGTGATTTTCCGTGGCTTTATCGCCTCGAAATGTTCTCTCTCCGCTTCGCCCTCTAATTTGGCTACCATGATCTCACATGTCTGAGAAATCCCTTTATGATCCTCGAATTCGAACGCTGGCCTGTCCTCAGATTCACTTATGTTCCCGTCTCCTGCTGCAGTTAGCCAGATTCTTTCCTCCTGGTGGTAATCCTCATTCTGATTCATCTTAACTTCTTCGGGTATCGGACTTAAGTGTAATCTAATAACATTGTTACCCATGTCAATATTTGCCTGATGTTCGCGAAGAAAATCTGCTCCTAATATCAGGTTATACTCCATTTTCGTGAGCACTACGCACGGGTGATATATGACTGATCTGCCTATTTCAATGTCCACTAAGACTTGCTCCTTGCATACAGTTGTCTTATCTGGTACGATCCCTCTGACTTTCAGCTTAGCGATAGGAATGGAAGGAACTCGTGTTCTAGTCTTAATTTCTGACAGCAATGCTTGAGAAATAACGCTGATTGACGCGCCTGTGTCTACCAAGATACGTGTCTTTAAACCATGTATACGTGCATATATTATTGGTAATTCTTTAACCGTCTTGACATCAATTTTAATGTGGTCGTCTAATAAGTCCTCAGGCCTTATTACCCAACTGTCTACTGTCACCGTCATCCATCCTTCTTCACTGCCCTCCCCTTCAGGGTTTAGGCTATCTCCATTTGTGGACCTTGTAGTTTTTTTTTAGCTCCCGCACTCCCCCGACTATACTCAGGCGCGTGAGGGTTCAAGTTACACCCTCGGTTTTCGTTAATGTGTTGCTGCAGTTCTAGACTCTGTGCACCGCACTGTATCGGATTCGCCTGCTGGATGGCATTCCTCCAATTCTCTGAATTGTTACGTTCTTGCTCTAGCTTGTTCACATACTGCCTATGTTCTCTCTCACGTCCCGACTCACAATGTCTGTAATCATTTCTGTGCTGTTGGTGGTCCCGCCTTCGACTCTGGTTCCAGTCGGAGTAAGGTTTTCTCGCCACGTTCCTTCCCTCGTACCGTGGACGATATTGTCTATCTGGCGGTCCGGGGTTATGACCTGCCGGCGAAACGTCTCTCCTTTCTTTGTAATTTCTATATCTTTGCTGATTATTCCTATACCAGGGTCTTCCATTCGATCCCCTTTGTTGTCGGTTTTGTCCTTCCTCTCTCATCCATCTTGATGTCTGGGTACCCGAGTCCTGAATTTCTTGCCGGCTATTTCTTCCGTGTGGGTGTTCTTCTGGCATCACCTCCAGCGTGTTTATCGCTTCAGTATGCCGAATACGAGGCTGATTCTGTACCGAAGTTTGATCTAATTGCCTTAAAATCGTTTCAGCCTCACCAGCTGTATCGACGTTGGCGGCTATCAAAATTCTTTGCACCTCGACCGGTAGCTGTTTCATGATGGTCGTAATAACTTCTTTCTCTGGAGGTGGGTGGTCTAGTTCCCGCATTTTAATTAGCTGTGAAATGAAAAAATCATTAAAGCGCGTGGGCAGCGTGCTAGCATATCGTCTAGTATATAGCTCCAGTCTTAAATTCTGTTGGACCGAGAGGCTCCAGTATCTCCTGAGAAAAGCTTCCTTAAAGTCCTCATAAGACTGGAAGGTGTTCTTGAACGCAGTCATCCACTGAGACACAGTCCCTCCTAAAAATCTCTCTACTGTTCGGAGTCTTTTCTCCTTCGGTATCCGACAATCTTCCATGTACTCTTCAATCTCCCTGAGAAATGAACGGGGAGTGCATTCGCCATTAGCTACGAACTTCTTAGGTTTGTCCTCGTTTGACCTCACTATATTATACACGGGAATGATATTGCCATTCTCCGGCATTGAACTCGGTCTCATTGGCTTCTGTATATTCAAAGGCTCGTTAACCGCCGCTGGCTCACTTAAGGGATTGCCCTCTACCTTAATTTCTACCGGCACCTTTATTTCGTTTGATGACATCAGCACCCCTTCTCCTTTTCCTCCCCGATACTCATACGAATTTTTCTGTTCTAGTTGCTGCTTCATTTGTCCTACTTGAAGTTCTAAACCTGACATTCGGGCAGTCATTTTCGTCTCGGTTTGTTCTACTTGAGCTTCAAGACTAATCATTTTTGCCTTCGTCTTTTCTTCAATTCGTTCCATCCTGTCAGCTACTTTCTCATTTACTGCTCCTATCCTAGAATCCATCTTCTTTTCCAACAACACCAGGCCAGAGCTAGTTTCATCTATCTCCCTCTTTATTTCATCTATGTCCACAGTGTATGCTTTCAACTTCTTCTCTACCAGAACTTCATTGTTAAGGGTCCTTTCCTCTAGCGTCCCTACTACTTCTTTCAACGTGTTAATTTGTTCTCCTGTTTCCTTCTCCATGTTTGACACCTGCCTCCTCAATTCCTCTGTATTCTCCAGGCAACAAATGCGCACTTTTTCTATTTTCTCATCTAATTCCCCGAGCCGTGTCTGCGTCTGCTGATTGTCCGCCATTAACCGGTCTAATTTAGCATTCGTGTGCTCTTCTAAAGCCGTTAATTGTTCTTTCGTACGGGCTTCTAGTCCTATTAACTGCTCCTCAGTTTTATTTATCTGTTTTTCACTTACGTCAATAACCTGCGACTTTACAGCGGCTATCTGTGTTTCTACCTCGGCCATTTGAGCCTTTAACTCCACTTTCTGCTCTTCCCTGACTTCAGCGATCTGCGCTTTGACTTGTCCTAACTCCTCCATCAATAATTCCCGAAAACTTTCAAATGTCAGCGACATTTCTATTACAATGAGAATACGCCAACCCTTCCGCAGAGAAATCTGAGGTCTTTCTCCGCACGACACCATAACTCCAAGTTTCATTAAATTTCTATCCATCAACTTATGCTCTGTCACTATACCTATGAACCACAAAATTGATAAATTTTGAACAAATGCAAATAATATGTTGTTTAATTTGACCGAAATAAAGGTGTAATCTGGTAAAAATGGTTTATCTGAAAGAAATCATCCTCACAGAGATCGATAACCTATCATTACTTTTGACAACAATCTCCTGTACCTATCTTCGCCATTACTAAATATGCACTAAGATTCGGACAGATTCAATGCCAAACTCTAGCTTCTCTGTCCTGGTTCCTCGTTTATCACAGAAAACTCATAATTAATGATCCACTCTCATTCAGCCACGTTTTGTATCCTAACTTGGATATTCGTAGCGTCAGCATCCTATACTCTCGTCACACACAACTAAAGCAAATTAGTACGTTACCGGCGATGTTGTTATCCTCCCTCACGATACTCTCGCCACACGCCTTTGGGGGCCATTTTAATGTACCCTATAGGGCATAAACAACACTGCAATGTCGAACTTACCTTCTTACCTGCTATTTGATGAATGCGCCAGCCCACTGCAGTCGGCAGGACAGGGTCGTTTACAGGGTTCTTGTGAACGAGAGTAGGGAGATAAAAAAATAATTTGTTCTATACGTATGCCTACGAAATGAGGAACACAAACGCACCTACTGACATTTTGAGCAAAAGTTGTGTATTCTTAAATCAACATCTTTTCTTTTATATTACAATTGACTGCACTAATAGTGCTAAAGTGGATGCCCAAAAGGCTCATATCCTAAATAAGATAAACATCAAAAAAATTATACATTATCTGGTTGATTTGTCGTGCGGAGGATCGATACGTGAACGCAAGAAACAAGTGTGTCCTTACTCGGAACAGCCACGCTGTACCTGCACAAAAAGTATATGATGCTAGGGTGAGAAATTGTCCTGCAGAAATAACGCCACTAAAAGATCCCCACATATATTTGGGAAAGTGCACACAACAAAGATAATAAGTTTGAACCTATAACTACAGGCATAACCTTTCTAATCTCGCATGAAACATACCTTCCTTTTATGGATATGAACCAAGGTCCATTCAAACAAACATTATATTTACAAATTTTACTGATTAAGCAAGTTTTCTTAGTGCCCAGTTTCTACTTAACGCATCGCCATTTACCCCAAATAAGAGAGAGTAAGAGAAACAGAAGGGATGAATGAATGAAACCATCGTCACATGCTTGTCTCGCCTGCGAGAAGGAATTCCACCCCTCGTCTTGTATTTTAAAAATGGCTGCGAGACTCCCTGCTGTGCAGGCAAGGGAAACGACCTTCACGTCTTGGGGCTTGAAACGCACCCTCGCACCAAAACAAAAATAAAAACATAACCTAGTTTCCAAGCATGCGGAACACTGCTCTCGCCTCGACCTTGTCTCAACACATGACTAAAATCGCCACAATAATGAGCGAGGAATCACATACATTTCAGTATCTGTCCAATGCCCGTGACAGACCGCCCTGGGTCTTGATTATACAATCTGGAGTATCATACAATGTTATGCATATCCATCTCGCCGTCAGCCTCATGCGACGTGTCCAATTAACCCTCAAGTCTAGGGTTCAATCCCTTACTTGGCATATTACCTAGGGTCGCAAATATACGTGACATAGCCTACGGCTTATTTTCATTACACTCACAGTCACTCCAACACAATATAAACATGGAGTAAACAATTAGATCCTGGCCGCATGCGTGCACTACATTATGCAGACAGATTCCCTTCCCAACATAAGGGTACTCTATCATGATTAACCTATAAATACAAGTAGATATCGTCTGATGCCGGGCACTAAGAAACATTGATTTCATCTCGTACATAAGATTCCCTACGCCTATGTGTACATTCACACATTCATAGACTACCTTAATCCTTGCTTTCATATAGACAATAAAATAAAAATGTGTATGCCTTAATCTAAATTATATAAAGGAAATACCTTCATAAATGGCCTAATGGGCCGTAATCCTACTCCTTACTATATTTACAAATTAATCACCGTATTTCTGCATAACAACCCCCCAACCCTACACATATATATTAATTATTGTTCACTTATCTATCATCTTGGAGACCTCTTTCTCTCTCCGTCAGGGTTAAGCAGTGCCTGCTCAGCCCATCATGGTAGCGATGTGGTCCTGGGTCAATCCTCTGCGTCCAGTCTCTATGGGTTGCTCGTTCATGAAGCCGTCTTCTTGAGGGATGGCTCGTTCATGAGGCCTTCTTCTTGAGGTTGTGGTCGGCAGGTCACGTCTCACACGTCTCTCGAAACACAGCACGAGTCTTCACTGGAATGAAATGCCTAATTTATTAACAGCACAGCATTCCCGGTACTTTTATTTAATTTTCGATGCAAAAATCAGTACTGGCGATCTGCGACGTTAAAGTCATTGTTCCCCTTTAACTGCTTAACCGCACACGAATGTATACAGGCAATATCTACTATCTGAAATCAGCACCTAATCGGTCGAACAAATTGTCGTTATCTCATGCTCGACTGATTCATACCCATAAGCATAGCAGGAATAACACAGATGACTTTAGTTTATACTTGCACTTCTTCCGCACTTCACGCTATATTTACGTGGTTACCCGTACCTCTTCATGATGATGTCTACCCGTACGGCATTGTCTACAGTCGGTTAATTAGGCACTTGCGACCTCACTGTAAAGCGTCTAAATACACTCGTACGATTGAATAATTACTGGAAAGTTTACGGATCACCGATTCATTGAATGAACATTAGCGCAACTGCATTAAAGTAATCACCGTCTTTGTCATAAACAAAGGTTTCTGGCGCGAGTATCAGCAGAGCGCGACATACACGGACAGCGGTCTTATCATGGACTGATCACCTCCTTCCACCTTTCTCTGCTCTTATAGCATCCAGGAACCCACGCGACTCGCTGGGAAGTCCCGGGAAACAACTTGAGATTGGCATGTGGCCTCGAAACATTTTCTCACGGCAGTCGGCCTCCCACGTAGTTATTTATTCAATTATATATTAATACACTTTGAGGCATCTATGGCTTCGGAAAATTCTGGCACTGATTCCCATCCTATTACTTTCCTGTAAGACCTTCAAATATAGGAATTATGACTCAATTTCCATATCGTGGTGAGCCTGTCTGTTCCCGCTGAAAATCTCTGTTAAGGTGGCAGGTCTCTCCCCCAGACAAATCCCATCTCTCTTTCTTTCTTCCTCACATATTCCTTCTTCATCGCACATGACCACGCCTTGCCTCGGGAATCCCCTTCTCGATTCCCGCTCTCCGTATAGCATCACGCCCTCACAGTTAGCGTCCTGTTGCGCATTATTTTATCAGCGTTAAATATCCATTCTTATAACTAACAGAATGGTACACTACTATATGGCTTACTCTGTTGGTTCCAAAACCTCACTCGGGCTGCTTGTGTAGAAACATCGTACACATTCACTTACAATATGGAGAATCGTCTGCCGAGAGGCAACACAGTCGCACAATGGGGATGAAGTATATTTTAACTTATAAAAGGCATCCTTGCATCGTCAATGATTTGTTCTCACCCGATTCAGAGTGGCCCAAAGCTTATGCAGTATATGATGTCCACCAGGAAGATGTTCACCAGAAAAGACGTTGTGTGGGTAACTGTCTGTGGCAACTTTCCAGCAACTTCACCATTCTTCTAAAGGGTTAAAATTCCCATCAGCCAATGTGACAGCATCACGCAAAGGTGGATGACGTGACTTGAGCCTCTTACCTTGAGAGCGCGAATATCATCCAAAACAGCCAGTTGAAGGTTCATTTAAATCTTCTTGTACTCTCGAATGGGAACATTTGATTTTCTTAAATCAGGCGGCATTATACCTGACAGAATTGGGAGCCGATAAAGGTGTGGACAGGATAGTACCAGATATTAACCGCATACTGGCATTCAGTTGAGTATCGTGAGTCTTGTCTACGGGCTATTCGGCCAAACTTGTGCACAGTACTCGTAACAGAAGAAAACCAGTCCCAAAACAAAATATATTACAGTCTTTGCTGAAGAACCCCAACTTGAGCCACACAACTTCTGAAGGATACTATTACGTGTTTGAGCTTTCTGGACAGATTCATAAGATGTTGTTTGTAAGATAGTGTGCGATCTAGTGTAATGCCCAAATATTTTGGATATAAGCTGTGCTGAAGTTCACGATGACAAAAACGAATGTGAAGTTTAATGCCAGCTTGGCGATTATTCAGGTGAAAACAGGGCACTTCTGTTTTGTTAGGGTTAGGAATCAGTCGTCATTTCTTTAAGTACGTTTCAAGTGAAATCAGGTCTCTTTTTGTAGCACTTCTTCTGTCACACTAAGGTCTCGATGATGAGTGGCTAGTGTTATAACATCAACATAACAGAATTTTCGTGATGATGTTTATGGAAGATCGGAGATATACAAATTGAAAAGTAGGGGAGACAGTATGGATCCTTGAGGTAATCCAAACTTGAGCTTCCTTTCTGTACTCATACTATTTCCCGTACACACTCATAATCTTCTGTCACTGAGCATATTATTTATAATCTGCACGATGGTCCTACAGGGTACAATTCGGAGAAGCATGTAAATTAATCCTTCCCTCCGGACTGTGCCAAATGTTGCTGTAAGATCAGTGAATGCGGTTGAGGTCTTGAGTTGTTTCTGGAAACCTGCTTCAGTGTGGGATGTCAGTGAAAGCACTTGATCGCAGCAGCTGCAATTTGGCCTGAATCCGACGTGATCATCAGGAATAAGCTGAAAAACAATTGCGAATTATTAATATCGATTCGTAATTTCATACTGTCAGGCACTGTATTCCATATTACGCCTCGCGGGCCTGCCTCCACCGTGCCAGGGACATATCAGCTCCTGCTACTGTTGGATCGAAATCCCCATGTCAGTACTCATTCAATGAACAATCTTACTCTACTGTTGCACTATTACAATTGGTAATTTTATGTATTTTTCTAACCGTGAAGTCATTAATCGGCGCCTTTCGATAAAGAACGTTACATGTCACACTGTTGCTAACGTAAATGTATAAACTCCTCGGAGTTCCAACACTGGAGCAAGCTACGTATAATTTACCATGAGAGAAACTCGGAGTTTCCAAATTAATCCCTGCTACTACTCCCTCTAATGATGGAGTTCAGATGAAATATTCATAGCAGTGTTTCCAATTACTGCAATGTGCGGCTGTGGTACAGATGTTGTCAAGAGTAAGTCATTTTAGTAGGATGATTTGAAAGTTACAGTACATGTGTTCAGAATTCAACTTCGAAGGTAATCTGTTTGGAATTAATTTATAAATGACATAAATTACGAAAATATGATGAACATACGCAATTCTTCGTTCTCAGTCTCTGAACCTGATCACGTTCAGAATTCCAAATAGCGTGGTCCAATCAACACTATCGAATGCATTTTATAGATCTAAGGACGCCATGTACGTTGGCTTTTCATTATTAATTCGGTCTAAGTTCAGATCTAAAGTCAAGATTCCTTCACGTATTTCCACACTTCTTATGAAGCCAAACTGATTTTCTCGATCCTGCCGAAAATCGGATGGCAATTCCTCTTGTATCATACATCTTATACGCTAAATGAAATAACCCCGCCGTGCTGGTTTCTTCGGAGGAAGTCAATAATTTAGAGGGAATGTCTTGTTTCTGTTTAGGTCTCTCATAGATCTGTTGAATTATGTCCTAAAAATTTGGTCATCCATTTCATCAGCACCAGCAGCTTCTTCTAGTTACAGAACCATATCATCTACGTCTTTACCTTACAACTGTTGGTTATGTTTCTGCCATCTTCCTGCCTTATCTTCTTTCCCTAGAAGTGCTTTTCCAACTCAGCTAGTAATATTCATATACTGAGTTTTCCTTTCTTCAAACGTTTCCTTGATTTTCCTGTATGCAGCAATCTACCTTTCCTAGGACCATACAACCTTTAACATCCTTGTACTTCTCTTTCAGGCTTTATTCCTTTGCTGCCTTTCACTTTCCATCTACTTCATTCTTTAAAATTCTGTATTCTTTCCTGCCCTACTTTTTTTGCATTCTTGCATTTTCCTTGTTCATCAAACGGGTCTAGTATCTCCTGAGTTATCCACTGATTATTAGTTGATCTTTCCTTTCTTTATAACCTTTCTTCAGCAGCCCAACTGATCTCATTCTTCACGACTGTCCACTCTTCCTCTATTATGTTTTCTTCAGCCTTTGCATTTAGTCCTTGTGCAACACGTTGCTTGAAACAATCCCTCACGCTCTTTTCTTTCAACATGTTGGATCCAATCTCTTTGTATCCCTCCCTTTCTTTAATTTCTTCAGCTTCTGATCGCATTTCATGACCTACATGTGTCAGTCAGAGACCACGTCAGCTTCTGGGAAAAGCATACAGTCTATCGCCTGGTTTCTCAATATCTGCCTAATCATACTGAAGTCTATTTGATACGTTCCAGTGTCTCCAGGTCTTGTCCATGTATATAGCCGTCGTTTTTAGGTGTTTGAACCAAGTGTTAGTAAGGACTAAATTATGGTCTCCACGAACCTACTACGCTGGCGTAGCAGGGGGAGAGGTGATACTCCCACGTGGCGCGTCTCAGGTGGCGGATAGGGGGTCCTAACCGGCTTGCCGGCGGACTTGAGAGAAATAAAATACCTCTCGCGGACCAGACTCACTACCCCTGTGGGCGAGGGACGCAGATGAAGAATACACCCACGGTATCCCCTGCCTGTCGTGAGAGGCGACCAAGGGATGATTGAATTAGAACCATGAAACTACTTTTGATTCCTACCATCACGCGGGGAACACCATGAGTTGCCTGTACTTGCGAGTAGTACCACTATATTAGGTACGAAATAGGTTTGTGATCAGCAGCAGCAAAGAGCAGGTTCTCCTGTGGGTTTCCAGTACCCTTGCGTCGTACCCATGTGAGCAACACCGCTGGTCTGGGCGTTGCCTGTGAGTTGTACCACTATATGAGCGACACCGTGGGTCTGCGTTGCCTCTCATTAGTACCCACTATGTGAGGAACACCACGGAATAACGGCACCCGTGACTAGTACACCTAGGTGGGGAACCTCATCGGTTTGCGTTGGCTATGAGTGGCGCCATTGTGTGAGAAACACCATAGGTCTGCGTTACCTGTACGATGTACAATGCTTGTGAGTAGTACCATCTTGTGTGGAACACTGTGAGTCTTCGCTACTTTTGATTAGTACCCCAGCATGACAAATACCATGGTTCTACTTTACTCGCGACATGTACCGTTCTGTGGGGCCTTAGACATGGAGTTTGGACCCCTTTAGACATCAAGCATCCTCGATTCAGGATTATGCTTTATAAGTGGTCCCTTGGTCAGTAATACTATTATTTATGATCTTTTTTGCGTCGGATCCACTGTTTTATGTTTGTTTGTTTATTTTTTTGTGGTTCATGTCCATCCATTCATTCTTCATTAATTTTTCTTATTTTGGTCAATGGATGATTTTGAACTTTTTGTTGCCATTTCATTTAGTACCATTAGGGGCCGATGACATCGATGTTAGGCCCCTTTAAACTACAAGCATCATCGTCATCATCATCAAATTATGGTCTGTGCAGAATTCAACCAGCTAACATCCTCTTTCATTCCGTTGTCCCAATCCGAATTCTGCTGCACTACTTTCTCTTCCTTGGCCTACCATTGCGTTCCAGTCTCCAGTCACAATTAGGTTTTCGTCACCTTTTACATATTTCTTTGAACCTTCTACCTCTCCATATATTCTTCCGAGTTCTTCATAATCTGCTGAACTGGTACGCATATAGACCTGCACTATTGTGGTGGGCATTGACTTGGTGTCCATCATGACACAATAATTCCTTCATTATGTTGGCAGCTTACTCGCTGGACTTTTACTTATTCATTATCAGACCAACTCCTACATTTCCCCTGTGTGTTGATAATTCTGTAGTCGCCTGACCAAAAATTGTGCACTTCTTGCCAACTTATACAAATTATATCTAACTTTACATTCTCAGATTTCAGATTCTCTAACCTACCACAACGATTGAAACTTCTTTTTTGTTAAAATTGGCTTAACATCGCACCGACACAGATAGGTCTTATAGCGACGATGGGATAGGAAAGGGCTAGGAGTGGGAAGGAAGTGGCCGTGGCCTTAATTAAGGAACAGTCCCAGTATTTGCCTGGTGTGAAAACGGGAAACCACGAAAACCATTTTCATGGCTGCCGACAGTGGGGCTCGAACCCACTATCTCCCGAATATTTAAGGTTATGTAGTTAAATTCTGTTGGAGAAGAGTAACTCAGCATTTAGCTTTAAAACATGTTCAACTGTAGTTACAATTAAATATCAATTTACGTAAAATTAAATTTGTAGTTACATTTCATGTGTGGATTAGCGGAATAAATTTAATTGGTCATGATGTAACTCATCTTTTACGTTATTATGAATTGTATATCGAGTGTTGGTTAATGACCTTTACAAAACGTTATACGTTCCACATTCTCACATCCTAGAGATAGCCGTGCTTCGGAATTCTGTTGCTATTCTGGTCGTTACTAGTTAACTGGCCACAAGAAGCGGCAGCCAAAAGCCCGCAATAGTGTGCTAATCTACCCATTATTATGCAATTAGTGCAATTTCATGTCGACTACTGTCTGCGTGACATGGTTAAATCTTGACCTCTCACTACAGTTTCCGCTCTGGGGGTCCTGTTAATTAATTTCTCAAGCGGCAGTTTGTCTCCGCCTGAAATCCTTGAGTCAATCTACTTATTAGGGAGATTAATTCACTAAACGTAACATACATTCATGAAATATCATTGTAATGACCTTTATAATTGCGTCTCCTATAGATAAATAGCTGCTCTATCAATTGTTGACAGGAAGATCAGTTATTTGTACGAGCAAAGTTTTGTGGTTTATATACTGAGTGTTCTACATAGAACTGGAAGTTGAAGATATCCAATTATGAATTGAATACCTAAATTTCTTTTTGGTATTGGTTTAACGACTTATTAATACATTGAGTGTTTTCGGTGACGCAGAGTTGGTAAAAGTGCTAGGATCGGGAGGTAGCGTCCGTGGACTATGCCTAGATTTATCAGGTTTTCCTTTATTTGAAGGTATGCTTATTAGAATAACTAAATTCAAGATTTGTTTACACGAGCTGCATAATGATGGGTTTCTAGTGGCGTAGGCCTATAGCTTCCGAAGGGGCCTGGTGCAGGGCGTTTCCCGGGAGACCGCCTAGAGGCGACCTGCATATGTGTGTGGATGGGGGCTTGTGCAAGATGATTTCTATTAATGAAAAGGGCACACACACACCGAGCGCCCGAACGAGATGAATTAACCAGATAATATTACAGCAGTTCTAGCTAGGGGTCTTAATTTCGCTGTCGCTCCCTCTAAAATTCCCACTGAGGAGTTAGTTACTTCCATCGAGGCAGCCATCCACAAACTACCTACGGATGAGGCTGAGGAGTTAAGACAGAAATGTGTGAGACTCATAAGGCCTGCTGTTATACCCGCGCCCAATTTATCAAGTGGCAATAGGACAGCTCTGAAGGAACTCAGAGATGATTCAGAACTGACCATTCTCTCAGCTGATAAGAGTAATGCGATGGTGGCTATGGACGCTGACGAGTATAAGAATAAGATCTCGGCTATATTGTCAGAGCCTGTTTACAGACTGAGCTCACGTGACCCTACCACTCGTGTGTCCAACGCCATCGTGAAGCTCTTAAGGCAATCCTCAGTTCCAAAAGAGGAGGCTAAATATCTGTCCACGGGGGATACAGTGCCACCTAGATTATATGTACTTTCATATATTCCTAAATAAGACGACCATTATCACCTTTTAACTCAATACCTTCACGACTAAGGAAGATTAACGCCAGCAATGTACAGTGTTCATGTACTTTGCCCTCAAAACCTAAATTTCGTGAATGTGTCGGTTACAACTCGTGCGGTAAACTCTATGGAACTTAAATGATCGGAAATGGTGGTATCTATACTTTGCGTTACGTAAAGGTTATTAGATGCAACAGAAATTCCCGGAAATTCCAGGCAATGTTGGCTGGTGTTGACACTGTCGCATTCCTTCCAGAACTTGTCCCCTTGCCCTGTTTTACAACTTCCAACCCATTTGTAAACTGTTTTCCGCGACGCCCATGTTCTCCACAGACTGCCACCAAACGCCGATGAATTTCTGTAGTGATCACGCCTTTTTTTCCATAGGAAGCAAGTCGTATAGCGCTGTTCCTGACAGTTACTTTCCATGTTGTCTGCTCCTACGCTGACAGTGTTGTTATGAAATGGCTACGACGAGTGCATTCGTTTTCCCCTGTGCGTGTGCTGCTACCCAACGGTGGAACAAGACACTAGTTACACGTCAGAACCATACCCGGATGTACAACAATATAGTACGCCCCTCGTACTTGATGCACTTTACTGATTCTATTAAATGTAGCTATAACATTACTTAGCATATTTAAAAATAATCATAAAAAAAATTCATGTGTTTGGAAACGACAAAATAGTGGCCATGATACGCCAACATTTGACTAATTAATGATATGCAATGGCATATGATTATATTATTTCTAACCATGTAGGCATATTATTAAGAAATAATGTGTTTATCATACTAAATTTCCTCTTAGTACTCATTTGCATTGCTACGGAAAGAAAAGTTTAATACACTCCAATCTTTCCATGTTCGAAGGTGTATGTCACCCCTTAAAAGCCTTTATCCACCACAATTCATGAAGTTTGCATATGAGTTTCTACGAACAGAGCCAATGAATATTCTCTTTTATCTCCGCAGTGGTACCACCATATACTGCAACAGGACAACAGGCGCGTTGTTACGATTACAGAACCCTGACGATTTCGCTTGCAGATTTCTTTCTCTCACAGATCTAAACAAAGAAAATGACAGGCATCGGACGGCTTTCTTGGTATTTAATCAATGTTCCAGTAAACCATACTGAAACTATAACGATAAATATGAACGCACATATTTACATTGTTTAAATAGTTTAAACATTCACTTTCCACCCCCTGTGGGTGGAGGACGTAGATGAAGAATACACCCACGGTATCTCCTGCCTGTCGTAAGAGGCGACTAAAAGGGGCCCCAGGGGCTCTTAACTTGGGAGCGTGAGTTGGGAGACCACGAAGCCCTTAGCTGTGTCGTGGCATTGCTTCCACTTACTTGTACCAGGTTTCCCACTTTCATCTATACTGTCTGACCTGTCTTGGTCAACTCTGGTGCTTTTCCGACCCCGACACTATTAGAGCATTCGATGTCTAGAGAGTCACTTGCTTCATTTTTCTTCTCTTTTTCTCTGTCTACCCCTCTGTGGGTGGGAGACACAGACGAAAATTACACCCACGGTATCCCCTGCCTGTCGTAAGAGGTGACTGAAAGGGGCGACCAAAGGATGATTGTATTAGAATCATGAAACTACTTGTGATTAGTACCATCACGCGTAAAACACCATGGGTCGCCTTTACTTGCGAGTAGTACCACTATGTTAGGTACACAATAGGTTTGTGATTAGTAGCAGCAGAGAGTGGTTCGCTGTGGGTTTCCAGTACCCGTGATTAGTACCACTATATGAGCAACACCGTGGATCTGCGTTGCCTGTGATTAGTACCCACTATGTGAGGAGCACCGCGGGAATACCGGCGTTCGTGATTACTACACGTAGGTGAGGAACACCATGGGTTTGCCTTGCCTATGGGTGGCGCCATTGTATGAGACACCATAGGTCTGCGTTACTTGTGCGACGTACAATACTTGTGAGTAGTACCATAATGTGTGGAACACCGTGAGTCTACGCTACTTTTTATTAGTACCGTAACATGACAAATACCATGGTTCTACTTTATTGCTTTATGGGGGGGCCATTGACCTGAATTTTGGACCCCTTTAGGCAACAAGCATCCTCAATTCAGAATTGTGCTTCAGAAGCAGTACCTTGGTCAGTAATACTATTGCTTATGGTAGTTTCTGGGTCGGATCCAGTGATTGTTTTAAATTCATATCCATACATTCATCCTTCAACATCACGTTTTTAAAATTCCGATCAGTGGATGATTTTGAACTTTTAAATTGTTATTACGTTTCGTCTCATTTGGTACTATTAGAGGCCTATAAATGTGAACGCACATATTTACATTGTTTACACAGTTTATACATTCACTTTCTTGAAGCGTGTGAAGCAGCACTAAGCACGTGTTTCTTGGAGAGATGCATGTTCCAATTGACGAGCAATTTACAGCACTGAAAACTGGTACTTTTTACGATTGAGTAACTTGATTTTATGAAGTTATTTAAGTACAATTTAACCTCCATATAATAATAATAATAATAATAATAATAATAATAATAATAATAATAATAATAATAATGCTGACCTACTCTGGTTTTTTCCCAGAAACAGAAGGATTTATTATGGCCATCCAAGATCAACTAATTGCTACATGGAACTACCGTAGATTCATCATGAATGATCCGACAGTTGTCACAGACAACTGCTGCCGCTATTCCAGAAATATAGAGAGTATACAGCACATCATCTCTGGTTGCCCACACTTGGCCAGCACTGATTATTATAAGTGCCGGCATGATCAGTTAGCTAAAATCATTCACCAGAAACTTCCTCTAAAATGTAGGTTTCTTCAGTCATCAATTGCATATTGGAAATACACACCTCCTCCCGTTCACGGAAACTTCTGATACAAGCTTCTATGGGGCCGAGAAGTCACAACCGATGTTACGCGCAGCAACAATAGGCAAAATAGTGTTCTAATCGATAAATCAAAAAGATCCGCAACCCTTATAGAATTTGCTTGTCCAAACACTTCCAATCTGCAAATAACAATAGCCACAAAAATATACAAATACACAGACCTGGCAATAGAAATATAACACCTGTCGAAACTACAATCAGTCATCACAGTTCCAATAGTAATATCATGTACTTGTGTTATTCCGAAAACTTGCACAGCTCTCTGGCTGCATTAAACCTGCATCATCACACCTACGTTGAAAAACAGAAAGCCACCCTCCTGAGAACCTGCCACATTGTGAGGAAGTTTCTAAGAACGACTATTCCTCTAAGTTCCACCAAGCAACATGAAGATCCAGGTCGCAGTTCCCGTAATACTGATGGACAGATTCCCAAAATGGAGAGGTAAAAAGTTCTTTAGAGACATAATCTGTGCACATTTGTTGTATATATATGTATGCTGTAAATATTTGTAGATATATGTACAGTTTCCTTGCTTAGGCCGAGTCAGCCCATTATTCCTTCCAAAATGTTATTGATATTTGTTTTACGTCGCACCGACACAATTTGGTCTTCTGGCGGCGATGCGACAGAAAAGGCCTGGGAATGGGAAGGAAGTGGCCGTGGCCTTAATTAAGGTACAGCCCCAGCATTTGTCTGGTGTGAAAATGGGAAACTACGGAAAACCATCTTCAGGGCTGCCGACAGTGGGATAGATAGGACTTATGGCGACGATGGGACAGGAAAGGCCTAGGAATAGGAAGGAAGCGGCCTGGCCTTAATTAAGTTACGGCCCCAGCATTTGTCTGGTGTGAAAATAGGAAACTACGCAAAACCATCTTCAGGGCCGACGACAGTGGGACAGATAGGTCTCATGGCGACGATGGGATAGGAAAGGCCTGGGAGGGGGAAAGAAGCGGCCGTGGTCTTAACTGAGGTACAGCCCCGGCATTTGACTGGTGTGAAAATGGGAAACCACGGAAAACCATCTTCAGGGCTGTCGACAGGGGGACAGATAAGTCTTACGGCGACGATGGGACAGGAAAGGCCTGGGAGTGGAAAGAAAGTGGCCGTGGCCTTAATTAAGATACAGCCTTAGCATTTGTTTGGTGTGAAAATGGGAAACCACGGAAAACCATCTTCAGGGCTGCCGACAGTGGGGTTCGAACCCACTATCTCCCGGATGCAAGCTCAGAGCTGTGCGCCCCTAACTGCACGGCTAACTCGCCCGGTCCTTCCTAAATGGAGGTACTACTACTAATACTACTAGTACTGTCAATGTTTTTACGTCCCACTAAGTACTTTTACGACATTCGGAGACGCCCAGGTGTCGGAATTTTGTCCCGCAAGTGTTCTTCTACGCGTCAGTAAATCTACCGACACGGGGCTGACGTATTTGAGCAACTTCAAATACCACCGGACTGAGCGAGGATCGAACCCGGCATCATGGGATTAGAAAGCCAGCGCAGTGACCGCCTGAGCCACTCAACTCGACGAGATAAAATTTGTGTACCGTCAGGTTTTGGCATTACTGAGGCTGAAAGTGCGTTCTGGATATCAGCAGGTAGATTCACAATCCTTGTCCATCTAATAAACAATTTAACATCAAAGAGCTGAATATGTGCCTCTTTTATGTCAACTGTCCTGGCGGAATCGGTTAACGTAACCATCCAGAAATACGATGATTCGTGTTTAAGTTTCGACGCCGCTCACACTTCCATCTGTTTCATCTCATATAAGACAAGTGTCTATAGCTCTTGCTAAACAGGTCTTTCAAAATTAAAAGAAGTTAGTCTTTTATTATTATTGTGCTTTTACGGCCGCAATGGACGACTGTCGTCAATTTCTGTCCGGTCTATGATATTTTATGTTTTTTTATTTTCTGATTTTCCGTATTTCTTCATTCTATCTGATCTTCGTTGTCTTTTACCAAATGTCCATATAAGTTTAGAAACAAGAAAGACTTTTGTAAAATCCTTTGTATGCAGTGTACTACTCTACGGTTGTAAGAGCTGGACTATTGGGAAAAAGGAAAGGGTTTCATAGGAAGCAACTGAAATGTGGATTTGAAGGAAAATAACGAGGACGTGCAGGAATGAAAAAAAAAAATTACGAATCGAGATGTTGTGAAGGAAAGCAATGAACAACGGAGACTGATAACAGATATGGAAAGAAGGAAGATAAAACTTGGAGATCATATCTTGAGACATAATGACTTCCTAGTAAACGACTTTGAAGGAAAAATACTAGGAAATAAAGAAAGAGGAAGACCAAGAAGGACATACTTGGAGGATGTGGTAAATTCGATGGGACGTAAAAACTACAGGGAAGTGAAGAGAACAACAGGATTGAGAGGAGAATGGTTACAGCGACAAGGCTCAACCTTTAGTGTTTGATGATGATGATAATGATGATTATAGTAAAGATTTCTTTTCATTCATTTCCTGTATTGGAAACGGACACACGACGAATAAAGAGCAAGCTTCTAGGTTTACATGACTGTTGACATCGTGCTTATAGCCACGAGACTTCCAGTTTTAGGAGAAGTCCGAACCACAGGGACGGGGCTTTCATTTCGTAAATCCCATATGCACTGTGCAGAGTTCGAACCGCCGTCACCTTGGTGAGAAGCCAGTGACAATGTCACTAGGATATCATACCCCCTAAGCGAGTAGAGAATGAACGTACTTACTGACATTGTGATCCATTTTATGCCCATAACACTGTCTACCAACCGGTGGTAATATTGAATCTGTATTCGTATGATTCTTATGCCATTGACTGTTGCAGACTTAAGTTGGGTTTGAAAGGACTACAGGAACCATAGGTTCGATTTCCTGGCCGAGTCGGGAATTTTAAACCTAATTGATCAATTCCCCCGG
Source organism: Anabrus simplex (assembly GCF_040414725.1). Lineage (NCBI taxonomy): Eukaryota > Metazoa > Arthropoda > Insecta > Orthoptera > Tettigoniidae > Anabrus > Anabrus simplex. The sequence continues at coordinate 43,285,849 of NC_090268.1, forward strand.
CGCAGGATCTGAGTGCATGTGCCATCTTTGACACCAGAATTCATCCTTGCTAGATCCCTATACACATAGACGCACAGATCACCCTTCGGCGTCATGTCAAAAAGCCTGCACCAGGCCTCCGGTGCTCGTCTTAGAACTTAAGTGATATTTTTTTACCAGATGTTCAACCTAGCATTAACTCATACGCAGGATTTCGGGGACGATATTTCAGAAAAAGGGAAAAAACGAAGAATCCAAGGAAATTTATAGTCAATAAATCAATCAGTTAATCAGTCATTAGTGGTCAGCATTTAGGGCAGTCACCCAGGTAGCAGATACCCTCTGTGTTTTTTACCTGGGCTTTTATTAAATGATCGCAAAGATTTTGGAAATTTATTGAACACATCTCTTGGCAAATTATTCCATCCCCTCTTTCTATAAACGAATATTTGCCCCAATTTGTGCTTTTGAATTCCAACTTTATCTTCTTATTGTAATCTTTTCTACTTTTAAAAACACCATTCAAACATATTCGTCTTCCAACGTTATTCCACGCCATCTCTCCACTGACAGCTGGGAGCATACCACTTAGTCAAGCAGCTCGCCTCTTTCTCCAAAGTCTTCTCGCTCCAAACTTTGCAATGTTTTTGTAACACTACCATTTTGTCGGAAATTACCCAGAAATAATTTAGCTGCTTTTCTTTGGATTTTTTCAAGTTTTAGAGACAAGTAATCCTGGTGAGGGTCCCATACACTAGAATCGTACTCTAGTTAGGGTCTTACCGGCGACTTATATGCCTTCTTCTTCACATCGTTACTACAACCCCTAAATACCCCCACAACCATGTGAACCATTTATTTACAGTCCCGTTTAGGCGATTACCTCAATTAAGATCTCTCCTTATATCAACACCTAGGTACATACAGTGATTCGCATAAGAAACTTTGACTTCATCAACGCAGTAATTAAAACTGAAACTCATAGGACTATCAATATCATGATGAGACCCCTGGTGTTTTACTGGCAGATAGAACCGTGTGACTTTTCACTTCAATAATCGCAAGTGCATTGACCCGAATTTCAAACACGGCCGCCTCAGTACAAAGAAAGTGACGATGCCACCCGATTATTATGCCCCTTAAGAGAATAAAGCAGTTTTTTGTCTTAATTAAGGTACCACCTTAGCATTACCTGGCGTAAAAACGTCGAACCACATATAACCGTCTTCAGTTCGGTGTACAATGAGATTCGAACCAAGTATTTCCCAAATGCAAGTCTAAACTTACTTGGGCCGTATCACGCAGCCAACTCACTCGGCTACAAATTGATATAAGGTCAGAAAAATCAGGAACGAATGTGAAATAGGAAGATGACAATCTATATTCAGGTAACCGGCAGGAATCTTTTATCCAACACCCCCTGAGGGCGAGGGACGCAGATGAAGATTACAGCCGCAGTATCCCCTGCCTGTCGTAAGAGGCGAATAAAAGGGACGAACAAGGAATGATACCTTTGGAACCACGAGACGAACTGTGATTAGTACCATTACCATGGGTCAACTTTACTTGCGATTAGTACTACTACATGTACCTTGTTGTGCTCGCTCTTAGAGCAATAATCACTACCACCTGAGGAACTCGTACCGCTACTGCCTCCAGCTGGGTGTGCGATTAATACTATTATTATCTGACTCGTTGGCTGAATGGCCAGCATACTGACCTTCAGTTCAGAAGGTCCCGGGTTCAATTCCCGGTCGGTTCGGGGATTTTAACCTTCATTAATTAATTCCAATGGCTCGGGGCTGGGTGTTTGTGCTGTCCCCAACATCCCTGCAACTCACACACCACACATATCACTATCCTCCACCACAAAAACACCCAGTTACCTACACATGGCAGATGCCGCCCATCGTCATCGGAGGGTCTGTCTTACAAGGGTTGCACCCGGCTAGAAATAGCCACACGAAATTGTTTATTTAGTACTATTATTGGAGAAACACCGTGGTTATGCTTTACGAGTGATTAGTACTATTATGAGGAGCCTATGACATGGATATTTTTTTTTGCTAGTGCCTTTACATCGCACCGACACAGATAGGTCTTATGGCAACGATGGGATAGGAAAGGCCTAGATATTGGAAAGAAGCGTCCGTGGTCTTAATTAAGGTACAGCCCCAGAATTTGCCTGGTGTGAAAATGGGAAACCATGGAAAACCATCTTCAGGGCTGCCGACAGTGGGTTTCGAACCCCCTATCTCCCGAATACTGGATCATGGACGCACTTAAGCAACTGCAGCTATGAAGCTCGGTAAGTCATTGTGCGTCGGACCCATTGATTGTTTTGCGTTCATGGTCATTTTTTCCATCATCTTTCGTTTTAGATTCTAGTCAGTGGATACATTTTCGAGTTTTAATTATCCTTTTATTTTGTTGTACCTCGTATCATTAGGGATCGATGACCTAGTTGTTAGGCCCCTTTAAGCAACAAACATCATCATCATGAATCCAACAAGGCCACTTTGGGTTCATAGCTCCATCATCTCATGTCTGTCATCCCATAGCGCAGTCTAAGTTTCTGGAGAAAGAAGTCAAATGATTCTTTTTTTTTTTTTTGCTAGGGGCTTTACGTCGCACCGACACAGATAGGTCTTATGGCGACGATGGGATAGGAAAGGCCTAGGAGTTGGAAGGAAGCGGCCGTGGCCTTAATTAAGGTACAGCCCCAGCATTTGCCTGGTGTGAAAATGGGAAACCACGGAAAACCATCTTCAGGGCTGCCGATAGTGACAAATGATTCTAATCAACATTCAGAGCTTAGGATAGTTCAGTATATCGCGACTGAATTAACGAAAGAATATAATACAAAATATAAGTATGGTACAGTGAAAACTTCTGAACGCGTTATTCTAACATTTCTTGCGAGCAAGTGAAGAAATTTAATCCGATGTAGTTTCCTCGTTCATAGAAAAGTTTTAAAGAAACCTAATATTCTCAAAGGATGACATATTGGTATAGTATCTGCTGTCGTAAACGAGTAATTTAAGAAAATCTTGGCAATAGCGCTAATAATAATAATAATAATAATAATAATAATAATAATAATAATAATAATAATAATAATAATAATAATAATAATAATAATAATACCAGAAACCCCATCTCTAGGAGGCCACTCTAAAATTGATGAAAATGACAAACCAGAACGAAAGATTCTTAGGAAAATATATGGTCCCTTTCATGTAAATGGTACATGGATCAAAAGAAAAACTGTAGATTTGTACAAAGCAATCGAGAAGTTCACCGATACCGTACGCAGGAGGCGATTGACATTCTATGGCGACATTTGTAGAATGCAAAAGAATTGCTTGGTATAATTAATTCAAAGATGATTAAAATCAGCTGGTTACAGGGCATAAAGCAGGACTTACAAGAAATGAACATCACAGAAGATAGCATCAGGAATCGTAAGGGTTTTTGAACTCTGGTTGCAAAGCACACGTTCACGGAAAAGGCTAAAAGAATCACAGAGAGGCAATGGACGCAAGAACGCAAGAAACAGCATAGCGAGTTCGTGAAGAGATTTTGGGAGGAGAAGAGGAAAGAAAAACCATCATCAAGCTAACAAGTTCCAACGCACTCTATAAACGGGCATAACGAAGAAAGAAAGAAAGAAAGAAAGAAAGAAGAAGAAGAAGAAGAAGAAGAAGAAGAAGAAGAAGAAGAATCCACCGTGTGAGTTGGCTGTGCGGTTAGAGGCACGCGGCTGTGAGATTGCATCCGGGAGATAGTGGGTTCGAATCCCACTGTCGGCAGCCCTGAAGATGGTTTTCCGTGGTTTCCCATTTTCACACGAGGAAAATGCTGGGGCTGTACCTTAATTAAGGCCACGGCCGCTTCATTCGGAATCCTAGGCTTTCCGATCGTCGTCATAAGACCTATCTGTGTCGGTGTGACGTAAAGCATATTGTAAAAAAGATAATAATAACCCATTATTAATTACTAATGCATAGAAATTTGTGGGTAATAGCTTTTAGTATAACCTGAATTCATTTTTTCAATAAATGGATGCTGTTAGTGTCAATCATTTTTTATCGTCCCAAGTATTTTTTTTTGCTAGGGGCTTTACGTCGCACCGACACAGATAGGTCTTATGGCGACGATGGAATAGGAAAGGCTTAGGAGTTGGAAGGAAGCGGCCGTGGCCTTAATTAAGGTACAGACCCAGCATTTGCCTGGTGTGAAAATGGGAAACCACGGAAAACCATCTTCAGGGCTGCCGATAGTGGTATTCGAACCTACTATCTCCCGGATGCAAGCTCACAGCCTCTACGCGCACGGCCAACTCGCGCGGTTGGTATTATTATTATTATTATTATTATTATTATTATTATTATTATTATTATTATTATTATTATTATTATTATTTCGTATGGACGTTGTATCTGGATGCAGGCCGTCTTAGACGGAGAGCGAGTGGCGTTCTGCCATATGAAATAGGCCTACTGCATATAGTTGTAGTGAAAAAACACCGCTTTATATATGTGAGTTGTGAAGAAGTGCAGAGAATACCCTATTCCAGAGCCCTTGTAATTAAATGGATGAGTCTGAAATCCCACAGTCCAGCTGGAAATGAAAAGCAATACTCCTTGAACCGTACTGTAGCACCCTGCCATTCAACCAAGAAAGCGGACACAATAGCTCTGGGAAAATGCTTCTGTTATTGATGCGAGGTGGATGTTCTGGCTCTTGACACTGGGCATTATGAGCATGGATTTCTCGCGTGATTTTCAGCTCATTCTTTCTTTTGGAATACACTTTAGTTTCACGTTTTCGGAGAATTTATCATAGTAGGTAAAAAAGAAAAAAACGAGCTGGGGCTTTGTCGCGGTCATGGCAGCAGGTTTTGACGTAGAGTACTTACCGCGTGATTGATAACGTCGATATAAAATATAGAGAACGTTTTGGAAAGAAGTACATATAACCCTACGGAAGGTAGGGATCATTGTCCGTAATTCGTAAAATATGATATTCTCTTATATTTTGTGAATGGTGTGTCTCAAAGAGGATACGATACGGTCATATCGAAACCGACAACGCAATTTCGCTGTGAGGATGAGGAGACCATGAAGTAGCAAAGTACACACATGCACAGAAATGGCGCCCCGTCATAAGCAATCAACACCGCCCCACTCTAGTAGTGTGAAGGAGGAGAGGGCGTGAACGGGTAGTGCTGAAGGCACAGTGTGTTTTGCTATACATCCACCACTCTGCCCATTTCAATCACAACAGAGTCTTGTAGCGAGTTGTCTACCTGTAGCAATGTTTTATTTATTTATTCTTGAACATAACAGGCGTTCAGCGCCCAAATACATGTTCACAATAAAAAGTTAATAATAATAATAATAATAATAATAATAATAATAATAATAATAATAATAATAATAATAATAATAATAATCTACAAATAATACTAAACTGAAGCTCTATATACTAACTAGCTACCTGAACGAAATACTCCTTAACTACCCTAACATACTAAATATATCCTATACAAGATCATTTTGTCTGTAAAAGTCACCGACTCCTCGTTCCACCACACTCATCACGTGTCCTTATGCACTCATCAACTTGCGTCACATTCATTGTTCCCTGACCTAATCCCGATAAATACAAAAACAACGCTAGTCAGCAATTACATTCCATCCTGCCATATCACAAACAAACAGTCCCTACCTTTACAAAATCACACACCTTTTACCCAACTCCACCCACTCCACTATTTACCCAATACCAGTACTCCCCTCACCATTAATTTTATCATACTATCTCCATCCAGTGCATACCATCAAATTATTAAACACGCTTACCATAGACATACGTCACTATTCCAATCACATACCCCCGTGTCCACCCTCTAACTCTGTCTCTTTCATTTTGCTCTCACAGGACTTTTTTTCCGTTGTTCAACTCGCCCCCGTTTTCCCACTGCTTGATAATCCATCTTAAACTAGCCTGCCCATCCCCTCTTCCCAATAGTTTCCGATGTTCGGCACTCAGTAATCTATTTCTTACCCTACTTGTTCCTTCACAGTCACCTAATAAGTGAAAATCGCTATTCACTGCCCCACATAGTATACACACTGTACCTGCAGCAATGTGTTAAGCGAGGAGGTGGGGGGACGGCATGCTTTGTTTATATCGGGACACCATTTCTGTGCATTAGCTGCCATTTTGAACTGGACGGTGTCGAAGTCTTGATTCAAAATCTGTGCGACAGTGCAGCTACTGGACAACCCTTGCATCTTATGCCTGGCGCGGCGGATAGCGACGTGGAGTTCAGTTATGCCACAGAGATAAAGAGAGAGAGAGAGAGAGAGAGAGAGAGAGAGAGAGGAGAGAGAGGGAGAGAGAGAGAGAGAGAGAGAGAGAGAGAGAGAGAGAACTGACAGGTTACCGAGCGCCAAGGTCATTTTAATGATAGGGAACGAATGTGAAACATAAATGAGGTGCATAATAAAAACACAAATATTTGCCACCACGCACAACGAATATGCACTTTAAAGGTACTTTGTTCCTTACAGTTTTTCTTACTTGTTTGAAGACAATATATCGCCGGTACTTCGATCTAAGGCGGTCTCTCCGTTGTGCAATTACTTGTGAACCATGAATACTCAGTCGTGTCCTTGAACTGTGGGAAAGAAAATTGAAAATGAATGATAAACATCCAACTGAATGTCTTCACAAGCCGGCACAATGTCCGTTTAACGGCGATACAAAGCCTTCCATTGCCGGAAGAATAACTTTCTCAAGGGCTACATTTTCTCTGTAGTGCCGGGAGGAATCTGTAGAATTGATAAAATGTTGCCTGGAGGAATATCTTCAGGAAAGCTTTTATCACTATACGTAGTGCAGAAATCTTACAGTACCGAACAATTACTTGTCTTGGAAGAAGGCTTACTTAAATCAACTTTAATTCCTTTTCTCTCACTTCCACGATTTTGTGGCGTTACAATTATATTTTCGGCATTAAACAATTCTTTGGAAACACTCTGACCAAAAGTTTCAGTCGTTTCTTGCAGTACAACGAATCATTTCCGGAAAAGTATACCAGCCATATTAACTGTAGGCATAAATGTCTGCGAATGGGTGAGCGTACTAACTGATTGAACAACTGTTTCTGTATGTTCTCAGTAACAATCTATAGAGTCCTTTCCACTCTCATAGCACGCACGAAACCACTCTGCTCTGTATTGTAGATGGAAGAATGGGTGTAGTGTAAAATTCGCTGTGTAGCTGCTACCAAAAATGTATTCGTGATTTTATCGTTTTCTTCTTCATGCAGATACTTACGGGAAACAAATTCCGTGATTTTTCTAGTTTTGATTGTGTACATTTTCTTGAAGCGACTCAACCAACCAGTAGATCGGCTGAAATTACTTTGTTCCACTGAAATCTTTCTTGAAAGTTCCAAGATCCTCAGTCGCAGGTCTTCATCGCAAATAATCCGCTGTCAACCTTCTTGCTTCTGCAAAGCGAGAAAATAATTTTTTGTACACCAGTTTTCTGTGTTCAACGGGACTGACGTAGATTCTAATTGGTACCTCCACATGTACAGGTGTCGTACGACAATATCTTGCGAAAGCCGCTTCTTACACCCCACCCCTTATGTAAACATAAATGTACAGATTTCCTCTTGTATGCAAGATCTACAGCATGTTTCGGTTTATTCTGTTGGCTGGAAGCACAGCTTGAACAGGTAGATTTGTCAAGTGACTGCGGTGGTCGCTTCACTGGATTGACGGGAATCGGACTCGAGGCTCAAACTCGGATCGGTAACACCTTTCGTGCATGGCAATGGTGTGCTGCCTTGTCTTTCAGATAATGTAGATGAAGTGTCGCTGCTTCCACTATCACTTTCGCTACCACTATTTCTCTCCAGACCCTACTTCGAGACAATGCTGACACCTATAGGATAATTTTCAATTAGTTCGAATACGTGCCGACAAATCTCCCTTTTCTTCGAAGTTACTTCATGGGAAGAATAGAAACTTTCTTTACGAAAATAACTTAATGCATTCTCCACAACATTAGGAGGAATCATCTCAAAGAAACATATGTTAAGTGCCTGGCACTGAAAGCTCAAGTTAACGCGCTCGCCTCAGCTGGTGACCAGGGCTGTCCACGTCTAGCTAATTGCTAACGCGTGCAATCTTATTATATATTTTCGTATCGATTTCAGGACGTTGCAGCTCGAAATGTCAGCTAAACTTATGTACACTTCTTTCCTATGGTCCCCTCATCTTCTGTGAGAAATTTCATTATCCGTTCCGATGTGACGGTATTGATAGTTCCGTTGTTAGTATTTCACTGTGCAGATCACTTATCTGCTGCTTTCAGAACGCATTCTGCATGATTAATGTGTAAGAAGCCACTTAAAGGATATCGCTGAACAGCAGCTGTACACATCACTTCACTGAGTTTTCAGGACGTCTTCTGCATGCGTAATGTGTAGGATACCCTTCTAAGTACATCACTGCACTGCACCTTGAGGTAGTATCCATGGGTAAGTTGTAAAAAGAGGTTCTACGAACAAGAAGCGAACGTTTTCACACTAGAAAATGTTGTATGTCAGCAAAGCCCGAACACGTTCAACATTAAATACTATCCCTTGTGGGTGGGGGACACAGACGAAGAATACACTCACGGTATCCCCTGCCTGTCGTAAGAGGCGAGTAAAAGAGACGACCAAGAGACGATACTTTTGGAATCATGAGACAATCTGTGATTAGTTTCATTACGCTATGGACACCATAGGTAGACTTCACTTGCGATAAGTACTACTACGTGTGCCTGGTTCTGCTCCCTCTTAGAACACTAATCACTACTACCCGAGGAACTCGTACCGCTACATCCTCCAGCTGCGTCCATAATTAGTATCATCGGGGCATGTTTACTATGAGAGTCGTACCGTCATATTAAAGATCACCATGGATCTGTGTTGCCTGTAGGTGGCGCCAGAATGTGTGATACACCGTGCGTCCAGAAAATGAGGTATTTTGTATTGGCTCCATTGGTGTTTTGTATTCATGGTCATTTCTTCATCATCATTCGTTTTAGATTATAGGCGGTGGATACATTCTGAAGTTTTATCGTGTCATTTCATTGTAGCATTAGAGGCCGATGACCTAGCTGTTAGGCCCCTTTAAACAACAAACATCATCATAAATTGATATTTATACAACGCAGAGTTGTAAGTGCTTCGATGGGTGCACCAATGGGTGTTCATCATCACCAGGGTGATCAGTATCTACACGTGTAAGTTCCAAATCATACCCAAGACTGGGGCTGTAGATTAGCTTGATTAGCGCTCAAACAGCGTAGAACTCGCATCACGACTTTCGGTCGCCTTAACTTTGAGAACCAAGCAATGTGGCTGTGCGGTTTGGGTCACGTAGCTATCAGCTTGCGTTCGGGACATAGTGGGTTCGAACCTTACTATCGGCAGCCCTGAAGAAAGATTTTCGTGGTTTCCCATTTTCACACAAGACAAATCCTGGGACCACGGCCACTTCCTTCTCACTCCAAGCCCTTTCCTATCGCATCTCCGCCATAAGAGCTATCTGTGTCGGTGCTTCGTAAAGCAGATTGTGAAAAATAAATTAGAAAAGTAACCTTGAGACGTTACCGATAAACATTTTGGTACTCGTCACTGGCGATTTTTGAACTTATTGAAAAATGCATTTTCAATATTTTCGGAACTATTCACTGTGCATATTCGATCTTAGTATTTGAAGATTGTAGCACTAATGCATCACTCCATGATGTTATATCGAGGGAAGACTCTCTTTTATTGGGTTAACTTGTTCTTCCCTTTTGCAATGAGATATTTAACACTTGGAACATATTTCTACATTAAAATTTATCAGGTTTTTATAATGCTCACCGGCCCAAGTACATATTATACGTCAAATTACAATTACTCTTTTGTTCGGATCGTTGTTAGCGTAGCAGCCTTTAGTTTAGAGGGCTTTGCATTCTATTTTCGGTAGATTTTAGCCTCGTCTCGTAAATTCCTCTGGTTCGGGATCTGACTGTTTGTGTTAGTCGTCATACACAGTTTCCATTTTTCAAACATTTTGGCTATCAAGATTATATTAACTTGTCATTTAACTTATCCTTGTAACGTTAATACCAACGGACTTCCAGAAAACTTCTGTAAATATTGATGTACAGGAAGTTGGTTAAATATCAAAATCTGATTTAAAAACTTTTTTCACCACCTGATAAGTTGAAATTTTCCTTTTGCAAAACACCATCGATATGCACAACTTTGCTATCCATTAAGGAAACACAGAACTATGGATATTTAGATCTCTTTGCGTAGATTCAACGTCATAAAAGACATACGACGGTAAAACTGGGTCAACCTCCCTGTGGGTGGCGGGACGCAGACGAAGAATTCACACACGACATACCCTGCTTGTCGTAAGAGGCGGCTAAATGGGGCGACCAAGGGATCATGGATTTGAAACCATAAGATTACCTGTGATTAGTACCATTACGCAAGGAACACAATAATTCTACGTTACCTGTGATCAGTACCACTGTGTGAGGAACACCACGGATCTGGGTGTTGCCTGTGATTAGTACCACTATGTGAGGAATACCACGGGTCTGGGTGTTGGCTGTGATTAGTACCACTATGTGAGGAACACCACGGGTCTGGGTGTTGCCTGTGAATAGTACCACTATGTGAGGAACACCACGGGTCTGGGTGTTGTCTGTGATTAGTACAACTATGCGCGGAACGCCATTGATCTGCCTTACCCGGGAGTAGTACCATTATGTGAGCAAAACCACGCGTCTGCCTTAACTGTGAGTAGTATCATTATATGAGAAACCCCATGAGCCTACATTACCTATGATGAATACCACTATATGAGGAACACCATGGTTCTACGTTACCTGGGATTAGTACCACTGTGTAAGGAACACCACGGGCCTAAGCGTCGCCTGTGATTAGTACCACCATGTAAGGAACACCATGAGTCTGCGGTACCTGTAGGTCGTACTATTATATGAGGAACACTATAGGTATACATTACCTAGTACCATCATGTGGGGAACGCCAAGAGTCTAAGTTACCTGTGATTAGTACCACTATTTGAGGAACACCATGGGTCTACTTTACCAGTGGTTAGTACCATTATGAGGAGCCAATGTTCTGGATATTGGACCCCTTTGGACAACAAGCATCATCTCAGAAAATAAGGCATTGCGAATATGACCTACTAATTGTTTTGGATTCATGGTCATATTTTATCATCCTTCGTTTTAGATTCTAGTACCGGGCGAGTTGGCCGTGCGCGTAGAGGCGCGCGGCTGTGAGCTTGCATCCGGGAGATAGTAGGTTCGAATCCCACTATCGGCAGCCCTGAAAATGGTTTTCCATGGTTTCCCATTTTCACACCAGGCAAATGCTGGGGCTGTACCTTAATTAAGGCCACGGCCGCTTCCCTCGAACTCCTAGGCCTTCCCTATCCCATCGTCGCCATAAGACCTATCTGTGTCGGTGCGACGTAAAGCCCCTAGCAAAAAAAATTCTAGTCACATTTTAATGTTTAGTTATCGTTATCGTTTCATGTCTTCACACCTCGTAACATTAGGGGCCGATGACTTATATGTTAGGCCCCTTTAAACAACAAACATCATCATCAAAACTGTGCTAAGCCAATGCGAAGTGTCAACCCTAAGAAATGACGGAAAGGACAGGATGACGAAGATAGATAATGACACATTTGCCGTGCGTTTCTTGCTCAGGTACACAAGCTTGGCGGTCAAAGATATCGCAATCAGTATCAGGGATAGGTAATTGTGATACGCAATCAATACCCCAATTAGTGGGAATTGCTCCTGACATATCCATCGGTCTTAATTAAATCTCCTAATTACTATATAAAATATTTCACTCACAGTTAGACCTAGCACCATCATGGAATTTAATTAAACCTTTAGATTTAAATGAACAGTTTGGCCTCTGTCTTATTTTTGCGAGAAAAACTGCCAGTAAATACCTCCGGGATAATTTTTAATTAAAATTCCAGGAAATAACGATCTCGCCTTGTCGCTTTCAGACGTAAATATTATTGGAAGGCATCTTTTTTCCATTTAATAAACTCTTTTAATAATGCAATTGGAAGAAAGTGTGAGCTCGTCGAACAATAGTAAACATATACAAATTCGTACTCTATCAGCACAAATCAAAATACAAATACTGATTTTAACTTGTGCCAATCGAGACTGTATTTGTATAGCCTATGTTTGCTGTAGTGTTGTAAAAATTCACCACTATTTTAAATACGGCTTTGTCATCTTGTGAGATGACTATTAACCATTCTTTCGAGATTAGTTTTAGTAAAATGGAGAGAGGATTAAGGAAGAAGAATTTTTGATCAATATGATTCTAGCTGTCAACACATCTTCCTTCGAGTAATTATAAGAAGACCAACGCAAATACGGTCATGTAGCAACATTCGACAACACTACTTGGCTTTTTTTTAAAAAAGTTAATAGGCTTATCAGTTATCAAGTCTCAATGAGAACATGCGTCTATGAGTAATACGGTATAGGTGTCTTGTTACCAATTGTAAACAAAATAACATTCTAAACAGTTACAGGACTCCCTGTGGGTGGTGGACCCAGATGGAAAATACACCCACCGCATCCCCTGCCCGTCGTAAGAGGTGATTAAAAGGGGCGTCCAAGGGATGATTGAATTAGTATCCCCCGTATGTCGGAAGAGGTGACTAATTTTATTATTCTTTTTTTTTTGCTAGGGGCTTTACGTCGCACCGACACAGATAGGTCTTATGGCGACGATGAGATAGGAAAGGCCTAGGAGTTGGAAGGAAGCGGCCGTAGGTACAGCCCCAGCATTTGCCTGGTGTGAAAATGGGAAACCACGGAAAACCATCCTCAGGGCTGCCGATAGTGGGATTCGAATCGACTATCTCCCGGATGCAAGCTCACAGCGAGGTGACTAAAAGGGGCGTACAAGGGATGATTGAATTAGTATCCTCTGCCTGTCGTAAGAGGTGACAAAAAGGAGCGTCCAAGGGATGATTGAATTAGTATCCCCTGCGTGTCGTAAGAGGTGACTAAAAGGGTTGAATTAAAAGATCCTGAAGGTAGAAGCCTGGAAATGTAGAGTAGGGAAAACAAGAATATGGATGATATTCCAAATGTAACCCATTTACTCAAAATTCACCAAGATGTGAATGTCACTGTACTGTATATGTTAAGTTATCAGGTGTTTGTAAAAGAAATGACATGTTTAGTAGATGGCAAAATATCAAAGTGTTCTCAACTGAATGCATATTCATTAAATTATATTGGAACCATTTCTTGTAGTGTCAGTGTTAAATGTGTACAAATAAATGTATTAAAATGCTTCACAATCTCATAGAGTATCGTGAGGTAAGCAGAGAAAGCACACTCTTTGTCTTGCCTCATATTTTTGAGGGAACAATTCGAACTTTGCAATAAAAGGGCCGGGCTGAGTGGTTCAGCGCTAGGCTTCTGACCCCAACTTGGCAGGTTCGTTCCTAGCTCAGTCCGGTAGTATTCGAAGGTGCTTAAATACGTCACCCTCATGTCGTTAGATTTACTGGCACGTAAAATAACTCCTGAGGGACTAAATTCTGGCACCTCGGCGTTTCCAAAACCATAAAAGTAGTTAGTGTGACGTAAAGCAAATAACATTATTATTATTATTATTATTATTATTATTATTATTATTATTATTATTATTATTATTATTATTATTAATGTACCGGGCGGTACACCTCCACGCCGCTTATTTAAACTTTGCGCCAGTTGAAACTCCCCTACTGGGAGAAGTCTGAACTTTGTCTTATGTGTTAATTTTCAAGTTACCCTGAAGATGCCACTACTTGGAAATTTTGAAGTTTCTGAACTGTGTTGTTTTCGATGTATTTTTGTTTTGCTTGTAGTAAGAAGAGTGAACATTCTCTTCTAGAGGACACTACTGAAGAACTACAACGGTGCACCCTAGTGCGAAGTGAAAGAACTGTTTTTGTTGAGAAAATTTAATTTCAAAAGTTTGTTTCTTGTTAAATTTCTTTCTGTCATTGTTTAAGTTGGCAATATTAACCCTTTCTTTCCCCTTTGTTTTGAATTTAGCCAATCCCGAATTTCTCGAATTAATTTTCAACCAATAATATGTTTCTTCCTCGTATTGTGTAGGGGGTTTCTTGGTGAACCAATAAAATCCTTGTGGGAGGGTGTTCTCATTCCAAAAACGCCTCGAACTTTCCGCGAGAGTATATAAACTGCTGATTTTCGGGTCTCGAGGCCACTTCAGTACCATCTTTCAGTGTGTAAAGTACATAGCAGGGGACGGGAAGCGCCTCCTTCTTCGGGGAGCAGTTCAACACCAAGGTAATGGCCTTTTAATAACTTCTTTTCTTGCTAGCTCAGCAGTTTAACTCTCGGGGCGGGTCCGAAGCGTCTCTACCATGTAACTTTCCTTAAAATGTAAAGACTCTTAGCCTCTATTCTCTTTCAAAACTACATATTGGGATAGAGAGTGCTTAACCCTCTCGATCTCCCACTCATATTGTTCTGAGGTGAACTTATTTTTCTCAACCGATTCTTCCGTAACAGTAATGTAAATTGTTTCTTTCTTAAGTCACCTCGTTAGTATGGGATTAGCCCTTGCATTAGCGGCCTAGTGCCAGATTAGGGTTTTAAACAAGTGTATTAGGAGTGCAGATCGCCTCCTCTCAATTGTTATTTTAGAGGTCAAGTAATTAACCTTTTCTCACTTAATAGACCTCAGTAGGTTGGGTATGTTACCCCTGTGTATATGTCCTTAGAGGACAACTTGAAGGTGGAGTTTGGTGTGGCCTTTGATAGGCTTAAAGTTGAGAGCGAGTGGCTCTTTTTCGAAAATTGAGTGTTGTATGCCTCGAGGAGGCTTTACTGTGTAATTTGGAGCAAGTGCTCCTGGGCTTGATTGGGGTCTTCTGCCCCTTTGTTGAATTCTGTATATCGTAATGCTGGGCTAATTGCTCAGAATTGTGTGTCTGGCTCTCGGAGCCCAAATTCTGTAATTGTACATTTTCGATTAGTGGTTTTGCTACTCTGTACCTGCCATTATTGTTATTTCTTGCTTTTGCTAAGAAAATATAACCTTGTTAAATTTTACATTAACTTTAATTTCGTAGTTTGAGACCCGTTCACACCCGCACCTTCTTTCACCTCTGCAAGTCCACGAAATTCCGTAACAATTATTATTATTATTATTATTATTATTATTATTATTATTATTATTATTATTATTATTATTATTATTATTAACACTAAAAGGAAAAAAGAGTTAAGCCCTATAAAAAGTTTCGTTTGGAACTGTGAAAGCAAATTATTTACTACCAAGGAAGTTTTTTGAAGAACTTCAGAGGTGGGTAGTGGTGCCATCACATTGTGTTGTGTGTGTCTGCAGAACAGTGGTACACGAAGACTACCTGTATTGTGAAAATTATAAAGAATTTATGTTCTCTCTATCCTGAGCTGCTTTAGGAAGATATAACAATCAACAGTTCTGATTTGAACGCCGTCATTGTGGGCGTGACAATAATGGTGCGATAGACTGTTTATTGTCTACATTTTCCAATGTCGCGTTAAATAAGTGCTGAATGCAGATGAAGAACACGAGTTATGTCAGCAGTGAAGATAAAAGCACAAAGCGGAGGAAACTGTCATCGCTCCACAATAATTGAGCTTGTGAGTACTGTTCTCAAAGTGTTTTGTTTTTATTCATGTAAAATGTGTATTTCTAACTTCAGCGAATGCATTTACTGATGTGTGTGTTTCTTAGTACCATTTTACGAAGAGTGTGCATTTATCATAGTAATCGTGTTGGTCTAAATGTAGTGAATATGGGTGAAATCATTCAAAATGGGACACGCCCCCTTTTCTCTCGGCCTCCGCTTGACAGATAGATACAGCCTTGCCAAGCGTACCTTCCGGCTTTAACTGTAGATGGCTCTGTGACACATACATCCAGCCCCCGTGCCAGCGAAATTAACCAATGATGGTTAAAATTCCTGACCCTATCGGAAATCAAACCCAGGACCCCTGTGACCAAAGGCCAGCACGCTAACCATTTAGCCATGAAGCCGAACACACAACTAGTGAACAAAAGCCAACGGCACATATGTTGTTATTCATATTAATTCTTAGTAATTTGAATTTAAATACAAATCAGGTACTTGATTTAAACTTGAGGAGGTACAGTGGCTGATGATTCCTTCTATGAAAGGCGAGACATGTCTCACATTCATATGGTAATAATGATAAATTCCTAATAGTTTAAAAATTTTAATGTATTGAATAGGTGATATTATTAATAAACTGAATGCCATTGTCGGAATCTTCGGTTTAGAAGTCCTGGGTTCGATTTCTGCCTGGATTGGGGAGTCTAGCCGCATTCGGTTAATTCATCTGACCCATAAAATGGGTGTTTGCGTTTGTCTCAATGTACACCTCTTCATACACACACAGCACAGCATACTACAAACCACGAAATAAAATCTCAACACTGAATAAATCCCTTACATAGTGTTGGTGTCAGGAAATACTATGCATTCGGCTGTAAAACAGGATCAAATCGACATGAACGACACACAGTTCACACCTGTGACCGTGTCAGAGTGTGGCAAGTCAGGCAGAAATAAAAAAAGTTGTGTCATATTTGCCGATCAAGTGCGTTTCCACTGGAGTCACATTACCATTAGACTTAATTTCATTGCTGCTTGTTTTACATGGTACCGACACAGACAGAACGTATGGTGACGATGGGATAGTACAGGGCAAGGAATGGGAAAAAAGTGACCGTGGCATTAATTAATTTGACCGGTGTGGAAATGGTCAAATGATTAATAAACCTCCAGTTGCCAACAATTCTAAAAAATGTCAAAATATCATACTTTTCTCCTGAAATGAACTCTTTAACGTCCCCATGCGTCTTCTGGCACGACGGTCTGATATTCAAACACCCTGAAGTGCCGTTGGAATGCACCTGGATCCCATCCCGCAATCCTCAGGTCATCGCTACGCAGCCGGTCTAGTCGGCTAAATATTATATTACTAATTCCAAGTCACCTTGATAAATAATATTAAATATTTATATTACATTATAGTTTGCTAACGCTTATCGTCAAATTTTATCACTTGGCTGTTATTTTCACTTCCTTTGAAATATTTCTGTTATAATTTTTTAATAAATATTTCTGAAACTCCCAAGATGGTTTACTATTTGTATCTGTTGGCGAAGTGGTAACCAGTAATCTTCTCAGTAACACATGAAACAAAAATCATAATCATTGTTCGTTCGTTCGTAATCTGTTTACCCTCCAGGGTCGGTTTTTCCGTCGGACTCAGCGAGGGATCCCACCTCTACCGCCTCAAGGGTAGTGTCCGGGAGCTTCAGACTCTGGGTCTGGGGATACACCTGAGGAGGATGACCAGTACCTCGCCAAGGCGGCCTCACTTGCTATGCTGAACAGGGGCCTTGTGGGGGGATGGGAAGTTTAGAAAGGATAGACAAGGAAGAGGGAAGGAAGCGGCCGTGGCCTTAAGTTAGGTACAATCCCGGCATTTGGCTGGAGGAGAAGTGGGAAACCACGGAAAACCACTTCCAGGATGGCTGAGGAGGGAATCGAACCCCCCTCTACTCAGTTGACCTCCCGAGGCTGAGTGGAGGACCCCGTTCCAGCCCTCGTACCACTTTTCGAACCCGGGCCTCTGGGGGTGGCAGCTAATCACACTAACCACTACACCACAGAGGCGGACATAATCATTGTTTCAGTTGAATATTTTGGACTTTACCGTAACGATGAATTATTGGTTGTTTTCTTTCTTTTTTTTTTTACAATATATTTTTACGTCGCATCGACACAGACAAGTCTTATGCCGACGATGGGATAGGAAATACCTAGGAGTGGGAAGAAAGCGTCCGTGGCCTTAGTCAAGGTACAGCCCCAGCATTTACCTGCTGTGAAAATGGGAAACCTCGGAAAACGTTCTTCAGGGCTGCCTAGAGTGGGGTCCAAACCTATTATTTCTCGGATGTAAGCCCACAGCTGCGCGCCCGTAACATCACGGCATACTCGCCCGGTATGAATTATTGTAATTATTGTAATAATGTAATAATACTGTTCTGAGCTTCCATATAAGTAGAGTAGATTTTCTCTCCTGCGTTGAAATATACTTTTCCGTAAACGGTCCTCAGATTGGACGCTTTGGCTTAGAGAGTGTTGATCTCAATTATTGTAATTGATGCTCAGCTTGACATTCAAGCACACCGTAGCGGTGACGCATATAAACTACCTACACACAGTTCCGCGACGCTTGGACAGATTGCGCGTCGCTCACTTTAGGCAGGTGCTTCAGAAAGTCGCACACAGAGCTCACTAGTTGGTCCGTATACATCCGTCACGTAAAGCACATCGATCTCTTGAAGGCGGCGGGTTATTTGTCCCTACATAGATATGTTCATTTATTTATGCAATTATTTATTTATTGATCGTTCCTTAATTATTCTTCTTTGGTTAATTTATAAACCGATAGTCTGTTTGGTTCCCTTAAATCACAGACAAAGGTTACATGGTTAGGCATATAGTGAAACCCAAGCGCCCATGCAACATTATCATTTTTAAAGCTGTGAAGTAAACTGAAGCATGGCTATATTTCCTCTGTCCAGAAGTAGTCCATAGACTACATAGAATAGTAGCCTATTTCCAAATCCATTAAAGGAGAAGGAGTATGCACCCTACTTCATAATGGCGCATAACATAGGCGTGAGTGTGTTGGAGAAAACATCGTCTGTTTACAAAGTAGCAGGGTCTAATCCCTGCAGGATCTGTTTGCATGTGAGCGTACGTAAATGCGAGAGACTATCACTAGGTTATTCAGTGCTTTGAAGAACTATTTACGGTTTTATACACGTAGCATACTGGAATGACCTTTTCATTGTTTGTTTGTAAATTTACTTATATATGGCGCCAATAATTTCTTTCTAAATCCGTTTACCCTCCAGGGTAAACTCAGCGAGGTATGAAACTTCTAACGCCTCAAGGGCAGTGTCCTGTAGAGTGAGACTTTTTGGATCAGAAGTATACAACTGGGAAAGAGGACCACTAACTCACCCAAGCAGCTCCACATGCTTTGCTGATCAGGAGTTTTGGAGTGGGATGGGAAGAGTGGAAGGGGTAGACAAGGAAGAGCGAAGGAAGCGGCCGTTGCCTTAAGTTAGGTACCATCCCGGCATTTGCCTGGAGGAGAAGTGGGAAACCACGGAAAGCCACTTCCAGGATGGCTGAGGTGGGAATCGAACCCACCTCTACTCAGTTGATCTCATGAGGCTGAGTGGACCCCGTTCCAGCCCTCGTACCACTTTTCAAATTTCGTGGCAGAGCCGGGAATTGAACCCGGACCTCCTGGGGTGGCAGCTAATTACATTAACCACTACACCACAGAGGCGGAACAGTTTGTTTTACGGGAGTGAAAGTTGGCAAGGTGTCATTTTTATAAGTTTAATACACACGAAAGCCTCCCCTGCGAACCATGTGACCTTGCCGCGGTGGGGAGGCTTGCGTGTCCCAATAAAGCAGATAGCCGAGCCGCAGGTGCAACCATATCGGATGGGTATCTGTTGAAAGACCATACTAAGGAATGGTTCATCGAAAGGGGGCTGAAAGCCTTTCGGACGTTGCAAGGGCATCAGTCTGGATGATTGACTGATATGGCCTTGTAATAATACTCAACATGGCTTAGCTGTGTTGATACTGCTACACGGCTGAAAGCAACGGGAAACTACAGCCGTAACTAACTCCCGAGGACATGCAGCTCTCTCTGGATGAATGATGTACTGATGATGGCTTCCTCCCGGGTAAAATATTCCGGAGGTAAACTAGTCCCCCATTCGGATCTCCGGGTGGGGACTACATGAGAGGGGGCGATCATCAGGAAGATGGATACTGACATTCTGCGAGTCGGAGCGTGGAATGTTAGAAGTTTGAATCGTTGTGGTAGATTAGAGAAACTGAAAAGGGAGATGGGTAGACTTTTTTTTTTTTTTTTTTTTTTGCTATTTGCTTTACGTCTCTCCGACACAGTTATGTCTTATGGCGACGATGGGAGAGGAAAGGCCTAGGAATGGGAAGGAAGCGGCCGTGGGCTTAATTAAGGTACAGCCCCAGCATTTGCCTGGTGTGAAAATTGGAAACCACGGAAAACCATCTTCAGGGCTGCCGACAGTGGGGTTCGGAACCACAATCTCCCGAATACTGGATACTGGCCGCACTTAAGCGACTGCAGCTATCGAGCTCGGTGATGGATAGACTGAAGTTAGATGTAGTTGGTATAAGTTGGCAGGAAGAACAGGATTTTTGGTCAGGCGACTACCGAATTATCAACACAAAATCAGAGGAAATGCAGGAGTTGGTTTAATAACGAATAAGAAAATAGGACAGCGGGTAAGCTACTACGACCAGCATAGTGAAATAATTATTGTCGTCAAGACAGACACCAAACAATGCCCACCACAATAGTGCAGGTCTATATGCCTACTAGCTCAGCGGATAATGAGGAAATCGAAAGAACATATAAAGAGGTAGAAGATTTAATACAATATGTAAACGGTGATGAGAATCTAATTGTGATGGGAGACTGGAATGCAGTGGTAGGCCAAGGAAGAGAAGATAATACAGTAGGAAAATTCGGATTGGGACAAAGGAACGAAAGAGGAAGTCGGCTGGTTGAATTCTGCACTGATCATAATTTAGTCCTTGCCAATACTTGATTCAAACACCACAAAAGACGGCTTGATATGTGGACGAGACCTGGAGTCACTGTAAGGTATCAAATAGACTTCATTATGATTAGGCAGAGGTTCAGAAACCAGGTGTTGGATTGCAAAACTTTCCCAGGAGCACACGTGGACTCCGACCACAACTTGTTGGTCATGAAATGCCATCTGAAGCTGAAGAAATTGAAGAAAGAAAAGAATGCAAAATGATGGGATCTAGACAAGTTGGAAGAAAACAGTGTGAGAAATTGTTTCAAGGAACATGTTGCAAAAGGACTAAATGAAAAGGCTGAAGGAAACACAATAGAGGAAGAGTGGATAGTCATGAAAAACGAAGTCAGCAGGGCTGCTGAAGAAATGTTAGGAAGGAAGAAAAGATCAACTACGAATCAGTTAATAACTCAGGAGATAGTAGACCTGATTGATGAACGACGAAAATACAAGAATGCTAGAAATGAAGAGGACAGAAAAGAATACAGGCGATTAAAGAATGACATGGATAGAGAGTGCAAGGTAGCTAATGAAGACTGGCTGAAGGAGAAGTGCAAGGATGTCGAAGGTTGTATGGTCCTAGGAAAGGTATATGCTGCATACAGGGAAATCAAGGAGACCTTTGGAGAAAGGAAATCTAGGTGTATGAATATTAATACTCAGATGGAAAGCCACTTCTAGGGGAGAAAAGACAAAGCAGAATGATGGCAGGAACATATCCAACAGTTATATCAAGGTGATGATGTAGATAATTTGGGTCTGGAGCAAGAAGAGGCTGTTGATGCTGATGAAATGGGAGACCCAATTTTAAGGTCAGAGTTTGACAGAGCTGTGATCGACCTAAATAGGAACAAAGCAGATGGAATTGATAACATTCCCTCTGAATTACTGACTGCCTTAGGATAAACCAGCATGGCAAGGTTATTCCATTTAGTGTGTATGATGTAGGAGATAGGAGAAGGCCCATCAGATTTTCGGCAGAACGTTGTTATACCTATTCCCAAGAAAGCCGGTGCTGACAGGTGTGAAAACTATCGTACCATTAGTTTAGTATCTCATGCCTGCAAAATTTCAACACGTATTGTTTACAGAAGAATGGAAAACAAGTTGAAGCTGATTTGGGAGAAGATCAATATGGCTTCAGAAAAATTTAGGAACATGTGAAACAATCCTAACTTTACGTCTGATCTTAGAGGATAGAATCAAGAAGGACAAGCCCACGTATATGGCAGTCGTAGATCTAGAAAAGGCATTCGATAACGTTGATTGGACCAATATTCTGAAGGTCATTGGGATCAGATACCGAGAACGAATAATTATCTACAGTCTGTATAAAAATCAGTCTGCAGTGGTAAGAATCGAGGGCTTTGAAAACGAAGCAGCAATCCAGAAAGCAGTGAGGCCAGGCTGCAGTTTGTCTCCTCTCTTTTTCATTGTTTACATAGAAGAGGCAGTAAAGGAAATCAAAGAGAAATTTGGAAAGGGAATCACAGTTCAAGGAGAGGAAATCAAAACCTTGAGATTTGCCGATGATATTGTTATTTTATCTGAGACTGCAGAAGATCTCGAGAAGTTGCTGAATGGTATGGATGAAGTCTTGGGTAAGGAGTACAAGATGAAAATAAGTAAGTCCAAACAAAAATAATGGAGTGCAGTCGAACGAAGGCAGGTGTTGCAGGAAGTATTAAATTAGGAAGTTAAGTCTTAAAGGAAGTAGATGAATACTGTTGCTTGGGTAGTAAAATAACTAACAATGGCAGATATAAGGAGGACATAAGATGCAGATTAGCCCAAGCAAGGAAGAGCTTTCTTAAGAAAAGAAATTTGCTCACTTCAAACATTGCTATAGGATTAGAAAGATGTTTTTGAAGACTTTCGTGTGGAGCGTGACATTGTATGGTAGTGAAACATGGACGATAACTAGCTCAGAAAGAAAGAGAATAGAAGCTTTTGAAATGTGGTGTTACAGAAGAATGCTGAAGGTGAGATGGATAGATCGAATCACAAATGAAGAGATAATTGAATTGGCGAGAGGAGATCGATTTGTCTACATTTGATGAGAAGAAGAGATTGAATGATAGGTCACATCTTAAGACACCTAGGACTTGTTCAGTTGGTTTTTGAAGGATGTGTAGGTGGTAAGAACGGTAGGGGTAGACCAAGGTATGAATATGACAAGCAGATTAGAGCAGATGCAGGATGCTATAGTTACGTAGAAACTAAAATATTAGCACAGGATAGGGTGACATGGTGAGCTGCATAAAACCAGTCTATGGACTGATGTCTCAAACAAAAACAACACACATCAAAGCTAGAATGATTGCTGGTATAAATCGGTGGGGAAAATGGCCGCATAGTACTCGAAACGAACTGAAATTAAATTAACTCCGTGGATAAAACTGCTCGTATAAACCCAATTCCGTTGTGAGGTGATGTGATGTCAGTAAGAGAGGACAGGTTACGAGGGAGAATGACGGACTGGGCATTAGAGGAAAGAGAAGGCCAAAGTGTCGATGGTAGGACTCAGTTCATAACCCATTCCGGCCTGGAACTGAATATCCCTAACCATCGTTCTGAACTGAGCATTTTTAAGGGTTTTTAAATATTATATCTCTGTACCTATAGGAAATATTTGAATCGGTCGAAGGAAAAATGCATTATATCAAAATGTGGCATTTTTTTTTACTAATTCGAGATTTAAGACTGAGATGTATTGAACGGTGGAGAAAAGTATATATATATATATATATATATATATATATTTTTTGCTAGGGGTTTACGTCGCACCGACACAGGTAGGTCTTATGGCGACGATGGTATAGGAAAGGCCTAGGAGTTGGAAGGAAGCGGCCGTGGCCTTAATTAAGGTATAGACCCAGCATTTGCCTGGTGTGAAAATGGGAAACTACGGAAAACCATCTTCAGGGCTGCCAATAGTGGGATTCGAACCTCCTATCTCCCGGATGCAAGCTCACAGCCGCGCGCCTCTACGCGCACGGCCAACTCGCCCGGTGAGAGAGAGAGAAAAGAATATTGTACTAGAAATCGTTGTTTATAATTTTGCGTGCGGTGGAGAAAAGCATTATAAATCATTTCAGCGCCGCACCTCTTTTCACCTCTCTTTTAGGGTGGCAGCGCTAGTATTTCCCGCGCTCCTCACGACTTTTCCTCTCTGAGACTGGCACATTACATTGTAATGAAAACTAGAACTATGCTTCCTTTGTTCTTCTTATGTCGCCATAAGACCTATCTGTGTCGGTGCGACGTAAAGCCCCTAGCAAAAAAAAATTATGTTCTTCTTATGAGGACTTTCTGGATCTACCCTGCGTCTTTCAAGTAGTTCAGATATTTCAGTGACAAACCAAGAGTAGTAGAAGCTTCAATTTTTATACATTCTTCTGTGAAACATACATTCCTTCTAGGGTATTCTCAATTAACAGCTTTTTCTGCAATGCTGCAAGAAAAAGTCTACAGTGAAAAAGTGCCAATAAAGATTAGAAAACTACATTAAGCCATTAAGAAACTAGTTAAATACGCGAAACCCCCGGCACTGAGTTTTTATGACGAACTTTTAAAATGACCAACTACAGAGTGTGCTGATATTCAAGACATTTATAAGGGGCCAGGTACTCCTGCGTTACCTACAAAGCAGCCATGTGTTGAACATACTTTTGTTTGTTCTTGTAATCCTTTTTTGAGTAGTACTTCTTTCATTTAGTAAGCATTATTAATTTTTATTGTTATGAATCACAAGAAGCCTTACATTTTGAAGTAATTATGATAGGTACAATATGTGGACCAGAAAAATTTCGATTCTTCAGAAACATTAATCTACCTTTTGGCTAGGGAGATATTTCAGTTCCAAAATTGTTTTGAATTCAGGAACTAAATTAACTTACCTTAAAATCGGTAAATTGGTCTAATTTTAATTTAGTTTCCTTACGAAAATTGAAGTTCGGAGCTGAAAGGAATTATGCCATTTTTATAAAATATCTATTTAAAAATAATTACGATATGTTACACAACTTCATACCGTCAGATATATAGCAACTGGTAAGAGTCTATAACTAGGGCCCGGATTGTTTAAAAATGCATATGCGCATATGAAAATGCATATTTTGAACGTTAGTGCATATACAGATATATTTCCTCTTATGTGTGATCGATTATCTAAGATTTCTGAACGAAAAGAAACTCGAATGAACTTTATGTGTTGCACATCCCTTGGCAATACGAGAAGCCTTCCTTCATGAAGGAAAATGTTCTCAGTGTCGTAATACAAACAGGTATACGGGTAATGATCCTTTTCACAACAGCTATTTCCGTCTTTCTGACATTCCTTCCTCCTTACAGTAGCCTCGTAAGGCTTGCTAAAACAAGTGCGTTCATCTGTTAATTTGCTCTTCGTCTATAGCAGTGTTTTTACGAAATTAAAATGTGAAGATACCTAACGATAAGAGCTCTAGGTCTTTTTTAATTAAACTATGGATGTCAGGCAATAGCGGCTATACAACTGAGGGTGATGTAGTGCACTGAAAAGTGCACGACAAGAGTGTAAAATAATAATACAATATGCGGTCCGGCTCCATGGCTAAATGGTTAGCGTGCTGGCCTTTGGCCACAGGGGTCCCGGGTTCGATTCCCGGCAGGTTAGGGAATTGTAACCTTCATTGGTTAATTTCGCTGACACGGGGGCTGGGTGTATGTGTCGTCTTCATCATCATGTCATCCTCATCACGACGTGCAGGTCGCCTATGGGAGTCAAATCAAGAGACCTGCATCTGGCGAGCCGAACTTGTCCTCGGACACTCCCGGCACTAAAAACCATACGCCATTTAATTTAATTTACCAATATGCGAGAAAAAAATTTCAAACTGAGCAGCATTCGAAAACCACCTCACATCTCAGATCAAAAGAACAGAGTAGGAATACGCAACACTAGTTTTAACCGACGTGGAAATATGGCGTGAAGTTAATACATTTTCCGCTGATATTTGTAAAACTTTTGTATGAAGGTTGAATAATCCACATCTACGCTCCTTTCTTGAAAGTATTGTGCTAACCAAAGGACATCACATGAATCTACCCTTAGGAAGAACTATTTACTTTCAATGAACGCTTCTCTCGTGGATTCGATACGATCTGATATAGGAGAGAACTGTATCTGGAAATCGGTGGATGAAACAACCGTTTCGTGTGGTCCATACATTGCGAGCTTCATAGTGGGTAAATTATGTCCGGAAGAATCCGGCAAAACCTCATTTAGTTTTGTGCAAAGTGCTAGCAAAATCCAACCAAGCTACAGTTGCAAGATTTGTTAACGATTCCCTGCGGCTTCTGTGGCCTACTGAACTGGAGAGTGATTGTTACAAAGTGCGCCTTTTAGTCACAGATGCAGCTTCGTATATCATGAAAGCTGGTCAGTCTCTTCGCATCAATCGCATCAATGTCACATGTTTGGCCCATGGATGGCATTGTATTGCAGAAAAGATACGTACTCTCTTTTCATCTGTCAACAAAATATTTTCAAGTGGGAAAAATAATCTGTTCCTAAAAGCACCAGCTGGTGTAAAGTTGTACAGAACTCATCTGCCTCAGGTTTCTATTCCGCCAGAACCTGTTCTAACAACATGGGGGACTTGGTTATCCGCAATATCGTTCTACCAGGAGAACTTTAATCTAGTGAAAGGTGGAGTTAAATGTATTGATAATAGTCATACTGCGTGTATTCGTGAAGCAAAGTACACATTAGAATCAGAAACTGTGTATAAATACAGTATATCAGTTTCGTCCATGTGCATGATTCGTCACTTTCGAAGGCGATTAAGGGCCTAGAAACTCGCGCTGCACCCCTACACGGATCCCTTCAGTTAATTCAAAACTCCTTGGTGTACGTGGTGCAACTGTAGAAAAAGTTAAAAGAAAACTCAGTACGGTATTGGACTCAAACCGAGGACTGAAGAAGATTCAATCCATAAGCAACTACTTAAGTGGAATCAGGCAGTCTTTGCCAGAAAAATATTCCGAGCGGTCGTTGCCAGTGTACAAGCATTGCCCAGTTATGTCCGTCGACGTAGAACAATCCTTTTCAGCGAATAAATTAATTCTGTCCGACAACAGAAAGAGTCATTGATCCCTGAAAACATTGAAAAAACTGTAAGATAACCTACTGCCATGCATCAGTTGCAAGGAATGAAACATTTTTATCAATTTAACACTGAGATGAAATTAAATAATGCGTTTGGTAAGTGTATTTTGTTTTATTTTTAGTGCATATTTTCGTGCATATTTTCAACATTTTTAGTGCATATGAACATGCATATTTTTTAGAAATTTTAGTGCATATGAATCCGGGCCCTATCTATAACACTGCATACGTGTGTCACGCGTACTGGCCATCATTTTGAAACTATAATATTTTTCCCCCTCTCCTTAAAAGTTGCCAACGGCCGTAGCCATGTTGAAACACCGGATCCCGTGAGATCTCCGAAGTTAAGCAACATTGGGCGTGGTCAGGAGTTGGATGGGTTGCCACGCGCAGTTGGTGGGGGTAAGGGAATGGAGGAGCGGAAATGAACTGGCCACCCTAACGCACGTAAACTCCGGCTCAGGAGCACCTCTGCGGAGGTTCGGACCTGCCTTCGGGCAGAATAACCCTTACCTTACCTTACCTGAAAAGTTGCAGAAAGTGACATAATGCCTTTTGGTTCCGACCGATTCATTTTCATGATTCTTTTTCTTTGTGCTTGTTGGAGCATCTGCTTTTGGAAATTGTTGTTTGTTTCAAGTCAACTATCACTTGAGATTTCAAAATTGTTTATATATTTTGCGAATGAAGGAAAATGCCTGACTGATTTCTAAGTAAGCACAGTTTTCTGAAATACTGTATAAACTATTTTGATAATAAAAAAATGAACATTTCAGTAATGAAAATTATGTCTGTTAGGTCATCAGCCCAAAGGCTGGTTGGATCCTCAAATAGCACCACCAAAGGCTATGCAGCTATAGAAAAAAAAAATCAATGACAGCACAAAAATTAGGCGTACTAGGCAAGACGAGTTGTGAGGTAGTTTTCCGTTGCTTTCCTCAATGGGCCAGACAGTGCTGAAAATGATATACAAGCAATAATTGTTCATGAATAGTAGTAATAACAATGACGAAAATAGGAGCTCTTCTGAAATTTTCTTTATATATTTTTATGTGACGATAGTGGCTCGGAAGGTGATGTTAGCGAAGATATTCAGAGTGAAGACGATATTGAATGAATGCATTTATAATGTTATACACTAATGTAAATATCATTGACATCCGCATATGAATTCGAAACATCTTGCATTTCATTGTCACTGGAATTCGTTTTACAGTCTGCGGCATGATCTCGCGCGTTCCATATTTGCGTGAATAAGTAAGAATATCTAAATACTAGCAAAGTTTTCTGTTTTCG
Organism: Anabrus simplex; assembly: GCF_040414725.1. NCBI lineage: Eukaryota > Metazoa > Arthropoda > Insecta > Orthoptera > Tettigoniidae > Anabrus > Anabrus simplex. Next base: position 43,314,153 of record NC_090268.1, read on the forward strand.
ATAGATATGGGGAATTAAGATTACCTAAAATACCACTTTGATCAAGCACGTGCTTGCCGTGAGGAGTCAGTTTTAGAGCACATTGAGTGACATCTACTAATGCACCTCGTCGATAATATCGTAAATTCTCCGATGTAGAATGATAACAGTGCCACCTGGGGAAATACTCCCGTAACTAATACATGAATAAACACAATGTAGCCACCAGAATGCGTGCATAGCTCATTCTCGATTTTTAGTGAATTGTCAAACCTTACTACGGGCTATGCTCGCAGCGTGGCGTGAACGCAGTTTTGACAGGAAAGAGTTAATTATTTGATTATAAAAGGTTTGGAACAGAACGACTTTCTGCTAGGACATGTTTTAAAATACTGACCTGAAAATAATAATAAATTTATTGTATTTTACGTCCCACTGACCACATTGACGTTTTCTTGAGACGCCGAAGTGCCGGAAAGTTAGTCCCACGGAAGTTCTTTTACGTGCCAGTAAATCTACCTACATGAGACTGACATATTTGAGCACCTTGAAATACCAACGGTTTGAGCCAGGATCGAACCTGCCAAGTTGCGGTCATAATGCCAGCTCCTTAGCCGCCTGAGCCACTCAGCCAGGCTGACATGAAAACATAACATTTGCGAAATCATTTTTCAAAAAATCGCCTAATAGTTAAGAACGTTCACTCCTTTTCATTTCTCGCTCAATCACACTTGAATTATTGGACCAACTAAGCAGGAATTTGGTGTCCATATACCACAGATGATCTGTTGAAATGTTAGTCTATTCTAATTTTTTGGTAATTAATCTCTTCTAGAAGGGGCCATTCATATTTTGCTTGTATTATTCACTTAAAGCCAAAATAATGGGCAAATGGTTAATCTCATAAAGAAATAGAGCCCGGTATGTAGACTTAAAATGCAATTTTACACACCCCCCATGTGGGTGGGGGACGCAGACGAAGAATACACCCACGATATTCCCTGTCTGTTGTGAGAGACGACTAAAAGGAGCGACCAAGTGACGATTGAATTAGAACCATGAAACTACTTGTGTTTAGTACCACCATGGGTCACCTTTACTTGCGGTATTACCACCATATTAGGTACAGAATAGGTTTGTGATTATTAGCACCAGAGCGTGGTTCACTGTGGTTTTACAGTGCCTGTGATTAGTACCACTATATGAGAACACCACGTGCTTACGTTGCTTGTGATTAATACCAATATGTGAGAAACACCACGGGTCTGAGCGTTGCCTGTGATTAGTACACCTAGGTGACGAACACCATGAGTTTGCGTTGCCTATGAGTGGCGCCATTAAGTGAGAAACATTATACGTCTGCGTTACCTGTGCGAAGTACAATACTTGTGAGTAGTACCATAATGTGTGGAACACCGTGAGACTACGCTACTTTCGATTAGTACCGCAACATGATAAATAACATGGTTCTACTTTACTAGGGATAAGTACCATTATGAGGGGCCGTTGACCTGAATTTTGGACCCCTTTAGACAAGATGCATCCTAGATTCAGGATTGTGTTTTATAAGCAGTGCCTTGGTCAGTAATAATATTGTTTGTGATAGTTTCTAGGAAAGTGGGACATTGCGGTTCGGATCCCCTAATGGTTTTAAATTCATATCCATCCATCCATTCATTCTTTATCATCACATTTTCTTATTGTGGTCAGTGGATGATTTTGAACTTTTAAATTGCCATTATATTTCGTCTCATTCCGTGCCATTACGGGCCGATAACCTAGATGTTAGGCCCCTTTAAAGAACACGCATTATCATAATCACCTTCTTGGTAGTGATGAGGTCTAAGCGTGCATGACAATGTATTTCTTTCCTTATCTTTGTCTCTATTATTATTTTACGTTTTAAGTTATTCGCGGTGTCTACTATTTATCAATATTTTAGTTTTAATAGCTACGTTCGATAATTTCGATCAGTTCATGCCGCTCATATCTACAACGATCTTTGGCTCCTTCGTCATTTTAATTGTAGAGAGTACGAAGGCGTATGTTGGGGTCACAAATCAAGCCTTTTGTCGTCAGAATAAGCCGATGGGCAAAATTCAGCATTTGGTATAAAACAGATTATTTCAGTGCCACACTGGATATAAACATTAACATTCGAGATTATTATGCTTGATCTTAAGACGACCATGCTCTACGATTTTCTCCTGAAGTTTACCTGTATAATCTCCAATATACTCAATTTTATCTTTTCGGAATTCGTTGATTGGTGATTATAACCTTTGTTGGCAGATAATAATTACTAAGTAGAAATACGTATTTCTCCTATATACACCAAAGCAAACCCCATGATACTAAAGCCCTAACGGGCCTTGGCCTACTAAGCAACCGTTGCTCAAGCCGAAGACCTGCAGATTACCGGGTGACGCATGGTTTTTGACACGATTCCTCTCGGTTTCTTGGTTTTCTAGATCGGTGTCGCCATCTCACCGTCAGCTAGCTGCTCAATTGTTACCACGTAGCCTGACCAGACCTCCAGCCAACCTTCGGGTCCAGGTAAAAATCATTGACCTGGCTCAGAATCTAATTTGGGGCCTTCGGGTGAGGGCAGGCATGTTACCCCTAGACTGCTGAACAGGCTATTTCTAACATAAACGAATAAATATGGTTAGTTCGTGTAATTTGGACTGGTAAATATAAACATTTGTAAGATATTTAATATATTCATTATGAAATACTAAGCAATAAAATACAACACTATGAATTGTGGTCGTCACTTTTGGCTCGTAGCATAATGATAAAAAACAATTCATCCTAAATTTTGGCGCAGTTTTGGTAAGCCTACTTGTCACTTACAAAGCCGTGAGATAGCTCCTCGATTGTAATCGCGTACAGTGGGCTGATTGGACCTCGAACTAGCCCTCAAATCCTGGTAAAACTCCCTGATCTAGCAAGGAATGGAACCCTGGACCTCAGTGTAAGAGGCAGGGACGCTACCTTACACTCCAGGGACGGCCTTAAATTATAAAACAATTTCTTTTAGAATCACCAGTAAAACTATGAAGACACGTAATTATTACAATTGTTTTAACAGTCCAAATTGCACACTCTTGGGCACGACATGCAAAAGATTTAATAAAAAACCAAATAATTTGCAAAGTATTTAAAATTTATGAATGAACTATGTTATGTCACCATATAAGCTTACAAGTAATGTGTGTATTAAGATAGTTTCCCTCTTCCCCATTCGACCTTAAGTCCATTAGCAAAACAACTTCCAGGAAGTAAGCTACCCTCGGCTGTCTTGTTGACTTTGCCTCGGAAAGGTGGGGACCAACCTGCTCATACCATAAATATTACCGGTCCTAATTACACGCAAGTCCAAATAACACAGACTTCCCCTATTATTGTATAAGTTGTGAGCGCCCTTAGGAGTAGTGTTGTCTGTTTGTATTACCCGTTAATATACATAAAGTATTCTTGATTATAATCTGTAGAATACAATACACTTGGAATTAGTGTTGCATATAATTTCACCAATCACGTTTTGAATTCTGGTCAGTGGTTGAATTTTGGACATTGAAATTGTCATTACATTTTGTCTCATTCTGTGGCTTTAAGGGCCGATGACCTAGATATTAGACCCCTATAAACAATAAGCATCATCATCATCACTGAACGGTGAGAAAATACAGTATTTGGCAAAACAAACATTATTGAAACTCTGAACACCAAACAGTTCTGAATGTCTCTAGAAATTTGCCACTGCAACGTTAATGCGGGCTGGAAACTGCAGCTACAGCTCACATCGCCTTTTTGCAATGCAACAACTCTTTGGATATCGCGTCATTTCCCGTGGACCAGAACTCTCACTCCCTAGTCTCACAACCCTTGGGTGCGTGGGGCATGCTGGAAGAATCTGTTCTCAGGTGACGGATGTACGAATGTTCCGAAACTGCAAGAGAACGTAGTCATTTATTGTGTCCTTGTGGCGACAAACTGTGCTTATCATCATTTTCGACGAGGTACAGGATCGTTATGAACAAAGCATAAAACGTGACGATGTACATTTTTTACACATTCTATACCGATGCAGTTGGGTACGTTTTGACGCCGTCACTTTGCATGTTATAATGACGTATCCAGTAGGTTTGTATATCAGTACTGTTTGTATTGTCACATATTGCAGCTTGAGGCTTTGGGAGAACCTTCTGTGAGCTACTGATTCTATGGTTGGAACAAATGTAAATCCTAATTTGGATTATGAATAAGTGGTTTATTTTACAAACTGCCTTACGTCGCTCCGACACAGAGAACCTGTGGGTGGGGGACACAGACGAAGCATTCACCCAGGATATCCTCCGCCTGTTGTAAGAGGCTACTAAAAGGGGCGACCAAAGGGTTATAGAATTAGAACCAAGAAACTACTTGGGATTAGTACACACCATGGGTCGGTTTTACTTTCGAGTAGTACCACTTAGTTACACAATAGGTTTGTGATTAGTAGCAACAGAGAGTGGTTCACTGTGGGTTTAGAGTACCTGTGATTAGTACCCACTATGTGAGGAACATGACGAAAATTCCGGCGCCCATGATTAGTACACCTAGGTTACGAACACCATGGAATTGGGTTGCCTATGAGTGAGTCTGGCCGGCTCCGTGGTGTAGGGGTAGCGTGCCTGCCTCTTATCCGGAGGCCCCGGGTTCGATTCCCGGCCAGGACAAGGATTTTTACCTGAACCTGAGGGCTGGTTCGAGGTCCACTCAGCCTACGTGATTAGAACTGAAGAGCTATCTGACGTTGAGATAGCGGCCCCGGTCTGGAATGCAAAGAATAACGGCCGAGAGAATTCGTCGTGCTGACCACACGACACTTCGTAATCTGCAGGCCTTCAGGCTGAGCAGCGGTCGCTTGGTAGGCCAAGGCCCTTCAAGGGCTGTAGTGCCATGGGGTTTGGTTTGGTTTTGGTTTTATGAGTGAGTCTGCGTTACTTCTTTTAGTACCACTACATGTGAAATACCATGGTTCTACTTTACCAGCGATAAGTACCATTATGAGGGGCCGTTGACCAAGATTCTTTAACCCCGTTAGACATCAAGCATCATTGATTGAGGACTGCGCTTTGGAAGCAGTATCTTGGTCAGTAATACTATAAATTGTTTTAAGATTGTTTCTGGGAAGATGAGGCATTGCGGGTCGGATCCACTGATAGTTTGAAGTTCATAATCATTGTTCATCGTCGTCTTTTTGAATTCTCGTCAGTGGACCAATTGTGGAATTATTTTTAACTTTCAGTATTTTGAGTTGGATCCGCTGATTATTTTAAATTAATATTCATCCAATCATTCTTCATCAACACGTTTTGAATTCTGGTCAGTGGATGAGTTTTGTAATTTTAAATTGTCATTAAATTTCGACTCATTTTGTATCATTGGGGGCCGATTACCTAGATGTTAGGCCCCTTTAAACAACGAGCATAAGCATAATCATCATCATCATCATCATCGCTTCGACACAGACAGGCCTTACGGCGACGATATGGTAGAAAAGGGCTAGGAGTTGGAAGTAATCGGCCATGACCTTAAAATAAGGTACAGCCCCAGCATTTGCCTGGTGTGAAAATGAGAAAACATGGAAAACCATCTTCAGGGTTGCCGACAGTGGGGTTCGAACCCACGATCTACCGCATGCAAGCTCACAGCTGCGCGTCGCTAATCGAAGACCAACACGCCTGCTAATAGGCATATTTCTTCCGGTTCAATTGTTCATATATAGAAGTAGACTATCCTTAACCTTGGCATTAATTGTATGGAGTACCTAATTCTACATGCCCAGCCACATTTGCTCAAGGAATCAACCTGATTCTCATTTTTGACATAGTTTGAGTGAGACCAGGGCCCGAGTTATTCGCTGAATGGTCTGCATTGAGGCCTTTGGTTCAGAGAGTCCCGGGTTCGATTCTCGACCGCACCCGAAATTTTATCGCATATGATTAATTCTTCTGGCTCGGGGACTGGGTCATTATGTTTGCCCCAGCACTTCTCTCTTCATATTCAGACAACACACCACACTACCAACCATCACAGAAACACGCAATAGTGATTACATCTCTCCATATTAGGGTTGGCGTCAGGAAGTGCATCCGGCCGTTATACAGAGCCAAATCCACATGTGAGACATATTTCCTACCCGCTACCCCAGAGATGTGCTAAAAGCGGTAGAAGGGGAAGAAAAAGAATTAAGTGAAACAGGGTCAGGTGCCTTTCTTAATATTTCGATTTCCTGACAAAGAGTCGAACTAACGTCCTGCCGAGTGAACCGAATTGACTTTACCTCCTCGGCAAAGCAGCCTCTAAGCCATAGTAGAATTCAAACATTCGTTGCTAGACAGTAACATTATGCGACAGTCCAAATTTTTGGACAGGCCACCCAGAAGACACAACGTCAGGTGATCTGAAAGCCGGTAGCTCAGGCATTATTATTATTATTATTATTATTATTATTATTATTATTATTATTATTATTATTATTATTATTATTATTATTATTAACGGTAGTTTCATTTTATATTTGTGTTTCTCTTCATTACTGCTCGAATGTCGGCAAGATACAACGAAGTCTGTAAACTCCTTTCAGTTTCATTTCATTTTCCTAACGAAATGCCCGCAGAGTTTTAAAATATCCGTCCTTCATAAACAATATAGCAAGTTTTTTTTTTTAACCATGACATTCTCTCTCCGCTGTTGCACGCTAACTCTCTTTTAGTGACCTGATGTTGCGTGTCAGCGTGAGATACAAACTACTTTGTCATCATAACACTAGGGGCGTTTTTGCAAGTCTACTGGCTTTTGATTAACGTAGATGAAAGTGAATTTTAGTGAGCACAACATTACGGGAAATTGAGCGCAGTGTGTCCAATGTCTTCGTAATACACTTCATTCTAAGGATGTGCTATGAAAGAGAAAATGAAGTAGTTCTCAACGAGTCCTCAACGTCGAATTGTAATACTGATCAGTGGTCTAAATTTGTAAATACCGCAACATTAAGGGCCCGGCCCCGTCGTGTAGGGGTAGGGTGTCTGCCTCTTAGGCCACTAAATCCGGCGTCTTATGGTACAATCCTTTGTCGATATGACGTGCGTTTAGTAGCAGTTAATCTGTAAATGAAGGTCTGCAATATTGTAAACACGCATATACTTTCGAATGTTGATCTATATACATTCACTGATGTCGATGTGTAGCGATCGAGAAAGGGTGTGTCTGCTATTGTAATCAGTACTCCCCACACCGACTATGACTGGCAGTAGGAATGGGGTCCTTCTCCAATTCCTGTGTAACTGGCAATAGTAAGGAAGGCCTACCATTGTAATGAATAGTTCACTTGACTTGCAGAAGGCAAGGGTGCTCGCAATTATAAACAAATATCCTCATCTAAAATGTGACTGGCATTAGATATAGTAGCCTGCTATTTTGATGGAAACTCACCAAGTTGGTGTGGCTGGCAGTAAGCTGGCTGGCAGTAGAAAAAGAGGCCCGATATTGTAATGATAACTGCACAACTCAATTTTAACTGAGAGTAGGGTAGTTGCCTGCCATCATAATAGAAACTCCTCAACTGTTATCTGTCTGGAAGTAGGAAAGGCGGGCTGCCATTGTAACGAAAACTCCCCAAATCGATTGTGACCACGCAGTAGGCAATGGGGCCTGCAATTATAATGTAAACTTCCCAATTCGATTGTAAATGGCAATAGGTAAGTGTCTGTCTGTTAGGTCAACAGCCCAGAGACTGTTTGGATCCTCAAATAGCACCACCAAAGGTTATGCGTTATAAGGAAACCCCCAAAACCAAGGGCAGCACCAAAATGAGGCGTACTAGGCAAGATGAGGAGTGAGGTAGTTTGACATTGCTTTCCTCACTGGGTCAGAAAGTACTATTGCAGCACGACTGACCCTGTGAGCAGCACCTTTCATAACACTCAGATGCACTAGTCGTGCTCTGAATGTCATTACTCAGCACTACCCATACCCCAGCAGCTTCCATATTGTCACAGCCATGGATGTTGGCTGGGACTTCGGTGGAAGCTACACTTTACTCTGGCCTGTGCCAAGAGATGGATGCAAAAGTACTTTATCCATCAAGAAATGACAGCAGATAGGCAAGTGAGCCTGCCGTTATATCACAAATCCGTAACAAACACTTTACATTGGAAACAGCGTATGGGGACCTCCCCATGCTGTTTCTCGGATCTACGAGACATGCAATTTTGAAACAATCTTATTTACTGCATGTACAGTATTTACTTCGATATTCGAATACAATATAGAATATACCGGGTACATTTGCTAGTCTACAATAAATCCCAAAAACCTAACATGTTACAGACATGAAAATTGATATTTGGAAAATCCCCTTTAAAAATAAAAGAAAACAAATATTCGTTTTCAGAAAATCCACTTGGGGGGGGGGGGGTGAAAAGAAGTGAGGAAGGAGTTGAATTATTTATATGAGGATACATATATCTAAAAAAATGAAGATGTTACAGACTTTAAAATTGGTACTTGGAATCTCCTTTAAAAATGAACACACTCTTTTTGGAAAATCCATTTAAGGGGGTGAAAGGAATAAAAACGCAGGTGAATTTTTAAAATAAATGTCTTCTTCTTCTATCGCTTTATCCACACTTGTGGGGTTGGGGGTGCGAACTGTGTGCACATGTAGATTTGACCCTGTAGTGGTTAGTGTGTTTAGCTGCCACCCCCGGAGGCCCGGGTTCGATTCACGGCTCTGCCACGAAATTTGAAAAGTGGTACTAGGGCTGTAATGGGGTCCACTCAGCCTCGGAGGTCAACTGAGTAGAGGTGGGTTCGATTCCCACTTCAGCCATCCTGGAAGTGGTTTTCCGTGGTTTCCCACTTCTCCTCCAGGCAAATGCCGGGATGGTACATAACTTAAGGCCACGGCCGCTTCCTTCCCTCTCCCTTGCCTATCCTTTCCAATCTTCCCATCCCCCACCAAGTCCCCTGTTCTGCACAGCAGGTGAGGCCGCCCGGGCGAGGTACTAGTAATTCTCCCCAGTTGTATCCCCCGACCCAATGTCTCACGCTCCAAGACACTACCCTCGAGGCGGTAGAGGTGGGATTCCTCGCTGAGTCCGAGGGAAAAACCAACCCTGGAGGGTTAGCAGATTATGAAGAAGAAGAAGAAGAAGAAGAAGAAGAAGAAGAAGAAGAAGAAGAAATTGAACCGAGTCTATACCAGTTTCTGCAGGACTCACTATTACCGGAATGCAATTACAATTTTTTGGTTAGTACTAGGTATTAAGAACATTAATTTAAAACTAATTTGGTTTACTTGCCCACCTAATCGATACACCTCACTTTACAAGTGAAAATAAATTTATTTCTTGAATTATTTACGCATAATTTGGTACATGTTTCGCCTTGTTTTGTAAACCTCTGCAACCGTAGCGTCTCAATAAAATAGGTAAATACATTTTTGTCTGAACAAGCAGCATTATTATAGTTCTGATCTACCACTCTCTTGCAATAATTTTAAAATTTGATGTTAAAGAGAATATCATAATATAATCCTCTTTTACTAAAATATTGACTGAAGTTTGGTTTATCTTCAGTGTACTGATTAAAAGTTGAAAGTTGAGCTGTAGCTTCGGATTTGGGAGAAAAATGGAAACTTGTCGGCTCCTGTTTGATTAACAGGAGAGCGCCGAAGCTTTCATATTAAAAAAAAGTAGAATGCAATATCCTTTTATATGTTCCTACCTTCCGAGCATAGCTCTGGTCTATTCCTCATTACCCTACTGCGTGTTTTGTTGGCATTAAGTAGCCGGTTTAGAGGATAACACTGATTATTATGGCGGATATGATTTTTGTGACAGAAGTTATTAAATAGTAACACACTGCTCCTCAACAGTTTCAAATTGCGTACGACATTGGAGGTCGATAAAGAGGGAACTCTTCAAAGTGTTTCAGTAGTTCCACCTTAGCCTGATAGATGGTAGCACAGTGATCTGCGAGCGCTCGTGATTTACTGCTTGTAATGTGTAGAGTCCGGATTATTAGGTTCTGATAGGTTAGAATGCAAACATACTTTAGCCAGTAACAAGTATACCCTACACTGTACAACGGTTATGCTATGAGATTTGCATAGATATTAGGAGTACAGCCTATAGTACTCCTTGAATTGGTGCTACTCTTCCTACATGACGGTACAACGGGTTGCATGGCACTTCCTACAAACCAAATTACTTTGCATTCTAACCTATTACCACCTAAAAATCTGAGGTCTAGTAATGTGTATCGCAAATAAATATTGTAATATGCTGGATGGTACACGATCTTCTGTGATTTTACCTATTTATTTCTAGCTTTATACAGAAAACTGGGATATTATCGAGCTAAAAGATGTCAAACTGTGGGATAAAGCCTATAATAGAAGTACCACATTTCTTCAGCTCCTAAACAGCTACTAAGGAGTTGTTTATGTTTCGGCACTGTAGTTGCGTGTCCAGTTTACTGAAGATTTTTTTTTTTTTGCTAATTGCTTTACGTCGCACCGACACAGATAGGTCTTATGGCGACGATGGGACAGGGACGGGCTAGGAGTGGAAAGGAAGCGGCCGTGGCCTTAATTAAGGTACAGCCCCAGCATTTGCCTGGTGAGAAAATGGGAAACCACGGAAAACCATTTTCAGGGCTGCCGACAGTGGGGTCGAATCTACTATCTCCCGAATACTGGATACTGGCCGCACTTAAGCGACTGCAGCTATCGAGCTTGGTCACTGAAGATTAATGTAAGGAAATTTCATTTAAAGGCCATAACTACCGAATATTAATAGGGACAATACTTTCGAGTTTAGTGGCTCAGATGTTATATGGGTGCGTTTCTGAGCCATTTTTTCCGCATTGATGCTATAGTGTTGTACAGTTATGTATTATTAAGTGATTTACAAAGCATACATTAGATATACGCAGAGTTACGTGATTTTATTTGGCGTATGACTTTTGGTAGCTGGGGTGTGGGAGTACACATTTGCCTCGCCTAGCGCAGATCATTTTATTTGACGCCAATGGGTGGCCTGCACCTTCGGGTGAGTGTGCGTGACGATAATGAGGTAGGGGGAGGGTGAAATCTAGCGTTGGCACATAGCCTGCTCCTTTCGGATAACACCAAAAAGCCTGCTTGTGGCTTAATCTCTTTGTCCGACGGACGAATCACCATCAACTGCGCAATATTCACTCGCTCCATATGAACACTGCAGAAAGGTTTAGAATTGACTCTAGGCTTTCGGCATGTAATATAATGATTATAAATTGTATTCCACCACAAACGCAATCCCCCCCGACCAGCATTCTAACAGTGAGTATTTTTAAACTGCAAGACTCGAACCGAATAACAACGGCGATATACAGCAAAAAATTGAAATCACGCAAATGACATTTTGCATGAATTATGTGCTTAGTGTATTGAAGGCTAGCTTATTTAAAAATTGTTTTAAAAATCAACTTCGACTTGGAGTATGAGAAATTCTAATGTGGACATTTCCTGTATTTTGTGCTACTCTAAATAGTATCATACATTTAATAGTGTTAAAATATACGAAGGCTCACTCACATATACAAATAATTATTGCCTTGCTTGCATTCAATGAAGAAAGAGCTGTACCGAAATAATCACTTTAATGAATGTCAATATATTTCTTCCCCCCTCCCCCCGAATTGAGCACGAAGTTAAAGGAAAATTCGAAATACTGCCCGACGCCCCGGAACGAATTTCTTTTTTGAGTCATTTTCTTTCAATTAATTTGAGTATTACGGTAATTAGTTAATTACTTAAAGGAGGTAGACACTATTCCAGGTTCCTTTACGGATTAGGAAGTCTTTTTATGGACTGACACACAGTTTACGCGCCCCTCGAACGCAATATCAGCCAGGAGCCAATAGGAAATGACCACAACTACAATGCATTATCTCCTACTTAGGATACCTATCAAAGGCATATCAGTACTGCAGTTAGTTTTTCATCAATTAATATCCGGTTGGAAAGTTGATATTAACCATTCGAAATTATTCATGAAATGTATTTCTCCTTCTGGTGACGTAATCTTGGGAATTCTTGTCCACCTTTAAACTTAAAAATCGAGCGTCGTAACTTAATGTGAATTTCCGTTATTTGTAATGGACATCGAATGGGATCAATACTGAAGGCATTTTCCGGTCCACAGCATATGCAAATAGGGTTCCGTAAACAGAATCGTTAAATAGCTGGCTGCAGAAATTGAGATTGACATAGTAGTTCGTTCTGGAATAAATCTCTTTTTTTCCGTTCTCTCTACGTAAATTACTGCAAGGTATGTTTATGACGCTGTTTGTGTTGCTATTTTGCATATATTCCATACCTTTCATCTGTCAATAATTACTAGATATAGGCACTACTAAACTCGTCGCTGTAACAATAACTGGTAGTTTGTTGGAGTGTAATCAACATGGGTGATACTTACTAGTGATATTACTAGCTCCCCTGTATTCCGGCTCCGTGATTGAATGGTCAACGTTGAGGGTTTTGGTTCAGAGAGAGGATCCCGGGTGTTATTCCCGGTAGGAATAGGCATTTTAATCACGTCTTCTACTTCCTCGCGCTCGGGGGCTGGGTGTTTCTTACATACAACACACCACAGTACCAACCACCATAGAAAATGCAGTCGTGAATAAATCCCTCGACATACAGTTGGCGTCAGGAAGGGTATCCGGCCATTCAACACGACCAAATCAGCATACGCGACGGAGTTCGCACCCGCAACCCCACATGTGTGGGAGAAGCGGAAGTACAGTAATAAACATTACTAGCTCTCCCGTAACGTATCATACAGGAAGAAAGAGAAGGGAACAATAATTGAATACCAGAGATAGTAGACAAAGGAACGAAAAGGTTTTGAAAAATATGAAAATGAAATTTCCATGCGACTCGTAAATATACACTGACATAGCAAATGCAACACCAAGAAGGAGTGGTCAGAACTTTATGCCAATTGCAGGGTAGATTGACGTCACTCAGGTATGCTTATGATGTGAAATGCGCCGCTGTGCTGCGCACGTAGCGAACGATAAATGGAACACGGCGTTGGCGAATGGCCCACTTCGTACCGTGATTTCTCAGCCGACAGTCATTGTAGAACGTGTTGTCGTGTGCCACAGGACACGTGTATAGCTAAGAATGCCAGGCCGCCGTCAACGGAGGCATTTCCAGCAGACAGACGACTTTACGAGGGGTATGGTGATCGGGCTGAGAAGGGCAGGTTGGTCGCTTCGTCAAATCGCAGCCGATACCCATAGGGATGTGTCCACGGTGCAGCGCCTGTGGCGAAGATGGTTGGCGCAGGGACATGTGGTACGTGCGAGGGGTCCAGGCGCAGCCCGAGTGACGTCAGCACGCGAGGATCGGCGCATCCGCCGCCAAGCGGTGGCAGCCCCGCACGCCACGTCAACCGCCATTCTTCAGCATGTGCAAGACACCCTGGCTGTTCCAATATCGACCAGAACAATTCCCCTTCGATTGGTTGAAGGAGGCCTGCACTCCCGGCGTCCGCTCAGAAGACTACCATTGACTCCACAGCATAGACGTGCACGCCTGGCATGGTGCCGGGCTAGAGCGACTTGGATGAGGGAATGGCGGAACGTCGTGTTCTCCGATGAGTCACGCTTCTGTTCTGTCAGTGATAGTCACCGCAGACGAGTGTGGCGTCGGCGTGGAGAAAGGTCAAATCCGGCAGTAACTGTGGAGCGCCCTACCGCTAGACAACGCGGCATCATGGTTTGGGGCGCTATTGCGTATGATTCCACGTCACCTCTAGTGCGTATTCAAGGCACGTTAAATGCCCACCGCTACGTGCAGCATGTGCTGCGGCCGGTGGCATTCCCGTACCTTCAGGGGCTGCCCAATGCTCTGTTTCAGCAGGATAATGCCCGCCCACACACTGCTCGCATCTCCCAACAGGCTCTACGAGGTGTACAGATGCTTCCGTGGCCAGCGTACTCTCCGGATCTCTCACCAATCGAACACGTGTGGGATCTCATTGGACGCCGTTTGCAAACTCTGCCCCAGCCTCGTACGGACGACCAACTGTGGCAAATGGTTGACAGAGAATGGAGAACCATCCCTCAGGACACCATCCGCACTCTTATTGACTCTGTACCTCGACGTGTTTCTGCGTGCATCGCCGCTCGCGGTGGTCCTACATCCTACTGAGTCGATGCCGTGCGCATTGTGTAACCTGCATATCGGTTTGAAATAAACATCAATTATTCGTCCGTGCCGTCTCTGTTTTTTTCCCAACTTTCATCCCTTTCGAACCACTCCTTCTTGGTGTTGCATTTGCTCTGTCAGTCAGTGTAATATCGTCAATATGGGAAGAAAAGAAGAGTTGACCAGGGGAGAATGGAAAATGAAGGAGTCAGATACAAGATAATGGGAAGAGCGTTAGACGCGACAGTAAGGACCCTGAGTGTGCGTATCATATACAGCGTGAATCACCTCAAATTTCTACCCCAATTATTTCTGAAATGGAAGGTGCTGCTGATGTTTTGTTTTCTCAGTCCATGCACAGAGTTTGATTATTATTATCATGTGTATTTGTTGTAGAACTAGCCGTTACCCGCGGCTTCGTTCGCGTGAATTTCGTAATTTGATGAAAGTAAGCGTTCTTCTGTACTGCACTAAGACATTATATGAAAAATCCCTAAAGTATAAAACTCACCGAAGAACTGAGTTCCTTTTACCCCAGAACATTTTTGTGTACCACGTTTGTGGTATTGCCTTTTGGGTATAAGGAATTAAGTAGATTTTGCGAAAACAAAACATGCTTTTTCTTTATTTTCAAAGGTAATTTCAAAAACCAAATGTCTGTAACACATTTACTTTTTGAGATATAATTTTTAAAAATTCACCATCTTTTTCACTTTTTTCACCCCCTCTCTTCCCCAAGTGTATTTTCCGAAAACAAAAAGTACGTGTTCCTTTATTTTTAAAGGAGATTCCATGTATCAATTTTTACTTCAGTAACATCTTCAGTTTTTAAGATATAAGTATCCTCTTAAAAGGGGTTCAACTCTTTTTTAAATTATTTTAACCCCCTTAAGAGAATTTTCGTAAAATAAGAAAATATGTATTTCTTTATTTTTAAGGACATTCAAAATACCCATTTTCACGTAGGCCTATTTATACTGTTAAGTTCTTGAGATACAGAAGTACTCATTTTAAGAATTCATACTTCTTTTCACCCCGTTAGTGAAGGGATATCATAAAATCCTTCCTCGTTGAGCACCTACAGTGTAATGTAAATGTATCCCCAAAATTTAATTTCTTTATGCCTAGTAGTTTTGGCTCGGCGATGATGAATCTGTCGGTCAGGTCATGTTATTATATATATAAAGAAGTAACATCGTTCAAATCGAGCAATGCCTATTGACATAAACAAATTAGAGTAAATTAAAATGCACTTGTGCAAGTAGTTTGCGAGCCACCGTAGGTCGAAAATTGCTAATACCAACAGTTTTTTGCTCCTTGTGTCAGCACGAACTTAAGGAAGAAGTGAATAAACAAATTTTTTGGATACTAAAGAAGAAAGAGAATTGACCTTCAAAGTCTCTGTTCAAAATGGCGACCACCAGCTTCAATACAAACTTCCGACCTGACATGTAAAGACTGATGCACACGAACTAGCATTTCATCAGAAATTTCAGTGCATTCGGCATTAATACGTCGTTTCATATTATCTGGAGTAGTCGATATGTCTTCGTAAATACTGTATTATAGTTTTTTCTCTTTCCGTTTTTGCGCGTGACTGGGCGTTGTGAAATGTCACTAGGAGTTGGAGAGTTTTCGCCATGACGATCGATTTATGGACAGCTGGGAAGCCTCGAATAAAAACTTCCCAACAAGTGTCCTTATCCGAATCGACACATCTCACATGTGCCCGCTCCTGAGGTCTCCCTCCTATACTTTCCCTTCTACCACCATCTTCTTCATGGCTTCCTACCTCCTCGAAATATGACTAAAGTTTCTCAAGAATGCTCAGTTGATCTACCCTATGAGCCTCTCCTTGACTCCGATCTCCTCACGAACTGAAGCGTTGGTTCGGTTTTCCGACCATGATATGCGCAGGACTGGACGGTATACCCACATTTCCAGGAAATATTATCGCATTTCCCACCTTCAGTTTCGTTTTCTTGATTATGATCCCGTGAATCTATCAAATCTGGTGAACGGGCCGACCAAGGTGCAAGTCTCTTTCGTCCAATGGAACGATTTGGAAACAATTGGTGAAGACAAGCTGTAGTATGTCGTACATTATGAGTAGGATAGCCGTCATGCTGATTAGGGGCTGATGGCCTAGATGTTAAGTTCCTTTAAACAACAAGCATCTATCCACGAGCAACGCAGCCAACTGGTATACGCTTGGATAGCATTTACTGCGACAGGCATATCAAGACGAGTTATGTGACCTATTTATAACGGAGCAGCACTGGTCCACTAGTATATTATTAAATAGATTTAATATTCTTTCATTTCATGCCAGTTTCAATGAATATTGTGCTATAATATGTCATTGGAAAGGGGTTTCCTGATGTAGCAGGATATCTACAGAGACATGTCCTTCACATATAAACATTCTGAAATACCTTCCGACTGCACCCAATTAAATTCCTCAACCCTGGGCATGGAACTCGAGCGCCTAAGTAAGTCCACATTTGGCCGAAATATAATGAAGATGTAATTCAGAGATTTCAACTATACCAATAGACCTATTTTTATAAGAGCATTCTTGGAAGACTAAGATCCAGAATGCGATTATTGATGGTATTGAATAATGAAACTCTTGGTATGTTTTGTGAGAAGAATCTCTCCAGCGTAATTTTCATACTTTAAGTGTTTGGATAAATTTTTGAGGTTTTTAGGTAATCGATATGAAGATTAACAGTGAAGATCTATCACTTACCATCAGTATCAAATTAAGGGGAGTGGGAAATATTTTTAAAAATAATTTTTTTCAAACCGTGTATCATAAAATTATTTGCACTCTGCAGAATGAAAGGGTGTATAATTTATGTTACTCTATCCGCAAACATTTTGAAAATTTAATTTAGAGTTTTTTAACAATCTACTTTACGTTGCATCGGTGCAGATAGATTTTATGACGACGGTGGGATAGGAAAGGGCCAAAAGTGGGAAGGAAGTGGTGTGAAATTGGGAAACCACGGAAAACCATCTTCTGGGCTACCGACAGTGGGGTTCGAAGCCACTATTTCAAGAATGCAAGCTATAGCTGCGTGCCCCTAACCACACGGCCAACTCGCTCGGTAATTTAGAATATTAATGCACAAGCGAGAAATTTAGAACTTCGGGAATGCTTCTCTTTGATGTTGCCTATATCTGTAACCGTTTGGTCTGGAAGGCTGTGAGTTTTATTAATCTGTTCAAGAATTATGCATGAAGAAGTTGCCGGCACTGTCATAACAAACACTTAGGTAATGCTGTCTATGCCAGGCTGCATTTAGGTGCTGACTTGGCTAAATTTGTGAATGAACACTGTTCCTTTCTTTGAACTCTGTTTCCTTTTTCCTTTAAGGTTATCTCATGAAGTATACAAGCTGAGGAGATAATTTTTACAGAGACTTATACTGTGCCTTAATGCAGCTACTGAACTAGAAAAAAGTATTTCTCTTGATTGGTCTCTAATTTAGAGCAATTTTGATTACTTTTTTGATAAAATATGGAATATTAAATAATGTACAGCTGTTCACCCAATCCACGTAATTTTAGGTCAGTACGTTGAGGAAAGTTGTATATCAGTGGTCGAAATTTCAAATCTTTAACCTTAATAATTCCTGCGATATTTGGATATATTTTATGTCAAATTTTGTGAAGACGGGGCTGTCCCACTCCCTTTAAAAGGCTGGTGTAATAAATAAGCGTCAAAAAATAAAATTAATTGTTTGAATATTCTTAACCTTAAACAAGTTCTGTATAATCAATTGTAAAATCCCTCTCGAATATTATTCCCATATTATTTTGTTCGTGATTAATATGGCTTGCAAGGAAAACGTCTTGCGTATTCCAGAACGGAATTTACATCTTTCTTTCTTTCTTTCTTTCTTTCTTTCTTTCTTTCTTTCTTAATCCGTTTACCCTCCAGGGTTGATTTGTCCCTCGGACTCAGCGGGGATCCCATCTCTACCGGCTCAAGGGCAGTGAGATTTTGGGTCGGGGGATGAACTGGGAAGGAGGACCGGTACCTATCACCTTCTATGCTGCACAGGGGCCTTGTGGGGAGATGGTAAAATTAGAAGGGATATACAAGGAAGAGGGGAGGAAGCGGCCGTCGCCTGAAGTTAGGTACTATCCCGGCATTTGTCTGGAGGATAAGTGGGAAACCACGTAAAACCAGTTCGAGAATGGCTCAGGATGGAATCGAACCCCCATCTACTCAGTTGACCTCCTTAGGCTGAGTGGACCCCGTTACAGCCCTCGTACTATTTTTCAAATTTCGTGGCAGACCCGGGAATCGAACCCGGCCTCCGTGGGTGGCAGCATAATCACACCAACCACTGCACCACAGAGGTGGACACAGAATTTAAATACTAAACTTTAATTAAAATATAAAGCATTCTAAATTGGTATAGTCTGCGAAAGTAATTGACTAAAACTCCAATATTCACCATTCACTGATTGCCAATATTATCTGAGTCGGATTACAATTCTTTCATTTCAGAATGCAATAAATAATATTCGAGTTTTTTGTTACAAATTACTACGCAACCTTCTAGCTGGAGCAATATAAAGCACTTTCCATTATCCTGTGACGTTGCTTTCAATTAGAAGTGAACTGCTGGAAATCGTGACTGATTGCTCTGAATGAAGGAATGTACTGATCTTTCCCTCGCTTTGTTACGGGGGAACAGGTGGCCAATTACAAAATTAAATTGAATTTTATAAAACAAATGACAATTTATCGAGTGAAAGTATTTGACATGGAACAAATAGATATCATCAGAAGCTTGCATTTTCTCATATGGGACAGGACGGATGATAATTTGTGAGCAGAATCCCTATTATTGGAAAATGTTCTTTACATCGCCGTAACTTCTGAGGAAGGCAATCATACTCGTCAACGATTGATAGCCTATCATCATCCCCATCATCATCATCATCATCATCATCATCATCATCATCATCATCATCATCATCATCATCATGGCTTCCAGTTCTCAGCAACATTCCACCTCCAGCACTTAGACGATCAGAAGCTCTTCTAAAGGTATCGAAAATCTTTCAGTAGAACCGCCAACTGCCCATCCATCAAGATATTACAAACGTTGAACATCAACGACTGAAATCAAGGAAATCACTCTGGCGTACAGCAACAGATCTTGAATGAACCTCTTTCCATGTTAACAGTTCATGGAAAGCTTAGTGGGATCAGTCTTCAGCACTCAACAAACACCTATTTGAGAACCTTTCTAAACGTTTACAAGGCAACAGTGGAGGATCATCAATCGGATAAGAACTGGCTTGTTGCTTGTTGTTTTAAGGGGCCTAACATCGAAGGTCATCGGCCCCGGATAAGAACTAGAAAAGGCAGATATGGTTATCTATTGTGCAAATGGGGTTGGACTAGATCTTCAAATTGTGATTGCGGTGCCCTTTCTCAGTCAATTCATCACATTGTTGCTGACTGCCCAATTCGAGCTTTCAAAGGAAAGCTAATGGACATTCACCGCACATCGGATGAAGCAGTTAATTGGGCCAAAAAACTAGACCTAGAGTTGTAGTATTGCACAGACTTGTGGCTACGCACATTTATCCCGAAATTATATATATGTATATACATTCATCATACGATTTTAAATAAATATATAAATAAAAAAATAAAAAATAAATAATTAAATAAATAAATAAATAAATAAATAAATCATCAGCATCAAAGAATAGTGTTCAGCGATGCTACGGGACGTATAACTGGATAGGAAGAAGATAGAAATGTACGAAATAATTTATTATATATTATTTTTTTTTGCTAGGGGCTTTACGTCGCACCGACACAGATAGGTCTTATGGCGACGATGGGATAGGAAAGGCCTTGGAGTTGGAAGGAAGCGGCCGTGGCCTTAATTAAGGTACAGCCCCAGCATTTGCCTGGTGTGAAAATGGGAAACCACGGAAAACCATCTTCAGGGCTGCCGATAGTGGGATTCGAACCTACTATCTCCCGGATGCAAGCTCACAGCCGCGCGCCTCTACGCGCATGGCCAACTCGCCCGGTATTATATATTATTAATAATATGTTACTGAATTTTAATAATATCCTCCTGAATCTCTTTTTTGAAATATCTCTTCGACGGTTTTTCCCCTAAATTATCATGCTTATTCTTATCGATGACAAAATAGAACGATAATTCATTATCAAGTACATGAGAATATGCGTTACGTTGCATACCCGCTGCAGCAACGACCTCTGACGGAAACTTTTGATCACGTCGGATATTAAATTATCACTTTAACATCTCAAAATTATTCACAATATTGTTATCCTTCAACTCTAGGCCAAAAACTTACAATTTAAGAAAATAATTCGTATCAGTAGAAACGGCAGGACCGAGCTCGATAGCTGCAGTCGCTAAGTGCGGCCAGTATCCAGTATTCGGGAGATAGTAGGTTCGAACCCCACTGTCGGCAGCCCTGAAAATGTTTTTCCATGGTTTCCCATTTTCACACCAGGCAAATGCTGGGGCTGTATCTTAATCAATGCCACGACCGCTTCCTTCCCACTCTAGCCCTTCCCTGTCCCATCGTCGCCATAAGACCTATCTGTGTCGGTGCGACGTAAAGCAACTAGCAATAAAAAAAAAGAAACGGCAGGAGGAGTGTCCTAAAAATGGCCTTGAGTTTTAAATATGTATATTATTATTACTATCAGTAGGAGGAGGATGTCCGGTTGTTTTACAGCTGTTGGTGTTTCTATTATGTAAGAAATGCAATATCCTGTTGCCATGAAATACCATAAATATATCATCCCAATGAAATTAGAATGAAAGCGTGTCCATTAAAACCCTACACACGGTGCTATGATTAGGGGGTATATTCTTTCTATCGGGCTCTCCTTTGAACATTGTCCAATTAGTACAGGCCATCACCTCCTCTTGTCAACCAATTAAGCCACATTTACCATAGGTCGACGCGGGGTGAGAAGTCCTGCATTATACAGCAGCGTGTAATGGCTCTACCACTCCCTGGATCCAGAGCAGACTCACTACCAGAATATCCACCCATCACAGTTAATATTATCCAAAATAGTGCTCTATATAGTCTCACATGTATATATCTAGGTGTCTTTTTTTAATTAGATTTTTTTGTTATCATCATCGTCATTATCTTAGGCTGGCCGGTAAAACTAGACGTCTATCTCTGGTAAAATTTTAATCCGAGATAATGTTGTCGGCGAATATACAGTACACATAACTGTTATCTCGGATGTTTAGCATAAAACCATCAGTTTTAACCATAAAAATAATGTCCGTTTCTCTTGCAGTATTCATTTCCACAAATAAATTATAATCTTAGTTTTATTTTTACCGTTACCTATGCTATATCCGACCCCGTGGTGTAGTGGTTGCGTGCCTGTCTCTTACCCGGAGGCCCCGGGTTTGATTGCTGGCTAGGTTAGGAATGTTTACCTAGTTCTGAGGGTTGGCTCGAGGTCCACTTAACCTACGTGGTTAGAATTGAGGCGCTGTCTGAGGGTCAGATAGCAGCCCCGGTCTAGAAAGCCAAGAATAACGGTCGAGCGGATTCGTCGTGCTGACCACACAACACCTCGTAATCTGCAGGCCTTCAGACTGAGCAGCGGTCGCTTGGTAGGCCAAGGAACTTCAGGGCTGTAGTGCCATTGGGTTAGTTACCTATGGTACGAACTATATTCCTTACATGAACTGTACTAATCATGATATGAACATCCGAAAGTAGCAACTCATGCGAAGGCGGGAGTGATAATTTTGTAACAGCTTCACCAACGTCACTTACTTTTGCTGTTATATTGGATTTCACGCTACTTTTGACTAGAACCGCAACATGCAGTTTGGACCCCTTTAGACAACAAGCATCCTCGATTCATGATTGTGCTTTAGAAGCATTCCCATGGTTAGTAATACTATTGTTTATGATAGTTTCTGGGAAAATGGGTCATTGGGGGTCGTATCCACTGATTGTTTTGACTTCATATTCATCCATTCATTCTTCATCATCACGTTTTCATACTGGTCAGTGGATGATTTTGAACTTTTAAATTGTCAATTCATTTCGTCTCATTAGGGGCCGACGACCTGGATGTTAGGCCCCTTTAAGCAACAAGCATCGTCATTATCAATAATAACAGAAGTTTTTAAAATCTCCAAATTCTACCAGTGCATGCAGTTCTGAGTGTGTTCACAGCACTCAAGTATCAAGTCCTGAGAAGCCAACTCTAGTATAATTTTGATATCTTGTGTATCTGCCCCTTCTGAATATTCGTAATCGACTGACTCTGTGGGGGCAGTGAAGCAATTGTTTCTATAATCAGTTTTACTAGGACAAAAGGGAATGAGTGATATACAGGAAAAAGCAGCTGGACAAGACTCTTCCACTGTCCACGTGTAAACCAGCCATTATGAAATGTTTTCTTTGGCGGGTAATTCCTAACTTTATTAATCCTAAATTATTTTCTATTCACTGTATAACTCACAGTTATAGATTAACTAAGTTTAAATTGAAGAAAAGTGGCTTCTACTCTATGAAATTGTGCAAATTCATCAGAAATCAGAAATAACTCATTTATTGTACAAGTTACATTTTACAAATCTCTATTACTTCGCTTTCAACTTTTTGTCAGTCTTTAATCTGTTTATGAGCATTCTTCTTTGTCACGAACCTCCTAGGCTAGCGTAGCAAGGGGAGACGTGATACTCCCACGTGGCCCACCCAGGTGGCGGATAGGGGAGTACTAACCGGCTTGCCGGCGGACTTGAGTGAAATTAAAAATTAAATACTTCTCGCAGACCAAACACACAACCCCTGCGGGTGTGGGACGCAGACGGAATACACCCACGGTATCCCCTGCCTGTTGTAAGAGGCGACTAAAAGGGGCGACCAAGGGATGATCAAATTAGAACCATGATACAATATTTTTAAAATGCTATTTGTTCGGGGCGTCAACCTATAGAGATCTTTTGCCCCTACTTGCACCATGTGATACGAACCTGCATTTAATTGGAATGGAGGAAGTGTAGAGTGTTAAATGTGAGGAAAGGAACGTTAAAGACGACACAAATACCCAGTCCCCAGGCCAGGGATATTAATCATTTACAATTAGAAACGCCTGACCGAGCCGGAAATCGAACACGGGGTCGCCGGGTGACAGGTGGACCCGTTGCCCCCTACACCGCGGGACCGGACGAACCATGATACTACTTGTAATTAGTACCACCACGCGGGGAACACCATGGGTCGTTTTTACTTGCGCGTAGTACCACTATGTTAGGTATCAAATAGGTTTGTGATTAGCAGCAACACAGTGCGTTGCCGGCTTTTACAGTACCCGTGATTAGTACCACTATATGAGCGACACCATGGTTCTGGCTTTCCTATGTTTAGTACCCACTATATGAGGAACACCACGGGATAGTGCGAGTCCCTGTGGTTAGGACATTATGTGATGAGAACCATAGGTTTGCGTTGCCTGTAAACGGCGCCGCAATGTGCAAAACACCATAGGTCTGCATTACATGTGCGAATTTCATTACCTGTGAGTAGTACCATACTGTGTGGAATACCGCGAGTCGACGCTACTTTTGAATAGTACCTCACCATGACAAACACCATGGTTCTACTTTCCTAGCGATAAGTACCATTATGAGGGGCCGATGACTTGGATTTTGGACCCCTTTCGACTAAAAGCATCATCCATTCAGTATAATGCTGTAGACGCAGTCCCTTGGTCAGTAATACTATTGTTTCAGGTCAGTTTCTGTGAATGCGAGACATTGCGGGTCGGATCCACTGATTGTTTTAAGAGTAAAAATGAACAATAAAACAGTTCTGATTGTGGATGCGGTGTGTGTGTGTAAATGAGTGTGTGTGTTTTAGATACCCTTAGTTTACGGTAACTACATGCTCGTAAATTACTTGGTGTTCCAAGTACGCGGAATTTTGGATCGTATTTCGCATTAATTTCCTTATGAATCCTGACTCCTTTTTTTTTAATGAGAAATAAGTTACTTTTATAGTCAATAATTTAGTAACCACAAAATCTATCACACATAAAACAATTAACCTGTTTTACGGAGATCTTCGAGTGACTTGTGATACCTTAGAGTTATGTGTGCTATATTATGAGTAAGTCACCGCCTGATACAATTTCTTGTTCCTTTTTCAAAATCTCTGTTTTTAAAAATGTATTCGAGGTGTGTTTCAATATTATAAATAAATAAATAAATAAATAAATAAATAAATAAATAAATAAATAAATAAATAAATAAATAAATAAATAAATAAATAAATAAATAAATAAATAAATAAGAAAGCAAGGAATAAATGAATAAATAATAAATAAATAAATAAATAAATAAAGGGTATTTTAATAATGAATAATTCACGTATTTGGCAATGAAATGCTATTTCCTAGGCTTCTTTATCTTTTTTTTGCTATTTGCTTTACGTCGCACCGACACAGATAGGTCTTATGGCGACGATGGGATGGGAAAAGCCTAGGAATGGGAAGGAAGCGGCCGTGGCCTTTATTAAGGTACAGCCCCAGCATTTGCCTGGTGTGAAAATAGGAAAACACACGGAAAACCATCTTCAGGGCTGCCGACAGTGGGGTTCGAACACACTATCTCCCGATTACTGAATACTGGCCGCACTTCAGCGACTGCAGCTATCGAGCTCGGTTTTTTAAATATTAATATTCGAGGTTTTGTTTTTAAAGCACTTATATTTTGTGTGGTTGCTGAGTTTTAGGTGAATATGTTGTTCTCTTTTGTATGCGCTTTCAAGATAAGAGGGGGAAGTAATCATCTGATAGCTTTATCTCATATTTAATACGTTATTGATATTGATGGCCGTCAACATTTTATAATTCGTAGTAAGTTCCTTCATCCGTACAATATTAAACGTTTTAAATATCAGCAAGTGATCGAACCATGGCGTTAGTATATACCTGTCTGTTCATTTAGACAGACGTGCAGTACATATTTCAATGGGAATAATATACATTCCGTTTGTCAGTCTCGATACTACCAGTCTATCACTCTATAGCAAATATTGTGGATTAGGAGAGATATTCTTTTCCCTTTCATTGCTTTGTGTGGAATTCTCTGAATATACACGGATTATGTTATCACCAGGCTACATGCAACCTGGTTACATTTTCGTGGTATGATTTATTGATTTTAACAGTGTGAAATCTGTCTACAGAGTGCATTTATGTTCAATTAGGATGACAGAACCAGGTATTCTAGTAAAAAAATGATAATAATCCTTGATCATAAACTTCCTTCTTAACAGTATGAAGATAAAATCCTTGCTATTTATTACTGTTGAAAAAATTTCTTAGCAAAATTCCACGAAAAACGTACAATTAAGCGATTTCCTCAATTGTGTCGAAAGTTGAAGGGATAAAAGTCCCGGAAAGATTTCAAATTGTGAGTCATGGGTAGCTCTCTCAAACTAAAAAATCAAATTTTTAAAATAACTTCCGGCTGACATGCAGTTCCGGAAAACGGCCTAAAATCGCTTGTTTCTTTACTCCTTTCCTTTTTGATTAAAATCCTAGACAAATTAACTTATTTACATAATTCTTTCTGTAATGTGTTCCGTGGTTCAATACCATCAGGCATCTAGTTGATTGTTGAAAAATGTCCAAACTGAATATAGTTATAAGGGCTTCAGTGAAACTGTGCATTGACTCACATTAGCGCTCGTAATGGTAGAAAAAGGCAAACTGCTAATTCTATCGACATTAACGATGATTAAGAAAAGGATTGACATTTTTAGGAATAAATAAAGAATATATTATCATACATCATTATATTTTATTTAACAAAAATTCGTAGATCATGAGTTACTTGCCTGAAGGGCGAAAGCAGTTGATTTTTTTTAATGTTCTCATCATGTTACCACACATATTCGGAATACCATACGTTCTTCGTCAGAGTTGAACCATGACATTGTTTTGTGTATGTTACATACAACCGTATGGAATAAATGAATAGCAATAAGTCAAAAGGAGTGAAAAACTTAAAACAACGTACAAAAAATTCGCGTATATATAGAAGGAAATATATTTGAGCAATTATTGGTATTTTTAATGCGTGAGAAGTAATGTAACATGGAATAGAAACTGAATACAAGAGTTGCCCAAAGAGCGGGGCTCGACACCGCACTCACATACGGAAAATAAAGGAACTTCTAATGGCCAGAAATATAACTTTAAAGCTACGAAGAATTTGCTTAATATTCTGTATGGAGCGTCGTTTTATATGATACAGAAAGGCGGACGTTGAGGAAAAATGAAGATAAATACCTGGAAAATTTTAATATGCGACTATGTCGAAGGACAGAGCGAATAAGATGGGCGGGTGAAATACGTTTTTTTGTTAGTGGTTTTACGTCGCACCGACACAGATAGGTCTTATGGTGACAATGGTATAGGAAAGCCTTTGAGTTGGAAGGAAGCGGCCGTGGCCTTAATTAAGGTACAGCACCAGCATTTGCCTGGCGTGAAAATGGGAAACCACGGAAAAAGATCTTCAGGGCTGGAACCCACTATTTCCCGGATGCAAGCTCACAGCCGCGCGCCTCTAACCGCACGGCCATCTCGCCCGGTGGTGAGATAATGAAGCAAGAAATTCTCACAGAATTTAACGAAGACAGAGGCATATTTAAGGCAATGATATAAGGAGAATATAGTTAGATAGGGCACATATCGAGAAGAGAATGTATAAAAACAAATATTATAGAAGAGAAGATAAATAGAAAGTGGTTGAGAACGCAGAAGAATTGGTATGATAACCGTTTTAATAAGGTGCCGAATGTATATCCGTTTAAAAAATGCGCTCGAGATAGAAGTGTACGGCGGTACAGTTGCCTTTACTCCTTCTTATGGAGATGATTATGATAACGCACAAATTACTGACGTTTTAAATTAATTTAATAAAGATGTCCGTATTCAACTTTATTGACTACTAGCAAATGTACCCGTGCTTCGCTACGGTATTCTGCATTGTATACGAATATTGAAGTAAATACTGTACATGCAGTAAATGAGATTGTTTTAAAAAAGCATGTCTCTTAACGTTATCCGAGAAACAGTATGGAGAAGTCCCCATACGTTGTTTCCAATGTAAAGTGCTTGTTACGGATTTGTGATGATAACGGCAGGCTCACTTGCCTACTGCCATTCACAATCGAGTTGGGAAGTTTACATTATAATTGCAGGCCCCATTGCCTACTGCGCGGTCACAATCGATTTGGGGAGTTTCCGTTACAATGCCAGCCCGCCTTTCCTACTTCCAGACATATTACAAATTGAGGAGTTTTTATTATAATTGCAGGAAACTTCCCTACAACCAGTCAAAATTGAGTTGTGCAGTAATCATCAAAATGACAGGCCCCGTTTCCAACTGCCAGCCAGCTTACTGCCAGTCACACCAAGTTGGTGAGTTTCCATCAAAATAGCAGGCCAGTTTGCCAAACGCCAGTCACATTTTAGATGGGTACATCTGTTTATAACTGCGGGAACGCTCCTTTTACATTACTTTTGCCTACTTATGTATAAGCTAGAATCATGAAATTTGGTCCACATATGGCCCTTGATCGTGCCAATGTGCGAACCCAACTTGATGACCCTATCATTCATATAACTGTGTCAGACCATGAAATATACCTGTAAAAATCACCAAATTTACGAACAATCCAGAAATACGGCCACATCTAACGTATAAGGGAGGGACATACGACAAAATGTCATAGGACCAAAGTTGTAGATCACTCCAAATTGAAGCCAAGTGTACCATCTGTTTTGTGATACGACTTACCGTTTAGCCAACAAATAGCTCAAAAGGAATGTATGCACAGTCATGAAAATTGCCTGCATATTTCGATATCTTTGGCGGTAAAAAGTGAAAAATTTGAACATTAAGGAATTTTTCCGTCGGGTAGGGACCAAAAGCTATAATTTCACCTAATTTGAATTTTCTACCCCGTCTGGCAGGTTGTGCCGCCATCTTGATTTTGGGGGACGGGGGTTAAAAAATAGGAAATTCCCGAAAATTTTTAAGCCCACGAAACTTATAGGTTGTCGTTTTGGATAAATTATACGACTGCGTTCTTATGCTGAGCCCAAAATTTGAGCCCCCCAGCGTGCCCCCTTGAGGGAATTTTGAGAATTTTCGATTTTTCTAGGGATCCTGGGGTCATCAGCTTCTCCCGTACCAAGTTTCAAATTTCTGAGATCTCTCGAAGTGTCTCATTAATTCACGTCTTTTTTCATTTTTAAATATTTATACTGTATATACATCGCTCCCGACCGACTTGCTTTTATATATATAGATGGAGGTTCAGTACCTCGAATCCAGTAGGAGTACATTTGTTGCCTGGATAATAATACTGAATTATATTCGAAATGTTGGAAATCTGTACATAAGATAACTACAATAATGACACCTGCAGCCTAGGCCAGGAACGTAACGTAAGAGTATATCAACGGAACGTGGAAACTTAAATTCTAACATATCGATAATGTCCGAGTAAGTAATCTAATGTCTTTTACCTTACTTAAATAAATGACTAAAATAATTAGTACCAAATAACAATACAACAAAACAATTTTTCCTCATTTCAACGCATTGTTGTACATGGCCTTAATGTTTGGGGTAACGACTCAAATATTAACGCTGTACTTGCAAATGTAAACTACAGTACTATCACCCTTGACCTTTGAGCTCTTGACCTATGTAATATTGTAAACAACTCTTTTAAAAGGAAGATAATTTGTGTGTAATATTTTCATATATGTTGGAGTCAATGATACATATGTGCTTACATACATACAGATGTAAATTCAGGATTACCATCGCCACGGCAACCAGTAACGCGACAATCATGTGCGTCTGGTTAATGCTTTCCAAAGATCAATTAAGCGTACGAGTCTGTTAGGTACGTGTCTTCCGTGTTCGACGTAGCGGGATATATTCCCAGCACAATTAGTCCTAACTTCTTTCATGGAGTTCTCTGTATTTTTTCGAAAGGGGTGGATCAATGCTAAGTCCAGCTTAGTGGCAATTTCTCCATTTCTCGTGCCTTCTGAATGATCTCAGTGAGCTTGTTCACCGCTCTGCTACCGGGACACTGAGGAGTTCGGCCACAATGGTGTCCTCTCCATCTATCTTACTGTTCTTGAGTATATGGATGATTTGAGTAAGTTCCTCAATTCAAGGAGTCAATAAGTCCGGGTGTTGGGTGAATCAAAATTAAGCAGGTTCTTAAAGTATTCATCTAGGTGGTGGAAGTTGTTGATTTTTTTCCATCGCATGTGGGTTTTGCAGCGACGGTGTGATTGGAAAGGGCTGGGAATAGGAAGGAAGTGTTCATGGTTTTGATTAAGGTACAGACCCAGCATTTGCCTGGTGTAAAAACGGAGGACAACAGAAACCTATCTTCAGGACTGCCGACAGTGGGAGTATCTCTCGAAAGCAAGGTAACAGCCACACGGCCCGAAACCCAAAGCTCTCAACTCATATCGGAGAATTGACTTTCCTCAAGAATTCCTAATACCTTGGCTCTTCTGAGTTTCCAAGGAAACTCTGGTGAAAGAGAAATTAATTGATATCCCTTAGAAGATGTTGATATATAGTATACTAGCTGTAGTACCCGGCGTTGCCCGGATAGTTCCTGAAAATTTACCTTTAAGATTTGCATTACCAGTTAGTTACGTGTGAAGTGAAGTTTTATAGAATTCCTTTTGACTTGCAGATTGATATGTTACGATATATTATGTAGTTTTAGAATTATTTAGATGTATTTTATTTCAAGTTTTAC
This sequence comes from Anabrus simplex, assembly GCF_040414725.1. NCBI lineage: Eukaryota > Metazoa > Arthropoda > Insecta > Orthoptera > Tettigoniidae > Anabrus > Anabrus simplex. The sequence goes on from NC_090268.1 coordinate 43,344,274, forward strand.
AAGCTCTAATCGACTGGGAAGTATCTGATCCTGTCAAAAATTAATAAGTGATAATTGTATGTATTTAGCCGTCGCACTATAGATACGATGTACAGGATTTCAACTGTCAATGAGAATGTCCCCCTCTCGGCCCCCTACCCTAAGAGATAAAAAATCTGGATTGTCACCATTCATCTCAGTGACCCCGAAAACTGTAGATTCAACATTATTTTCGATTATTTTTATATCTCACTCCCCCCTCACCCACAACCCAAAGGGGGCTGAACATGAACTTTAAAAAATTTCGGAGTGCCACTATTCATTTCAGCGACTACGAAAACTATGGATTCGATACTATTCTAGATTATTTTATACCACCCCCTCGCCCCCTGCCCATAAGTGTGCTAAGGGTGTCTTACCCCCACACGGTTTGTCTCCTGATACTAATTGATAAGAGTACCAAGTATGGTGAAATTGCTCCAGTCGTTTACGAGGAGATGTGTCATTTACACACCCACACACACATACATTCATGTTATTGTATAGTGAGAAGAAGAAGAAGATACGATTTTTATATATAGTTTTTCGATTATTTTTATATGTCACCCCCTCCACCCCGCACTTGGACTTGTAAAACATCCGGAGTATTGCCATTCATCCCAGAGAACCTGAAATCGATGGATTCGAAACTGTTTTTAATTATTTCTATATCTCACCCCCCTTCGCTCCCCAACTAAAAGGGGGCTGAACTTGGACTTTAAAAAATTCTGGAAAATTACTTTTCAACTCAGCAACCCCTAAAACTATGATTTGACACTAATGTCGATTATTTTTATAACTAACCCCCCTGAACCCATCTCTTAAGGGTGCTAGGAATGGCTTACCCCCATAGTGCTCGTCTCCCGATAGTAAGTAATACGTATACCAAGTTTGGTTGAAATTGCTCCAGTGGTTTAGGAGGAGATGTGTCATTTACACACACACTTCCATTTCTATATATAGTAAGATTTTTAAACTCGTACTTCACCCCCTTTCCATCCCTGCCCAAAGGAGTCCTATGAGTGCCGTACACTACAGTATATTTTTCCAGATATTAAGTCTTATTTGTACCAATTTTGGTTGGCAGCTATGCCCAAACGTACATACATAATCTCACTGCTCAAGAATCCTGGAGCTGACGTTACCATGGTTACGGCAGTTAATTTCTTTTATCCGATTCATAGAGCAGGGGTAGTGTGGCGCCAATATCTCCGCAACGGTTGGTTTTAGGGTCTTAAAACATGGTTTTCGGGCCCGTAGGGCTTACCGAGTTTTGTTCTTTGCGTCAAGAGAATTAAATTGAGCTTTGTCTCGTCCTTATACGACAAATTCGATATTTTGCACATATTAGCCTATTATTTTTGTATGTTCCCCCCGTGCCCCTCATTTCGAATTGTTTTGAAAATAAAATACAGCCCATGTTACTCACTGGCAATGTAGCTTTCTATAGGTGAAGTAATTTTTAAAATCGGTTCAGTAGTTTTTGAGTCTATTCGTTACAAACAAACACATTTTTCCTCTTTTTAATATTAGTATAGACTTACCGAGCTCGATAGCTGCAGTCGCTTAAGTGCGGCCAGTATCCAGTATTCGGGAGATAGTAGGTTCGAACCCCACTGTCGGCAGCCCTGAAAATGGTTTTCTGTGGTTTCCCATTTTTACACCAGGTAAATACTGGGGCTGTACCTTAATTAAGGCCACGGCTGCTTCCTTCTCACTCCTAGCCCTTTCTAGTCCCATCGTCGCCATAAGACCTACCTGTGTCAGTGCGACGTAAAGCAACTAGCAAAAAAAAAAGTATATTTATCATACACTGTATACTCGTGAAGTGTTATGCAAAGAATTGCTGTGAGTGCACACATATGTCTGTTGTTGGGTACTCAGCCCGAAGGCTGGTTTGATCCTCCACAGTTCCACTGAAAGCTATCAATAGACAGCGGAGGTATCACTGAAAAAGCGTACTAGGGAAATCAGAAGTGAGGTAGTTTTCCGTTGCTTTCTTCACCGATCCAGTAGTTTCTATCGCATACCAGCCTGCCAAGCCCACTGAAATGCATGCACAGCCGACCCTATGAGTGATATTTTCACACCATTCATAACAGGAACTGGCTTTATAAGGAATGGCATTACTGAAATCGCTCATACCTCGGTCACTTCCATACTGTCAAAGCCAAGGATGAGACTTAGACAGGTCAATGAAAGTACCAAATTGCTCTAGGTCATATCAGAAGACATAGTACACTGTAAACACTACATCTCGCTAGCAGGGGCCTTAATATTGTCTAATACATGCTGAAAACAAAAGGATTGAATTACTAAATATTTTCATTAGTTTTGCAGTGTCTGTCGAGATAGAAAGAAACATGTAATATTATCTTTAAAAGATAGATGTGAACCGACCATTACGTGAACATACATATTGTTCTGCGAATTACCCGTCTTTAGACCCCTTTCCTTCGCGGAATGGATAAATATAAGTAACTACTCAGGGCTTTAGACATACACTCAGCTTTAATAATAATATTAAGGAACAATAATATGAGGAAGAAACGCATCCCCTGGTCAGTGAAAAGACATGAATTACACCGGAGAAAGTGCGATTAAACCGGACAAATGTCGAAGCCCAACAGTTGAACAGTGGTTCCAATTAGGTCCACTCAAAAGCAGAATAAGAAGGAGAAGAAGGAACTGTGCTATTAATGGGGACCACGCTCGCGTTTCAACACTCGTGCACTTTTTTATCGAACAATATTTCATCGAGACCAGCTACGGCTCACAGTCGGGGTCAATGATAAAATCGTGTCCAATGCTGAACGTTAATGTTGGTGTCTCGCAATATATTTCTTACGATGGAAGAACATCTAACTAACTCACACATATCAGCTCAGTAAGAAATACACCTCCGGAGTGAATAATTTCTCAGTTCACTACCACAGTTATATATCTGTAGAAATTAGATTGTATGTAGGCCTACTTTATACTATTAACTAAATTACTGAAAACTGGCCGGAGAATTTGAAGATTTTCCTAGCACGTGAAATCTAAATATATTTATTTAACTATTTTAATTTTTGACGCGCTTGGAGTATCGATTTAATGAAAAAATGATCTGCCTTGAAAAGTTTCGGTAGTCAGTTATCAGAGGACAACATTGCATTGTCAAGAGGTTGTCTCTCCGTGCACAGCAAAGAGTTTTCCGTTTTCAGGTGACCTTACAGTTTTCTGATTCCTTAAACAGTAATTATGGAACCGATTTTTTCAGCTTCAAACACCAGCAGTGAAGGTGGCCTACAGATCTCTTTTGATAAAACAAATTTTTAAACTAATATCAATCTGGCACCCAGGGAGATCGCAGTGGGGGAAGGAAAAATTATACGAGTAGGTAAGTTCAAGTATCTGAGAGAAGTGATAACAACAAACTTGTCAGAGAAAGAAGACTTTTCATTACGGATGAACAAAATGGAAATGGCGTACCATTTAACCAAGAGTGTCCACAACAAAAGGAAAGCTGAGGCATTACTTCAGTGTCATCCGTCCAGAGGTCTTATACGCTTCAGAATGCCTTGCAATGAAGAAAAAAAGATCTGATGGAGAAACTGGAGTCCAGCTCCCGTCAAAGACAATGGAGAGTACATAATACGGCATGACGACGAACTATACACCCACGTAGAAAAGATTACGATACTATCCGGAAGAGAAGAATTACCATTCACGGGCATGTGACACGAATGCACGAAACAAGGCTGACCAACCGCATCACCACCTTCTTTCAGCAGAAGGAAATCCTTTGTTTTCATTGAGGTCGATAGAGACATTGAAGAAGTGGGAATTACATATAATGACATCCAGGAGCGTGTGCCACTTAAGGGGAAACTTCAAGCGTTCCAGGATTTCCAAGACAAGCCAAAATAAAAACAGGAAAGGCGTGGACGCAGGAGAGGAAAGAACGACACCGGGAACGTATGTGGAAGTACTGGGCAGACATCAAAGTCAGAGGTTATCGTTCTCATTGTGATTTTATTTCAGTGTAAATAATTATCACACGAGATACCTTCACTTCCTTGCATAAAACTATTTTATTTTCGCTACGTCTATTCCTTAACAACACACAGTTATACACAATTATACCCAACACTATATTATTAATGGAAACACACTGAAGCAATTTATTATCAATTCTGTCAAGTACAGACATCAACTCACTCTAACCCACAGTCTAAATTCTCTTAGTGCACTGTCTGTGTCATTGTCTCACTGACTAAATGACCGACTCCACCACGGAGTCCTACTGACTGCCGGCCTGTCAACTCGATAAATATACTGTTCGACAAAGAGTCTATAAATATTGACTTCTGGAGATGTTCTTGCGGGACTCTAAATGGAACACATTTGAACATACTAGGAACAATCGATCCACCGGCCTCTCGATTGGAGTAGATCAGACTCGAATGTTCGGTTACCCTTTACAAACACATTTGGACATGTCTACAACATTTCTAAGGTTTCTACATGTACCTGAATAATAAATCATTACAGTAAGTTTCCAGAAACCTCCATATGTATCACTTCCTTGCATAAAACTATTTTATTTTCGCTACGTCTATTCCTTAACAACACACAGTTATACACAATTATACCCTACCGATTTCTACCACCACGAACGCACTACGGTTGCATAGCAGGGGGAGAGCTGATACTCCCACGAGGCGCATCCCAGATGGCGGATAGGAGGATCCTACCCGACTTGCCGGCGAACTTGAGCGAAATAAAATAGCTCTCACGGACAAAAAATGTAAATAATGGTTTAAACTAACGTCAGAAAGGACTAGTTTAAAGTGTATTTAATGGGTGCTCAAAGTGTACGAAAACATGCCGTCACGTTTTCTGAGATTTAGTGCATGATGTGTGAATGAGAATGTGTGAGATAGTGGAGTTTGGATCCACAAATTTGGTAGTGTCATCTTCATGATTGTAAATTAGCTCCTCGAACGCAGTTTCGTATTTCCAGTTCCGAATATTTAGAATCGATTTTCTGTAAATTTATTATTTTTATTGATGCGATCTTCTAGAGTTGAAGATTGGTACATTTCAGCAACTTTCAGATCATCAGACACGATTGATTGTGTATATGGCAATTTCTTACTTTCAAGTTATGGTATTATTTCAGAGTTGGCCACTTTGTTATTCAAGTTTAACTTTAGGAGCGCGAGTGCTTTGACTTGTGACCAGCGCGGTCTTATTTCTTTTCATGCGAGTGAATGTTAGATGACGTCATTTATATTTGTATAAGTTTTTGACAACTGTAGGGCATGTGATACATTTTTTGTGTTTATGAGTAAGAGGACGCGTTCCTCATTTGGGAAGGCCTGAATTTTATGATTGTATGACTTGCTTCGGGAAGACTTGGCAGCAGGAGTGTGTTAAGGGTTGGACCCTGTGTGTTTTGGTATTTGCTGCATTATTTTGGGAGACTGAATCTCCGCTTTTGATTCATTCCGCCATGTTGTTGGCGAGGGTGATACGTGTGTCTACCGAGGAGAGTTTTATTTTAGTGGCCTATACTTCGTGATGATTTTATTGCTTTGTCCATGTCACCACAGTTTTTCAGTAGACGAGATTTTTATATCGTGACGTTTGTTTGGATTTTCTTTTATGATATAACCATGCTGAGGAATATTTGTAATGTAATCTTTATCAGTGATCAACGTTGAATCATGTGTTGAAAGTTAAAGCCTACTCTGGTCTTTTTATGAATTTGTGTCATGTAATTTTTTTCAGGAATCCACGTTGATTTGTGCGCGTCGTTTTAAGGTCTACCAGTGGATTGATTTTGTGTCACGTAATTTATTTTAGGAATATACGTTGAATAGGAAGTGTAGCTTAAAGTGTAAATTTATTTCCTTGTATATTTCCATGGAGACTTTGAGTGAGTGAGAATTGGGTAAATGCAGCATGCTTTTTTGGTGAGCCCTGGAAAATATGACGTCATGTTTTTGGTTTCTTTGATTGTGGATATTTGCCATTTTATGTGATTTTATTGTGTGTGGTTCCGATCCACAGTATTTGTTGTGCTCATGAGGTTGCTCAAGATACAGGGTGGAGGATATTTGTAGGTTATTTTATCACTCAGCGTGTTATATATTGTACATTTTGATTAGTGTTTGTCTCCCCTTTCCGCATTAAATCACGTCTTGTCTTAAGGTTAGGGACCCCTACTGCAATGTCAAGTGTGCAGGAAAGGGGAATGTACCCATCTAGTTAGTTTTAACAAAAATGATGCCAGGAGCATGGTACGAGCACGCTAGCCAAAGTATAAAATAAAAACATCAAACATTTTGCTTTGTAATATTAAGTGAGGAAAGCAACGGGAAACTACATCACTCCTCATTTCCCTAGTACACCTCTTCAGTGATGTCTAGGCCATCTATGACAGCTGATGGCAGAGCTGTTGAGGATCCAACCAGCCTTAGGGCTGAAGACTGAACATACATACAATATTAAGTATGTGTATCGGCAAGCACTTAAAATTTTGTATGATATTCTTGATTCTCAAAATAGACTTTATCAAGCTGAGAGAATAATTGTGAGTGTTGTAAATTTTTGGATCACTTTGATATATTTTGCTAATTTTCATATTTCCTTGTTTATTTTTAATAAACAGATTTTCCCTCTAAACTGACGTCATGCTTCGCCTTGCTTTATTTATAGTTTTTAGTTGACCTCACCGTCTATATTAGTTATATGCTCCCCCCATCAAAAATCCAGGGTGTATACTTTTTAAGGCACTACTTATTATAGTTCCAACTGAGTAAGCATGGGAGCGGTTGACTAGTGTGAGGCAAATTACCTTGATGTTGAAAAAGGGGACAATATCATGACGCAATTGCCTTCCTCTCGTACTCAAAAGTGTACGGAAAATGGCACGGTATCCCCTGCCTGTCGTAAGAGGAGACTAAAATGGGCGAGCAAGGGATGATTGAATCAGAACAATGAAACTACTTGTGATTAGTACCATCATGCGAGGAACACCATAGGTCGCCTTGTTGGGTACTCAATAGTTTTGTGATTCGTAGCAGCAGAGAGGAGTTCACAGTGGGTTTACGGTATCTGTTATTAGTATCATTAAATGCGAACCACCACGGTCTTACGTTGCCCGTGATTAGTACCATTAAGTGAAGAACACTACGGGTCTGGGCGTTGCCTGTGGTTAGTAACATTATATGAGCGACACCGTGGGTCTTCGTTGCCTATGATTAGTACCCACTATATGAGGAACACCACGGGAATACCGGCGCCCGTGATTAGTACACCTAGGTGAGGAACACTATGGGTATGCGTTGCCTGTGGTTAGTACCATTAAGTGAGAAACACCACGAGTCTGGGTGTCGCCTGACGTTAGTCCCATTAAGTAAGAAACACCACGGATCTGGGCGTTGCCTGTGGTTAGTACCATTAAGTGAGAAACACCACGGGTCTGGGCGTTGCCTGTGGTTAGTACCATTAAGTGAGAAACACCACGGGTCTGGGCGTCGCCTGACGTTAGTCCCATTAAGTAAGAAACACCACGGATCTGGGCGTTGCCTGTGGTTAGTAACACAATATGAGCGACACCGTAGGTCTTCGTTTCCTGTGATAAGTACCCACTATATGAGGAACACCACGGGAATACCGATGCCCGTGATTAGTAAACCTGGTTGACGGACAATATGGGTTTGCGTTGCTTATGAGATTTACCTTTATGTGGAAAACACCAGAGGTCTGCGTTATCTGTACGACGTACAATACTTGTGAGTAGTACCATAATGTTTGGAACACCGTGAGTTTACGCTACCTGGATAATTACTAGGTTCTCTTTTACTAGCGATAAGTGCCATTATGCGGGACCGTTGACGTGGATATTGACCCCTTTAGACAAGCATCATCGATTCAGAATTGGGGTTTGGAAGCAGTCCCTCGGTGAGTACTATTGTTTCTGGGAATGTGAGGCATTGCGCGTCAGATCCACTGATTGTTTTAAATTCATATTCATCAATTCATCCCTCATCATCACGTTTTGAATTCTGTTCAGTGGATGAATTTTGTACTTTTAAATTGTAATCGCATTTCGTCTCATGTCGTAACATAGGGGCCGATGACCTAGATGTTAACAACAAGCAACATCATCGTCAGTTACCTTCCGCACCGTTTTATAAGAAGTCGTCTCTGATTGGCTGAACCCCGCTTCGCAGTAACGTAAGCACGGTTAGTCAAAGATTGCTCCACTTGATTTGAGGACTGTGGATCCATATCCATCTACACAATGAATAGCACCTCTAGATTCCCAGCTCAAGTAATCTGCCGCCATCACAATACTGAGATGCTAGATAATGAAGCAAAATTGACGCTTTCAAAGCGTGTAATGAGATCACGCCCATATAAGAGCTTTATCATTACAGAAAGTAAAATTTGAAACTGTAATTTTGAAACTGGGGATTCATGTAACTCTTTAGCCCCATGGAGAACTTTACCAGAGACTACAATTTGTTCTCTTGCCTTTTCAGCGAGTCAGATTAATAATTGTAGCTTGAATTTATAAATGTAGCTATTTGAAGTGTTATATTTATTATTATTATTATTATTATTATTATTATTATTATTATTATTATTATTATTGTACCGGTTGGTACACCCCCACGCCGCACTTTTGAATCTTCCGCCTTAAGTAATCCTCTACAGGAGAAACTCTGAACTTTACAAACTGGATTAACTCATAAGTTTCTCAGAAGATGTCATTACAGTAAAATTTGTGATTACAAAGTTGCCATTACTGTGTGAAGTTCAAATTGTTTTGTTTTCTATTGATCAAGAAGTGTGGACTTTCTCTGATAGATGCCCCTACACAAACCTATGACCATGCACCCTGGTGCGAAGTGGAAGAACTTTATTTGAAGAAATTTTGTATTCATAAGTTTGTTCTTTACTAAATTTCGTTCTTTCATTTCTGAGTCGGCAATATAAATCTTTTCTTTCCGCCAGTTTTGAACTTAGCCAATCCAGAATTTCTGTAATTAATTTTTGATCAATAGTGTATTTCTTCTCCAATTTTGATGTGTAACCTTTAGCCAGCCAATAAACGATTGTGGGTGTGTCTTAATTATTCATGAAAGGTCTCGAATCTTCCCCGAGAGTATAGAAACTGCTGATATTTCTGTCTCTCCGCCACTCGAACAACATCTAGCCTAGTGTAGCAGGAGGCGGGAAGCGCCTCTTTCATCTGGCAGCAGCTCTTCAACAAGGTAATGGCCACTTAATATCTTCATTTCTCGCTAGCTCAGCAGTCTAAACCGCGGGGAAGGTCCGAAACCTTTACTGTAACCTATCTTGAAACATGTAATTTGCCGTCGCTTTTGTAAAACTTATATCTTTAACTGTAAAACGGGGATAGAGAGTGCTTTACCCTCTTGAACTCTTCTTCATTTTTGGTTTGAGGTGACTACGTTTTGTAACTGTTTCTTCCCTTCTGTAATGTCTTAAAGTTTTCTCATACGAGTCACCTCCATAGTTTGGGATTAGCCCCTGTTTCTTCGGCCTAGTGCCTCTTAGGTTTTAAAAAAGGTTTCATTTAGGAGTGCAAGTACACGCCTCCATTCTGTTTTGCATTTTGGGCCATTTACTTAACCTATTCTTTTTCAACGAAGGCCCCAATAGGTTGGGTACAAGATACCCCTGTTTCATTGTAAGTTGTGCCTTGATGGCAATCATGTGTAAAAGTCTGGTATTACCCTTATAAGCTTGAAAAATTGAGAGCTGGTTATTTCTTTTATTTGTGGTAAAAGTGCCTCTAGGAGGCCTGCCATGTTTTTTTGGAGCTTATGCTCCTTGAATGAAGAGTGTACCTTGGTAAAGTTGGGCTAGTAGCTCAAGGATTGTGTAATTGGGTCCCGAAGCCCAGAACTTGTAAAGACCCCGAAACTCGGGCTTTCGTTTGCAAAATTATACCTTGTACCTGATTAGTGGATAGTGGTTGAGTTGTTATTATCTGTTTAAATTCTATGTAAAATTTGTTAAGTGTTCCTACTTGTGAAAATATAACCTTTATTGAAATTTTAATTCATCTTTCGGCCTTGTAGTTAGACCCATTCCAGCCCGCACCTTCTTTCACCTCTGCCTGCCACGGGTAACTCCGTAACAATTATTATTATTATTATTATTATTATTATTATTATTATTAGAGCAGAAATGAATACAAAGTTAACAAGCATTTTAATATCAACCAGGACAATAGTGACTAGAGATCAAGATGGCAGTGACTTACATGATGTTCGCGTGTGTTATTGTCGCTTATCGGCCATTCTAAGCTATATTTTACCGCCCGAAGCACCAGAGTGAAGCTGCTAAGTACTTTTGTAAGTGAATTTGGTTTTTAAATCTGCATTGTTGGGATTAGTGTTCATTAAAGGATCAATTTCATAACTATAACCTCATCCTGTTAGCTAACCGATAATGGCCGCCTCTATTGATGGAGGTCGGCAAGATTTTTCTAACTCACTGAATCTAAATAATGAAAATCAGCAAGTCTCAAGTAACCTCATGAATCAACAGGATGAGGAAAGCACAATTCCCATCCGTGCCGGTGAACGATGTAACCTCATGACAACCTCTGTTACTGTTCCATAAACACTTAATCAATCTCCTAGCAACCCAAGATTAAGTTAATTTGCAGCAGTGCAATGCTAACCTACCAAAGATCAAGCTATTGTTATTGAATCTTGTGATGGTATTAGTATCCAAGATTATATACTAGCAATTGGAAAACTGACTAGCCCTAGTAACATCCGATTTGTCTCACAGATATCTAATGGAAGAATATGTACCTTCCTCGCAAGTCAGAAGTGTGTTGAAGAATTAATTTCAAAACACCCCAAGATTGTCATCAATAGCGTTTCCTTGGAAATAAGACCTTTCCTAACTAAAAACAAACGATTTATTCTATCTAATGTTTGCTCTGTGAAACCTAATATTGTTATTGGAGTAGAATTTCTCAAACTCGGCGTTAAACCAATCTCAAAGGTATCACCTATTAGGGCAGTTCTACCAATCCCTGGATTTTCTCACATGTTTTCGGAGACAGATTTATGTTCAAAGTGAAGACTTTAACAAACTTTAAGACTCGCCCCAAATCGAATATGAAGGTACTAATTACTGGATTTATTTATCCTCCGACACACCCACCTGTTTCCTTTGTAAAACTGAGAGGTGCTTAGCTAGAAACTGTCCTGATAATGTTGAAATAATGAATGAGGATTCCTCATTAAATCAAAACAGTCTTTTTCATGGTAAGATCAATCGAACGGAATTTCCTAAACTAGTAGAGGATACACAAAAAATGAAAACAAACTCTCAAGAAAAAATTTCCTGTACTCTCTCACAAACTACTCTTCAGACAACTGCTACATCTACAACTCTTCAGTGTTTCCAAAACCGAAACTGTGGTCATTTGCCCTCAATCGAAACGACTCTAACCTCTCCTTTTGAATTTCCTCAACGCTCCTTATGTGTTCATCTTGCTGGATCAAAGGAGCCAATATTAATATCTAGCAGTGAGACTACAGACAGAAAAGACCTTGATTTTAAGAAAGCTCCTCTAACAACCAAACCTACAACAAGTGAACCGGCAGTGAAACACAAGACAAAATAAACTTATAAGTAACCAAAGACAGAAAAAGAAAGCAAAACTATTAGTGATATGCTTAAGCAAATTAATCAAGTTCTAGAAGCCAAAACTCAGTCCATTCCCCTCAGTTGCTTACGACTCTAATCCTTCTTTGAAAGCAGTATTGGAGTTAATGACATAACAAAAATAGCTTCCAATTACACCCAAGATGTAAAGGGTTTATCCAAAGCCCTTCAAAACTATATCAAAACTACACTGAAAAATCCATAACGAACAGGAGTACTCGAATAGTCAAGAAACTGCTTAAGGCTAGCAGTGAAAATCGAGATGAAGGAGTTAACAGTTTAGTTCCAGATTACTCCTGAGATGACTCTACTTCCCTCACATAATGATGATGACATTCCCTCTATACCTGTTTGTCATTCTCATGACTATAACTTTATTTCAATGGAACCTCAACAGTTTTCGAACACAGCGAGAGTATTTACAACTTCTACTAAATAAACATCAGCTTTTAGTTGTCTGTTTACAAGATATTAACTTTCAAGACAACTTTGTTTCCCATTTAAGACAGTTCAACGTACATTATAAAAACCGAATTAATCCAAATCATGCAAGTGGAGGCGTACCTACCTATGTTAAAAATACGAGTAGTTTACACCATCAAGAGGATCCTTTAGCTACTGATTTAGAAGCAGTCGAAGTTTTATTATACCTACCACAAGCTATATGCGTATGTAATGTTTATTTTCCTACGAATAGTACATCTCACGCTGATGATTTAAGAAACCCAATACACCAAGTCCCCAAACCCTTTATTTTGATGGGTGATTTTTATAGCACGGCAGTTTATGGGATAGTCGCAATACTGATGCAAGTGGGAAAGAAATAGATGAATTTACTCTAGTATTATTGAAATTAACTGCTCCAACCCGTTTTGATAAAGCACACGGAACATACAGTAGCATAGATTTAACTACATGTTCGCCAGACATAGCTGCACTGTATGTATTAAACTCTACAAGGAAGTGACAATTTTCCCAACATAGTTAATGATGATCAAAGTTCTCCAGACCACACATAAAATTCCCAATACTGTAAATGGAATTTAAATAAGGCAAATTGGGAATCATTTAGAAAGACTGTAAATAACCATTTAAATGATATAACTCCAACAAATAAATTTCTTTCTAAGCTCATAAATGATATTGTTCAAGACTTCACTGAAGTAATAATTAAATCTTCTGACCAGAGTATCCCGAAAACAACTCCTATGCCCTTCAAGGAAACGGTTCCCTGGTGGAATGACTCCTGTTAAGAGGCTATCAAATATAGAAACCGTGCTTACTATCTCTACAAAAGAAATCCTACGCCTGAAAACAAAGTCAATTTTCAGAAATATCGAACAATAGCAGGAAATAAAATAAAGTAAGAAAACCTCCTGGTTAACATTCGTCTCCTCCTTAACCTCCCAAACTTCTCGAAAAGTTATGTGGAATAAAATCCAAATAATAAGTGGTAAATACAACAAATTATCTATTACTTCTTTTAGAGATCTAGTCGCTGGATCAATTATAAATGAACCTCAAAATGTAGCTGATCAACTACCTAAATCATTTTCAGAAATCTCTAGCGATAACAATTATTAAACTGAATTTCTTCACATGAAAACAACTCGAGATCCAATAGACTTAAGTGAAACTGTACCTAGAACGAACTATGCTTATAATCATACTTTGCATTACAAGAAATTGTTACAGAACTCAACAAAAGCGGCATATCTAGTCCTGGCCTAGACATCATTCCATATGATTTTTATAACAGCTTCCACATAGCGCACTCAGTTATCCTCTTGCTGTTTTCTACTATACATTGAGTTCCAAACTATTTCCAGATCAATGGCGTTCTGCTATTGTAGTGCCCATACTCAAACCAGGGAAGGACATTTTGATCCCACATAATTATCGTCCCATCGCCTTGACAAATACAATGTTTACGCTCATGGAGAAAATTGTTAACAAGGGATTACGCTGGTATTTGGAACATATACACTTTTTTAAGTGATGCACGAAATGGTTTTCGTAAAGCACGTTAAACAACAGATATTCTGATATGTTTAGGATCAGAAATCCGAGAAGCTTCCCCGAATAACCAGCACCTCACAGCTGTCAGTTGAGACATTGAGAAGGCATATGATATGTTGTGGAAAGACAATCTAATTGAAACTCGTGTCCTCATACCGAGGTGTTGCAGCTCATTTTCAGACACACACCCAATGGAGGTGAGCTGCATGTGCCATTTTAACCACATAACAGCCTTCCTGTCATTGTTAAATTTCTGGCAGTACCGGGAATCGGACCCGGGCCCCCGAGGACGGCAGCTAATAACACTAATCGTTACGCTACGGAGGCGGACAATGAAACATTGATGAAAGATAATATTTCAGGAAACATGCTCTACTTCATTTGTAATTTCTTTAAAGATCGCCGAATTGAAGTCAGGAGAAATGGAACTCTTTCACATGAAGTAACCATTGAAAATGGAGTTCCCTAACGATCAGTCATCAGTATCACATTATTGCTCGTTGTAATAAATGGCATTGTCTTGTAACGTGCTACTGCCATAACCTCTCCATCGACGTTCTACGAGTTTCTGCAAACTTCGTCGCATGTACATCTCCACATACTCTACAAGTTTATGTTTCTACAAGACTATAATGCTATTATTATTGTCTGCTTTGCTTATCAATACTTCTTCCTATCATCAGAATTACCTTACTTTGCTCACCTGTCGTTACCCTCCGACTTTTCTCGACACACTGACCGCTGTCTTTCTGTCTGCCTCGCACCTACTACGTCATCTGCTACGTCACTTGATCTTTCTCGAATGAACTAGTCTTCGCTTCCGGGCGTGTATATATTGGACTGCTTGGCGCGTCTTCGGCAGACTGGCATCATCCTTTGTAAATAGTGTGTGTGTGTGGAGGGACTACGGACCTCGCACGGCTTGCCGTGTGCTGCGCCATTTTCTTCCCTACGAGCTGATGGAATTATTCTGAAAGGACTTTGGTGAGCTAAACATATCATTTGCTAAACTTGTTTTTGGAAACTTTAATACTCGGCCTGTTTCGCCATGTTGAGTGATGGCATGCTATGAAAACTTTCAAGGCCTTGGTTTCAAATTTAATTTATTGCCGCCTTCAAAACTGATTAAGTTTAATTGATTCTTAGTGCTGAATACTTGGTGATGTGGACTGAGCCTAAACATCGTCAAACAGAAAATTTTCACAACTTTAGACGATTCTAAAAAAATCTATTGGCAGATCAGACATTCTCCAGCATTACGCAGTCGGAGTTTCCTTTCTTTTCATCCTCACTTGTCCTTATTGTACTGATCCTCCTTTTTACCCTACCCTTTTTTTTTCTTTTATTAGGTGTGTATGCTTTTTATATTAGGGCGCCCTGGAGGCGTATTTGGGTTTTTTAGTGTGGCCAAATATTTCTTGATCTTCATGGTAAAAAACTGGACTTGTTACCTCAAATTTGATCAGATAATAATATTTAGAAATATCTTCTCAGGTGATTGTGTGTGTGACAACTCTCTATTCAAAATATAAATAGTAATATTTGAGAAAACTGGTTTTGGTCGAGATTCACGCGGACACAGTGATTCTATTGTAACGATTTTTTTTTTTTAAATTTTTGTCCTAACTTATCTGAGGGTTAGTCCCCTTTCTAAAACGGGGACCCGAGCTGTTTTGTCTTTGTAATCAATGCCTGGGATATTTTTCTCGGACTATATTTTCTTGTTTAACAAGGTGCATATTATATATATACGGGGTGTTAGGTGTATACCTGCAGATATTTCTTCTAGCAATAGAGAACGATGTGACGAACCACTATATATCAAACTTTTAGAAATTCTCGGAAGTTATTTTCGAGAGCAAAGAGATACGATGTTTTTAGAATAGGTAGTATGCCTTGTTCTTGTGAATGAATAGCTTCCCTTTGAAACAGGCGAGTCACGCGCCATGCGTGCCAAACTGGTTTCTGTTTATGTTTACGTACAACAGCTGAACGCTTCCTATGCAGTGCACGAGATGTTACGTAACATACTTGTCAAACTGGTTTTATGTTTAAGAGCAACTGAGCTACGATAACAGCTGAAGGTGGCTACTACAGTAGCGTATGCCTTGTTACATTACATTCTCGCCAGAGTGGTTTCGTAGTTGTCAGTATTCAGTTTCCGTCTTAGGGGCTTCAGACAACCCTGGTCATCGGTTTCGGACCCTGGATGTTCCGAATTCTCAGCGTTAATACTGGTTCATTTGCTGTTATGTCCTTTAAGGGATGGGATATGTGTGGTCATCAGCCCCGTGGTCTAGTGAGTATGGAAATGACCTGAAAACCTGAATCCGTGCGGGACCTGTACGAGCGTGTGATATAATTATTGGTTGGTATAGGCGCGCCGGGACGTGAAATACAGTAGATCCCCGTTGTGCATTGCGTAAAGGTACAAGAAAGATGGCAGGTCCTTACGCCAACGAAAGCAGTTATGGGATGCCCAAGTGAGTAGCATCGGAATTGAATTACCGAAACACATCGAACGTTTAGTTTCAAAGGAATATTGGACATGTTATACAACTAAATAAATTAAACGTACCTACATTTCGTGCCTCCTTCCGGGCTGAGTTGCTCAGACGGTTGAGGTGCAGGCCTTTTGATTCCAACTTTACAGGGTCGAACCTGGCCCAGTCCGGTGGTATTTGAAGGTGCTCAAATACTGTAGGTCAGCCTCGTGTCGGCAGATTTACTGGTACATAAAAAGAACTGTGCGGGACTAAATTCGGGCGCCTCAGCGTCTCAGAAAACCGTAGAAGTAGTTAGTGGGACGTAAAGCACTTAACGTTATTATTATTATTATTATTATTATTATTATTATTATTATTATTATTATTAGGTCATTAAAAGCTGAAATACGTAGAAGAAAATAGTAAAATATGCGTGGTTTAAGAGGAAACAAGATGAAATGTATGTCACGTGAGTTAGCATCGGTCGCAGTAGTTACCTACAGATTACTATGCGTAAAGCGAGAACCAGGTCAAGCTCGTGGGGATGAGTCAGCTGTAATCTCGTATTGTGTATAAACATCAAACATACACATCAACAAATATAAGAAACATAAACAAGGTTACACGTTAGAGACATGTAGCTATTAACCTGAACGCCAGGCCGACGGTCGCTTTCATGAGTACAGATGAGTTATCAAATTATACACAATCCACAGATGTCGAACTTATCTAAGAAGATTCCGCCACAACTATATTACATTTTACTATGATGGTGCTAATAACAAATCGCAGCAGCAATTGGCTTTACGTCGCACCTACACAGATAGGCCTTATGGCGACGATGGGACTGGAACGGGCTAGGACAGGGAAGGAAGCGGCCGTGGCCTTAATTAAGGTACAGCACCAGCATTTGTCTGATGTGAAAATGGGAAACCACGGAAAACCATCTTCTGGGGTGCCGAGAGTGGGGTTCGAACCCACTATCTCCCGAATAATGGATACTGGCCACACTGAAGTGAAATGTCGTATGGCTTTTGGTGCCGGGAGTGTCCGAGGATAAGTTCGGCTCGCCAGATGCAGGTCTTTTGATTTGACTCCCGTAGGCGACCTGCGCGTCTTGATGAGGATGAAATGATGATGAAGATGGCACATACACCCAGTTCTCGTGCCAGCAAATTTAACCAATTAAGGTTAAATTTCCGACCCTCCCGGGAATCGAACACGGTACCCCTGTGACCAAAGGCCAGCACGCTAACCATTTAGCCATGGAGCCGGACTTAAGCGACTGCAGCTATCGAGCTCGGTAAATCGCAGCAGATTACGCTACTGCGTGTTGAGATGATGTCGGTAGAATACAGTATACCTGTTAAGACATAAGGCTGCAGTAGAAGAAGAGGAAGAAGAAGGTAACGAGAGCCACATAGTCAAGCAGCACACAGCTGAACAAAGTGCACATTAGTGACACAGACATAAGAGTGACGTGGTCGCGGGAACTACAGTCGCATTCGTAACACTCTGTTGTAGAAAAATAATGAACTAACATACAGTACGGGCTCCGTAATTCCAGGTGGACGGTAACAAGACTATCTCGAATAGAAAAGTACGGATTTACGAACGTACACGAAAACGCCTGTGAACAACATAATGTACCTATGTTAAACATTACAGTACAACAGTTTAGAAAACAAAACATACAGATTGCATTAAAAGAAATGTTAAACTTTCCTTTGTAAATTAACAAAACACTCTAGGCAATCTTCTTAAGTTAAATGTTAACTTATAGTTCCTATTTCAGTAATGATGAATATAAAACGATTATTTTATTGAATATTTATTCGTGACGACGACGACGACGACGACGACGACGACGACGACGACGACGACGACGATGATGATGATGATGATGATAATTGCTGTCTTAATGTCATCGGCCCTTAAAACGCAAAGTACCGACGATAATTCGCATCTCTGACAGCTGTTATTCAGGTCAAGGTCAGACAGACCGGTTTCATGTAGGGGTGGGGAACCCGTCCAGCGACATCCCCGTCGCTAAGAACAGCAGACAACCAGCATGTGACAGGTCTAGTGCTTTTGTCGAACTGCTTACGTGGAATATTCTCCCACAGTGCGATTTCAATATCATGGTCTTTTGGGAGTCCAACTCGCCGTATGCAGAAACAACCCGTGTTGACGTGTACGTAAATAAAGTTTATTACGTCAACGAAAGAATGCATGGGATAAAATTTCAAAGTGAGTAGTATCGGAATTGAAATGTCAAAACACATCGAACGTTTTACTTCATACCAGTAAGGGACATGTTATAAACATACATTAATTAAACGTACCTTCCTTTCGTGCTTCCAACCGAAGAGAACATGTTTAAATGTAAATGAGAACCTTCTAGCTTACTGCTGATTTTGCAGTGCCTATTCAACGTATCAAAATAAACGTTGTCAGGCTGAGTGGCTCAGACGGTTCAAGCACTGGTTTCATGAACTTAGCAGGCTCGATCCTGGCTCAGTCCGCTGGTATTTGAAGGTGCTCAAATACGACCGCTTCTGATCGGTAGATTTACGGGCACGTTAAAGAATACCAGTGGACAAAATTCCGACACCGCGCGTCTCCATTGGCACGTGAAGATTTATTATTATTATTATTATTATTATTATTATTATTATTATTATTATTATTATTATTATTGGGCGAGTTGGCCGTGCGATTAGCTTGCATCCGTCGAAAAGCCACTAACAATATTTTTATAAAAACTGTGTTAGTCTATTATTACTGACTATTATGAACATAAAAGTTAATCGCCCCACTCAAACTTCGTAGCTCGTAATCTGTCAGAAAACACTAAAGAAAATAGTGAACTTTTAACATGTCCGAATTATTATTAATAATATAATTGCAGACATGTCTCCGAAATTACCGAAGCATGTACTTACAAATTGTTTTACGTCGCACCGACACAAATAGGTCTTACGGCGACAGTGGGAGAGAAAACGGATACAAGTGGGAAGGAAGCGTTCGAAGTCTAATAAAGGTACAGTTCCAGCATTTCCCTGATGTGAAAATGGGAAACTACGGAAAACCACCTTCCCGGCTACCGACAGTGGAGTTCGAACCCACTATCACCAGAATACAAGCTCACAGCTGCGCGCCCCTAACCGCACGATCAACTTACTCTAAGCCCCAATGCCGGTCTGCGTAGCTCGGACGATAGAGCGCTGGTCTTCTGATCCCACCTTGGCAGGTTCGATGGCGGCTCAGTTCGGTGGTATTTGAAGGTGCTGAAATACGCCAGTCTCGTGTCTTTGGATTTACTTGCATTTAAAAACGTACTGCTTTACAAAATTCTGGCACTTCAGCGTCTTCGAAAACCGTGAAAATTAGTTAGTGGAACGTAAAGATATTAGTAGTAGTAGTAGTAGTAGTAGTAGTAGTAGTAACATTATTATTACGGACGTTTTAATTAAACGGGTCCGTTACATTACCTATCGGCACTTACTGCCCGGTAATTAGCCTTCTGTCCACCTCTGTGTTATAGTGGTTAGTGTGATTAGCTGCCAACCCCCGGAGGCCCGTGTTCCATTCCCAGCTCCGCCACGAAATTTGAAAAGTGGTACGAGGGCTGGAACGGAGTCCACTAAGCCTCGGGAGGTCAAATGGGTAGAGGTGGTTCGATTCCCACCTCAGCCATCCTGAAAGTGATTTCCCGTAGTTTCGCACTTCTCCAGGCAAATGGCGGGATGGTACCTAACTTAAGGCCGCGTCCGCTTCCTTCCCTCTTCCTTGTCTATCCCTTCCAATCTCCCCATTCCGCCGCAAGGCCTACACAAGACCCCTGTTCAGCATAGAAGGTGAGGCCGCCTGGGCGAGGTATTGGTCATTCTCCCCAGTTGTATCCCCGACCCAATGTCTCACGCTCCAGGACACTGCCCTTCAGGCGGTAGAGGTGGGATCCCTCGCTGAGTCCGAGGAAGGTAAACAGATTAGGAAAAAGAAGAATAAGCCTTCTATTAGAAATGCCCGGTGGCAATTCCATAGTAGACCGAGCTCGATAGCTGCAGTTGCTTAACTGCGGCCAGTATCCAGTATTCGGGAGATAGCAGGTTCGAACCCCACTGTCGGCGGCCGTGATGATGATTTTCCGTGGTTTCCCATTTTCACACCAGGCAAATGCTGGGGCTGTACCTTAATTAAGGCCACGGCCGCTTCCTTCCCACTCCTAGCCCTTTCCTGTCCCATCGTCGCCATAAGACCTATTTGTGTCGGTGCGACGTAAAGCATCTAGCAAAAGAAATCCACAGTAGCTATTGTTCCTTCGAGCAATGTTCACGCATGGCTGCAACTACGGTTTTTGAAATCTGTCTCATTAATAACAATATGACTGAATACTTACAGCCTTTTCTTTCAGTGTCCACCGTTCTTTCATTGACCTGAAAAGTTTATGAATAAGCATAGACAACTCGCATTGTTTATTGTCAGAAATTCATCGTAGACTGTCGGAATAACAGCACAGAAATGTTGCGCTCATTTTTCATTTACTTATTAACTATTTCCTTTCATTTTGTCAGGTTGGATCACTGAGTAATGCCATTGACGTCTTATAAATCACACACAACTACACAATACTGTATTCGCACGTATGTGCTGGTGCGTATCTTCGAGGTCACTGTAAGGATCCTGTGTACATTTCACACAGAGTACCCTAGACCGGTTTTCGAGTACAGCAAGTGGCCTGGCACGTGAGTCATCCTCTGCTACTTGCCAAGCCTTTAGGGGAAGTGCACAACAACATGTGTTGGCCTGCGATAAGAAACAGGTTCAACAAGCCCTAGACTCTGCTACTGTACTTCCACTACGCGTGGACAGAATGACGTAACCGGCATATCCTGCTACAGCCGTTCAAAACACATTAGGTCCTGAAATATTTGGCTCAGTTATGGGCAAACTAATAGGACAAGATAAAAAGTACATAGCATATATTGTGAGATGTCTTTTTCTTTGCCGACTAGCTTAATATCTGCACGTATACACCTAACACCCTGTATATTGGTCAATTTTATTCTGTAGGTTTTAGCTTAATTATCCCTTTGATAATTTCCTACTATATCCAGAGTATATTTGAGGATCTGTTTTCTCCAAAAAAATGCTAATGTGTACTGTATTCTCGTTAAAGCTGCTGTTTCCAATACACTTGGTCATCTAAAAATTTTTAGCAACGTGGTGTTCTTTTTTGATTTTTCTTTTTTGGTACCGTCCACGGTAAACCTCTCCTACTATCCCTCCCCCAGTACTGCTTCCGCTCACTCTGCTGTTTTCTTGTTATAATCTGATCGACTCCTCGCTGCAGTGTTGCCTATGCACAGACCTCGTTTTTGTGGTTTAAGTGTGAAGCATATAACGTCACATATGGTAGCAGACATTTTTTTCTTCCCCATTCTCATCATATTCTCTTGTTTAAATTGATACACTTTTTTGGTTTCTCCTTAGATCTTTTCGCATTTTGTATTGGTTGTTCTAGTAACACTATGGCTTGCTTTTCGGATAATTTTCGATTGGGCGCCGATAGCGTTTCATCTCCACCCCCACTATATCATACTCGGTCTTTACCTGAGGTTTCGACTAATAACTTAATCTCCTTCTCTGATACCCCAACATTATCTTCCCGTGTTAATTCTTCCGCTTTGCTCAGTGATTCAGAGGGCAAGCCCTCCTCATTACCTCAACTTCATTCTATGCCTCCCGATCCACATTTCTACCCCCCTCCCCCTTCACTACCTCAATACACGCCTGTTGATGCCTCTCTCAATGTACAGATCATAAAACAATCTCTTGATCAAGTCCCTAAATTACAATCCACTGATCCTCGGAGTTTGACCTTGTGGCTCTTTTCTGCACGAAAATTTCTAAATATTGGTTTAGCTTCTTTTCCTCAGTTAATGGGATTACTGTCCCCTAAAACAACCGGTTTTTTTACTAAATTTTGGGTTGATAATATCTCAAGTTTTTCCAATTGGTATCAACTTCGGAATGCCATACACAACTATTTCTTACCTTACGAAATACGTTGCAAGCTGAGCCTTGAATTTATTCGTCGTCATCAACTTCCCACTGAACCTGCTCATGACTATCTTGATTCGATTACGACCTATAGTGATATTTTAAACATTGCTCACTCGGTCAATGATTTAATTTCTATCGTTCAATTCTACGCTACTCCTTCCTTTCGGCAGCTTTTCGATGCCTTAAATCCTCCTACGTCCATGTTTCAACTTTTTAATTTAGCTCAATCTCACGCCATTCATTCTCTTGGAGATCTTTCTTATTACTCATCTATCCCCCCTCCTCTCCATTCTCGTCCTTTACCTTCTACATCCGTTTCTTCTGCTAATACTCCTTCTCCCATTATTTGCTTCCGTTGTAAATGAAAGGGTCATATATCTCGGAATTGTGCTACTCCTTATTCGGGAAACGTAGCTTACCCGCGTCATTAGACAGTAGGCGTAACAATGGGCAAAATCTGTCTTCTCTTCTTCAGTCCCCCTCTACTCTTGTTTCAAATGTTCGATCTTTGCCGTCTGAATTTTCTTCTCAACTTATTTTGACGGAAAGTTCGTCATTTTTACCTCCTACTTCTCATATTGTCTTGACTATTAATAATGTCCCTTCCGTCGCTCTTCTTGATTCAGGGGCTGCTGTTTCTTTAATCAGTTTATCTTTCTTTGAATCTCTGAAAAAGGTATTTTCTCACCTTCATTTTCTTCCTTCCACTGTCCGTTGTGTTTCGGCTTCTAATTACCCTATTGATGTTCTTGGTCATATTTCTCTCACTGTTAAAATTCAACATTTTTCTTGGCCGTTTACCTTTCTTGTTGTTTCGGAATTATCTTGTCCTCTTATTTTAGGCTATGATTTTTTTTCCCACACTGGTCTTATTTTTGATTCTATGAACTCTACGATTTCTTTTCATTTTTCTTCAACGGTTATTCCATTAATTAATATTGCTGATTATCCTTCTTCAACTTCATCCATGTCTCACAGTATCAATTCTATTCATTCTGATCAAATTGATTCCTTGTTAACTGAATTTTCTGATGTCATTACTCCTGTTCTTGGTACGGTCAAAAATTTCAAGGCTCATATTGACTTAATTGATTCTACTCCTGTTCGTTCATCCCCCTATTTTCTCAGCCCTCCTCGCATGAAAATTTTAAATCAATTAATTGATAAAATGCTTCAGGACAAAACCATAATTCCTTCTTCTTCTAATTATGCTTCCCCTGCCTTTATTGTCGATAAACCCGATGGATCTTCGAGATTTATCGTGGATTATCGTAAATTAAATGGGCGTATACTCTACAGTCCGCTTTTCAACATTTTTCTAACGCCAAATATTACTCCATTTTTGATCTTAATTCTGCATACAATCAAATTCCCCTAGATGAAATTAGCTCCCGTTACACTGCCTTTATTACTCCTAATGGTCTTTTTCAGTTTAAGAAAGTTCCTTTCGGACTTAATTTAGGCTCTCAAATTATGCAACGCTTTGTTGATTCACTTTTTTCTGACATAAAATATCAATATTTGTTCCCATTTATTGATGATATTTTGATCTATTCCCCTGATCTTTCCACTCACCTACAGCATGTTCGTGAAGTATTAACGCGTCTTCGTTCTGTGGGTTTAACGGTTAATCCTTCTAAAGTCTTAATTGCTCAAACTTCGATTAAGTTTTTAGGTCATATTCTCAGTTCTAACGGTGTTGCTGTCGATCCGGATAGGGTTTCTGCCATCCATAAAGTCCCACCCCCACAGAACTTAAAGCAGTTACGTTCCTTTCTTGGTATGGTTGGATTTTATGGAAAATATATACCTAATTTTTCCCATATTTCCGAACCTCTTAACTTATTGAAACGCAAAGGCGTAAAGTTTCACTGGGGTGACTTACAGCAAAATGCCTTTTCCTGTTTAAAAACCAAACTATCTCAAGCTCCTCTCTTACAAATTCCTGATTTTAACATTACATTTGAGCTTTCTACTGATGCTTCCGATGTCGCCATTGGCGCTGTCTTGCAACAAACTATACAGGGCGAAACCCGCCCTATTGCCTATTATAGTCGTTTACTATCACCTGTGGAACGTAAATATTCCGTTTATGAACGGGAAGCACTTGCTTTAATTCTTTCAATTGAACATTTTTCCGACTATCTCGATCATCGCGAGTTTATCGTCAGCACTGACAACCAAGCACTTTCTTGGTTACTTAATAATGCTCCGAAAATCGGACGTACTGGTCGCTGGTTGCTTCGTTTGTCACGTTTCAAATTTTCTTTGAAATTTATTTCTGGTTTTCAAAATTCGGTCGCTGATGCGTTGTCTCGCCTATTTGACGATCATCATCTTGCTGATTCCGAAATACACCACCTTCCGGTTGCTATGGTAAATTCTATTTCTTCTCTTACTGATTTTCCTTTGTCCTTTCAGTCCTGCCAAGACCATCAAAATCTCGATCCATACTGCCAACAATTGAAAAACGATATTTCTTCTAATGATTATTCTGGGCCTTTTCGCATTGTAAATCAACTTCTTGTCTTTAAACCTACTCCTCGGGCTACTCCTCGTCTGGTTCTCCCCTCTGCATTACGCCCCATGATATTTCAATATTTTCATGGATCCCCTACTGGTGGACATTTTGGAATGGCGAAATCTTATTCTCACATTGCCTCTCAGTTTTATTGGCCCCAAATGCGAAAGGATGTTTTCTCTTGGGTCCGATCTTGCGACTTGTGCCAAAAGCATAAGCCCCAAAATCATCAACCTTTTGGGACATATGCAGCCTCTCCCTCTACTTACCCGGCCGAGAAATTCTATATCGACATTGTCGGTCCTTTGGTCAAATCTTCCAAATCAAACTCCTACATCTTTACTTTATTGGATGTTTTTTCCAAATTTCTTGTTGTACGCCCATTACGTAACATTTCTTCCCAGATTATCATTAATTTACTAACTAATCACGTTTTTCCTCTTATAGGCATTCCTAAAATTCTGGTCTCTGATAACACGTCAATTTTTACTTCAAAAGTTTTTTATAATTTCTGTTTTTCTTATGGTATCAAAAAGGTCTGTACCTCACCCTATCACCCTCAGGCAAATGTTGTTGAACGTTACCACCGGAATCTTAAATCTTTTCTTTCCATTTTTCATTCCCAAGATCAAAAGTCATGGGATACTGAACTCCCTCACTTTTGTCTAGCTTTAAATGCTACTGTTAATGACTCTACCTCTTTTTCTCCCGCTAAACTCTTCTTGGGAAGAGATCTTCATACTCCTCTATCTTTAAACTGGAACCTACCCTCTTTATTTCTTACCCCTCCTCATTTACTCACTGACTCTCAACTTCGGGAAGCTCTTGGTAATTTAAATCATGCCAGGGACCTTTACCGTAAAACATGTAATTCCCGTCTTCGTCCGCCTAAGTTCAAGCTTTTTGATCAGGTTTTGTTAAAAAACCATCCCATTAGTTCTACCCAACATCATATTTCGGCTAAGCTTTCCCCTTTATGGATTGGCCCATACCGAATTCTTTCTTTCCCTTCTTTGGTTACTGCTCAATTGCAGTCTCTCTCCAACCCTCAGGATATTCGGCAGGCCCATTTTTCCGAACTTAAGAAGTTTTCCTCCTGAACCTTCTTGCGTACTGAGGGAGAATCCCTTTTTGTTTATTATTTGGTATTGAATTTATCTTCTGTTTGCTTTGTTTGTTCTGGTCCACATCTCTGAAAATTTATTTTTCTCTTTTGGCTCACCCAGCCCTTTTTTTTTCTTTCTTTTCCCTCCACCCACACACACTTTTGATGTCAGACTCTCCCATGCCCCTTTCTTGTATTGTTCTTGCTTTTTATTTTTCATGGGAAACTTCCTGTCATTTTTATATTTGGCCACTTAGTCTACTATGTATTGGTCCGGACCGCTTTTCATTGTTCCTACTTCCTTCTTCTTTCCTTTTTCCCTTTCCCTTCTTTTTCTCTGTTTTCCTTGTTTTGCTTGCTTCTTGTTTTCCATACTTCTGTTGTTCCTTTTTCTTTTTTCCGATACTGCGTTTCTTCTGGTCGCCGATCATCGATTCCGGTGGAGAAGCTGCTCTTGGACATCCCTGCTGCTGCTGCTGCTGCTACGCCTACTTGCTTTCGCCCATCCTTCGGATTCCGCCCGGTGGCAGGAATATGTAACGTGCTACTGCCATAACCTCTCCATCGACGTTCTACGAGTTTCTGCAAACTTCGTCGCATGTACATCTCCACATACTCTACAAGTTTATGTTTCTACAAGACTATAATGCTATTATTATTGTCTGCTTTGCTTATCAATACTTCTTCCTATCATCAGAATTACCTTACTTTGCTCACCTGTCGTTACCCTCCGACTTTTCTCGACACACTGACCGCTGTCTTTCTGTCTGCCTCGCACCTACTACGTCATCTGCTACGTCACTTGATCTTTCTCGAATGAACTAGTCTTCGCTTCCGGGCGTGTATATATTGGACTGCTTGGCCCGTCTTCGGCAGACTGGCATCATCCTTTGTAAATAGTGTGTGTGTGGAGGGACTACGGACCTCGCACGGCTTGCCGTGTGCTGCGCCATTTTCTTCCCTACGAGCTGATGGAATTATTCTGAAAGGACTTTGGTGAGCTAAACATATCATTTGCTAAACTTGTTTTTGGAAACTTTAATACTCGGCCTGTTTCGCCATGTTGAGTGATGGCATGCTATGAAAACTTTCAAGGCCTTGGTTTCAAATTTAATTTATTGCCGCCTTCAAAACTGATTAAGTTTAATTGATTCTTAGTGCTGAATACTTGGTGATGTGGACTGAGCCTAAACATCGTCAAACAGAAAATTTTCACAACTTTAGACGATTCTAAAAAAATCTATTGGCAGATCAGACATTCTCCAGCATTACGCAGTCGGAGTTTCCTTTCTTTTCATCCTCACTTGTCCTTATTGTACTGATCCTCCTTTTTACCCTACCCTTTTTTTTTCTTTTATTAGGTGTGTATGCTTTTTATATTAGGGCGCCCTGGAGGCGTATTTGGGTTTTTTAGTGTGGCCAAATATTTCTTGATCTTCATGGTAAAAAACTGGACTTGTTACCTCAAATTTGATCAGATAATAATATTTAGAAATATCTTCTCAGGTGATTGTGTGTGTGACAACTCTCTATTCAAAATATAAATAGTAATATTTGAGAAAACTGGTTTTGGTCGAGATTCACGCTGACACAGTGATTCTATTGTAACGATTTTTTTTTTTTAATTTTTGTCCTAACTTATCTGAGGGTTAGTCCCCTTTCTAAAACGGGGACCCGAGCTGTTTTGTCTTTGTAATCAATGCCTGGGATATTTTTCTCGGACTATATTTTCTTGTTTAACAAGGTGCATATTATATATATATATTGGTCAATTTTATTCTGTAGGTTTTAGCTTAATTATCCCTTTGATAATTTCCTACTATATCCAGAGTATATTTGAGGATCTGTTTTCTCCAGAAAAAAATGCTAATGTGTACTGTATTCTCGTTAAAGCTGCTGTTTCCAATACACTTGGTCATCTAAAAATTTTTAGCAACGTGGTGTTCTTTTTTGATTTTTCTTTTTTGGTACCGTCCACGGTAAACCTCTCCTACTATCCCTCCCCCAGTACTGCTTCCGCTCACTCTGCTGTTTTCTTGTTATAATCTGATCGACTCCTCGCTGCAGTGTTGCCTATGCACAGACCTCGTTTTGGTGGTTTAAGTGTGAAGCATATAACGTCACAGTCTCCAACATTTACCTACCAGCAAAGGCTTGCATTTTAGCCGATTATTTGACTATATTAAGTGCAGGAAGAAATAAACTAACTACTCAACAGTCACTTCAAGAATAAATTGGTAATATCCAAAAATGGGCTATAGTTACAGGGTTCAAGTTTTCCAAAACTAAAGTCAAATGCATACTCTTCTCCAAATGTAAACATACTGTACAAGACCCTGAGCTATAGATGGACAATCACAAAATTGGAACAGTAACAACTACGATAATCTTAGGAGTTTTATTCGACAGTACGTTAAGTTGGATACCTCACCTGAAAAACCTTAAAGATGACTGCTTGCGAGGGCTGAACATATTGAAGATCCTGGCAGCAGAGAACTAGGGGGGCACACTACCAAGTGCTAATGAACAGGTACAAAGCCATTATTAGGACTAAAATAGACTATGGCAGCATTGTATACAGTTCCGCTAGAATGTCTTCACTCGAAATCCTGGATTCCATCCAGTCCACAGCTCTTCGAATTGCTCTAGGAGCCTTCCGTACCAGTCCAGTAGCCAGCATTCAAATAGAAGCAAATGAACCACCATTCGCAACTGAACGTAGACAACTAAGTTTGACTTACGCGCTCAAGGTAGCAACTATGAGTGAATCAAGAATTAAGTTGTATGCTTTTCCTAACAAGCACCAAGGTACATGCATTAAATCAATATCACAACCATAGTACTTCAATGTCACAATAGGTAAGTTCATTGAAGAATTAAATTTAAATATCCCTCAAATACTCCTTTCAGACCACTCTCTTAATGTCCCACCATAGACTATTACCCTTCCAACAATTAACATTGAAATAAATTACAGTGTCGAAGACGAAATTCACAAATCTCACTACCATCAATTATTTCTTGAAATTTCTAATAAATACCCAAGTCACACTGCAATCTATACTGATGGATCAAAATGTGAGAAAAGAAATGGATGTGGGATTATATATCCTGAACGTACCATGCTATACCGATTGCCTGACTACTATACAGTCTTATCTAATGAGCTGTACGCAATAAAACAGGCTATGCTACATATTTTGAAAAGCAGCACCTGCAATAACTCCTTCGTAATTTTTTCTGATTGAAAAAGTGCATTAAATGCAATACAAAGTCCTTGATCGAAGTACATCCTTGTACAAGGAATGAAACTGTTGTATAACATTATCATGAAAGAATGCAAACAAGTCATTCTTGTGTGGGTACCCTCTTATAGAGGTATTCAAGGCAATGAATCTGCTGATCAGGCAGCTAAAGACGCCACACACCTCCCACTAGGCGATCTAACTGTAGCTACTCCTCACACTGACATTACTGCCTATGCTAAAACGAAATTATACCAACAGTGGAAGATGAAATGGCTTCAAACTTCAAACAGCAAACTCCATGAAGTAACACAGGCAAGATCAAGTCCTAATATCTAGAATAAGGATCGGCCACTCCAAGATAAGTCACAGCTACCTCCTTGAGAAGAAACTGCCTCCCATCTGTTCAACATGCAATAGTGTGTTGACTGTGAAGCGCATCATTACAGACTGTTCACTGTACGACAAATGGCACCAGTACCACGGTGTACCTAATGATATTAAGGAGGCACTCTCAACTCCTTCACCGTGCAAACAAATTATCAAGTTTTTCAAAGACATTGGTTTGTATTAAAAAATATAACTGTTCATTTTAAAATACCGAAACTTTTCTTTTCCTCTCATTCTTCACTATACTTTAATTTAATGTAAATTGTACAATTAGAAGTCACAATAAGACCTTAAGCTTAAAGTGACTCTTAATAGTAATAAAAAGTTAACAAAGGGAAGTTACTCTTTACAGAAGAATGTCAGTGAAATTATTCTTGCGGAGCAATTTACAAATACTTTGTTCTGTAGTTTTTGTTGCGGCTGGTTATATTGTGCCCTTTGATTGTCCTCTTCCAGCATGAGTGGGTAGTCTTGAAGTTTTAGCTTGGCGCTGCTCAAATACCTAATATTTCTTCCCTCATCCCAGGGCGCAGACCGTCTGTAGCTTCGTCTAAATCATCCTAATCTATGGGCTAAGCTACTAAATAATAATAATAATAATAATAATAATAATAATAATAATAATAATAATAATAATAATAATAATAATAATAATAATAATAAAATGTTTTACTTATTCTGACAAATTTAGGAATGCACTACCTTTCTTACACTTAACCAGTTTTAGCCCAAAACACTGCAAATAATAACTACTGCTGACAACAATATTAACAATAATAACAGTAATCTATATAAATAAAATCGTAACGATCGTGTGTCTGTACATTAACAATTTTGGCGAAAGTTCCGTACAGTTATCCGTTTCAGGTTTCATAATGACCATCTGCATATTTTTTAGCTTTGGTGTCTGTTTGTCTGTTTGTATATAACTCGAAAACTACCGGATATATTTCTACCAAAATTCATATTTAGAATCCACCTGTCCTTGGGTAGGTTTAGGGCCAAAATTCTTTCTAAATCCCTGAACTGACTGGGGGTTTATACGAAACCGAATCCGTGATTTTGCACGCCATTTTGTGACGCTCTCACTCACACACTGAACTTGGGGCATGCTTAGACTCACACTGTTGTTTACATGCACCGTCTATTGCCATCATACGCAAGTTCATACCGTACGTTTCGGAATGCATATCTTAGATTTTCCGTGTTGTCTCCTGTTCGCGAGAAAAAAAAACTTATTACTCGACCCTCGTATATAAACTGTGAACTGAATAGAAATGAAAAATCTCTTGAAATAAACTAATACAACTTATATTTAATGAAATTTACATAAAAACGTGAATCAGAACATAAGCCTACACTTATGGTGCCAATTGACCAACGTAGCTTCATTCTCACCTCGAAATCACAATACATTTGCAGTACATTATTCTTAATGAAAAACAATTAAATAGTTTAATTACTCACAAAATGGATTGATTGATTAATTTAAAATTCATTAAATGAGAATTTCTAATCAATGTTGAATTACAGTTAATAAAGCTGATCGAAAATGTCAAATGTTTAACTACCGTAGTGAAGTACACATAAATTACGTGCTCAGTAGCATCTCAGCTGGTTTACAACAACAGTGTACTGTTACTATGGACATCAAATGTTTTTATCCTTGAAAAATCTACAAGTCATTTTTTTTTTTTGCGTTATGCTTTGGTGAGGTCCCGCGGTAACCATTTTCTTAAGATTCATATTTAGGTCCTCGTGGAGGCAGACATTTCATGTTATACTGCTGCGCGAATCATTCCCGTTTTTCCTTCATTTAATTTCAGTCCTTGAATGACGCAGATTTTGCGTTATTTTACTTCATCTTTGCCTTGGTTATTATTGGGAACTTCGGTTGATTTTATTCGGCTCTCAAGTGGTGTTTGGTGTAGCACGTTCTATTTTATTCTTTAAATACTGAATGGTATATTAGTTTCGGAGGAAGACGGAATGTTCCAACACGGGTTTCTTCCACAGACTGAATTAATTGGGACACCAATCTTATATCTTTCACCAAGTTATTGTATTTGTATGATCCCAAGGGGCTTGGTAAAAAGGCGATATGTTAGTAGCCTCCATACACACAATGATTTTGTATAAACGCTCCAAGATGTTATGTTTGGTCCTTTGACATCTTCCTGTTATATCTTTATCTATTTATTTTCCATTTTTATCTTTGAGTTTTATGAATTTACGTTTAGGACTTACCATCCACCTTCTTTCCTTTGATAGTATTAAGGTAGGATTAGCTTGTTGTAATATACTTAGGACACAACGAGTCTGATTTTAAGTAGTTTCTTGTTTGCACTAATTGGAAGGTTATCGGACTTGCACATATGTCTACCGCATTGCTCCACTGCGTGAAAATCTGTGCTTGTTTATTGTTGATCGCATTGAACTATCGCGATCGCTCCGCTTTGTGTGTTATCTCTGCTATTTCTAGTGTGATGATCGGTGGGCAATGGAAAGTAGTTAGGATCAGGTTGTGCATGGTGACGCTAGAGCAACTGCCTAACACTCATAACATACACAATTTAACCGTAAGTGTTTATCTTAGAAGTGTACTACGTACTGCAATCTGTGGGCAGTCAAGTAACAGGGTCCGCACTGGATCGGGTGAAAGATGTGACAGAAGTGATTTCTGTTGACACTTTAGAGCAGGGCCTCTCAGGGTGCATGCGCGTGGTGCATGCACTGTGCACGGTGCAAAAGACGACTTGGCTTGGTTGACCAGAGTGCAGACCCCCCACTCCTCGATTTGGAGCAATAGCGCTTACTCTCTCTTTCCTCACGCCTCTCTCGCTCGCTCCGCCTTTCTCCCTCTGCCCCACTTGCGCCGTAGCGCTCCAAATCCGGGCTGAGTTGAGCCGAGTATAGCCGAGTAGAGCCGAGCTTAGCCGAGTAGCCAAGAGACGAAGCGTTGATCCGAGTCATACCGAGCGGCACCGATGCACAGTGCACGGAGCTCTTGCGCCTCGCTCTGCATGCGTGAGATTTTGGGCGTTTGAGAGGCCCTGCTTTAGAGGCAACGCAACACGACTTGCGCTATATTAGAACTTCGATAAATTTTAATTTTCAGTAGTAGTGTATTGAACATCCATCCATCTTGGGTTCCTGTCCTTATCGTCACCTCAGTCACTTCGGTGCGTTTTTGCCATAGAAGAGAGCATCACATTCATTATACACTATATATGCAGTATAATAAAACTTATATACAATGAAGGCAGAGGAGGTAAAAGACAAAGCAAACTAAATAACTTTAGTCCAATATTTAGCAATCACTATGGCTTTAGAGCTTGCGGGCATAGTCTACATTGGTATAAGAGCTCCGTAGTTTCTTGAACTCCACGGTCGCAAAAGGCTGATTATCTTTAGACCTTGCTACCCCTGTTATGAGCCTGGTTAGAGTTTTCTACACAAGCCATTCTTCAGTGAAATCAGAACCTAGATTTCCTGATGGTGTCATCCAATGGTGTTCAGATCTCATCGTCGACATAGATAATCGAGGATACTTCTTCTTCTTAATCTGTTTACCCTCAAGGGTAGGCTTTTCCCTCGGACTCGGCGAGGGATCCCACCTCTACCGCCTCAAGGGCAGTGTCCTGGAGTGTGAGACATTGGGTCGGGGGATACAACTGGGGAGAATGGCCAGTACCTCACCCAGGCGGCTATGCTGAACAGGGGCCTTGTTGGGAGATGGTAGGATTATAAGGGCTAGATAAGAAAGAGGGAAGGAAGCGGCCGTGGCCTTAAGTTAGGTACAATCCCGGCATTTGCCTGGAAGAGAAGTGGGAACCACGGAAAAACACTTCCAGGATGGATAAGGTGGGAATTGAACCCACCTCTATTCAGTTGACCTCCCGAGGCTGAGTGGACCCCATTCCAGCCCTTGTACCACTTTTCAATTTTCGTGGCAGAGTCGGGAATTGAACTCGGACCTCCGGGCCTGGCAGCTAATCACACTAACCAGTACACCACAGAGGCGGACGAGGATATATCTGTTTACCAATATTATCTATTGCTCTCAAGAAACGTTTCCTGGTGTAACGGTTCAAATCCCGTTACAAGATAATATGTATATTATTATTATTATTATTATTATTATTATTATTATTATTATTATGTCCGTATTATTATTATGATTTTATCTATGAGATAACTATTATTTTGTTATAATTATTATTTATAATTGAGTGTATGCATACATACCTATATGTAGATTGACATTAAATACCTGTACAGTGAGAGTTTCGATGTATCAGATGTTGGATGTGACGTTGTTATATTGTGCTATACTGGCGATTCTGCCAAGTCATCGCCGCGTCATGGCTACGTCATCGTGAGCATTTAGCATTTCGCTCAGAGAGTCGGCCGCCCCAGGGGATTTCACCATTACATGCAACAGTTTGAGGCGTTGTGGGAGTATGTCATTGTTATTTCTGGAGATTACGTAGCTGTGTCAACCAACGTCTATAAAAGGTGGGTGCATATTGTAGCGTCAGTCATTAGTTAAACGGAAGCTGAACAGTGAAGAAGTCTACGAGATGAAGAGGCCTCAGTCGGTCAGTCAACGAGTGTGAACGAGAGAAGGAGAAGACTCAGTGAACCATTAATCATTCGTCATTGAGAGAGTGAGGCCAAAGGTTGGTCCATCACTTAGTTGAAGACACGGATGCGAGGGCTTACCATGGAGTCAGAGAGGGCAACCCTGGACCTGCCAAGAGGTAATACCATATTGACTTACAAAGAAGTCAGATGATATGGAGAAGAAGCAGTCACAAGGATGTATCACCAAGTTAGGCGTGACACATCTACAGTAAACGCCAGATCAAAGGAATACATCGTAATTACACTCAAAGTGTTGAAGGTACAGTCAAGTGAATCAGTGAGGGAAATATTTCGTATATATTGTTAAATGTCCGGCCAAGAAGAATCCAAATTCATGCCTAGTTTCTTTCAGTTGCAATGTCATAATTTCATATTCTCATCTGTTTTATCGCAACAAGACTCACTATTTTTTGATATATTATTTAAAGAATGTTTATTGTTCTATCAAACGAATTCATAGTTTTATTTCATTGACAGTAAAATATCTTAACCTCAAAATTAATGGGGAAACCGAACGCCAATCTCCTTTTCTCAGAACTTATATGGTATGTTGTCAAAAGTAAGCTTATTACTCCACACCTTAGAGATAGTCAAGAGTTTCATTCTATTATTGCTGCACTGAGTGGTAGCTGGCGCCCTTCAAATTACGTATGTGTAAGTAAGCAGGTAACAAGTAAGTGTGAGTAGAAGGTCCGACGAGTGTGTATTTTATTTAATGAATGCAGATATTCAGATTTTCAAGTTAAATGCAGTTTTATAATATTTGTAAAATTAGTCAGCGACTTAGAATCAACTATTACACTGGATATTAGTCTTAATTATATCGTATGGCCTCCGTAGGGGCCTGGTGCGGGTCTTTTTCTCGTAGACGGCCTCTTAGGCGACCTGCATGTCTGTAAAGATGAGGGCCCGACCTAGGATGATTTATAATGCTGCATACGTCACACACACACAGTCCCCAAGCCAATGGAATTAACCAATTAAGATTAAAATCCCCGACCCGGGCGGGAATCGAACCCGCGACCCTCTGGACTAAAGGCCAGCATGCTAGCCATTTAGCTGTGGAGCCGGACAATATTAATCTTGAAAGAGGAGGATGATGACTGTATAATGGATGTTTATTTGAGATAGTAACCTTATGCCTTTCTCTGTATGCAGCTGCTTCACGCCTGATCTCTGGAGCAGCAATTCCAGCCAAATAATGCTGTTTATTCCTCGGTGTAGGTTTCAGGCATCCAGCATTAAGTCTACATAACTCATTAAGAGCAATATCTACTTGTTTAGCACGAGTAGAATTATATCACACCGGGCTGGCATATTCACCTGCGGCATAACACAGAGATAAATTTGTAGGTTTAACTGATTGCACCCCGGGATGTTCCAGTAATTTTACGTAATAAGTTATTTTTTGCAGATACTTTTTCTTTCACATTTAGACAGTGCTGCTTAAAAGCCACTGCACGATCAATAGTGCCCCGGAAATATTGAAAACAGTGTTCCAGTTGTGCGCCTCTCCGATGTACTTGCAGTTTCCTGTGAGCCTGTCTGTTCTTGAGATACTTTAGCTTTACCTTTAACTGATTCTTACGATAATAACTATCGAAATCTTCCAGAGAGAATAGATCATTACTACAACTGTGCATGTCTTTTGGCATAGGTTGATCGTTAGTATAAATGTTGAAACGCAAAAGAGCCCTGTGGTAATTCGTCCAAACGGATGCGCCCACAGCTCATTTTTCATAACTGGAAAACTGCAGAACATATTTTAACTAAACTGTGGTTTTATGGCCCATAAAATTTTTAAATCCCTGAATGGATGC
Organism: Anabrus simplex; assembly: GCF_040414725.1. Classification (NCBI taxonomy): domain Eukaryota; kingdom Metazoa; phylum Arthropoda; class Insecta; order Orthoptera; family Tettigoniidae; genus Anabrus; species Anabrus simplex. Next base: position 43,380,312 of record NC_090268.1, read on the forward strand.
GAGTTTTAGAGGAAGACCGAAACTGTGATTTTACTCTTCCACAAAACATCCATGTGGAAATCTACCAACCTTAATAGAATTCTAATTCCTAAATTTTAGTGTCATGTAGAATTTTTCGATAGGAGGATTAATAAAGAGATAGTATTAACGGAATATTTTGTAGTCTAAATCTAAACGGACATAACCAAAAGGTGGTTGCACATACATCTGATTTCTTATAAATGGAAAACTAACCTAACCCCATGACACTACAGCCTTTGAAGGGCCTTGACCTACCGAGCGACCGCTGGTCAGCCCGAAGACCTGAAGATAACGAGGTGTCGTGTGGTCAGCACGACGAATTCTCTCGGGCGTTATTCTTGGCTTTCTAGACTGGGGCCGCTATCACACCGTCAGATAGCTCCTCTATTGCTATCACGTAGGCTGAGTGGACCTCGAACCAGCCCTCAGATTCAGGTAAAATTTCCTGACGTGGCCGCGAGTGGAACCCGGGGCCTCGGGGTAAGAGGCAGGCACGCTATCCCTACACCATGGGGCTGGCTTAAATGGAAAACTGATGGGCATATTTCAACTAAACTGCATAATTGGAATACCACTATCTAGAGGTACTTTTTGGATTCACCTAGTTGCTTTTACGTCGCACCGACACAGATAGGTCTTATGGCGACGATGGGACAGGAAAGGGCTAGGAGTGGGAAGGAAGCGGCCGTGGCCTTAATTAAGGTACAGCCCCAGCATTTGCCTGGTGTGAAAATGGGAAACCACGGCAAACCATTTTCAGGGCTGCCGACAGTGGGGTTCGAACCTACTATCTCCCGAATTTTGGATTCACCACTCACATTGCCTTAAATGGACAGGCCACTGGTATAGTTGATAGTTGGGTCTTGACAGATCGGCCTGATTTATCCAGAGTCTTTTAAACTCACATCAATATTGAATAAGGCTGTGGTGTGAAATATATAAAGTATAATTGCAAGTACGTAAATAGGGGCAGTGACCAAGCTTCTTTTGCTTTGCAAAATGATAAAGGTGAAGTACTGAAATACGAGACCCGCGGGTATATCAGCACGTCCGAAGCTGTTTGGTTGATTCTGGCATTCCTCGTTCATGAAAGGTATCTGGCGGTAATTCATTTGGGTGTGGGTATAGCGACAAACGAATTAGCTGACAAGGCTGCTAAAGAGGCAGTCACATTGTCCTTACAAGGTTCCTGCTTGTCAGTTACGTTCTCAGCTGAGTCATGAGGTAAATAACTCATTAGAAGGAAAGGTGGCAGGCCAGCAAGTTGCGAACGATTAAAATGTTTTAGAAAAATGTTCTTCTGGGCCTTGTGGAGAGCGGCAGTAGAATTGTCTTAGTCTTCGGATCAGCCACAGTATATCAACGCGCTACTACTTACTTAAGTGGGAAGTCACCCTCCGCCTCCCCGGTGTGTACTTTTGGCGCCATCTT